>NC_047104.1:49003046-49737611 GCF_902500255.1 Thalassophryne amazonica
TAGGTTGAAAAGGTTTCTGCAAAGTAAAGCATCTACCATATTTTCATTGTATGTGAATTTTCTGGGAGCTAGCTTCTGTCCTTCAGCCTAGCTGCTGTTTTAATGGAACTTAACGTATACTAATACTAACTTGTTTATACTGGGTAGGTTTCCTTATGGACCACAAAGCCTACAGGTTCCAGTCCCCCGTCTGGACCTGATGATGGACTGTCAACTTCAACAGAGATTGTGGTAGGAGGCGTGAGTTTATGCAGCCAGTGCATGCTCATGTAGACAGGTGTGTTCTGTTTTGTTTTTGTTTATGCGTCTAAACTGTCCACAAACAACATGGGGCCATGCGGATTATATAAAGGGTGAATCTTGCAGCTGCTGAATTTGACAGTACAGGCTCATATCCGATACTAAATAGAGGGAGGAAAAGTGAACTCTTGCAATATACTTAGTTGGGAGGCAGTAATCTGCTCCTTGTTATTGTTGAGAGAACTTTTCTTTCTTAATAACAAGGAGTCACAGTCACTTTTTTTTTTGAGTGACTGTGACTTAAAGTTGTCTTATTTACTGTTAAACAATGCACAGTAGCTTGCATATGACACTTTTGGCTGGATTTAAACATTGTTTATTCCTGGTTTATGACCTGATTAAATTTCTTTGTTAAATTAGGTTTTCAGATGCCAAAAAATAAATGTATTTGATCTTTGTATTTTTTAATCACTCTTTTAGATTTACTGTTGTATACTGTATTTTGCAATTGGTGCAAATTACTTACATTCGGACACATTTCTCACATTTATAGTGGCAAATATAGAATATAAATGATCAGATGGAAATTATAGATCTATTTGTTGTTATGGTGTTAAAATGTTAATAACCGGGGCGCAATGCATGAGGTTGATGACGTTCAAAAAACACAGTCTACCCACTTCAAAAATGTAGACTACACCACTGCTTTTATGTCTTTATTAGTTGAAAAGTTATTGTATAAAAACGATTTTTCGGTAATGGCGGTTTTCTTCTGGATCTAGCTCCATAACATTTGAAGCTACATCAAATCTGATGACACCTTACTGAATCAGTACAGATTCAGCTCCAATTTGGTGTTAGTTGTGCATCTCTAGCTTCATTTGTCACCTCACACTGACACATATTCTATTTTCCCTATATTTTTGCATACTCTGGATCATCAGATCCAGAATCCGGATCCGATCATCACCAAACTTTGTTGTTTGATAGAACATTTGACTATGTTACACCCTAATTTTTTTCAAGCTTTTCTGCCTTGTTTTTGTGGAGTTAGAAACTAGAATGTCAAAATTCCCCCTATCCCGCAATGGTGAAGAATCCTTTAAAAAAATTCCTGGATCCGGATCGTGATCCAGATCACCACTAAAATTTAATCATTTGTTCCTCTTGTCATTTCCAACCACTCCACAAAATTTCATCAAAATCCGTTCAAAACTTTTTGAGTTATCCTGCTGACAGACAGACAAAACAAACCAACGCGACCGAAAACATAACCTCCTTGGCGGAGGTAATATAACCTGACAGCACTAATTAAAATATGTATGCTGTATGTGTGTGTTTCAGATGGTTTTCTCACAGACACCACTGCAAAAGTTCATGCACGGAATGGGATACCTGTCATTTGCCTACACGTCATACACCGGTTATGTTTCACTGTGAATTTTGAATAAACTTTTGTACTTTTTGCTAAAATGTCTCCACTTTTGTGTAACATCAATTTGATTTGTAAAAGTTACCCAGGTTTACTGATTTAAATTAAATGCTAACAGTTTGAAAAGCTGTTTAAGCAAAATCCAGTAGTAAAATAAGTTTTACATTTAATGGGGTCATAAATGTAAATGGAAGTAAACAGACAGTAAAACTGGTTGTTCAAAATATCTGAATAAATTACTTCTGGTTTGGTATAAGTCATCCAGCAGAATTATACACCACAGTACAATAGTTTGTGGTAAAGTGTTACATCGCATCAAACCCTAAACCTCGTATAGCCAGAATTCCTTGATGTAATGGTGCTATCATTGAAGTGACTAAACCTTTTCATGTTGAATACCATTTGCTAAAATCTCAGTTTAGACATGCTTTGGAAATTAAAATTCTTAGAAATGAACTATCATCGTACCAAAACGCCAATGACAAAATGTTTTTTACTGTTGACTCAGCCAGAAATGACAAATTTTGATACAATCACATGAGTCAAAATGTTAACTACAACTAAAAGAAGAGCAAATACCCCCCCCCCCCCCCCCCAAAAAAAAAACATAAATCTGTGCAACACAAACTATAAAAACTTTCCATGTGTCTATAGTCCTTGGGTGGGGGCGCAGGACACACGCCCCGGTCATGCATCGCGTGGATAAGCTCGCCCAGCACATCAAGGATTGCCCGAATAAATGCAGCTTCCACCTCCGTTGCTTCTTCAAGGATCAGTCGGATGTGTCGATCACACTGAACCCAGTTCAACTTCAACATTGCTGGATGGACAGATTCTCCTGCTGGAACAGGCTCCTTTTACTCTTGCCTGGACAATAATGAAGGTAGAAATGGGAAGTGATTAACAAAAGCAAGTTTTAAGAGAGAGAGAGAGAGAGAGACCCCCCCCCCCAAAAAAAAACACACACAAGAATTGTTAAAAAAAAAAAAAAAAAAAAAAATTTCAGTTTCTATATGATCATTCACCAGACTTTCAGTTATTTTGGTCACTTTGCATCAAAGTTATGTTTTTTTTTAAATTTTGCTCCAACAAATCAGACCATTTGGAGCATAATTTGGAAGAACCTGACTTTTATGCAAAGCAACTAAGATATCTGAAATTTTGGGGAAGGTCCAGCAAAATACAATATTTTATGGCTTTCTTTTCTTTTTGGGGGATGTCACCCTGTGTGTGTGTATGCATATATATATACACACACACACACACACACCGTATTTGGGAAATACATTTTGGAGCTAAAAGCTACGTGATGTGAGACATTATTCTTCCCAGTGATGACACGTTGCTGTAGGGTTGCCAACTCTCTGAAAAATAAATAAGGGACACCTCACCGCCAGGGCCAACCGGCCGACTGACCATTGCCTTCACCCTTCCCAGCGTCTGTGTGAAACGATTTTTAACCATTTCACTGTTGACTTGACCCTGAATTTAGGTAGATGCATACATGCATTTGTTCTGATATGAACACGTGGAAAACAAATTATTATTTAGCAATTTATTTTTAGTGCAAAATAAATTTTCACTCAATTTCAATATGAGCATTCTGTCTTCTTTAAAAATAAATATCTAGTGATATTGCTTAACTTAAAATTGTATAAATTAACAAAAAAAAACAATAGAAAATTTGCATCATCCAAAACAATGTAACAGTGCACATTTACACATTTAGTGTAATAAAATGTGCAAAAAATAAAGTCTGAAAAGTAAACAATACTGTTATAGCGCACCTTTTCCACCCAGCCATTTTCCTTTTCTCATTCTCCCCTGTATTTTTGCATTCTTTTTTGTTTTTTTTTTGTTTTGTTTTTTTTAGGATTGGAGTAACGACGTTACAGACATTGCTGTCCGTAGACATATCTGCAGTGCCAGTGTCGGTGTCTGGCCATGCTGATTTGTTATTGTCGTCCAGCGACCGTCGTCGGCTCATGACGTCGGTATTTTCTTGCGAGCAGATGTCCCTCGACCAATGAGATAAGAGTGATTCTGTATCGTCAACTCGTGTCTGTCAGCTCATTGGTGAAAAGCAGGAGAGAGGCTGGGATCAAATTTACCGTAAGTTTCCATATAAAGCGCCAGTCAATTCCATTGACATTTTACAGACTTTTTGATTCTCACAGAAATACGGGACAAACTGCGTCCCGTTTCAGGCCAATACGGAACGCACACTTTTATTTCCAAATAAGGGACGATTCCGTTTTTCAAGGGACGGTTGGCAACCCTACATTGCTGTGTGGTGCTGGACGTTGATGTTCGAACCCTCCTCGCTTATGAAATTGGATTCTTCAACAAAAACACAAAATCACGACATGTTAAAAAAAAATACAGTAATGGCACTAAATTAGATGTAAACGTTTGTTGTCATGCTGACTTGAGATGTTTTTCTGTTTTTTTTTTTCAATCTTAAATATGATCAATCTATCTTTGTTAGTTGGTTATGTACCACAGGCCTTTAAGGTGGCAGTAATTAAACCATTACTTAAAAAGCCATCACTTGACCCAGCTATCTTAGCTAATTATAGGCCAATCTCCAACCTTCCTTTTCTCTCAAAGATTCTTGAGAGGGTAGTTGTGGAACAGCTGGCTGATCACCTGCAGAGGAATGGTCTATTTGAAGAGTTTCAGTCGGGTTTTGGAATTCATCATAGTACAGAAACAGCATTGGTGAAGGTTACAAATGATCTTCTTATGGCTTCGGACAGTGGACTTATCTTGTTCTGTTGGACCTCAGTGCTGCTTTTGATGCTGTTGACCATAAAATTTTATTACAGAGATTAGAGCATGTCATAGGTATTAAAGGCATTGCGCTGCGGTGGTTTGAATCATATTTGTCTAGTGGATTGCAGTTTGTTCATGTAAATGGGGAATCTTCTTCACAGACTAGGGTTGGTTATGGAGTTCCACAGGGTTCTGTGCTAGGACCAATTTTGTTCACTTTGTACATGCTTCCCTTGGGCAGTATTATTAGACGGTATTGCTTAAGTTTTCATTGTTACGCAGATGATACCCAGCTTTATCTATCCATGAAGCCAGAGGATACGCACCAATTAGCTAAACTGCAGGATTGTCTTACAGACATAAAGACATGGATGACCTCTAATTTCCTGCTTTTAAACTCAGATAAACTGAAGTTATTGTACTTGGCCCCACAAATCTTAGAAGCATGGTGTCTAACCAGATCGTTACTCTGGATGGCATTTCCCTGATCTCTAGTAATACTGTGAGAAATCTTGGAGTTATTTTTGATCAGGATATGTCATTCAAAGCGCATATTAAACAAATATGTAGGACTGCCTTTTTGCATTTACGCAATATCTCTAAAATCAGAAAGGTCTTGTCTCAGAGTGATGCTGAAAAACTAATTCATGCATTTGTTTCCTCTAGGCTGGACTATTGTAATTCATTATTATCAGGTTGTCCTAAAAGTTCCCTAAAAAGCCTTCAGTTGGTTCAGAATGCTGCAGCTAGAGTACTGACGGGGACTAGCAGGAGAGAGCATATCTCACCCGTGTTGGCCTCCCTTCATTGGCTTCCTGTTAATGCTAGAATAGAATTTAAAATTCTTCTTCTTACTTATAAGGTTTTGAATAATCAGGTCCCATCTTATCTTAGGGACCTCATAGTACCATATTACCCCATTAGAGCGCTTCGCTCTCAGACTGCGGGCTTACTTGTAGTTCCTAGGGTTTGTAAGAGTAGAATGGGAGGCAGAGCCTTCAGCTTTCAGGCTCCTCTCCTGTGGAACCAGCTCCCAATTCAGATCAGGGAGACAGATACCCTCTCTACTTTTAAGATTAGGCTTAAAACTTTCCTTTTCGCTAAGGCTTATAGTTAGGGCTGGATCGGGTGACCCTGGACCATCCCTTGGTTATGTTGCTTTAGACGTAGACTGTGTTTCATAATTATTGTATGGCCTTGCCTTGCAATGTGGAGCGCCTTGGGGCAACTGTTTGTTGTGATTTGGCGCTATACAAGAAAAAAGTTGATTGATTGATTGATTTAAAGCAGAGCACAGAGTTAGCTAGCTCGCTAGTTAGCAGTCAGCTAGCTCACAGTGTCTGCATACACGAGACAACGATGTTATTTTAACACAAGTTTAGACTCAAAATCTTTGTTAAAGTGTGCTTCCCACCAATGGGATAAGTAATGTTAAATGGTGCTTTCAAGCAGATTACAGACAAAGTCTTAAAAAACATTAACCATCCGTCGCTTCCAACAAAGCCGCAGCCGAGTCTCGGTCATCCTGCCTCCGGGTGCTCGCCGGTTGGTGTCCGTAAACAGTGTTCCTTCGGTCGAACCGTTTCCAGCCCTTACAGTCCAACCTACTCCGGTCGTTGTGGTCCGGTAATCACTTTTAAGCTTTTTCAGCTGTTCTCTGCGTTGCTGTAATGTCCGGTTAGCCGGGTGCTGCCAAAGACTGGGAGACTTTCTCATCTCTGTATTCTCTCCTCCGCCACCAAACACAAATGACTGCAACTCATCCACAGACCAGTGCGAGTAAAAAAAAAAAAAAAAACTCCACCACCCTGCGGTCAGTGACATGCGCAGTGGCTCTGGACTACAAATTTCCGCTGTCACAACAGTGGCTGCTGCCGTATTCTAATCCAGCGGAAGTGAGCAAAATTGCACAGTTGACACGGTGAATGATAAAACAAGTGTGTAATATATATATATATATATATATACTAGCTGTTTTAGACATAAGCCAAATGGCAATCATTTTAATCAAAACAGTTGCCCAACATTTGTTTTTGTAATGCTGATGTCTTATAAATATAATAGTTAATGGGCTAAAGTTTGTCCAGCAGAGCTATAAGAGGTGGACTCCCCAAACTAAGTGGAAATACTTGGTTAAAAGACAAACACATTTGAAGTTCTTCATGCAGACTTTGTTTTGCAATCAAATTTATAACAAAATTACACACAAAAGATAGGTAACAGTAAATGTAAATATCAGTGAATCAAAATTGAGGTAGTGGTGTATTTCACTGTTTTTACATTGCAATTTTACAAACATAAAATGAATGTATTCAGACAGGAAGGCAAACTGGGTTGTACAGGACAGTCAGGTGCTTAACAGCTGAGAACATAAAGTAGTTGAAGAAAGGGATTAAATAAACAGATGGCCAACACATATATCCATCCATCCATTTTCTTCCACTTTATCCGGAGTCAGGTCACGGGGGCAGCAGCTCAAGCAAAGCCGCCCAGACCTCCCGATCCACACACACCTCCCCCTGCTCCTCAGGGGGAACCCGAAGGCATTCCCAAGCCAGCCGAGAGATGTAGTCCCTCCAGCGTGTCCTGGGTCTTCCCCGGGGCCTCCTCCCAATGGGACGTGCCAACACATATACAAAGTTCCAGCCAACACATATACAGGGCTGGAAATTTGAATATGCCATATGCCATGAGGATTCAGAATATATATAGTTTTTAGGGCTAGATAATATAGTTTGGGAGTTTATCCCGGACAGACAGAACGACAGACAGAAGTGGCAGCATGAAAAGCACATGGTACAACACTGTATGGTCTTACATAAAAGGCTATTTCTTACCTAAAAGGCTATTTTGGGGGTAATTTTCAGTTCAACTTTTAAAAAAATGGTACCAGTTTGTTCCCCATGTCATGAGGATTCAGAATATATATAGTTTTTAGGGCTACATATTATACTTTGGGTGGGGTGGAATTAGAATTGACCACTTTATACTTTTTGTACTCAGGCTTTCTTGATGACATCAAGTAACCATAAAAGATAAATAGATAAAGAGAATAAATTAAAGCATTAAATTATTGGTTGCCCAGAACTTTAAAAAAAAAAAAATGGTACCAGTTTGTTCCCCATGTCTTGAGGATTCAGAATATATATGGTTTTTTAGGGCTACATATTATAGTTTGGGAGTTTATCCCAGACAGACAGACAGAATTAGCCCTTACTGGGTTGTACACCAAAGGTAATTCTATTTTACAGATTCAATATAATGTTATGTTAAATCAAATAACTTCTTTGGTTGAATGTATTATATATATATATATATATATATATATATATATATATATAGTGTATGTGTGTGTCTGTGTATAAAATGATAAGATATGTGCCAAATTAACATGCAGATCAGTAGGTCTGCTCTGCTGACCCCTAGCAAAATGGGAGGAGACAAAAGATCTTACTACTACCCTTGTATTTTCTGTAGAGCAGGCTTGAAGTTCAAATGGGGTGGCTGCAGATGTTGCCATCTTGAATGAACAATTCCAAACATGCCTCAGCCCCCTTCTCATCTTATAGTTACTAAGCCATAAATTCTTGCTGTCTAAACAAAGCCACACCCAGTCAACTTTTGGAAAACAGGAGAAAATATCAAAAATCTATTTGTTAGTTTTTGTTAGGATTGGTTCATTGTACATGTCACATTTTGTGAAGATTGAGGGGGGATGACTTAATTTTCAGGAAATTCAAAATGGCTGAAACATTTAAGAGGTTGAAATGGGTGTAGACTTTGTAGTTACATGCAGAATCTTCCAAATCATCCAGGTAAAGCAGAATTTTAATTTTAGGCCTCTTGGTTCAGTTTTTATTGTCAAACGTCTATTGTAGTGGTTATAGCGCCCTATTCAGTCACTTCATATGTCAGTTTTTGTATACATCCATATTAATCATGACCAACAAGTTTGATATCAAAAGGAATAATTCAATAATGAACTAAATCAGATTTAGCAAAATAAACCACACCCACTCAAGTTTCGCAGCCAATTGTCGTAAAATCAAAAGTCCACCCAGCAAGTTTTGTGTGACTCGGTTCACACATTGCATGTGCAACATTTGGTGAAGATTGTTGCTACTCTTTCACAGAACAAAGTGGGTGTGGCCAATGGAGCAATAATCCACAATACTGAAGTGAACCCAGGTGTCAAAGAATTCTGCTTTTATCTATCACTTACAGTTCAGAAGTTATGAGCCAAAACATAATGGGGTTAGTATAGTGCCACCATGTGGTTAATAATTGTACTTTTCTTGTCTGGATATGAGGTGCAATGTGGAAGCTATGTGACAAGTTTCATTGTTGTTGTTAAAGAATAAGAATTAGACTAATTAGAGTAAGAATTATTCAAAATATCCGCAAGATTGTTGTCGGGGCAAGATGGTTAGATAGCTGCATCTGATCATGAGGACTAGAAGAAATAAGAACTGTGATGCTGTGCTGTGGGGTTCAATAGTTATTGCCAAAAGTCTAGTGTGGTGGGTATAGCACCCCCATTAGGTCAGTTACAGTAGTCATTTTTGCAGACGTCCACAGTGATCATGCCCACCAATTTTGATGCCAAAATAGGAATTCTTTCAAGAGCTACAACAGATTTAGTGAAATAAGCCACACCCACTCAACCTTCACAGCTAATCGTAGCAAAACAAGATCACAAAAATCCATCCAGTAACTTTTATGTGGCTTGGTTCAAACATCCTATATGACAAATGTTGGAGGAGTAGCGGGAAAAAAAAAAAATAGCAAAAAAATTTGATAAGGCCAAAACATTTTCAAGGTGTAAATGGGTGTGGCCTATGTGGTTAGAGGCAAAAGGACCCAAGGAATACAGCCAAGAAAGAATTTTGAATTTCGTGACTCAGTTCAGAAGTTATTGTGGTTATTATACTGCCACCATGAGGTCCATGATGGTAGTTTTTTTTTTGGGGGGGGGGGGGGGGGGGGGTCTGAGTAGATGTAGTGGTTTTGGATTTATGTATTAAATTTGGTTGTTGTAATTTCTCCAGTTTCTGAGCCACAGATGTTTTTGTTATTCACTGTTTGAGGACAATCTACAAAGTATGAGTAGATGTAGAACAATATGCAACTCAGTTTTGTTGATTTCTTGCACAACTGTCTAAATTCTTTCTCAGAAGATGACAGGACACTCACTTCATCTCACTGACAATAGCAGCAGGCAGTAAAGTTATTATCTGGCTTCAGCATTAAAAAGTGTTCCCCTGAGGAGTGACAGTGCCATCGTACCTTAAAATTTATATTCACACAAATACACACAAATGGTGTCTGCAGAGTTTCACGGTTACTGCTTGGAGCCCCATTAAAATAATACTGTGAAACCAGCTATAACTCACCGACCGAAAACATCGCCGCGCTGACCCGTTGCTGTTTTGATTAACTGTTTTGGTCAAAAGGTGCGCCTTCACAGTAGGGGAGGTTTAGGAAGCACAGCCAGAAGCTATGTTTATTTTATGACTTGCTTTTCTAGCAAAAGACTGAATGTATTGCTATTAATTCTACCATGTGACCAAGAAACATATATGTCTGCATTTCTTTTTGGTCCTTGGATCTCTCTTTGTGGGTCATCAATGCTTGTTTGACGCAGTTCATTTCACTGAGGTGACGTCAAGAAGGTGAGCTGCAAAGACTCACTGCAGGTTGAGTTGGATGATTCACGTATGACGATCTGGGACTGATTTAGAACCGTCCACTGCATCCTCTGTCTCATCTGAACTCAATTACTCCCCTGCTTCTGCTTGTTTCAACAAGGGCTCAAGATCTTCCGCCTTGGAAATGTGTGGTCATGTATCCTATAAAACGCAATGAGACACATGAAGATACAGACAGATAGGGGAGACCATCATGTCCAGTTTAAGGCAATACCTCATACATAATACACCCACGATCTTCTAACTCACCAAATTGAAAGGACATAGTGACAACCTCATTCTACGGAGTCCGCCTAGGGACATGGTGGTTAATTTTTTTTGGCCCAGATTATTTTCCCTCACAATAGTTTTTGCATCCCCTCGCAATACTTTTGTGTTCCCTTGCAATACTTTTGTGTTCCCTTGCAATATTATTGCGTTCCCTCGCAATAGTTTTTGCGTTCCCTCGCAATAACCTAATATCATATTAAAGCTCATGCCTATCAGAGCACACAGTGAGTGGAATCAGGTGGGGGGAGACTGAACTGAGACTGCATTCCATCCAAATGATTCAACGAACCTGTGTGTCGCCAGTCTGGAAATATGGACTCAAAAGTTATTGTGAGGGAACACAATAATATTGCAAGGGAACACATTAATCTGGGCCAAAAAAAGAAATAACTACCATGTTCCTTGGTGGCCTCTGTATCATTCAAATTTGTTGAACCCACAGCGCCATTTAATTTAAGCCCCAAACAAATTTACAGTCCTTAAGTGGGCCACGTTTGTTGAAATATGCACATTTGTCCACCAGGTATGGACCATTGTCTGGATTTGGACCAAATTATAACTACTGACACATAATCATGGGCTCATCTTTGAACCTGAATATCCATCGTGGTAATGTTGTTCCTGCTTCATTACCTTTGATCCTGATTATAGCCTTGATCTTGATTGCTGATCTTTGCTCCTGATTACTCATCTTTGATGATGATCACTCATTTTTTTTGATTGCTGATCATCAGCCCTTATCAGACATACTTGATGTTAATTTTGATCTGATTGCTCAACTTAGAATTTGAAGACTCATTTTTTATCCTAATTGCTGAATGGTGATCTGGATTATTGATTTTTCATCTTCATCTTTGATTCCAATTGTGATGTTATTCCTGATTACTCAGGTTTGATTCTTATAATTTTGATCTGTCTGACTCACCTTTGTTTTTAATTACTCATTTTTGAGCCTGATTTTTGAGCATGATTACATATCATTGATACTGGTTGCTGAGCATCACCTCTGATCACTCATCACTGATCCTGATGTTTGATCTTGATGGCTAAAGTTAGAATCTGATTCATTGCTGATCCTGACCGTTGATCTTTGTCTTCTCTTATTGTGTTCTTTGATCCTGATTATTCATTTTTGGTCCTGATTACTGATATTGGACTGTGGTCACTGACTGCTTTTTTTAAATAAAAAAAAATCAAGATCCTATATCAAACAACAAAAGCAGGAAAATCTTCATTCACCCAATGCCTACCTTGCTGTCATATTTAAAGGCTTCTTCAGACAAATTTGGTTGAATTGCAAATTAAGTGCACATGAAGCAGGACTTGTATGCAAAACATGTAAAATCGTAGCTGCCTCTAACGCCTGGTGCACCTGTTGCTACAACTATTTGTTCACAACAGGAGCTGAAAGACAGTGTGCCCTGTGACCCATTGAACCCTCTCTTGGCAGGTGTCGGCCAAATTCCAGCTGACACACACAAACATGTAAAACCGCTCGCATGGCACTTAGAAAATGTGTGGCCATTCGCACTATTAGCACAAAAACAGTCAGCAGACGATCACTATCGAGCTGGATCTGAAATTTGAAAAGTGCCCCACAACTGTGGAGTTGCAAAAAGCACCACACATGTGGTGCATGTGCCTCACACGTGTGCCTCCCCCCCACTCCCCCCAACACATCTGGTGTGCCGGGGGGAGCACACTTGCACAAAATGTGTATATGTATGTACTGATTACATGGGGGCCGGACAGCGAGGTCTGAGCGCACACAGCATGGGGAGGGGCCTGTCAGCTGATCGCAGCACCCTGACAGCTGGGTGACGGCTCAGTGCACACATTACAAACACAGAACCCACTGTCAGGACAGTTAGATAAACAGTGGTGGGCACACTTCCGATAATCCGATAACAGATAATTATTGAAAATAATGTTTTCATTATCAGATTGTCTTTTTAGATAAATTTAAAAACCATCATCAGACTAATCTTCTGATGAATGACCGTCCGATAACTTTTAGACCGATAACATACTAAACTAAGCTGAACAATGAAAAACATTTTAAAAACTGTTGAGACCTACTTGTTAAAAATTTCATAAGAGACATGTTGTTCTATCCTCTGTAAGCAAAGAAGAACTGGTGACCAAAAAAAAGTCATTTCCTTTAACATCACGCTAAAGTAATCACAATGTCACCAAGTCATCCATAGGCATACATGTTTAACTTATGGTTCAAATTTTAACCACTCATTTTAGACAAGTTATTTAAAATTATTGTCATGTCTGAAGTTTATAAAGTGAAAATATCAGATATATGTTTTCATTTTAAAGTATTTTTTAAGGTTTTGTGAGCACATGCTGTGCCAGGCAGCAATGCATTATGGGTAGCATAAGGTAATCTCAGACGTTCACGACAGGACAAATGCATTTCAGACACTCTGTTCAGGGTCCACAGATAACAGCATTAAACTCTAGTGCCTAAAACTCTCGTGAATATATTCTCTGGGTTTATAGACATTAGTGTATTTCTGTTTGTTAAATTCCACGCATGTTAAATGTAGCAGACACGGATTATCTGGAATTTTGTTTGACATTTTTTCAAGGCTGCTACTGCCATCTACTGGCTAGGAGTGTTCATGGCAGTATTAAACGTCTGGGTACATGGCTGCTCTCAAAGTGTTGGTATTGTCCATTGTCCAGGCGCTTTTTGTGTGCATATATTTGTTAACTTTGTATTCTAAAACTACGGTTAGAAGTAATTCCGACTCCTTATCAGTCCACACGAACGAGGTTGGCACCATGTTTTTAGTTTTTGTGGAAGTGACGACAAGAGAATAAGGCTCCTGACTGGATAGAATTTTAATCAGTACCGCCACCCAAAGGTTTGGCAGACTAATTACAACACATTTATATGGTTCGATGTGGATGTTTTTTTTTTTAAACGACGTAGTGTGGATGAAGTTTTTTCCCCAAACTGAAAGGGTAGGATATTCGGTTTTACAAATACCCGACAACGTGTGTACATGGCCATATGTCTGTGAAAGGCACTATATAAATATATTTACTTACTAATATTGAGTGCACGTTTTACAACATCATAAAAGTTTTAAAACATGCAATTGCGATGACACTTCCAGGGCTCCGTAAAAATGCCTGTTTTTACAAATAAAAATGGAATATTTTACAAAAGCACATTTATCTTTAAACCAACACACGTCACATTAACGTGTTGGTTTACATAATGGATTACTGAACCAATCACTGTTTAGCACTTTTACCCAGAATGCTTTGCGGTCTGTGTTTGTTACAAAACCTCAGAATTAGTGCCTTATTCAACATTAAAAGATATATGTTATATTTTAACTTTGTACAAATGACAGAATTGACATTAATGGAGTTATTCTATCAGTATTTTCCAAAAACCATAAGTTAGTATGACTTTATTTTTCAAGACCTCCGCCTGACCGGAGTGTTGAAATTGATAGGGAGCTGGTCTTATAGCTGCTCTTGGTGTGTCTCTGTGGTGGGAGCGCTGTTGTAAACAAGAGCTTCCAGTAGCCGCAGACTGTTGAAAGAAAAATGATTATGGTTAGTAAAGAGTTGATTTCGTGGGTGCTCTCAGGATTTGTCTGTGCTGCTTCCTGCAGGGGGCAGTATGGTCAAACATTCTTGCTTACTCTTTAGGTCTTTTCCCGCTTTTGATGCTTTCAAAAGCAATCGTGTTAAAAAATGGAATGTATTGGTTATCGATTATCTGTAACTTCCGATACATTTTTGGGTGGTTTATCTTTATCAAAGATAACTTTTCAGTTATCTTATCTGTTATCAAAGTAAATTTTTTGTGTATCTATGCCCACCACTGTAGATAAATAATTACGACAATACCTACATACGCAATTACATAACAAATAATGAAAATGAATAACCACATAACACAGAGAGTGACATGTTGGTCTGGGCATTGAACGGACGGTGGGGCGGGGTGTCCGCTCACAGCCGTGGCTGTAAAGATCTCTGCTTGTGGACGTCCCAGCTTGAGAACACTTTCCGTGTTTGGAAGGACATGAACTTACAACATTCCTTCGTGAGGTGCGTGTCTCTGCCTGCTGTCCTCACGTGGAAATATATAAAACATCTTTCACCTTTGCGCCGGGCTGCAGTGGCTGCGCACAGTGCACCTCGTCCAAGTCCTTGTTGATTTCAGGCATTTTTCCACACTGTTTACAGGCCAGTGATGATAGTGCAGTGGTAAAGTTTCTGTCTGGTAATCAGAGTTTATGGGTTCAAATCCCATGAGTGACATTTTCAGTTTTTTAACCAGGGTTATTTAACCCCAGGGTTCTGTACTGCATCTCCTTTTATGTATTATTTATATCAACCCAGTGATATTCACTAATTATACAGCTGGTTTTTATTTTATTGTTATCTACATCAGCGCCATGATGTGGTGCAGCTGTTCGCACTATGTTCCTGCTCGAAAGACACTGTTGCGTGCATGAACTATCGCACCAGGATAGTGCACGCCTGCCTGTCGGCTTGATGTTTGCGTGGTTCGCTCATATAAGCTGTCTCGCTGAGTCTGAGTTGTACTTATTCGCACTATGTGTGAAGGGGCCCTAAATTTTTAAATCTGCTTATGTCCTTTTGAGATATTCTGCTGACAAACAAACAACAACAAATGTCATAATCTCCTTGAGAGATACAGTATATTTCAGAGTACAAGTCCCACCTGTCAAAAAATGATGCATAGTGGTATATCGCACCTTTTTCTGTATTATTCGCTTTTTAATTTGGGGGTTTTGTGCATTATTGTAGTGTACTTTTATTGCTGTAATTTATTGTTTTATTATTGGCATTTATATGGTTTAGTGCTTTGATTGCTGGGAAAGTATATAGTTCTCATAATTATTATGAGTAACAAATGCATGATTTTTCAGTCACACCAGAGTATAAGCCACAGCAGTTTCCAAACTTGTTAAAAAAAAAGAGAAAAAAAGAAGAAAAAAGTAGGTGACATGCTGTGGAAAATAGTTCTACATCAAGGAGATTTATGATGTGAGATTTCTTTGGTATATCAGTATTAGAGGGTAGCTACAATGTTAAACAAGTAGTTTTTCATTTTACATTTTGCTGGCTACCACACCAGTGAGGGACTATACTGTCAAAACTATAAACATCCATCTTCTACACTTGTGTACTCCAGTTAAGGGTCACACAGGGCTGGAGCCTATCCCAGTAGTCACAGTCTGTCACAGGGTCACATATAGACAGACAAAAACATTCACACTCACACTTGCATGTCTTTAGATGTAAGAGGAAGTCGGAGCACCCGGAAGAAACCCATGCAGACAACATGTAAATTCCACACAGAAAGGGATCCCACAACCTTCACGCTGTGAGGCAATGGTGCTAACCACTAAGCCACTATGCCGCCCGCTGTAAACATAGTGCAGATTGTTGGAGCCATTTGTATCAGTAGCTGCTGGATTTTATTTACTTGTGAACTAATTTTTTTCTGTTGACTTTTCTTGCTGTAAGTGTTGCCAGCGTTTCTTTCATGATGCTTTATTAATGAGAAAATTCATGCAATATGCATATTTCCCATGAGAAACTGCACAATATTCATGAACAGTGGTGAAGATTAACTCCTCCAGCAAACATGCATCATTCCACTTCACCTGCATTATAAATATGTTGTGCTTGTACTGAATACTGATAATCAGAGAAGTTGTGTGTTAAGATGCAGACAGAGGCCTGTCAATAAAACACAGCAATAATTACTGATGTGCACTGATGTACATGAGGAAGTGAGACCTCAGGCAGACCGTCTATACAACAGCACAGATGTGGTGGCGTCTTATTTCAGCAAAATAATGACTTTATTCATGATACTGTAGGTGGTATCATGTATGACATCACAGATGAGTATTTTGATTACTGGCATTGACAACAGAAAGTTCCCACATTTATTAATAGATCTACTCATTTATGTATTTTTGTCCTTCTGTTATTTGCAGGTTTATTTATGCAGTACATTACAAACATCTTATGCCACTAGGTGTCACTCCAAAAGTCCAATTAATTCTAACCAGTTTCAAAGTCTTATTATTTGTGGCTGTGAAAAAAAATAGCCCAGGTTTCTATTTTTACGTCCGCAATGACATAATAAAATCATCAGCGTTTATTTATGTGTCTGTCTGTTAGCAGGATTATGTCAAAACTGCTGCACAAATTTTGTGATGACATTTTCACACAGATAGATATTAGGCAGTGGTGGGCATAACTAACCAAAAAGTTAGCTTCGATAACTGTTAATCCAGTAACTGAAAAGTTAACTTTTATAAAGCTAAACCGATAAACCCTTAAAAAATTTAGCGGAAGTTACAGCTAAAAGCTAAACTGGTAACCTTTAGTATTGACTCCAGTACACTGGCAGCTACTGATAGTTCTGAGTAAATTCAAAAACAAGAATGAGCGCTTTTGTCTAAGTTCAGTCTTCTCTTAGCAAAAGAGACCTGGTGACCAGAAAGGAAAGGAGAGGAGAGGAGAGGAGAGGAGAAAAAAAATTTATTTTCACAGCCATACGATTGTGCAGACATGCTGAACAAGTCATGCACAGCAACACAGTTTTGACTTATGCTTAAAATTTTAAATGAACTAATTCCGGATAGGTTATCGAAATTAACATCAGTTGTGTCATTTTTAGTTTTAAAGTAATGCACTAATTTCAACACCAAAGATATTATGGGAAAATGGAGCTTCCTATTATCAGTGGTTGGTCGGTTTACAAAAACGAACACACAAGCTACTGTAATGTGTCTGTTGTTTTTTTTACAAATAAATCTGTATTTGTAAATATGACATTTTTTTCATTTGTAAAAAAAGGCAATTTGAAAACTGAAAATTATGTTTATTTGATTCAGCAGCACATATAGCAAATGTGTGGCAACTGGTATTCACACTGCCATGAACTGTAGCGCATGGCCACGATTCACCCTAATTAAATAAATACATTGATGCTGTCTCAGCAAAAACCTGAGTTTTGAACTGCAGACAAAGACTGTGTTTTCCCTCTCAGTTGAGAAATTCCTAAGTCATCTGGAGATCTTAAGATAAGCTTGGAGACATCCCCATGGGCCAACACTGGGATTCACAGCAAAACAAAACTGTAATTCAAAGTTCTTCAAAGGAGAGCGCTTGCCTTTTTATTAGTGAATTTTCAGTCATTATGAATTACATGACATTATAATGGTTTCACGTCAGAATCTGAGTTTGTCCAGGCCAGGAGAACCCAAATTTTATGACCTCACGCCAAGGCCAGACCCTCAGAAGACTGCAAGATGATATCCCTTCCACAACACAGGACCATAAAACTTTGTCTTGATAACAGCTATTATCTTTAGGTTTAAGTGAAGAAAGACATTCTTTTAAAATAAAACAAGTGCATCAGTATTCTTTGATTCATATATCTAAAAACCTCTAATGGTGTTTGTATTGATTAATCAAACAAAATGCTTTGCATATAATCATTCCATTTTATTGACGTGTTCCTGTAACTGATGTGTGTTTAAATGTCATTTTTCTGTCTGCATTATGTTGATAAAGTATTCTGTTTATCCAAAGGATGTGTTTAAATGAGGATTAATAATGTGTCTCCATTCGAGACATTTGCATATAATCATTCCATTTTATTGACATGTGTTCCTTAACTGATGTGTGTTTAAATGTGATCTTTCTGTTTGCATTATGTTGATGGTGAAGTATTCTGTTTATCCAAAGGATGTGTTTAAATGAGGATTAATAATGTGTCTCCATTCGAGTGTCTTAGAACAGAAAATATGTCAGAATAGTTAATGTGTTTAAATAATTGAATCATTTGTGTCTGCGCTGTGACCACATGAAGTTTGCTGTGAAACTACACACCCTAAATGGGTGGAGTTTGGTGATGTCAGTCCCCCTTTAAAAAGTTAGAACAGAGTCTTGCCGCTCTCTCTTCTCTGCCAGCAACGCTTCTTCTTTTTCTTCTCTGTCTTCTTTGTTAAATGTTTAATTTTTATTCTTAGGCCAATTCCCCATTGCGAAGCTAAGGTAAGCTAAAGCTACCACGTGGCATTCATTCTTTGTTCATTTTTTATCATTTTAACAAAGTTTTAACCTGGCGCTTTAACGTGCGTCAAGTCTTTTAAATTTTTAAGAGAACTTCCGAGCTGAACCTTCAAATTGATAGCGAATTTACAGAAAAGCAACTCTCCTTTTCTCTCTACTATTTTTAAGATTTTTAATCTAGCTCCAACAAACTTTTTAAAAGTTACCAGAAACCATTTTCAACAAACACCTTCTGCCTCTGGGTTCCTGTAAGCTGACCATTCTGTCGGTAAAGCCGACAGAACCCCTTGACCCATGTGAGCACGACGGACAGACGGACCACCACCATCTCACAGACCAGCTAAGTGACCCAGTTAAAGGTTCCAGGAATGGGTTTGCTGTCAATGGATACAAAGTGGCTTCCTTTTAAGCATATTCATATGTTTGTTTAATATTTTTCTTAATAACTGGCTTCAATTTCCATCATTAAATTCTAATCAGATTCATTCACTTAAAGTGTCCCTGCCGCAGACATGGACAGTGAAGGCATAGTGCATGATTATAGGGAAGATTTAAGTGACATATCAATTGTTTTTGAAGAAGATGAGGAAGTTTCTGATGAAAGGAAGCCACGGTAAAAATAATGGGTGGCTCCAAACCGTGTATGTTCCAGCCGAACGTGACAGAAAGAGGATGAAGCGCAGCTGTCAGCTGACGGCAGCAGCGCTGAGGAGGACAATATAAGCTGCTGAATGGTTTGTTCACTCACCACTTTCTTATAAACGATCATTTATTCCTGGCACAGTGTGTTTGTGTATGAAAAAAAGTATTTGAGCAGCAAAGCGTGCTTAAACTCAGGAGTTTGTTCTCAAATCACTGAAAATAAAGTTTCTGTACATTCTGTATATATTTAATAATTTATAAGTCAGTTTCTTGTGATTGCTAATTCTTCACTTTTTATTCAAAGCAAATGATTGCAAATCTTTATCTGAAAAGCTGTAGACCCACATGGGATGGGGAAAAAGATTTCTAAATAAAAGAAAATTTTACTTCTATATCTGTTGTCAAATTTTATCAGGCATAATGTTGTAGAAAAAATGTTTATTAACATAAGCCTGAACAGAAAACACTGTGTTCACATGAGCACCTGAAAAAAAAACAGAACATTGACATTTTTGTGTTTTCCAAATATACATATGCATGTACATTGAACAGCCTGTTTTTTGTTCAGACGTCTGTTCTTTCAAAGTAAATTAGATGTGATACAATTTATGATTACAGATGTTCTGTATGTGTATTTTAGACAGGAAAGTCTCCATTTAGCATAAACATTTTTCTACAATATTATGCCTGATAAAATTTGACAACAGATATAGAAGTAAAATTTTATTTTATTTAGAAATCTTTTCCCCCCATCCCATGTGGGTCTGCAGCTTTTCAGATAAAGATTTGCAATCATTTGCTTTGAATAAAAAGTGAAGAATTAGCAATCACAAGAAACTGACTTATAAATGATTAAATATATACAGAATGTACAGAAACTTTATTTTCAGTGATTTGAGAACAAACTCCTGAATTTAAGCATGCTGTGCTGCTGAAATAATTTTTTCATACACAAACACACCATGCCAGGAATAAATGGTCATTTATAAGAAAGTGGTGAGTGAACAAACCATTCAGCAGCTTATATCGTCCTCCTCAGCGCTGCTGCTGACAGCTGCGCTTCATCCTCTTTCTGTCACATTCGGCTGGAACATACACGGTTTGGAGCCATTCATTATTTTAACAGTGGCTTCCTTTCATCAGAAACTTCCTCATCTTCTTCAAAAACAATTGATATGTCACTTAAATATTCACTATAATTGCGCACTGTGCCTTCGCTGGCCGTGTCTGTCGTGTTGATAAACAGAGCGGTGCTGCGAGACATCTACTCGAATGACGTCACATCCATCGCAGCGAAAAAGTAAGTCAACTCAGAGGCAGAAAATTCAAATTCTCAGATGGGTAACGAAACGTCTAAATACTTGTTCAGTGTAATTTTATGGTAAAAAAAAAAAAAACAGACAACATGTGGAAAAAGCTTTTTTTTTATTCTTCAAGAATATGTAAAAATGTCATAGCATGGCAGGGACACTTTAAAGTCTTTAAGCTTTAGCTCTCTCTCTCTCTCTCTCTCTTTCAACGTCTCATGAGTTAGTAAGAAAATTGTTTCCATGAATGAACTTATTTATTCACTGTCCACAAAACGCCAGTAAACTGTTCATTTCTATATAATTGTAAATAAATTGTACATATTTCTGCTGTGGTTCATTTTGTGTTCAGAAGAAAACCCTTGCTCAATCGTATTGTGAATTCAGACTTTCAGATCAGAGACTGATTAATTGAGACTGATTAATTCAAATTGAGACTGATTAATTAATTTGAGACTGATAAATTAATGTTTAAATTAAAGTACCTATGCTGTAAATAGATGGTGCTCCACGTAATAATTAAATAATAAATATTAAACCCTAAACTGTTAATTATTTTGGTTACTCATCAGATGGGGCCTTATCCAATCTAATTCAATTTGGGAGTTTAACTGCTTATTCACTACATTTTATAATGTTGCATCCCGTGTGATGTTTTATTTAATAAATTGTTACATTTAATGGCGCTCCGGTGTGAGGCCTGTATATCTGTAAATTTGCTACATGTTACAGAACACTGCCATCTACTGAATGGGAGTGTGAATACCAATTGCCATACATTTGCTATACGTGCTGCTGAATCACTTAAACAGATTTTTTTTTTTTTTTTTTTTTAACAAATGAAAAAAATAAATAAAGTACTTCATGGATTCTCACCAAATTTTCACCACAGATGGATATTAGGCCATGGAAGACTCCACTGAATTTTGGAGGTGATCTGGATTGGTGGATGTGAGAAATCTCAGATTGCTCTTGTTAGAAAATAATATATAAAGGTCTGTGTTTGGACAAAAGCTTTATGTGTTTCTTTTAGATCCACTCCAAAGTGTGATTCATGTTATTTAGCCTCATTATTTAGTTTCATCATCGAAGTGTTCAATGCTTGGGCTTTGCATTCCAAGAGCATTGACCCACTTGTGTACTGAGCACATGGACACGTGCCACTTGTGTGCTCCAAACTGACAATACAGACACCAGACATCTGACTGCAAGAGGTCGAAAGGTTTCCAGGCGTCTTGAACACACAGTTCACTTTTTTAATAACCCTAGTCATGTTTAAACATAGTAATCAAGCATCTGTGTGCTCTACTCACCTTTGCCCATAGCTTCATTTTCAAGAATTGTTTTTTACACTCAACAAAAATATAAACACAACACTTTTGTTTTTGCTCCCATTTTGTATGAGATGAACTCAAAGATCTAAAATTTTTTCCACATACACAATATCACCATTTGCCTCAAATATTGTTCACAAACCAGTCTGAATCTGTGATAGGGAGCACTTCTCCTTTGCTGAGATAATCCATCCCACCTCACAGGTGTGCCATATCAAGATGCTGATTAGACACCATGATTAGTGCACAGGTGTGCCTTAGACTGCCCACAATAAAAGGCCACTCTGAAAGGTGCAGTTTTATCACACAGCACAATGCCACAGATGTCGCAAGATTTAAGGGAGCGTGCAATTGGCATGCTGACAGCAGGAATGTCAACCAGAGCTGTTGCCCGTGTATTGAATCTTCATTTCTCTACCATAAGCCGTCTCCAAAGGCGTTTCAGAGAATTTGGCAGTACATCCAACCAGCCTCACAACTGCAGACCACGTGTAACCACACCAGCCCAGGACCTCCACATCCAGCATGTTCACCTCCAAGATCGTCTGAGACCAGCTACTCGGACAGCTGCTGGAACAATCGGTTTGCATAACCAAAGAATTTCTGCACAAACTGTCAGAAACCATCTCAGGGAAGCTCATCTGCATGCTCGTCATCCTCATCGGGGTCTCGACCTGACTCCAGTTCGTCGTCGCAACTTCGCACAGCCATTGAAGAGGAGTGGACCAACATTCCACAGGCCACAATTGACAACCTGATCAACTCTATGCGAAGGAGATGTGTTGCACTGCATGAGGCAAATGGTGGTCACACCAGATACTGACTGGTATCCCCCCCCCAATAAAACAAAACTGCACCTTTCAGAGTGGCCTTTTATTGTGGGCAGTTTAAGGCACACCTGTGCACTAATCATGGTGTCTAATCAGCATCTTGATATGGCACACCTGTGAGGTGGGATGGATTATCTCAGCAAAGGAGAAGTGCTCACTATCACAGATTTAGACTGGTTTGTGAACAATATTTGAGGGAAATGGTGATATTGTGTATGTGGAAAAAGTTTTAGATCTTTGAGTTCATCTCATACAAAATGGGAGCAAAACCAAAAGTGTTGCGTTTATATTTTTGTCGAGTATATGAATAATTTTAGGAAAAAATGAGAGTCACTGATGTGGCTGGCGTGTCAATTACAAAAGCCTTTTTTGTAATAAAAATATCTGTGATATAATGCTTCTTTTTTTTTTCTTTGTCCCCTCGAGAAAAGCATGAACATCCATTCAAACCAAAATCAGGAAAACTAGGTACAATATAAAATGTACTGGATCTTTTGCAGAACTCTGCACTATGAGTTTCGCCAGTGGGTAAAATAGTAAAATATGCTTTACGACAGGTGACTCATTGATACCCATGTATTTCCTTCTTAACAGTTTAAGGAATGTGATTTCTCTCATATGAAGAAGTTGTCAAGGTGTCAGGTACGATTGGTAACAAGTTACTATATCAAAGTTAAATTATCCTTTACAGTTTGTACACAGAAATATCTCATAGACAGGAATTGTTGCATCTATCTACAAAGCAAGAAGCATCTGTGTGGATATGTGGCTCGCATAGCTCTTTCACTGTTTGTCAGATTGAACTCAGCTTTCGGATATGGCTTGCACATGACATGACGGTGTGCATCATTTATTATGAAAATTTTGGGAATTAATTTCATTTTCTCCTTTGGGGAGGTTGTGACCCTCTGCTTCTCTCACACTGACAGTATGGACATGTCGCACAGAGAGCAAATAAAGTGACCAAAACTAACCAAAAAATTAGCTTCAATAACCGCTAACTGAAAAATTAATTTTTATAACGCTAAACCGATAAACCACTAAAAAAATTGGCGGAATTTACAGCTAACCGCTAACTTTTAGTATTGACCCGGTACACTGTCAGCTACTGATAAGCCAGTTTTGAGTTTAAGCACCTCCAAGATTTCTGAGTAAAATCAAAGGCGATCACAAACCCCAAACAAACAACAAGCCAGAGCTTCTGTCTTTATGCACACTGCCAGCTGCTGCTGCGCTCCCCCCCCCAAAAAGTAATTTACTTTCCACATACTACAACACAGACAATGGGCAGGAGACATGAAAGGCAAAGCACTTTTCACTCATGGCTTCACTTATAAACAACTAATTCCGGACAGTTTATCGACTTTAACGGTAACTCTGTCATTTTTACAAAGTGAAAATATCACACATATCTTTAAAAGCAGGGGTCACCAACTATGTTCCTGGAGGGCCCCTACCCTGCATGTTTTCTAACTCTCCCTGAGCCACTCCCAAGCAGTTAACTCTATCAGGTGTGTTCAGGCAATCAACAGCTTTAAAAAAAAAACAGGTGTGACTTGAGTAGGTTGACGTGGAAACCCCTGTTTCGTCATTTCATCATCAATCAATCACAATTATATAACAGCCGAGTGGATCCTTGTCATTTGATTGGTGCTTTGTATGTCACATGACATGGATTAATTCATCACATTTGTGTTGCATTGCATTTAGAGTGCAGCTTGGTTCCATTTAGAGTGCAAATTTGGTTCCATATGTTTGGTACTATTGCACTCTGCACACACACGCACGACCTCGTGCACACGCGCACACGTGATCCTGCATGCACATGCGGGCGCACGCGTTATCACGCACGCGCATGTGCGCGTCCTTGCATGCACGTGCACACACAACACGCGCGCGTATGCACACACAAAACAAATCCAGTGTGCTGTCTGGAGGCTGTTGGAAGGAAGTTGAAAAGAAAAGCTGGACTCATTTTTGATGTGATTTTTTTTTTTGCTGCACTGAGGACGTACACTGTATTTTTTTGGTAGTACATGCACCCACAAGTGCCGACCAGGTTGCGTGTGTGCGTGCGCACGCGGGGTTCAACGACTCTCCTGAGACATAATTTGACTGAGCTAACTGACGCTGCCAATTCTCTCACACACACACACACACACACACAAAACAAATCCACTGTGCTGTCTGGAGGCTGTTAGCAGGAAGAAAGAGAAAAGCTGGACTAATTTCTGATGTGATTTATTTATTTATTTATTTTTTGCTGCACTGAGGACGTACACAGTAGACCGACCCGGTTGCGAGTGTGTGTGCACGCGATGATTTGATTGAGCTAACTGATGCTGCTTGTAACACACACACACACACACACACAAAGTCCACCACACTGTAAGCTGTCTGGATGCATGAAGACCTGCTCACATGAAACGCTGATGTGATTATTGGCTGGACTGAGGAACTACACAGTCTTTTTTTTTTTTTTTTTTTTAATGGAAGTCCGAAGTCAGTGCACAGCATTGCTGGAGTACACGTTACAGTGGAACGCCAAAATGTAAGTCCCTTTTCTGTTGTTTATAAATTAACCCCTTAACGCCTATTGTCGCATATATGCTACAATATTTGACTCAAATAAAATATGCAACATACCAAATTGACCAGTATGCCTGTTGTCGCAAATTTGCAACATACCATTATTATTATTATAACATTATAACATAAATTATTACCAAAATACCAAAATTACTTTTTTTTGTGCAAAAGTGTAATTGATAATCTCAACATTATTTACCATCTACTTAAAGGCGAAAACACACACAAAACATTTTTTATATACAGCTATATAAATTCAGGTGTTGAGGGGTTAATAAAATATCAAATGACAAGGATCTATTTTAGTCATTATGTAAAACAAATAATGAATGTTTTTACATTCTTTCAATAGAACGAATATTTAATTCAGCTTCGCCTCATTGAATGGTATGTTCCAGCTTTCACCTCATGAAATATTCGTACCGCTGAACTCAAACAATATTATTTGTATAACACTGACCATTATGAGCTTTTGTTTAAATCTGTATCTCAGTGGTCAAAGCAGTCTGACTGTTGCAAAACACACAACAGACAGGAACTAACATGTATGATTTTAGGGTTTACAAATGTTTTTGGCCTTTAAGCTGTACTCACTATGCAAGCAAAAAAATGTTAGTGAACTTTTAGTGGAAGCAAATTGGTCCGCTGATGGTTTTCAAAATTAGCTGAAAAGCTAGTCCACTAACAAAGAAGTTAGCTTCACTAATTAGCGGTTAGCAGGTTAGTGGAACTGTGCCCACCACTGGCTCCCCTCGGAATGCAAACTCATGATTTGAAACAAGGGACGCCGATGCTGTGTCCAGTCGGCTAGCACCCGGGCTCTGACTTCAGTGTCCAGAGAACCCTTTGGCTGTCAGGGGAGTGAGGCCTATTTACTATCATATGCACACCAACTTCTGCTGGCCTCCGATACATCAGCAGTGGCATTTTTGTGTCTTGGCCCTTAGTCTTTGACATCAGGAGATACCTGGGAAGAGCTTATGGTCTTCTGAGGTCACTGGACAGAGGTAATTGACAATGCTATACATTTGCATAAGAATGAAAGTCTTTAGGGTCCTGGTGCTTCCGGTCTGGTTGTGAGACTTGAATGCTAACCAGTGACCTAAGATGATGACTGGATGGATACTAGGTCCCTTTGGACGCACTGTGGAGACAGCTGGAAAGACTTGAAAATCTGATTGACAAAGTGAAACCAGTATTCTAGTAGAGAATATTTAGTAGGTTTAGGTTTTAATGTGGAGTTGCGTCAGGAAGGGCATCCGGCATAAAACCTGTGCCAATTCAACATGCAGATCCACCTTGGATTTGCTGTGGTGACCCCGAGTGCAAAACAAGGGAGCAGCCGAAGGGACTTACTTTTACAGGTTTTACTCAAATAATAAACATATGTTGAAAGCCATGTTTTTGCACTTTGAAATTCATGGGAATTTTCCCATGCCCCATCTAGGATTGGGACAGGAACCTCTCACACATCGACCAAAAGTCTTACCACCGGAACTACATGAATGTGTCTACATTTGGTCATCTGTGAGTCAACAGACTGACAGGGTGGCAACGTTACATCTCAACCAAAATACAACACTGCATTTACATGGTGTATTTGTTCAGTCAGCTAGGAAATCAGAACATGTGATATGATTCAGCACACAGGTGCCTGAGGACCCCAGTAAATGAAAAAACATCAAGGGGATGGTCAGCAGCCACCTGACTGCGGCAGGTAGACAGTTACTTTCAAGAGGTCGGGATGGATTTTTCCATCCAGGACCTAGTGTGGTATTCTGGTGTGATGATGCGCTGCACGAGTGCATGCTCCTAGATGTCACATGACCTAGAGTTCAGTTAAGACCTGAAAATCCAACATCCTCTAAAGTGTCTTGGGGAATGGCTGTTTTTGCATCTGTGCAAATTGATCATGACACAACCACAAACCTTCAATGCAAGATTGCTCTTTCTATCAGGAATGTGCATGAACAAGCTTTACAGTTCAAGTGGTAAGTTAGCCTAGCTGAATATCCAGCTTCAGAAGAAAAAAGAAGAGAAAACCACACAGTGGATGGGTTAATATTAATTTTTCTTGGTGCATAGAGCGAGAAATACAGGTATAAAAGTGCAGCAATTACTCCTAAAGAGATGTATTAGCTCGCAATGACAGAATAACTCTAATGTCTACATGTTTGTTATTAAGTACACTTTCCTTTAATCTTCTGTGCCTCTGGCCAAATCACTATCAGCTGGCGCAGTTGCAAAGTTGCAGGTTCTAATCATAAACCAATTTATATTTTAATGAGCATGACATTGGATGGAAGTGTTGAATATAGGCCGTGCTCAGTGATGCTGAGCAAAGGCAGGGAGGCAAGTTTTGGGTCCTATTAAATGAGGTAGAAAACCAGCTGACTGTGATTTGCCATGAGTGGGAAAGTGTTCCACTCGAGCACGCTTACACAGCCTGTTCAGTCACACTGCCCGGTTTCGATTCAAAAAGCAGCAGAAATGCGTAATTATGTTTATTACTTTTCTCCACAGAAACTGGGTTCAGTTGATCCCATTTGGATGACTTCAGTCTTTCATAAGATATGACACTCGGTAATATAACTCTAATTATTTTTGGCTGATTGATCTGGACTCTGGCGGCATCCATTTAATGAGCTGCACTTCTGGCCTTCTCAGTCGGGTTTCTCAGCCTCCATATAGGCTAGAATGTGCAGCATTGAAAAGAATGCTGCCAGCAGCTAAAGCAAAACCTGGGTATTCCAAAGCCCTTCTTTACCCTCCTTCTTACCCTTTTGTGAATTTTCTGCACCTGTTGGGGTGGGACATTTTTCATTCTTGTTAATACACAGATTTCAGTGACCCTGTTTAATTCCCTCTTTAGCTGGCCCAAATACAGCTTGGGTGGAGGACGAACGAGCCCAAATGGCTGAGAACATCTGCTTGGATGTGCACCATGGTGAAATTACTGTGAGCCAATTTAAAAGTTCCAGCTTTGTTGTCCATGAAAACTTGACCTTTGCCATTCATGAGTCCAGTGGTGCTGTTACAACAGAGTCATAGAAGCATAATGTCCTGTAGTCCAGCTGTTGACTGACCAGCATCCTTGGTATCACTACATAATTGCCACATTTCAAAGGTCATTAAATGAACTCAGTCAGCTTTAGAGTTTGTACACTAAGGGGAGAGAGAGAGAGTGATTAATTGTGTTGTGCATAAAGTGTGACTTGAGTTGGTCCCAATTATTTAACAGGTTCCACCCTCAGGGCCTGGGAGCTTTATCAGTATGAGTTAAACCGAGATAGATGAATTAATCATAAGCATGGTGTGAATGAAAAACACATCTTTTCTTGATCTGTGATTGTTGTATTGTCCTTTTACGAAGATGTGAAGATAATAATTTGTTTATTATATGGCTATTATATATCACCCAAACGGTTCGTTCACTTTCTTCACGTCCATGAAGAACTAGCTTAACAGATGGTCGTTAGCTGGTAAGCTTTCAATCTGTGTGTTTTTTCCGATGCTGTTTATATATTTATAGAGTACGTTCATGCCCGACTTGGTTTTTACAATCGTGTTTTTAGCTTCGTAGTCTGTAATGAAAATATGCATTGTGGACCCATTGTTATGGTAACCGGTCTGATATGGGAACATATCTGACCAGTAATCAGCCAATCAGAGTGTGCGTACATCGCCGCCATATAATAAATGGTTTTTATCAAACAGTATTATAAACAAGTGTGCTCGACCCAAAACTGAGCCAATTTATCCCTGACAAACACACAGTCCTTCCACTTTATTTAATCTGTATTGGCTCCTTTGACAGTTATAACCTTGTGTTTGACCTTTCATAATTAGCCAAGATTAAAGTTCATGGAAGTAACATCAAGGTGATACAGTATATGACTTCAATTTAATGATTAATAGTAACCACAGGTATATCTTTAATGCTGCGTTTAAACATAACGACGACAAGTCACGAATGCCATGAAGTACACATTCTTGGCTGCTGATCACAAATGTGATGATTCGGGGCAGAGGCGTCAGGTGTCCTCAGGAACTGCTGCAACCTGTTACCACACGTTACGATTAATGGCACATGTTGCCGGAGAATTATCAGGAACCATTACGCACGGTCAAGAATAGTGTTCCGCGTTGTTATGCGCTATCGCGTGCTATTGCGATAGCGCATGTCATGAAATTGACCCTATGTTTTGCAAGGAATGTTTTCACAGTTTTTGCTCTATGGCAAGATGCATTATCTTCTTGAAAAATGATTTCATCATCCTTAAACATCAGAAAAGTGTCCAAAATATCAACGTAAGCTTGTGTATTTATTGATGATGTAGCCATCTCCCCAGTGCCTTTACATGACATGCAGCCCCATATCATCAATGACTGTGGAAATTTACATGTTGTCTTCAGGCAGTCATCTTTATAAATCTCATTGGAACGGCACCAAACAAAAGTTCCAGCATCATCACCTTGCCCAATGCAGATTCGAGATTCATCACTAAATATGACTTTCATCCAGTCATCCACAGTCCACGATTGCTTTTCCTTAGCCCATTGTAACCTTGTTTTTTTCTGTTTAGGTGTTAATGATGCCTTTCGTTTAGCTTTTTTGTATGTAAATCCCATTTCCTTTAGGCAGTTTCTTACAGTTCGGTCACAGACGTTGACTCCAGTTTCCTCCCATTCGTTCCTCATTTGTTTTGTTGTACATTTTTCGATTTTTGAGACATATTGCTTTAAGTTTTCTGTCTTGACGCTTTGATGTCTTCCTTGGTCTACCAGTATGTTTGCCTTTAACAACCTTCCCATGTTGTTTGCATTTGGTCCAGAGTTTAGACACAGCTGACTGTGAACAACCAACATCTTTTGCAACATTGCGTGATGATTTACCCTCTTTTAAGAGTTTGATAATCCTCTCCTTTGTTTCAACTGACATCTCTCGTGTTGGAGCCATGATTCATGTCAGTCCACTTGGTGCAACAGCTCTCCAAGGTGTGATCACTCCTTTTTAGATGCAGACTAACAAGCAGATGTGATTTGATGCAGGTGTTAGTTTTGGGGATGAAAATTTACAGGGTGATTCCATAATTTATTCCTCAGAATTGAGTGAGTCCATATTCTTTTCCTCTGCTTGGTCTAAAAAAGTAACCGTTACTGACTACCACAATCTTTTTTTCTTGATTTCTTATAGTGTTTCTTAAAGCCAGAAAGTTGCCATTTGAAATGACTTTAGTTTTGTGTCATGTCTGTGATCTGCTTTTTTTCTACAAAATTAAACAACTGAATGAACATCCTCCGAGGCCAGTGATTCCATAATTTTTGCCAGGGGTTGTAGTTACCTGTTGAAAAATGTAGTCAGTAACGTAATCCAAGTACCATAATATTAAAGTAATGTAATTTGATTACTTTCAATTACTTCTGGATTACTCCAATATCATATATGCTAATACAGACAAAATAAACTAAATGTAAATAGTCTTGACTACATAGTACAGTTTATTAAGCAAAAATAAAACTGTTTCTTTTACATGGCATGCTCTGTGACGGCGTGATCGCCATTTTAATTCCGGGCAAGTTAGTGATTTGCGCATAGAAGTTCAAGAAACAGGTGGAATATACCGGAAAGCTGTGCATGTTGGCAAAGCCACAAACGGAGGAACAAGGGAGACAGTATTTCCTTCCATAAGTAAGTGGTTTTGGTTCTTGTTGTCACTGTTGTTGGATGATAAACAGCTGTATGTTTCCTGCTGTACCTGTGTCACCCGATGACACGGACCATTAACTCTTCACTTATGTCTAGTTGATATCTAGTTAAAATACTTGTCATTAGTGATTAAAACTGTTCGACAAGACTGGGGATTTTTTTTTAAATTTGCACCTTAAAATAATGAGATTATAATGACCCGCACTGTGCCGCTCACAGTCACACCCACACACAGAGATGTGCACCCACACCACTGACTTCATGAATGAAACTCGGTCAATAAAGGATAATTATGTAAAAATATAATATAATATAATATAATATATATATATATATATATATATATATATATATATATTTATAAATGTATTGTAATGGTTTTAGGAGCCGCGCTGCGCTGAACAGAGCAACAGCTGCAGCGAACAGGGCAGATCTGTGTAACTTTCAACACTAACATTTGCGAATGTGTGTGTGTCAGAGTAAGTTTCATAATTTCCTGACATAATTTAATGTAATTAAATTTTACTGGCTCGATATTCAGGTCAAAATGGCATTTTTTAACACGTATTTTGCAAGCATTTTTCTGAGTGTGTTGAGTTGCGGATCTCCATTGAAAATGCATTAACATCTGGGAACTTCATCAATATTTTGCCCGATTAGGAGACGTCATGTCGCTGTCCTTGAAGGGATGTTTTTGTTTCAAAGAAAAAAAAATATATACAGATAATATCATAAAATGCATTAAAATTGTAATCCTGCGAACTAATCCCCATTTTTAAATATACCTGTAATCTGAATACTTATTTTTTTTCTGTAACTGTAGCGGAATACAGTTACCTTTTTTTTGGTATCCTAATTAGATAATGTCGTTACATGTATTCTGTTACTCCCCAAGCATATATATATATATATATATATATATATATATATATATATATATGATATATAGTGTGATGTGTGTGTGTGTGTGTGTGTGTGTGTGTGTGTGTGTGTGTTTTAATCCCACTCTGCATGTCAGAATACATCTTTTAGCTTTGCATTGACTGTTTGATGGACAGATTTATTAAAAACACCTTACAGTTATCACAGCTACATGGTATTTTTCCATTTTAAAATGTGCCAGTTCAATCTCAGACTCTGATAGACAGCTTATCTGACATTGAGTTATCAAATACTTTGAACTGCTGTGCCCAGCAGTTCAAAGTAAACATTCATAATTATTTGCAAAGGGTATTTGAGTCTGCTTCATTTTATTTATGGAAGGTACAAAATCTATTACAACAGTCAATACTGGTAATCTGCTTAAAATTAAATATTTACAAGAAGATTTTTTTTATTTGAAGGTAATTATAGAAGACAGGGGATCTGCTTTGTTTAATCACATAACTTGCAGCTAAAATCCCTGATACACAGTTAAGGTTTGGTCAGTTTAGGTCTTTTATTTCATGTATGGAATTCCTACATGAAAATGCATTGTCAGACCTTACTCGTGGTGGGCAGGGTTCAGCTAATCACCTCACAGCTAATTAGCAAAGCTAGGATTTTTGTAAATGGATTAGCTTTTCAGCTAACTTAGAAAACCATTAGCTGGCTATTTACGAGGTCTGTTAGAAAAGTATCGGATCTTTTTATTTTTTGCAATAACCTTATGGATTTGAATCACGTATGATTGCATCAGCCAAGCTTGAACCTTCGTGCGCATGCGTGAGTTTTTTCACGCCTGTCGGTTGCGTCATTCACCTGTGAGCAGGCTTTGAGTGAGCAGTGGGCCACCCCCCTCGTCGGATTTTCATTGTGAGGAAAATGTCTGAACGGCTGGAGCAGCAATGCATCAAATCTGTGAGAGACAGCCAGGTGGACACTATTCGGAAAATTCAGATGGCTTTCAGGGACGATTTTTATGGGTATCACACAGATTAAGGAGTGGTACAGCCGGTTTAAAGACGACGCACAATGGCGGAGGGCGCGTCGCGCTCCGAGCAGCGATCGACAGGCTGAAACGACCAGATCATTTCCAAACTCAATGCTGTGTTGATCTGGGACGTCGTCTGACTACCAGAGAAATGGCAGAAAAGGTGGACATCAGCACTTTCCCAGCACATTCCACTGTTAAAGGAGATTTTGTCATGAAAACAGGAGCGGAGGAATTCGCCACGGAGCCGCTAATGGCGCGGAATGAAAGCACCTCGGTGTTGGTTTCACAGGACATGTGACATGCCCAGCTCTTTGACAATTTCTCGGATACTCACTCGCTGAAAAGTCACCCAAAGCCATCTGAATCTTCCGAATGGTGGAAGAGCTGGGCATGTCCCGTGAGACTTCCAACACGGAGGTGCTTTTTGTTCTGCGCCATTACGCGGCTCCGTCCTGACGCGCAAATTCCGCCGCACGTCTTTCATTACAAAATCTCCTGTAACAGTGTAATGTGTCGAAAAAGTGCTATGTCCACCTCTCTTGCCATTTCTCTGGTAGTCACATGATGTCCCGGATCAACACAGCCTTCACTTTGGAAATGATCTGGTCGTTTCAGCTTGTCGATGGCCGCTCGAAGCGCAGCACACCCTCAGCCGCTGTGGGCCGTCTTTAATCCGGTTGTAATGCTCCTTAATCTGTGTGATGCCCATAAGATCTTCACCGAAAGCCATCTGAATTTTCCGAATGGTTTACACCTGGCTGTCTCTCACAGTTTCTGAAAAAATTTTGATGGAGCAAAGCGGCAGTCGCTCGGCCATTTTCCTGACAATGAAAATCCGCCGAGGGAGCTGGACCACTCCTCCCTCAAAGTGTGCTCACAGGCGAATGACGCAACCGACAGGCGTGAAAAAACTCATGCATGTGCACGAAGGTTCAAGCTTGGCTGATGCCATCACACGTGATTCAAATCCATATGGTTTTTGCAAAAAATAAAAAGGTCCGTTACTTTTCTAACAGACCTCGTAGCTTCTATTAAATTTTGTTCTGTTAACTTTGCATCAGCTAACAGTTTTTTACTAAATTTTAATTGCTAAAAATGTCTGTAAACCCTTAATCCGTACATGTTTGCTCCTGTTGCAGCTCATAGCATAACCTAATAAGCAAATTCGACACATTACCAAAAGGCAACAAGCATCACCTTGAGGAGATGGAGTAGGATTTCAGTGCCGATGAAATGTATTAATTATGTAACTAAAATTATTTTCCATGTGTACTTTTCTTAATAATATGTATATGTTGCAGACATGAATGAGTGAAGCTCTTCAGCATCTCACCGTGATTATACTTCAAAAATGATGCTTTGTATTGTATACATTTTGACAAAGCATCAACTGAAAATACGTTTCCAGTACCAAATTCTTACTAATGTTTAATAAATGGTTCTTATTTTGGCTGGAGTCTGTGAAATTTTTGCACAGTAGACATTCTAGTTCTGCCCTGCTGCCTGAAGATGTTTAACATAATTAACATAACTATAATAAATGAATTCATATAAACAACTTTTCATATTTATCAATAATGGGCAGTAGTTATAAAGATAAAATATACATTCTGAAAGAAAAGAAGTTATCACATTCAAAACTGATTACATGAATTTGCAAAGTATTGTTAAATCATGTGTACATTACATACATGGTATGTGAAGGACCTTCGGACATTTTAGAATTTTGAAAAAGCCAGTATGTTAATATATGAATGGAAATCACTAGAGATGAACCACAACTTCACTGGGTTATTGGGTGTAGTCCAAAAATTCTAGGCAAATATGTATAACTATCCAGACACTCATAGATGGAAAAAAAACATGAAAAATTTCCAATGTTCTGGTGGCGATATTGGATTTTTAAGATGGCTGCCACTCCATTATCACTTCAAGATATACCAGGCCATTTCTCATAATCAAAAACATCGGCTTGGACACAAAGTCTGTGATTGTGTGTAACATAGAAGGGTCATTATGTGGCATATTTAACCTGGAGGTGGCCGTTTTGAAAATGGTGACATAACATGGGGTCAAGGGGTGGGAAAAATTGAACCCCAATATTTCTGGCTGATTTGAATTCCAACTAAGCCAAAAAACAATAAAAATGAATTTTGGCAACAAAAATGGCCAAAATGACATACCGCACGAGGCTATTTATCCATGTTTCCTTCAGACATTGCAATGAAAAATATTGAAATACCGTACATATATAATTCAGTGAAAGCCTCTCATATGTTGATCAGTTCTCATGGCTTTTATATTTGTATTTAATTGATATGTGCAGTAGTTGTAGAGATTTGCTTTGAGTTTGAATTTAAGGATGATAATTTTTAAAAGATTACGAGGTCTGTTAGAAAAGTATCTGACCTTTTTATTTTTTGCAAAAATCTGATGGATTTGAATCACGTGTGCTTGCATGAGCCAACCTTGAATCTTCGTGCGCATATGTGAATTTTTTTCATGCTTGTCGATTGCATCAGTTACTGGTAAGCAGTCTTTGTGTTAGGATGGGTGTAGTCTCTCGTCAGATTTTTATTGCAAGGAAAATGGCAGAACGACTGGAGCAGCGCGACTGCATCAAATTTTGCCAGAAACTGGGTGACAGCCAGGTGGAAACCATTCAGATTATTCAGACGGCTTTTGGTGACGATCCTATGGGCATCACACAGATTAAGGAGTGATCTTTTAAATAATTAATTTGCATTTTGTTGCATAAAATAAGTATTTGATCCCCTAACAACCAGCAATTTTGTCTCTCAAAGACCTGTTAATTTTTCTTTAAGAAGCCCTCTTCTTATTCTGCACTCTTTACCTGTATTAATTGCACCTGTTTGAACTTGTTACCTGTATAAAAGACACCTGTTCACACAATCAATCACACTCCAACCTGTCCACCATAGCCAAGACCAAGCCAAGCCAAGAGCTGTTTTAGGACACCAGGGACAAAACTCTAGACCTGCACAAGGCTGGGATGGACTACAGGACAATAGGCAAGCAGCTTAGTAGAAGACAACAACTGTTATGATTATTTATTAGAAAGTGGAAGAAACACAAGATGACTGTCAATCTCCCTCGGCCTGGGATTCCATGCAAGATCTCACTTTGTGGGGTAAGGATGAGAAAGCTCAGAACTACACAGGAGGACCTGGTCAATGACCTGAAGAGAGCTGGGACCACAGTCACAAAGATTACATTAGTAACACATGATGCTGTCATGGTTTAGGATCCTGCAGAGAAGCAAGGTCCCTCTGCTCAAGCCAGCACATGTCCAGGCCCATTTGAAGTTCACCAGTGACCATCTGGATGATCCAGAGGAGGCATGGGAGAAGGTCATGTGGTCAGATGAGACCAGAATAGAGCTTTTTGGAATCAATTCCACTTACCATGTTTAGAGGATGAGAACAACCCCAAGAAAACCATCTCAACAGTGAAAAAAGTGGGTGTAAACATCATACTCTGGGGGTGCTCTTCTGCAAAGGGGACAAGATGACTGCACCGTATTGAAGGGAGGATGGATGGGGTCATGTATTGCAAGATTTTGGCAAACAACCTCCTTCCCTCAGGAAGAGCATTGAAGATGGGTCATGGCTGGGTCTTCCAGCATGACAATGACCCCAAACACACAGCCAGGGCAACTAAGGAGGGGCTCCATAAGAAGCATTTCAAGGTCCTGGAGTGACCTGGCCAGTCTCCAGACCTGAACTCAATAGAAAATCTTTGGAGGGAGCTGAAACTCCAAACCTGAAAGATCTAGAGAAGATCTGTATGTAGGAGTGGACCAAAATCCCAGCTGCAGTGTGTGCAAACCTGGTGAAAAACTACAGGAAATGTTTGACCTCTGTAATTGCAAACAAAGGCTACTGTACCAAATATTAGCATTGATTTTCACAGGTGTTCCAATACTTATTTGCAGCAGTAACATACAAATAAATTATTAAAGAATCATACATTGTGATTTCCGGATTATTTTTTTTTTTTTAGATTATGTCTCTCACAGTGGACATGCACCTAAGATGAAAATTTCAGACCCCTCCATGATTTCTAAGTGGGAGAACCTGCAAAATCGCAGGGTGTTCAAATACTTATTTTCGTCACTGTATATCGCTGTTGCAATGGGCTGCATTGACAGGCTATCCCAGGTGAAATGGACAATCAGATATTAACACGCAGCAGGTGATCTGAATGTCACATCACCCACGTGAGCTCTGTTCCACATAACATGGTGTCTGTCCTGCGGGACGCCGTCCACAAGATGCACGTGTCTGGCAGGACATGCGCATGGGGCCAGCTGGACACGTCACCAGCAGATGCGGACATGATAAGACTGCACTGCTTCTCATTCATGTTATTTCATGACTGTAAGTCTGTGACCATGGGTCATCTACAGAGGAACAGACAGATCGTACTTGTATTGTCCACTTGATAAGAGGAATTACATAAAATGCAGTGTTTTTATATGGTGTGTGGTTTTATTTTTTCTTAAATACATCCATGTCCTTCTTGATATTAGGCATTTTCCCGCACCTTTTACAGGGCAGCAATGGTAGCTCAGTGGTAAGGTTTCTGACTGGCAATCAGAGCTTTTGGAAAGTGCAGGTTTGAAAAAATGTCATGGTCATTTCATGGTCTGTTCATCCTGGATAGAGATTTTGGTACATATCCCAAGTTGTTCATTGGGGTCATATTAGTCACAAGTGATGATCATACTGTACATGTCTAAGGGCCCCTTCACACATAACACGACTGAAGCCACCTAGCGCATGCATGAGGAATTGCATGCATGCTGGCTGTGAAAAATCTGAGCTGCCTCTAATGCCTCGTAGACCTGTCACTACAACTCTTCACGCACACCAGCTACAGAAAGACAGAGAGTGCCCATTCGATCCCTCTTCTTGCAGGTGTCGGACAAATTCCAGGTGACACACACAAACATCCATCACCATAACAAACGCCGTTTTGTCAGTTATTATGCCACTTTTTGCTGTAATTAAAGACTTCCTCTTCGTCTACATCGCCTAATTTGTCTTAAAATAAATGTTCATTTTAGGCATTTTACGCTCCTGTTATAGGACAGTGATGATAGTACAGTGGTAAAGTTTCTGTCTGTTGATCAGAGCTTTTCTAAATTGCAGGTTCAAATCCCACGGGTGGCATGTATTTTTTTCCACAGTAGCCGTGTGATATGGTTCCATATGCTCCATCTGCTCTTACTATGTTCCCATTGTGATGGGATCCCGCTGCGAAGGGATCGTTCATGCCTGCCCGACCATGTACCCCTGCTGACGTCGGCGTAATGTTTTCATGGTTTGCTGATTCGGGCTGTTTTGCCATGATTTGCCCTGATTCCTACTTATTTGTGCTATGTGTAAACAGGCCCTAAGCAGTCCACGCCTCAAGCTTTGCCATCTTTAGCAAATCAGGCTTCAGAAATTGATTTGTGTGTGTGTGTGTGTGTGTGTGTGTGTGTGTGTGTGTGTGTGTGTGTGTGTGTGTGTGTGTGTGTGTGTGTGTGTGTGTGTGTGTGTGTGTGTGTGTGTGTGTTGGGAGGTGTCTCTTGGGATCATCTTTTATGGACTCTGGATATTTCTGTGCTCCATGGGGTGTGAGAGGTTTAAGTTGCTTTCCTCTCTCTGCTGTGCCCAGCTCTCTGACAGTGCACACGCTTTAATGCATTTTCCTTGTTCATCTAAATTTGTCTTTCTGAGTTCAGGCAAACGTGCATTTGTGACCATGCAAAAATCAGGAAACATGCAAAAAACACACAGTTACAGTTTAAATCATGCAGAGCTGCATAGTGGGTTTTTTTTTTTTTCTTCTTCTGCTAATGTGTGATATAAAAACTGAATTAGATATTTACTGCACAGCCAGGTCCAGAAATACAACAGTTTTTTTTTGTTATTTTGTGTCTGTACATCACCACAATGCAGTTGAAATTACACAATCAAGATGTGCTTGTAGTGTTGAAGTTCAGTTAGCTAGCTTTGGTTTGACGGTTTGATTAATGCATAGGTTTGTGAACTTGGCGGGTTTTGGGTGTGCGTATGAAAACATATGACTGGCACATTGCCTTCACATCCACTGCACCATCAGTGGACCGAAGGTCACCAAGCTACCTGCTAATTTGTACTAACCTGGTGCTGATGATGTTAACATAGGTTCAGTAATACAAAAATTAAATCAGCAAACACACAGAAGCACTAACTTCTTTGATGGTCATTTAGTATAGTTAATCACATAGAAAGCCATATTACTTCAGATATTTGGATTAAAATACTTGGAAAGAGTTGTCTGAACCCGGTCAAATGCACAGCAGCTAGCAGCTTCTGCTAGCCTGACCCTGAGTCCCGCACACAGCTGCCATTCAAATTTACCACGCCCCTAATTTAGTCACAACTTTTTTGCTTAATAGAGTTTAAACACATGAGTTATGAAAAATACGAGCACCCATAGCCATACAGTTCTCATAAAAGGGAAACTAGCTATAGAGACTGAAACTGTTTATTTCTACTGTAAAGTTGGGCATCTTAACATGTGTTAATATACAAATAATGAATGTGTATGAGTTCAGTGGTACAAATATTTTATCAGGTGAAAGATGGAATGTTCCAGTCAATAAAGAATGAAAAAAACATTCATTATTTGTTTTATATAACGGCAAAAATAGATCCTTGTCATCTGTCATTTTAATAATTTATAAACAACAGAAAAAGGACACAAACTTTAAATAGGAGTCCAAAATTGTTCTCAGTCAACTTGCAAAAAACAATTCTGACCACGTAGTCTCTGATGCCATGCACTGACCTCTGGTACAGACTGCCATCTGCTTTCCTCACTCCAGCGAAAAATCTCATCAGAAATTTGGCCATTTTTTCATCCTAACTTCATCCTCTTCATCCTAACAGCTCTTCATGCCACCAGACGGCTTACAGCGTAGTGGATTTGTTTTTTGTGAGTGTTCTAAGAATTCGCACTTTCAATTAGCTCATTCAAATCATTGTCCATCTGCAAAACAAACGCTGCCATGTTTAGCTAAACACTGTCCCCACTAGTGGGCGGTGGTCACACTGTGCAATGGTACAGAATGTATGGAACCAAATTTGCATGCTAAATGCAGTGCAATAGAAATGGGACGAATAATCCATGTCACGTGACATACAAAACACCGGTCAAATGACAAGCATCCACTCAGGCCTTATATAATACAATAATACAACCTCAATACAATACAGCCTCAAGTGACCATTCACGGAACTACAAGATTAGCAGTTTTCAAGTTGACGTCAATTAATTTTTCAATTCATTTTATTTATACAGCACCAAATCACAAAAAAAAAAATGCTGTTCCAAAGGTGCTTCACACGGGTAAGGTCTAATCTTACCAATCCCCCTGAGCAAGCACACAGGCACTTCATTTTTAAGTGTCGAAGGTTGGGGCTTGTTTTTTACTCTATGACAGTTTAATTGATATTTGTGATTGTGCTTTACTGAACATTAAAATAATACTTTGTCTGTTCTCTCTTTCTACATGGCTATCCATCCATTGACCTATGCTGACACCTGACAGGTAAGGACAATGTATTTAACTACTATAAGCATCACCAAAATATACCATTAGGGTAGATTAGAACAATTCTGAACTTTCCCATGTCGTAAAGTGCATCAGACAATGAATAAAAGCAACTAGTGAATGCGGCTAGATGTTACGGATGTTTTTGATGTTCTCCCATAGCCACACAGGCGTCAATTGAAAGTACACCAGATCTCATTTTTCATTTCAGAGAACTGAGTTGGGCATGAGTACATAATCCTGAAGAATCCCTCATTCTTTGGAGAATTACATAATGCCCAGTGTTGGAGATGCTCTTCCTTTCACGAGAGCCCTCTGTTTTGGGTGCCTGCAGGCTATTGCCTTTGCTTGAGATGAAAACTGCAATGAGCTGAATATTGATTTCAAAAGAAATATAAAGCAGATTTCGGATGTGTTTCACAAGGTTGTTTGTTCACAGGGAAAATGCATAATAAATATGCAAAATACATCCCTATGCACAGTGCAGCATGGCAGAAAATATTTCAGCAAAGCTTGCATGCTTGCTTGTTTGAAGGTATCAAGGCTGTTGTTCTTTGCCCCCTTGAGGAAAAGGGTGTGTTGGAGGACTTTGTTTTTCCCTGTGTTGAGGTGGTTGCACAAATCCTGTAATGAACCTTTTTATAAGTAGCTACATAAAAGTAACTTTAGTAAATGAATGTTATGAAAAGAGATTCAAACACTGCAGAAAAACTGGAGGCACTTCATATTAATTATGAAACTAGTATTAAACTCTAGCAGCAAAGCAACAGCCGTGTGATCAAATGCACTGCAGAGGTTGATGTTACGGACAGTGACAATGTTACCCCAAGAAGTTACTGGACGTCATAGCCAGCCTACACACAGATACTGTCAGGTGTACAGAGCAAGGGCAAAAAAGGGAAGAATTTTTTCCAGTGAAAACTGGCATTCATCAGGGATGTGTTCCGGCTCCTACACTGTTGCACAGGCTCGGTGTTGGGTGGGGCTTTGGAAACCAGCAGCTTGGGTGCTGTTGTTGGTGAGGAAAGGGTTACTGACCTTTGAGAATGATGCTTTGATCTTTGAAAGTCAGTAGATATGCTAACTGCATCACTCAGGAATCTCAGTGTCTGGGTTTGTGAGTGTCATGTATCAAAACTAAGATCCAGATTTTCAGTGACCATCAGAAGTACATCTGTATGCAAAGAGATATTCACTTATCTTGGAATTGATGCGGCTATGGGTCCTCAGTTTGAAAAGAGTTTGAAAAGAGTCATGAAGTCACTGATTACTTCTGGTGCTTCCTTTCTTGCTGTCTGTTTGTGAGACTTGGGCACTAACTTGTCACCAAAGGCTACAGTTGGAAGGACTTTATGTCAGACAAGACTCAGATAACTAAAGCTTCCTGTGGAGGCCGTCTTGATTTTCTAAGTGAGTGCCAGGAGGATTCATCAGGACTTTTGATATGTTCTTTAGGATGGGTCGGGGGAACCCAATTTCAATGAAGTTAGGATGTTGTGCGAAATGTAAATAAAAACAGAATACAATGATTTGCAAATCCTCTTCAACCACAACATACACCACAAAGACAAGATATTGAATGTTCAAGCTGATACACTTTTTTGTTTTTGTACAAATATTTTCTCATTTTGAAATGGATGCCTGCAACACATTTCAAAAAGCTGGGACAGCGGCAACTAAAGGGGAGGTGATGGTCTAGTGGTTAAGGTGTTGGGCTTGAGTCCAGAAGATTATGGGTTCAAATCCCCACCTCACTGGAAAATCACTAAGGGCCCTTGGGCAAGGCCTTTAATCCCCTATTGCTCCTGGTGTGTAGTGAGTGCCTTGTATGGCAGCACCCTGACATCGGGGTGAATGTGAGGCATAATTGTAAAGCACTTTGAGTGTCTGATGCAGATGGAAAAGCGCTATATAAATGCAGTCCATTTACCATTTACCATTTAAAGACTGGGAAAGTTGATTAATGCTCAAAGAACACCTGTTTGGAACATTCCACAGGTGAACAGGTTAATTGGGAACAGGTGAGTGTCTTGATTGGGTATAAAAGCAGCATCCCCAAAAGGCTCAGCCATTCACAAGCAAAGATGGGGCGAGGATCACCACTTTGTGAACTGCGTGAAAAAATAGTCCAACAGTTTAAGAACAATGTTTCTCAACATTCAGTTGCAAGGAATTTAGGGATTCCATCATCTACAGTTCATAATATAATCAGAAGATTCAGAGAATCTGGAGAACTTTGTACATGTAAGCGGCAAGGCCGAAAACCAACATTGAATGCCCGTGACCTTCAATTCCTCAGGCGGCACTGCATTAAAAACTGACATCATTGTGTAAAGGATCTTACCGCATGGGCTCAGGAACACTTCAGAAAACCATTGTCAGTTAACACAGTTCATCGCTACATCTTCAAGTGCAAGTTAAAACTCTACCATGCAAAGCGAAACCCATACATCAACAACATCCAGAAACACCACCGCCTTCTCTGGGCTTGAGCTCATTTGAAATGGACACACGCAAAGTGGAAAAGTGTGCTGTGGTCTGATGAGTCCACATTTCACATTGTTTTTGGAAATCATGGACGTCATGTCCTCCAGACAAAAGAGGAAAAAGACCATCCAGATTGTTACCAGCGCAAAGTTCAAAAGCCAGCATCTGTGATGGTATGGGGGTGTGTTAGTGCCCATGGCATGGGCACTAACACATCTGTGATGGCACCATCAATGCTGAAAGGTACATCCAGGTTTTGGAGCAACACATGCTGCCATCCAAGCAAGATCTTTTTCAGGGACGTCCCTGCTTATTTCAGCTAGACAGTGCCAAGCCACATTCTGCACGTGTTACAACAGTGTGGCTTCGTAGTAAAAGAGTGTGGGTGCTAGACTGGCCTGCCTGCAGTCCAGACCTGTTGCCCATTGAAAAAGTGTGGCGCATTATGAAGCTCAAAATATGACAACGGAGACCTCGGACTGTTGAACAACTGAAGTTGTACATCAAGAGCAAGAATGGAAAAGAATTCCACCTACAAAGCTTCAACAAATAGTGTCCTCAGTTCCTAAATGCTTATTGAGTGTTGTTAGAAGGAAAGGTGATGTAACACAGTGGTAAACATACCACTGTCCCAGCTTTTTTGAAACGTCTTGCAGGCATCCATTTCAAAATGAGCAAATATTTGCACAAAAACAATAAAGTTTATCAGTTTGAACATTAAATATCTTGTCTTTGTGCTGTAGTCAAATGAATATAGGTTGAAGAGAATTTACAAATCATTGTATTCTGTTTTCATTTACATTTTACACAAAGTCCCAACTTCATTGGAATTGGGGTTGTAGCTATCAGATCTATGTGTAACAAGTGGGTTGTACCTACTAAGTACAATTGAACAGGAGAGTTGAGGGCATCTTCTTAGCCAAATGTTTGCCTCATTTTGAAAATGTGACTCTGATATTCGACGGCAGTTTAATTTGAAGTACTATGTTATGACTGAAGTGCTGAACTGTGCTCCTTCTCTCTCTGATGCTAAATTAATTTTGACACATGATGTCTCCAGAGGACTGAACACTAAGTTCTGGATTTCCATAACTGTTTTTTACCTTCATCAACAGTTCTGTTGACAAAAGACTGACACATCTGATCCTCCTGGGTCCAAATGATTTCTCTCCAAAATTGTATTTTTTGATATTTAAACATTAAACAGGTGACACAATGACTGAATTCCTGGGTGACCACATCATCACACTGACACTTTGAGTTTCCATCACTATTGTACACAGACACATAAGCAGCCATCTCCATGGCAACATCAGCAATTTTGTTAATTAACAGGTTGAAGTGATAATTATCGCCACTACAAGGAAGGAAGGTTTGAAGGTTTCAAGGAAGGTTTGATTGAATAAATGTGGTGATTCATATGGATTACATTAAATTTTTTAAGTACCTTAGTGCTTTGAAAATAAAATGACAACGATTTTAAGATGAGCCCCCCTCCCACCACCACCATGACATATTACAAATAAAGAAAGATTTTATGTGCAAATAATGTTGATAAAAAGCTCATTAAATAAAATAAGGGTTCTGCTGTGTTGGGCATCTTTTATAAAATGTTTTCGCCGCTTGAATTTTAACATTTAAGATGGATGATAGCTGTAGTTATGGACAGTCACACCATTTCTTGGCTGCTTGAGAGATGTTTGATTTACTCTGCTGCATTTATCTCCCTTAGCTTAGATAAGATTTTTTGTTTGTTTTTTTCCACAGAAGAAAAGCACTGGCATGGTGTTGTGGAGTTCTTCACAACTCCGTGCTGTTTGCTTCTGCTGCTCTCTTGCGTTTTCCTTCAGTCTAATATTCTTTCCATGTTGCCTGAGCGTATTCCTCCTCCGTGTTAGCCGTCCTCCGTGCTTTTCCTTTGATGTCTGCTCTTTGTGCATTCCGGTGGTTTTCCTTTCTTCCTCTACTTCCTGGACTTCCGGGTTCACCCGTGTTTTCGTTTCCTTTCTAATTGGTTCAAGGTTAATTTAACTTCAACAATTCCTTCACTCCATTGTTTAACTCTAATGCCTACTTTTTCACATTTCTTCCTCATGTTTGCTTTACATTTACTATCTTACACGGCCTCTTTGTGTTTCCTGAGTATAGCGTGCCATTTTCTAGTTTGTCTGCCTGGTATGTATGCTTGTGTATCAGTCAGCCTGTGATTGTTTCTCTGGATAACTCTTATGCTGTTCCCCTCACAGACATGGTTACATGACAGGCAGTTTTCTTGTGAACCCAACTGATTCTAATTAGTTCAACTCTTTATTTTAACCTTTATTTAACCAAGTGAGTCCCACCGAGATTAAGATCTCTTTTGTAAGGGAGACATGAGCAAATATAAAGTTTCCAATTCACGTAACCTGCATGTCTTTAAATGTTGGAGGAAACCCACGCAAACACGGGGAGAACATGCAAACTCCACACAAAAAGGCCACAGGTGGGAATCGATCCCATAAACTTCTTGCTGTGAAGCAACAGTGCTAACCACTAAGGCACTGTGCTGCGCGATGATTTCACTCTTCAGTGAAATAATCTGTTTTTGCTGCACATGTAGAAGCAATACATGGTAGGAGTTTTACTTTCTGAAGTTAAAGTTAACTACCTCTGTCCATTGTGGTTCTCTGCTCTGGGGTCCTTAGTCAAGCCATAATACATACTTCATCCTTGTCTTATGTGTCAAACAAAATTGTGATTAAAGCGACCTTCTTAAATTTGGGAGTGACTGATGTAGTTCTTTTTTTTTTTAAAGCTGTAGTTTGTGCACAGTTATGTTGTGGAGAAGTATGGAGTGCTGAAACAGCCATGTGATGGTCAACATCATGTGGTAAGAATCTCAGCAGAGACAAGTCTTCCCTGTACCTGTCTCTGACCATAGCACCGTTCTTCTGTATTCCTCCAAAAATCACTTTCTCCATGCCCTGAAATGCAGCTTGTTTTATCCATTTGAAGCACTGTCTTTGATTTTCACAGCACAGTGACATGACAGACACGCTTGCCTGTGCATTGTGGAGATGACTGTCGCAGAGGAGTTCAGCTTGTTTCTTGATGCTGCTCTGCAAAGACAGTCAGGTAGCATCTACAGCAGCATCCCCACATAAAATCAAGCTATGCAGTATTAGTTTGTTGGTACCACACATGCACACTGTGCAGCACACTGGAGATTTATCAGGGTCAGCCTCACTTGGCTCATATGTACATGCAGTCAGGCCTGATAAAATCTTGCTCTCACCAGCTGACCAAGCTAATGCAATGACTCAGATGTGCTGGTTTGTATCCATTCTGCATTTGCATGTGCACATGCACACAAAGCCTTGTGCACCTATTTAGTCTTGGCACAGAACCAACTGCTGCAGTGCAACTGAATGGGGAATAAAGTGACTCTTAGTGTTTAAGAATCGATGACTGGTGACAGACTTGTGTCTTCATGAAGTCTTTTAAATGAAAGTTAATCTTTTAAATTGATTTATATGTGGTTAGGTGGAGGCCTGATGACAGATACAGACAAAAAGCTGCAGTATGCCATTAAAAATTGATGTGCTGCAGTGTTATATTTCGTGATAAGAAGTGTGAATTTTAGCTTTTTAAGCTTTTGCAAGTTGGAGTAGAATTTTGAAATCCCATAAAAGGGTGTCAGTTTAGAAAGGATGTCTGTTTTTGAAGCAATTTCGTCATTCACTCTAAAATGACTAAAATGTGTTTCCCTTGTAGCTGTACGTCTAGTACACTTAAGTCCTGAAGATAGGGTCAGTAAAGTGAATGAAAAGATTTGAGTCTTCTCTATAAAAAGGTATTCATCTGGCTTCCATTTTATTTACAGAAGCTATTTGATTACATGTGAACAATACAAACCCCTTTTCAGTAATGGAATAGGAAGTTCATGGCAGCTCTAAAAACTAAATGATACTGTCAGCATATTATAAAGAGAAGGGAATTATGAACTGAACCCAGAGCAGAATGTAACAATGAATGACAAATGGAATGAATTGATCTGACCAAAGAAATTACAATGGCATATTGATCCAGTGAGCACGAAGTTGCAATGTTGAACAAAATGAACTGATCAGACAGGAAGGATGTTACAATTAATGATTAACAACATGAACTGTTCTGATGACCAGGAAATTGCAAGTAATGATGTGTGGAATGGGTTTACCTGAGCCAAAGATTACAATGAGGAGTATGAACTGGTCCGTTGAGCAGGATGTTGGACTTAATATTGAGCAAAAAGAACTGCTCCAGCAAGCAGGAAATTGCAAACGAAGTGAATAAAGCTGGAATTAATGATCAACAGAATGAAATGATCCAGTGAGCAGGAATTTTACATAAATGGTTACCAAAAGAAAAACTTATCTGAGTTGGAAGTTGCAGTCAACAGTGTACAGAATTACATGTTCCACTGAGGGGGAAGATGCAGAAAATGGCAAACTAAAAAAAGTTGCCAGATGATCAGGAAGTCGCAATTATTGTTGAACAAAAATAAGTGCTCTGTAACATGCTGTTACATGTGTTACATTCCAACATGGAGGAAGTTGCAGTAAGCAATGAAGAAAGTCATTCAATAGGCAGAAAATTGGAATTAATGATGAATGGAATGAAAAGGTCCAATTAGCAGACAGGTCCAATAAATGGTTAACAAGACAAAGTTGTTTGGTGAGGTGGAAATTGCAATTGACAGTTCCTGGAATTAACTGTTCCAATTTTCAGGAAAATGTATAAATGGTGAATAGAACAAATATGTCTGATGAGCAGGAAGTTCGATTTAGCAAAGAATGGAATGAATTGTGCTGAGCTGGACGATTTCCATTAAGAGTAAAATGAACAGGAAGAGGCAATAAACGGTCAAAGTCGCAAACTTGTCCGACTAGCAGGAAGTTGCAATTAACAATGATAATCTCCCGGTCTGATGTGTTATTGAACCAAGGACCATCTGGCCACAAGCCCACCATTCTTACCATGAAATGACACTTGCTAAATCACTGATAACATGATATTTGAAGCTACATTTAAGTCTTGACTGTGACTTCTTCAAACATTGTTTCAAACTGCTGGGATTCTCAAAGGTTTCAGGTACTCTGAGCACCAGTCATTTGTCATGGAGGCATAATGCAGTGCATGAGGTTGTGTAACCACATTTCATTGGCAGCTTGATGGAAAAAAGCTGCCACATCTGAAATGTGGTTATACAACCTCATGCACTGCATTATGTCTCCATGACAAATGACTGGCGCAGAGAGTACCTGAAATGTCATCAGATTTTTTGATCCTTGCTTTACTGTGCAGATGTCTACAATTGCTTCACACTGTTGGTGTCAAGGATTTTATGTGCAGTACATCTCACAATAATACCAAGTCTTTTGTGCTTTCAAAAAAAAGGTTGTGGTGTTCCATCAGCAGGCTTTACATTGATTTTCTTTCCATTATTAGTTGGACATTTCAGAGCTTCTACAAATGTCAGAAAATCAGGCGTTTCTCTATTCTTTTAATTATTTGTTTATACCTACGTGGTATTGATTTGTCTGTGCCTGAGAGCCGGCATCCTGCAGTGATCAAATACCTGGAAGAAAGGGTGATCACAGGAGCTTTGCTCACCAGCATATTTGGCCATTGTAATTACCCACAATCCCTGTTCCAGACAGCCACACAGTGGGCACTGCCACCAGACTGTGGGCTGCTTCTGCACAACCTGGACAGGTCAACCAAAAGACCAGTTTTAGTTTGCATGTGTAATATGCAGTAGACATGTTTGGCACCTGCTGGATGTTTAGTGTTGGTGTCCCCCTTCATGTACATGTCAGCTAAAGAGTTACAGATACAGGCCCAGTGATTATCCACAGATTCCTGAGTCCATCGAGCCAGTCCTCATCCCCAGAGGCTCTATCATGAAGCAGATGAGTCTACAACTTCCCCTCAATGGGACTCCAATGTGAAGCAGGTCACTTCCCCACACAAGGCGGCTACCATTTTACAGTTAGGTGGACAATGCAGGACACAGACAGGTAGAATTAACAGGAATCAAACCCAGGTCTACATGTTGGTAGCCTAACTCCTTATCCCACTAAGGTACCTGGTCGGATGGTTTAAGGATTATTGGAATTATGAACAAACACATATTTCATGAAAGACCACCAATAACCTTCTCCCAATTTTTGCCACTGTATTGCAGAAACATTGGCAGTACCTCTACTCACCTTTTGTTCACCACTGGGGGCAGAACCACATACATCATTCTCCACCCTCACCACATCTACAGTACATTTTCAATGTCCAAAATCACTTCATCACCATCCAGTGTCTGTCTCACTTCCTCCCTGAATTTCACACAACAGTCTTCTTGCTTCAGCTTCCGTCATCTGATCCTTGGTTCAGCTCTCACTTGCTTTCTCTTCTTCATCTTCTACCCCTTACATCGGGGTCAATGTGAAACGTGTGTGGAACGAGTTACTGCTCCACATCAGGCAGGCCTCTTCTTTTTTGTTTTTAAAACTATTCATAAAACCCACTTTTATGTACTGGCTTTTAACCCAGAATGAGATTAGTTTTAATTTTTTTTTTTTGGGGGGGGGGGGGGCTTGTTTTTTATTTGTACTTTGTGGTTTGTTGCCTTTTATGTCCCCTTGTGTACAGCACTTTGTTTCAGCTGCAGCTGTTTTTTTAAAAGTGCGTTTATAAATAAAGTTGATTTGATTTGATTTGATTATTGTAAAGTGCTTTGAGCGTCTGATGCAATAGGAAAAGTGCTATATACTGTAAATGCAGTCCATATCCCATTTTATCATTTACTTTTTCTACACCTCCAAAGTCATCCTACTAACCACCATCACATGCTGTCTTACTACACTCTCCTTTGTCACCACCTGTGTGCACTTTCCTCCTCTCTTATATGTCACCAATCACCAATCTTTCATGCTTGGGGACACTCTCTACAACCTCATCTAATGCCAGAAATCTTGTTTCTTCTTCATCTCACATCTGACAACCTACCTGTGGGGCGTATGTACTGCTGACATTCATTGGCACCCCTTCAGTTTCTAACTTCACACTCATCACCCTGCCAGACAGTCACTTCACCTCCAACACTTTTAATATATTCTTCCTTCAGAATGACTCCGACATCATTTCTCTTCCCATTCACACCATGATACAACAGTTTATACCCACCTCTGATGCTCTTGGTTTTACTTAGCTTCCACTTTCCATTTGGACTCTTGTACACATCATATATCTACCTTTCTCCACTCCCTTTACCAGTAATACTGCAAGCATTCATAGTGACGACTCTCACTTTCATACTTCTAACTTTCCTCCTCCCCTGGTGCCTCCAGGCATATTATCCACTTTTTCACACAACAGTAGCCCGATTTCCTGTTGGACAAAAGCAATGTTTCCGGTACTTGTTAATCCAGGCCTTGGCATATCCAGTACAGCAGTTTGATTTGTGATTGGCAAGTTAATTTAGTCAAATTAACCATCTGAGGTTGTTGGACATGCTTGCACAACCAACTGATGATTCTATGAATAAATCAGTGACAGAATGTCAGAGAATCCATTCAACTACTTCCTGAAACTACAGAGTGTTACCTCTAGTTTCAGTCCCTGTTTTAGATGATCTTGGGCATCAACACATGGTCATCATCCTTTAAAAAAATTTGGAAAATGGAAATAATTGATAATTTAGAAAATTTCAAAGATACCCCTGGATCCCAGAGGGTTAAGAATGAGAGTGAGATGATCTGAAAATGTTAGTTTGCGGTACATTCATGTTCTGTATTGGTTGGTTTGGTCTCCACTGATTTACAGACAGCATCATTGCCAAGCACCCAGATTAAAAACAAAATAGAACATGTCCCTCAGGTGCAGAAGCTGATGTGGAGATTCTACAATCGGTGCAGGAGTCACACTGCCATTTTGTTCATCCATTTAACCCGTCATTATGTTATTTATGAATGCACCTGGTGCAGCACTAGTATGCAAAAAACATCAGCTGTGGATTATTGATTTCTCTCTCTCTTCCTGTCTTTGAGTTAGTTCTCAGGACATGACAGTTATGAAAAATTTGGATTATGTTTGGCATCTGAACATGACTGAAACCATCAGCATAGTTTCATCAAAAATATTATAAATGAAAACACACATGGAACAGCTTTTAGAAAAATTTTAATTGTTGTTTCATATTTGTCATATGTTAGTCCATTTAGCATCAGTTTATTATTACTGAGCCCAATCTGTAGAATTATAGCACATTTTGGACCAATGGCACTCCAGCTAGCTCAAATAATTTTTTTTGTTACCTTTCTATTTATATTTTAGTAACACAATGTCACAAACAGGCTGTTCACTTTCTGAAACTACAAATTCTTACCTTTCATTTCAATCTTTTCATAAGATGAGATGTCACTCACAGCCAATGCAAGAAGCCAGAGAATGTCACATGGTAATGCATCGTCTGTGTCCCCCTATGCCTAAGTGGGTCAAGCATAGGTCATTATTGTATTCTGTGTGGAACTGACCAATAAACACTGAGAACATCATGAAGAACCTACCCACCATCTTGTAAACACTTTCAGGTTCCATTCAAGCAATGAGAATTGTTGTTTAAAAATGCACATTACAACGGTTTGTCTGATATTTCATGGGCATTTCCTGGCAGAAACTATCCATTAGCGGTTATAAACTCAGGGCTGTGAAACTCTGCGAATCTGATGCACAGATTTCATCATGGGCGGGGGGGGGGGGGGGGGGGGGGGTGTTAGTGTGTACTCTGTAATCATGATCGTCACTGAGGTTTTTTAAATGCTTATCACAAAGCAGTTTTTTCTTTCTTTTTTCTTTTCTTTTCTTGATAAATCACATTGTGTGTAATTATTTAACCTATTTGAATGTTCTCCCCCAAGAATTTTGAGCACTCAGGTAGACACACCCCAAATTGTGTATTTATGTGCAGAACTGCAACTATTAATGAATTAATCGGTTGGTTTTTGACAAATTTTTTAGACAATTATTTTGATGATCAATTCATTGTTTTGAGTCTTTTTTAACCGTTTATAGCTGCTTTACTCCTATCTGTCAGTAAACTATCTTTGGGCTGTGGATAAAACAAGACATTTAAAGGAATCTTAGGCTCTGGAATTTATTAGCTGATATTTTTCAACTTTTTTTTTTTTTTTTACATTTTATGGACCTAACTAGAAAATAATTGCTTGACCAATCGATTATGAAAATGATTGTTCATTGCAGCCCTATTAATGAAGGCAAACATATTAAATGAGCAATTTGCATCATTTTGCAAGATCCTTAGAGTGTATCATTAGTATTAGATCAGGTTGCTCATTTGTTTTCAGTTGATATGGAATTTGCAAACATTTTTATCCATGGACTTGAGGTGCTATGTGTAGCTACAGCTGCAGAGATACAATTGCTTTGTTTTGGTGTTTTAAATCCAATTGCGACCGGTTCTTCTTGTGTGTAGTTGTACACAGAACATGTGCTTTGAAGGGTAAATTTGACCAAACTCAAGACTTTATAAATGCTCATTTTGTTTCCAATTAAAAGATGCTGCACATGACTTCATGAACATGAACTGTAAAGTTGAACCATATCACACAGAACTTACACACTTTACACCACAGCATCACTTTGTGGTTCACTTTCACAAAGGAAGGGATAAAGGAAAGCAAACCTTTTAAAGCCTCGGCTGTAACTAAAGTCATTTCACAAAGCTTGTGTGAAGCTTTAGCAGACAGCAGGGAGTCGTTCGAAAACAACTGTCACAGCGCCTGGCAAGGCAAGGTCACCCCCTCTCTGCCCCGCGTGCAGCGCTGGATGACAACAGCGAAACACGTCTTCAGTTGTCAGACACTTTAAAGAGCAGCCAGTCAAGGATTCAGAAGCTTGCTTCATTTTTGATGATGCAACCCTGCGTAAATAGTTGCATTCTGGAAAACTTTTTTTGCTTCACAGCAACAACCCTGTACCTTGTTTGTGTAAGTCTGTTTCTGTGAATGTTTGAGAGTCTAGTCACACAACAGGAAATATGAAAGAATAAGAGTTTTGAGAATTTCCACTGGTGGAGGGTGAAAATTTGTCAAAGTAGACGAGGTTCACCGACCACACCATGACTGAATGCAAACTGGATTTCAAGCAAAAAGTAATGAAAGCAGCTTTTCACCATGCGTGCGCCTCCAGAAAACCATGGGAACTATTTGTCAGTATGAAATAATAAACAAAATTTAACACTACATCAACATTCAGCGTGCAAATCTCTGCCCAGGTGGAACAGTCTGTTTACATTTACCTTGAATATCTTTCTTTTCATTGTAAGAGGTTTATTCCTTTGATCTCTCTAACATCCTGTGTAATCACTGATCTCTGATCTGACCACTGAACTTTGATCAAGAGTGACAACCTTTCATCCTGACTGCTCACCTTTAATTTTAATAACTGGCTTTTGATCGTGGTCACGCATCTTTTATCCTGACTCATAATCCTGATTGCTGATCTTTGATTCTGATCACTCTCCTTTGACCATGTGCACTCATCTTTAAACCTCACTTTTTTGTTTTGATCAAGCAGCTTTAAACCTGATCACTGTGATTGGATCCTGACTGATGATCTTTGAACCCAATAATTGAGTTTTGATTCTTTTTGCAATTTCTGCTCCTGATTGCAGAGTTTTGGATATGATTGATGACCTTTGAGTCTGATCATTAGGTTTTGATCCTATTTGCTGACATTTGATGCTGATTTTGAGAGATTTTCACCACAATTTAATGGCTCTTTCCTTGAACCGATGCTTACCCGCCCACCAGTTTGTCATTTTGGGATATCCTGCTATGAAGCAAACTGTCAACAATGAAAACATTAAGCGCTCCTTCACACATAACACGATTGAAGCCGACTAGCACACAAAGGAGGAATTGTATGCCAGTCGTGAAAAATCGGAGCTGCCTCTAACGCCTCGTACATCTGTCACTACAACTATTCATGCACACAAGCGGCCAAATGACAGAGTGTGCCCTGTGAGAGCCCATTTGATCCCTCTTGCGGCAGGTATCAGCCAAATTCCAGGTGACACTGCACAAACATACAACACTGCCCCTCAACACGTGCCGTGCGTGCACATCCCGCGTATGTTGCCCCCCATGCTCCCCCCATCCGTAGCATATTTGCCATGCCGGGGGGGTGGGAGCACACTTGCATAAACTGCTGATTTTTATGTACAGATGGGGAGCAGCCAGACACATGTGAGCATGCACAGCACAGCAAACCGCCTCCCAGCTGATCACTGACCAGAGATTCACTGACAGCTGGAAATGACGTGGAAATGACGTGTCGCATTAAAAATACAGAGACCATAGCCAGGACAGGTATATTAATAAGTACTACAATAACTACATACCCAATTACAGAACACATAACTGAAAAAAAATGATCACATAACACAGAAATAGAGAGTGACACGTTGGTGTGTGCACTGAAGGGACAGGGTGTGTGGTCGCCGATAGCAGCAGGTTTACAATTAAAAGGAAAATCATTCCAGGTCCTACTTCCATGTCATATTCTTTTATTTCAACATTATCATTGACAGTTCAAATGAAAGGTTGAATCTAGGATCATTTAAGTCTGCACTTCTTTTGAGATTTTTTTCTTCCAGGAGATGCTGAAAATGTATCCTTAGATACAAAATTAATTTGGTTTCTGGGACCCCACAGGCCCTAGACCCCAGCTCCACCCCCTGCAAATTTTCCTTGGATTTTACTATTTTCATTTCACAGCCCTGAGGAAGAAATGGTTCATACTTGTATTGTCCGCTCGATAAGAGGGATTCAATAAATTGTGGCGTTTTTATGGTTTGTGGTATTTATTTTTTTCTCCACAGCAGAAGCGTAATGTGATGCATCGTACAAGCCTGTCCGAACGTGCGTCCCTTGCAACAGCAGGTGGAATGTTTCATGGTTCCACATTTCGCGTATGGTTTGTGGATTTTCTTCCGGTTTCTGCATCTTTCGTGTTATGTGTGAAGGGGCACTAACTCTTTGTTGGAGTCCGTTACATGTTTTACACAGATCACTGTATATGTGACAAAAACACATATGCGGAAAGTTTTCACAAATATTGGTGTTAAAGAGCTTAGTACAAATGTTAATTTCACTTGTGAAATGCATACATCAGCCAAATGTGCTTGAAGGCATAGTTGTTATTAAATAAAGAATAATGTGTTACTGGGTTTCTACGATTGGTGTGTTTCAGATGTAATCAAATATAATATTACCAACATATGTAATGTTTTAATTTCCATGCTTGATACACATTGTACAGTATATTTCTACATCATTTCCCATGTAAATACTATAAACTGCATAAATATCCATGATGACAGGAATTCGGGAGAATAACTTTCTGAGTGACAACTCCACCTGTGTATTTAAAATCTCTCATTTCTCCATCTGTGTTCTAATGATCCACCCTAACTAACTTAGTCGTAGACTTACTGAATCCAGTAACTGTCTTAAAAGCCAGCCTGGGATGATACACTTATCCGCATAGTTATGTGCCGATTCATACAAATCACAATACTGAAGAAATGTGATTCAGAAAGTATTGATCACATACTGATAATATATTGATAAAAAGATATTGCCAAGATGTTGACAAGTATTGAATTTGGTATTACAGTATATTGTGATTTCTGTTTGTTTTTTCTAACACTATACCACAGGGGAACATTAAATAATACACTCAAGACTGTATATTATAAATCATATTTACAAAAACAATGCAAATCACTTTTTGTGTGTTCAGTGGGGGTGGGGGGGGGCTGGTGGTGCTTCAGTAGAATGTTAATTACCAAATAAGTTGATTTCATTAAATTTATTTAATTAAATAAAATTCTTATTGAAGTAAACTGTCCACCTGCCAATGTTTCTTTAACCCCACTCACTTGGTGATGAGAAAAAAAGATCCTTTTTTATAGAAATGATTGTTTCTGTTTTACATCACATGATACATTATTGAATGTGAGAACAATTATACACACTATAAGATATTGTATTACAATAACCGTTTATTGTAAACCCGGTTCAAGGCACGTTTATGAAATAACCATGCTGTTTAATCTGCATCTTCATATGGCCAGTTGGATGGATTATCTCGGCAAAAAATGTGTAAACTAAAAGAAAAGAAATAAACCTTCTATTTCCATAGAAGACATTTTGAATATTTTACTTAAATCTGTGACACATGGAAGTTAGAAAGAAAGTGGTGCATTTATATTTTTTGCTGAGTATTCACCTTATTCAGCCCTGCCCACTTTTACAACAGGGGCATTTCCGTTTTGTCTTAGGACTTCTGCTGAGCAGTGTTTTCAGTATAGAACAATGGAAGTCATTGCATGGGTAGAAACAAAAACCTTTTTGAAAAGCTCAAAGGGAATGACTCTGGCTCACCCATGGGTCATAACAGAGTGGGAAGATGACATGAAAAAGTGGCCCTCGATTGGACGGTTTGGCTATGAGGAACTACAAGCTTTGCGCCGCACAAGCTCGTATAGAAGCACGATCAAGTTAAAATACTACCCGACAAGTAGTACCACTGTAATGCCAAAATTACATAACGAGTGTTATTTCATGCAGTGCTTGGTTATATCAAATGCCAGAAAATGAGTAAATTAGATAGCAGCTAATGCTACAAACACAGCTTACCCGTTTGTCTCACTAGCATCCACTGTGGCTTCTTCAATTGGGCGTTGTAGCCCAACCATTTCTCTGGATAAGGATGCAGTGGTGTGGGTTTTTTCTCCACAAAATAAAAAGAACAGACATAGGGATGTTTGGGTGGATTTTTCAATTTTTCAAATTCAGTGCCTTTAGCCATCACCAAAGAGCCTAGTCTTTCAATGGAGGAGGGAACAAGTTAAATGCTTGTCCACAGCACTCAGATCTCTCCTTTCCATGTTCAAAACATTGTTCTGAAAGTGATCGTTTCCTCTTCTTCCAGTTGTTGTGGCACCCACGAACTGATCAATTAATGCTGCTCATGTTTGGACACTTCTAGCGTACTGTTTTTCCATGTAGCTAATAATCAGACGCAGTAGCAAACAGGAAGTTGTTTGATAAACTGGAGCCGCCCACCCTGATTTCCTGAATAAGGTGAATAGCTTTGACTGAAAGCTCCATTCACTCCAATTACACAGGGGACATGCAACTGCTTTGATTCCTTGCTACCACATTGCATAAATAGTGGCTAATGAATATGTAACACCCACGTACACAAAGATTTAACCATCATCAATAATACAAAGATTCTCCAAGGTTTCTTCAGTTTCCACCTTGCAAATTGCAATATCAAGAAAAAAATGGTAGCTTGTCCTCTAAGATAATCCATTCAGGTGGCTTTTAAATGGACTAAGAGAGTTACCAGACATACAGTGCATCCAGAAACTATTCAGAGCACTTCACTTTTTCCACATTTTATGTTACAGCCTTATTCCAAAATGAATGTTTTTTTTTTTCCAGTTTTTTGTTTTTTTTTAGATTTTTCCAAATTTATTAAAAACAAATAAGTAACAAATCACATGTACATAAATATTCACAGCCTTTGTTAGGAAGCTCAAAATTGAGCTCAGGTGTATCCTGTTTCCACTGATCATCATTGAGATGTTTCTACAACTTCACTGGATTCAAAAAAGTAAGTCCCTTCGGCTGCTTCCTTGTTTGCACTGAGGATCACCACAGAAAATCTGAGCTTTTACACCGGATGCCCTTCCTGACTTAACCCCAAATTACATGGAGAAATGTGACTGGGGTGGGGTTTGATCTGGGAACCTTCCGCACTGAAACTGGGGTAAATTCAGTTGATTGACATGATTTGGAAAGGCACACAACTGTCTACATATAAGGTCCCAGAGTTGGCAGTGCATGTCAGAGCACAAACCAAGTCAAAATCAAAGGAATTGTCTGTAGACCTCAGAGACAGGATTGTCTTGATGCACAAGTCTGGGGAAGGGTATAGAAACATTGCTGCTGCTTTGAAGGTCCCAATGAGTACACCAGCCTCAATCATCCGTAAATGGAAGAAGTTTGGATCCACCAGGACTCTTCCTAGAGCTGGCCGTCCGTCTAAACTGAGCAATCGGGGGAGAAGGGCCTTAGTCACGGAGGTGACCAAGAACCTGATGGTCACTCTGTCAGAGCTCCAGCATTCCTCTGTGGAGAGAGGAGAACTTTCCAGAAGGACAACCATCTCTGCAGCAATCCACCAATCAGGCCTGTATGGTAGAGTGGCCAGACGGAAGCCTGCCTGGAGTTTGCCAAAAGGCACCTGAAGGACTCTCAGACCATGAGAAACAAAATTCTCTGGTCTGATGAGACAAAGATTGAACTCTTTGGTGTGAATGCCGGGCATTAAGTTTGAAGGAAACCAGGCAGTGAAGGATGGTGGTGGCAGCAGCATGCTGTGGGGATGTTTTCAGCAGCAGGAACTAGGAGACAAGTCAGGATTGAGGGAAAGATGATTGCAGTACTGTACAGAGACATCCTGGATGAAAACCTGCTCTAGAGTCCTCCACTAGCGTGATGGTTCATCTTTCAGCAGGGCAATGACCCAAAGCACACAGCCAAGATATCAAAGGAGTGGCTTCAGGACAACTCTGTGAATGTCCTTGAGTGGTCCAGCCAGAGCCCAGACCTGAATCCAACTGAACATCTCTGGAGAGATCTGAAAATGGCTGTGCAATGACGCTCCCCATCCTACCTGATGGAGCTTGAGAGGTGCTGCAAAGAGGAATGCCCAAAGATAGGTGCACCAAACCTGTGATATTTTTTCATGTTGTCATTGTGGGGTGTTGTGAGTACAGTTTTGAGGGAAAAAATAAATTTACTCCATTTTGGAATAGGGCTGTAACATAAGAAAATGTGAAAAACTGAAACACTGTGAATAGTTTCTGCACTACATGCATTGTACCTTTGATGTGGTTTCCCTGCATTGGACTCCTCTGTCTACCCATTGTAATAACCAGTGACCTAAGGTAACAACCGGATGCCTTTGGTACTTGGTCTCTTCAGAGGATCCTTGGTTATCACTGGAATGACTTTCTGTAAAACAAGCGCTTACTTAAGCCTGGTTCACATGACAGGATCTTAAAATTATCTTTAGTTTTCCAAACCCTGAGAAACCACACATGTGAAGATAAAAAATCATAGCTCTAACAGGTTTGGTCATACAGTGTGTGGTGTCCAGCCACATGGTAAGGACAACAACACCACACACAAACAGATTTCACACACCAACATTTCCAGCTCAGACAGGAAGTCTCACAAAATCTCTCGAGATTAAATGTGACTTCATAGTAAACAAATGGAGATACTTTGTGGACTATTTAAAACAGAGGGAAAAAACAATACAAAAAGAAAAAAGGTGTTTTTTAAAGGAGTGGAGACAGCATGACCACCGGACTTTCTGGTAAGTCAGAACAGCTGTTTTGATTTTAGTTTCCGCTCCGTGCGTCCGTCACCTCACTTTCTGATTGGCTGCACGTCACATTCAGCAGGCTGTGAGCTTGTTTTGGTCGGAGGACACAACACACACTGCGATATCAGGCCAAAAAAATCCAACATGTTGAATATCCCCGATTTGCAATCAGAGTGCTCCTGACGGCCTTCAGAGCAAATCAGAATGCTCTTAACACACCACACACGGCAGGAATATCTGATAAGATTATCTTTGGCGTCATCACGATTGTCGGGACGTCCGTAAGATTGTCGGAAGGGGAAGATTGGGTCCGATATCGGCCTAATTATCCTGCCGTGTGAACCCGGCCTAAGGGAGACTCAAATGAGGAGTATTACTTGCATTTTGAGGGAGCGTCTGCTACGATATTCTGAACATGTTTTGTGTTTCTCTGGGTAGAATCCAATACACAACTGCTTCAGTGTTGAGGATCCCAGCCAAGGAGACACATTTCACCTGGCTGTGGCGGACAGATGCTTACTTCTCAGAGTTGGGGATGGGCTGGTTGTCTGTCTGGATGGTTGCCATCTCAGACCCAAGGCGGTCCCGTAGTGTAGTGGATGTGGTGACACACAGTGCCAGTGCATGCATCCAAACTTGACTAAACTGTTGGCTACATACAGTGATATGTAAACGTTTGGGCACCCCTGATGAAGGAACATTGTACTTGTTCTTCTGCATGAATGCCTTAGTAGATTTTGAGCAGTGTTTAGGGTTGTTGTCTTGTTGAAAGATCCAGCCCCGGTGCAACTTCAACTTTGTCACTGATTCTTGAACATTGTTCTCAAGAATCTGCTGATATGACTGGAATCCATGTGACCTTCAACTTTAAGAAGATTCCCAGTACTTGCACTGGCCACACAGCCCCACAGCATGATGGAACCACCTCCAAATTTTATTGTAGGTAGCAAGTGTTTTTCTTGGAATGCTGTGTTCTTTTTCCACCCCTTGTTATGTCCAAATAAGTCAATTGTAGTTTCATCAGTCCACAGCGCCTTATTCCAAAATGAAGCTGGCTTGTCCAAATGTGCTTTAGCATACCTCAAGCGACTCTGTTTGTGGTGTGTACACAGAAAAGGATTCCTCTGCATTACTCTCTCATCCACCACATTCTCCTTGTGCAAAGTGCACTGTATAGTTGAACAATGCACAGAGACACTATCTGCAGCAAGATCATGTTGTAGGTCTTTGGAGCAGGTCTGTGGGTTGACTATGACTGTTCTCACCATCCTTTGCTTCAGCTTATCTGAGATTTTTCTTGGCCTGCCACCTCGGGCCTTAACTAGTACTGTGCCTGTGGTCTTCCATTTCCTCACTATGTTCCTCACAGTGGAAACTGACAGCTGAAATCTCTGAGGTATCCTTCCCCTAAACCATGATGTTGAACAATCTTTGTTTTCAGGTAATTTGAGAGTTGTTTAGAGGCTCCCATGTTGCCAGTCATTAGAAGAGATGCAAAAAGGAGAAACATTTGTAAATGACCACCTTAAATACCCTTTCTCATGATTGGATTCACCTGAGTAAGGAGGTCAAGGACCAATTACCGTAGCAAATGACCTTTGTGTTCCAATAATTTGTGCTAAATGTATTCAATTCAATAAAATGGCAAGGTTTCCCAAATTTATGCACCTGCCTAATTTTGTTTAAATAATTATTGGACACTTGCTGTAAATACTAGAAACTTCATTTCACTTCTCAAATATCAGTGTGTTTGTCTGCTATATGATATATTTAAAGTGAAATTGCTGATGCAAACAACCAATGATTTATAAATGAAAATCATGCAAATCATCAGGGGTGCCCAAACTTTTACATACCACTGTTTGTCAGTGCAGCTAACTGGTTTAAGTCCATTTTGTTGTCATGGAGCAAAACCAGCCACAAGCAGACTTTTCTTTAATGTGACTCCAGTTTAATGAAATATGGAGCTTTACAGTGCAGCACAGTATGTCTGAAATATTACATACTGCTGTCTGATCCTTCAGTGCTCCATAATGGAACAGTGGCATACAGTGGCATTATGCCGGCAATTCTGCAATGGAGAAAAGACTGCAGATTAAAAACTTATTAAAATGAGTCCTTTTTGTATTAAACTATCATATTAAAACGTATTATCACAAGTATATTAGATGTATTATTTTCATCGCTAAGCTTCTCAGCTGTGTTTTTAATTTTATCTTCTATATCCCACCATATATGATTTTTTTTTTTTTTTGTGCAGCATTAATTATTTATTGGAAATCCATGCTGCACCCTTACACACCCCTGTGCTATCCATTATCCTTGAGGAAGAACAATGCACGGATGTGAACACAAATTCTAAGAGAAGATGAATTCGAGTCCATTTTTCTAACCTGGCAATTCATTTGTCTCCCTCACAGCCTGAGGAGTGGCTGCTACCTCCTGAGTCTCTGATTAAACAGGGCAGAATTAATAACAGGTGTCTGAGGAAAAAGAGCCTCTGCTTATTGGGGGAAAAGGGAGCATTAGAAACAAAGGTCATGCAGTCTGCATTTTGAGCAACGGGCCTGCATGTACCTTGAGTCAGAGTGCATTTTGCGGTGTCGCATCAGACGTGTTGACTGGGGCTCAAAAATAGCTTGCTAGTGGGAAGTTGCTCATTTTTTAAAAAGCAGACTTTATTTGAGTCTCCAAAGAGGCTGTACCAGTCATCTTTTAGAAATAATCTACACTGAAGCCAAAACCATGATTTATGTCAGTACATAAGATGCCCTTTAAACGCAGCTGTGATTTATAAAAAAAAAAAAAATTAGAACCGTGGAGGTTCTCGATGGAAGCTGTGGTAACAAATTCAGGCGAATCCTTGATTACCTCTAATGTGGTTATAGGTAATGGTGACCGCTCTCTGCAGAGCCAAGCCAGAGATAAATTATATTTCAAATCCATTAAACCTTACCTCTGAGCTGTGATTTGCTTCCAGCAAGCAGCTACCCAGGGCAGCAAGTAATTGAATTTCAAACCTGAAGTCAGAAAGCAGATAGGCCCCTAAGCTGAGTCCTCTGCACCAGGTGGAATATGGTTATGCAAAAAGTCATGATATATTTGTGCCTATCAAGTCACGTAATGGCCACTGGCTGCCATGGAGAAGTATAAGCCTTGTTTTTTTTTTTCTCCTTTTCTTTTTAAACAACACAACCAGGAGGGTAAATCGTCTTCAGCCAGCAGACATCAGCCGTTATTAAATTTGTGTGTTTAACTTGACCACAGCTGTACGAGAACCTTTAAGAGCAAAGAGGGAAATGCTTAATTGTACCTGTGTGAAACTCTGGACATAAAACTGCATCATGGTTTGACTGGATCACTCGCACATGAGGCTGCACAAGTTGAGATCATCAGACCCAAAAGCACTTTATACTTGTTCTATGTTGAGATAAGAGAGAGCTTTTAATGGCTTCCTGGACTCAAAAAATCAGAAGTGCATCTGTTCCTGAGGAAAGTGTCAAATTTTTAGAGGCATTAATTTACCTCTTGCCTTGGCATTCATAACTCTGGGTCCTCAGAATTTGAGATCAAGAGATGCCTGGGAAGAGTTCATGGAGTTAGGAGGTGGTTGGTTAGGGTCCTGGTGCTTCCTGTCTTACTGTGTGGCTGTGAGACTTTAGCTAACCAGTGACATAAGGCAATGACTGGATGTCTTTGATACTAGGTCTCTTTAGCGATTCCTTGGATACCACCGGAATGACTTTGGATCAAAATAACAGCTACATAAGGAGACTCAGATGAGGAGTATCTCTTGCATTAGGAGGAAATGTCAGGTTCAGCACTTTGGAATTGTGGCACATTTCTCTGGGCATGAGCCAAAGTACATCTGCATTAATGTTGAGGACCCCACAAACTGGAAGGAGATGTCCACTATTCACCTGGCTGCAGCAGTTAGGTTACTTTCAAGTGGTGGGGATGGCAGGATTGTCTGGCTTGGTGGTTGTCATTCAGGGCCCAAGGTGGTTGCGAAGTATGGTAGATCAGAATTAGAATATGCTGTACTGCCAAGAGGGTATTTCACAGCCCAGTCTCATGCTTTTATTTCGTGCTTTTTTTTTTAATTTTCAACAACAGAGATGTTTGACACAAAACCAAAATCCTTGTCTACAAAGCTGTCATAATGTTAACCTTGCTGTATGGCTCTAAGACCTCGACTACCCACTGCTGCCACCTGAAAACTCTCAAGCAATTCCACCAACATTGCCTGAGGAGTAGCCTCAGCAGTCGGACAGAAGGCTACCGTACCAACATCAGCGTCCTAGCTGAAGCCAAACTCCAGAGCATCGAGTGCATCAAGTATGAATAGACTAAGAGACCAGTGGTCTCATGTATAAAGCGTGAGTATGCACAAAAACATGGCGTACATCCGTCTCCACGCTAATGTTCAGATGTATCAAAAGTGAAATGACCGTGGAAATGTGCAGTGCGTCACACAGAAATCCTGGCTGGCGTACACACGGTTCTACAGCTATTGTTCCACTGCCATGAAGTCACTGCCATGTTTGTTCCAAACATGAAGTCCTCAGAGTTATGTGCACACCAGAGACACAATGATGAGCAATTAACACACACACGTTTACAATTATATGGGTGATATGGGTGGATACAAAATCATGCGCAAAGTGATGCGTAAAATGGCATGAACAGTGGCTGTATTAGAGGACCTTGCAAATGGTGCAATCTGACGTGGGTGTGTATTCAGGGAACGCAAGAATTTACTTGCAGATGATGATAATTGGCCAAGTTCGTGTACCAAGGGCAGTGTTACTGGAAATGCGCGCAGAACTCTGACAGGCCCAGAGCGCAATACAGTGAGGAGCCAGGGGTTGTTTGTGCTCACACCGGTGCTGACAATGCTGCGCTTCCTGGCAACAGGAGCATTCCAGCAGGTACTTGCCAGTCAGGCAGGGGTGTGCCAGTCAACCATGTGCCAAGCCATGCAAGCTGTGTGGAACATAATTATCCGAATGTCATCCAAGTACATCACATTCCAACATTAAAGCACAATTTGCAGTGAGAGCCGCTTTCCCTAATGTGATCACAACTATTGACTGCACACATATTGCTATAAAGGCACCATCACATGATGAATTTGTTTTTGTTAATAAGAAACATTTTCATTCAATCAGTGTTCAAATCATATGTGATGCGCAAATGCGCATCAGGCTGGCACAGTGCATGATGGGTGGCTGCTTGGTAGGTAAATAGTTTATTTGTGTAATTGTTCCAGCGCAGGCACATTTGGGCATGTCCACATTCAAATTATTATTATTGCTATTATTATTATGTTTTCTTTTTAGGGGGCTTCTTAACAAGCCCCCGATTGTCACCCTGTGTTATGTTGTGAATGTTTCAGATTTATTCTGAAATGTCGGTCTTCTCTCATCCAGGAGCATATAGTTTCAGCCACATCAATGAATGGAACCACACTGCCATCTAGTGGATATCCAGTGTGCATGAGTGTGTATTTGTAAATCAGTCGGCATTTGTTTGTGGATCTGTGTTCACGAAAAGAATGTCTCAAAATGACGTCGCAGAGGAAAGCGATGAATGCGTGTAATTGGTGATCCACAGATGCTGAAACTCAATTCACAAATACAATTTCCAGTTTGACAAATGTAATTTTTTTTTTGTTTTTTTTACAAATTAAGTTTTATATTTGCAAATACAACATTATTTGCAAAGAACAATTTACAAGTTACAAATATGAAATTTGCATTTGTGGATATCTGAACACATCTGCAAATCAATGATTATTTGTAGATCACCCTGTGTGCATTTACAAATATTAATGAGACAATTTTAACTCCGTAGAACGGCGACCAAGCCACAGCATTCATTGATTTTTCACACTGCCTCCAAACATGCTTTAATTTTTACACACGACACCACAGAGACAATGGTGGAAGTCATCAAACACACTCCACTCCACACTTACGGTCCCGGCAAATAACACAACCAAAATATTTAAATAAATTTGCATATTCAAATGGACGTGGAAAAGGAGGAGCTTGGTGCATGTGCATGCACACTCATTTCCACATTGACTGGGATGTACAAACGGAAAGTTTTTCTGCACACTTTGATATATCTCGATATTTTCGTACTTATGCCAGTTTCTGGGTTTTGGCGTACGCCATGTTTCAGTTGCAAAGTCTTTGCAATGATGCCCCAGCTTCCTCATTACTGAGGGATTGCCACAACAATGAGCAGTGGAAAGTTTATATTTATATTATTGGCACCTTATATGGAGCAGTAGGTGCAGCATGAGTGTCACTGGCATATTTGTGTAATTTTAATTTTGCATACAACTGAGGGCAGCTTCATTTTAGCTAGTGGATCTGTGTATTCACTGTGTTATTTTCATTCTTGTTGCCAAGCGACTGTTAGTTTAATAAATGCAACATTTGCAACTATCATTTATGGATGTAACTCATCAGTGTTTAGTGATATGATGAATTCATATTTACACCTTGAATGCTTCATGTGATGCACATGTTGCAACAGGAGTGTTACTATAATCCTAAAGAAATTTGCATTTTCCATAGTGGATCTCTGGTTATATCTCACTTTATATTCACATTTTGGATATCTTGTGGAGAAGATGGTCCTTTGTACATAACAGCCTGAAAATGATGATTATCTTGGTGTAGTTCCTCTATTATCTTCTGCACTGTAATAGTATTATTTATAATAACACATTATATCTAATAACCATAATTAATTACTTCTTCTGAGAAAAAGATAACTAGACATCTGGATGGGACAGAACACATCCAAATGTTTGTTTTTTTCCCCTTTTTTATTAGGTTACTTGTGGGGTTTAATTAAACCAGTTGATCCTTTAAATTATGCACCGACATGCACTTCAAGATGATGTGATATGATGTGTTACTGATGGATTGCACATAAATGTGCACCCTATTACAATGTGCGTGGAGCATTTTGATGAAATGAGACTGCGCCACAGCAGTTTGAACATGTCCAAAACTTCCAACAGGTGCGATATTTCTAGTATTACACCACTGTGTACACTGTGTCATATTACACAGATCTTAATGTAAGCAGAGAGACACACACACACTTGCATTTGAACAGACATAATGATACATCCACTCCTCTACCAATGTTATAGACAGCCCAGTCTCACAGTTTTTTCATGCTCCCTTCGCAAAATGAGTCAAATTTTCGTGACAGGGTTTTTTAACTCACTATGACTAACCCTACTCCTACCCTCAACCCTAACCTTAACCATAACCTAACCCCCAACCCTAACCATAACCACCTTGACACCCCCCCCCCCCCCCCCGCTTCACTTTTAATTTCAAGCAGCCATCACGGAATGCATTAGAATGAATTTGTGCTGCCGTGACAAAATGTGGCACTTTTTGTGACAATATCACAAACCAATAGATTAATGTATATTTTGTACTGCTGATTCACGACATGCCATGAGACTGGGTTGGTTAGAGATCCACTTCCATAACCAATATGTGAGGTCAAGAACAGCCAAATGCAGGGAAACAAATTTTTTTTTATTCCATAACAAACGAGTATTGCATTTAACTTCTGCCGCTTCCTGGATGTACACAGTAATAATAAATGCACATGCTTGCACATGACATACAAATCTTTCCTGTGTTGTGATTGCTTCAATCATTTTGGAAGTGCGTGAGGCTAAGACATTGGACAAGGCCAGCTGCTGGCTCATGTTCACCTTTCACCAAACAAAGTCTATTCAATAAATATATTTAAATAAATATATTTAAATAATATATTTTAATATAATATACTTGAATAATATATATTTAAATATATTCAATAAATTAAATATATATTTTTTCATATTTGTTATTATAAACACCTGATAACAACTATCACGCAGGGTGTGATTTTATATCTCAATTTTCAGTGCACGCTTGGTACAGTGTAGATGCTTATCATGTACACATGAAGGAATAACAATGGGAAATAAGTGCACCTTCTCTACATAGAATGTATAATGCTCAGTATAATTTGGAGTCATTACATGTTTATTTCTCATACAACAGCATTCTGCACGGTTCACAGAAGAGGCAAACTGCAGCGCTGCATATCTCCTGATATTCCTTCACCATAATGTGTGGGCTGTATTCTGTATTTCTTCTAAAATACACTTCTGTGTTATACTTATAATATCATACTGCATTATGTTGATGAGGCGCAATTCCATCACATCATCATATAGTTGTTGTGTGGGCCGCCAGAAGAGGAGGTACTGCTGGCCCACCACCAGTGGGCGCCCTGCCTGAAGTGCGGGCTTCAGGCACGAGAGGGTGCTGCCGCCACGGACACAGCCGGGGGTGACAGCTGTTACTCTTTATCTCTTGACAGCTGTCACCCATCTACTCAACATCATCTCACTCCATAAAGACCAGACGTCATCTCCACCTCGTTGCCGAGATATCGTACTTCACTGGAGGTAATATTCTCAGCCGAGTAACTAACTGTGTTTAGTCTGAACTCATTTTTGCAGTTGTTTTTCCTGTGGAGCGCATTGTCTGGAGATTGGCGTGACCGGCGACAGCTTCGCTTCACACCCCGCCAGATAAGTGCTTGTGACAGGAGCTGCACGTGTGTTAGAGGTGGAGGTGGCATTCCCACCGTTGTTGTTACGGGGTGTACACACACCCGCACTTGAATGCCTGTGCTTATCCTCTGGATTCTGTAGCGTGAAGCAGATGAGAGTCTATAGTTGTGTCTCAATTCACGGGTCCATCCTTTGAAGATGACATTCATGAACCCACACATCATATTAACTGTGTACGTCATATTAGAGTGACAAGTGATGAGCTGATGAATTCAGCCTTCTTTCATCCAAAAATGACAGAATAGCTGTATTCTGAGAAAAAGGAAAAACATGACATCTTATACACCACAAAAACAAACAAAAAATATTGTATAATTGTATGGTGTACGGTATGTAACATATTATGTTTGTCTTTTTTTTTTTTGGTGTGCAGTAGCTCTGCAGGAGCACCCCCAATTTCGATGTAATGACAATAAAGACTATTCTAATCTATTCTTTTCTATTCTGGACCCTTCTCGGTACAAACAATCCAAGAGTTATTGCCCAATTTTTTTCTTTTTAGATCCAGTGCGCTCTACGCTGTCCTGGTTCTGTGCTGGATGTGAGTATCATGTTTAATAATCTTGTCATGGCCTTGCAATACAGTTCCAAGTCACACCTCCTACAGAGTTTAGATGGTGATTGGGTAATAATATGTATATTACAGTGGTGGGATCCGTTCAGCTCTGTGCCTGATGTGCGCTATGATGAATGACTGCTCATGAGACCACAGAGAGGCGCAGCAGCACACGGTACTTTTGGTTTGATTGCACGCTATTCACACCCACTGTATATGATGCATGTGTGCCACATACATGTTATTACATATCAACATTTCCTCTGCCCTCCCTGGCTGGGGTCCAGTGGAGGTGGACATGCATGGCACAACATGCTGGCAGGCCTTACTGTGACCAATCCAGCTCAGATTGCAATCAACCGCGATCAGATCGTGTCAGATGCTGTTTTGATGCCGTCAGAATATGTAGACTGCGATCAGATGATGCAAAAACTGCATATAGACTGCCATCAGATGTGCGAATGGGACCAAATATGTAGATGCTCACAGACTGCGATCCGTGGTCTTCAGACCGTACCTCAATATTTCCCGATTGTGGCCGGACATGTCATTCTGATGCAGTTCGGCCTCAATCGGCATATGTGTGATGGGGGTATAGGATCCAAGCCGGCATGAGTTGAGAAAGAGCAGGCTCTTCATAACCTTGATGTGTTTATTTGCCAACAGTGAGCTGAATTTGCTGAGTCTCTGAGTCGTTAATAGGTAGAGTTGCACTCTGTAAAAGGTATTGGCTCTTCTTTCTCCTTGTTGTCATCCCAGCTATTTCAGGACATCGCTCATTATGCTGTCCAGACAGAGGACACCAAATTCAATAGTGAATCAATCACCGGGCCAATTTACCAATTAGGCTCATTGTTCTCTATAAATAAACACATCAGCGTCCCCTGAGATATCGTCTCAACATCCAGTGTGGCAGTCAGGCCAAAGAGTCAAAGATGTTACTTCAATCATCGTCTCAGTTAGTGTAGTTTGCAGTCTACATACATTTAATGCTACAGAGTCAGCGCTTTCACCAGCAGTGAAGCTCATGTCCCTAGACTACATTTCCCAGCAGCCCTTATTAGCTACACCAAGAAATAGAGGAGGGCGGAGGTCATACATTCACCCCTGTCTGTTTATCTGTGTATACAACAGCACAAAAATTACAGGCAAAGTTTTGCGGAGGCATGTTCCATGGGTCATAGGATGAGTTTATTAAGGGTTGAGGAAGAGCCAAATCAGACTACAAATCCAGCCATCCATTTTTTGAGCACACTTATTCCAGTGACAAGTCACAGGGGGGCTGGAGCCTGTCCCAGTGATCACTGGGCAAGATGCAGGTTACCCTCTGGACAGGCCGCCAGTCTATCACAAGGTCGACATGTATAGACAGACAAACATTCACAGTCTCACTCACACCTACAGCCAATTTAAACTCACTGATTTACCGAATCTGCATATCTCTGGAAGTAGGAGGAAGCTGGAGCACCAGGAGGGAACCCACGCAAGCACAGGAGAATATACAGTTCCAAACTGAAATCCCTCAGTCCTCTTTTCTTTATTCTTTTGAAACTGGTCTAACATTGTACACCTCTAAGCACTCAAAAAAGCATTTTATTCCCCACAAAACTGACTTATTTTTTGCCTTATGATGACAAATTCAACTAGGAAAAGCCAACTATACCAATATTTTTAGACTACAAGATCTCAACATAAACTCTGAGTGTTTTCCTATTTTGTGCAGATTTTAAAGGGTTATTTTTTATATACAGGTACAGCAGTTAGCTCAGTGGATAAATAGCTGGAGAACTGGTTTCAAATCCTGCTCATGCTGCCTATCTATGTCCTAGGACAAAACAGAGTTTTAATCTGATTTGGGCAAAACTTGGTGGAGTGTTTGTGGTCAGTCAAGGACAAAGTCATTTGATTTGAATAAAAAGCAAGATCACAGGCCATGAACAAAAAATTGGCCCACTACCCTATCTAGGCAATATTTGGAATGGCTGTTAATATCACATTATACATCATCTTTCTATTGGTCACCTTTCCAAAATGCATTTTGAAAATGCATCATTTTTTTTTCCTCAAAATTCTACACACAATAAGTATGTCAAAAAGGTTATTTGAGATTTTTGCAAATTTGTTAAACATACAAAAGCTAAGAAATCACATGTACATAAGTATTCAAAGCCTTTGCCATGAAGCTCAAAATTGAGCTAAGGGGCATCCTGTTTCCACTGAGTCCACCTGGGATAAATTCAATTGATTGGACATGATTTGGAGAAGCACACACCTGTCTACATATAAGGTCCCACAGTTGACAGCGCATGTCAGAGAACAGACCAACCATGAAGTCAAAAGAATTGTCTGTAGGCCTCAGAGACAGCATTGTCTCAAGTCACAAATCTGGGGAAGAGTACAGAAAATTTCTGCTGCTTTGAAGGTCCTAATGAGCACAGCGGCCTCCATCATCTCTAAATGGAAGAACTTCAGATCAACCAGGAATCTTCTTAGAGCTGGCCACCCCCGTCTAAAGTGAGCAATCAAGGGAGAAGGGCCTTAGTCAGGGAGGTGACCAAGAATCCAGTGGTCACTCTGTCAGAGCTCCAGCATTCTTCTGTGGAGAAATGACAACCTTCCAGTAGGACAAACATCTATGCAGCAATCCACCAATCAGGCCTGCATGGTAGAGTGGCCAGACAGAAGCCACTCCTTAGTACAACCCCAATTCCAATGAAGTTTGGACATTGTGTGAAATGTAACTAAAAACAGTGTACAATGATTTGCAAATCCTCTTCAACCTATATTCAAGTGAATACACCACAAAGACAAGATATTTAATGTTCAAACTGATAAACTTTATTGTTTTTGAGCAAATATTTGCTAATTTTGAAATGGATGCCTGCAACACATTTCAAAAAAGTTGGGACGGGGCAACAAAACACTGGGAAAGTTGACGAATGCTCAAAGAACACCTAATTGGAAATAGGTGAGTGTCATGATTGAGTATAAAATGAGCATCCCCAAAAGGCTCAGCCGTTTACAAGCAAACATGGGGTGAGGATCACCAATTTCTAGAAAAATGGTGCAATTTGGTCCCCCAGACCCCCCAACTCAATATAGCTAGCTTTTAAGCTCATCTCTCTTTTCAAAGAATTTGGTTAGCAGCTGCTTTCCCTCATTTAGTTTTCTTTCCCTGTCCTTTTTTCTCTTACTTTTTGAAATCCGGACTTTGATTTTTTAGGAAAGACATATTTTATTTCAGCCTAAACACTAGGGCTGCAACTAACGATTATTTTACTAATCAGTTCATCGGTCGATTATTTTTTCGATTAATCATTTTGTTTTTTGTTTTTTTTTTACTTACATGTGAGTTTTGCCATTATTTATTTACTGAGTTATTATTAAAAGGCCTTTATCACACAACATCAACGTTTGACCTTGTAATAAAGTTATGTTATATTCTCATCAAAAACATACCTGTTTAGTAGTGTTTTGTTTTATTTTGCACATACATACATCACCGATACACCACACAGAGATTTCCATCAGGTGTAGATGCCTACAGCAACTATCTCAACCACTGACAACATATTACAGCAAGAGTCCACAAAAGTATTTTAAAGGCCTGACGAAAGTGTAATATTTTATATTTAATAACATATTTTCATGAAAAAAGACACAAATGTGCAGTTTACTGCATTTTATTTTCTTCTTGTGTAAAAACACAGCTTAGATGTGATTTGACCGAAAAAAAAATTGTCATTAAACTTAATAAAACAGGGATGAAGTGGAGGTTTAAGAGTCACTAGGTGTTCACAGGAAACACTTATTTCTATATTTATTTATGTTCATTGTTAGTTGGTTTAATCTTTTCTGTTTTGTTTTGTTGGATTCTTTTTGTCCGTTTCTCTAAAACTGTATTGTGGCATTATTATTCAAGGTTCAAAGCAAAGCCGTGCTGCAGAAACGGTTGATTTATTTGGAAGAAACGAAACATTTGCTGTAAAACAAAGTTATTTAACAACTAATTGATGACTAAATTAGTTGACAACTATTTTAATAATCGATTAGTTGTTTCAGCACTACTAAACACCTCTTTCTGTCAGATCCCATTTGGGATGTGTGTGTGTGTGTGGGGGGGTGGGTCGCCTGTGTGCCTGGACTAAACCATCGTACAACTGTGCAGGGGTGGGAAGGGCCCTCAGAGATCTTTGAATATTATTGTTAGAACAGAAATATGTTTTGCAACATTTATACATTCATTGTAATTATATTCTTTTACAACATGAATTGTATGGCCATTAATAACATGCAACACAAAAATGCATTTAATGCCAGTTTTTTGTGCCCCCCCATGCTCTGGGCCCTGGGTACATAGTACCCTTTACCCCCCCAGTCCGACGCCCCTGACACTCCCCATCTAACTTGATGGAGCTTGAAAGGTGCTGCAAAGAGGAATGAGCAAAACTGCCCAAAGATAGTTGCACCAAGATTGTGGCATCATATTCAAGAAGACTTGAGGCTGTAATTGCTGCCAAAGGTGCATCAAAGGTGTGCAAATATTGAGCAAAGGGTGTGAATACGTATGTACACGTGATATCTTAGTTTTTTTTTTTGTTGTTTTGTTTTAATAAATTAGCAAAAATGTCAAAATACTTTTTTCATGTTGTCACTATGGGGTGTTGTGAGTAGAATTTTGAGTGAAAAAATAAATTTACTCCATTTTGGAATAAGGCTGCAACGTAACAAAATGTGGAAAAATTGAAGCCCTGTGAATACTTTCTGTAAGATTTCAAGACATGTTGTATAATTTATAGTGGAAAGCGAGGCATTGAAATGATACAAGAGCTCTTGGCACCATCACTTCCCCTGCCAGGTCATCTCCTGCTACCAGCCGCAGTGGCAAATCCGCCACTACCACTGCTCGTGCACGTTGCCTGCCAGTGTTCGAACAGGCTCTACCCACCTGTCACCGCGCAGAGAGAAACACTTCAGTCACACCAAAGATACATGTCACACGCTTTCACCAAGAACCACAAGCATTTACAATAACTGTCAGACCCCTGAGTTTTGGGGGAAAATATCTACAGCTTTTAGTTATATGTGCATTTGTCTTTTTCAAGGTGTGAGTAGACAGTCAGTGTCAGAATCAGGAACACTTAAATAGTATAGTATTTACAGGAATTGTCTTGATGACAAGGACAAAAACAGCAGGTGTATTTTTCCTTCAAGTAACCAAGGCAGTATCTTCAACCCTGGAGATGGTGCTCGGTGTTGAACTGTGGCTTCCCACTATTTCCCTGCAGATCTGATTGCATTTCACTGTAGTTATGTCTTAAGTGCAACGGACACCTTTTGTTGTATGCAATGTGCAACAAAAATTGTGCAAACAAACTGTTAAGGCTCTTTTCCTCATGTGAACACACCTTGTCAGTTGTGGTGCTCCTGCTGTGTCAGTTGTCAGAAATAATAGTCATTGAAACTATTACCTCAGCCACGTTATCATTTGACCAACATTTATTATTTGGTTGGTTTCCCCTAGTCCAGGGGTGGCCAAGTTCGGTCCTCGAGAGCCACCTTCCTGACACTCTTGGTTGTCTCCCTGCTCCAACACACCTAAATCCAATGAAAGACTCGTTAGCAGACTTTTAATGAGCCTTTCATCAATATATATATATATATATATATATATATATATATATATTATAATAACCAAGTGGCCATTGTGTGCATGTATGCGTGTGTGTGGCTTCGATCACGGAGAAACTGGAGAGAGTAGACTTTTGCCTTTTCATATGCATATATATTTTGGGTCAATCATGAACTCTGCAAAAACTGAAAGTTGATAGGACTAATATTTTGGGGGAAATTAACAATATTAGCTAACCAGTGAATAATGGATGTTGTGCTGCAATGCACCATGGGAGTTTGGGGTTTTGGAGTTTTAAATGCTGTTATTGTGGTTCGTGTTAGTTTAACAGTATTGTTAGTGTTATTGCTTTATTGTGTTTTGTAGTTCATTTGGTTTAGTCAGTTTAGTTATGTTTCATGTTGCCGGTACCATGAGTGAAAAGTGTACTGCATTTGATGTCTTCCTACACCGTCAGTGGGTGTTTCAAAAATAAAATCACCTGCTTGCAGCAGAATGCAGAAAAGACAAAAAGCTGGTCCATATATATATATATATATATATATATATATATATATATATATATATATATATATATATATATATATGAGGACCAATTCTGTGTGCAGATTTCAGAAGGATGGCAGACTTTAAGTTGAAATCAGTGCTCTGTGAGGAGTCACAGTGTGTGTAGTGTCATCGTTCTACTTGCACTGTGTATTGTGATATTCATATTGCAGCCACTGGCAAATAGCAGGTGTGGGATACAACCTGCTCTCTGTGTAAAGAGGATGGTTCTGCAGATGATTATGACCCAGAGTGGACACAAACTGTGCTGCTGGACTCCAGCCAGCTATGCTGCAGTGAGAAGAGTCACAGCCTGCACAAATCATTTTTCACAGCCATCAGAGAAATAAACAACTTGTTTCTCAAAGTGAAATTCCAGAAATCCGTGCCTTTTGATCTCAGCAATTGCAAACAAAAGTGCAAGAATATTTAGTTTTGTGATTAATGGAGGCTAAATGCTGAACTGCAATGGAATTGATTTTATTTTTTGTAGTAATTTGCAGTAATGTCTAAATTGCGTTTGCTTTTGTAATATTTTGACGTGGTGTTCTAAGTGGGTTGGAGTAGAACAGTCATCACTCGTGCAGAGAAGTTGCTGCAGACTCCTGACCTATTATCATACATCAGTGGAGGCTCCAAATGGTTTTTGGTTTTCTTTGTCGGTTAGGTTCATTAATTTACAACAGGTACACATACACATATCTTTAGTCACCACTCCAAAAAAAACACCACAAGAATACACACTGCTGAAGGATACAATATTTACTGTTAACTCAGCTGATCTGCAGTGTAGTGGATAAGTCCAGTGTGAGTCACTGTGAAAATGTTTAGTATATTCACGACATACAAGTTGTGGTGGATTTAGAAACAACAGGAGCTTACTTACATTTCAAGGAACATGTAACTTCAGCCACTCCTGCTCCTAATTTTCGTTGTGCTTGCTCACACTTTATTTCGTGGCCCCATCAGGAAAATGGGGCACTTTTCGTGATGCATTTTGTCTAACCATAATGTAAGTGTCTCCCTTCGTCTGACCCTAATCATAACCCCCCATACCCCGCCCCGTGTCACCACACATTTCATGCCCCCGTCACAAAATTTATTATTTCCCCCATCATGAACAGCACCCCATTTTCATGACAATATCACAAAACCATAGATGAATTGACTTTTCGTAATGCCATCACGAACTGCCGTGAGAGTGGGTTGGTCTGGCAGATTTTGAAGTGCAGCAGGTGGTCGACAGGTCTGTAATGGATAAATAGATGGACAGCTAGATCCCCAGAAATAAAAGGCACTTTAGGGGTGGGTTAGGTTAGAGTTAGGTTAATGTTCAGTGATTGGGAGGTTTCTGTTTAGGTGAGTTGTGTTCTTTTACAAGAGGTTTTTGACAGGACTGAGCGGCCTGGAAGGGGGCGTGGTCAGGTGACAACTAAGAGGCAAAAGAGATGCAGAAAGGCGGTGACAAATGGGCAAGTAAATGACAGATGAATGGGGCGTGGCCAACAGTGATGACAAAGTGCAGGTGCGGGACATGAGAGTGCAGTGATCAGAAAGAGACTGTGATAACAATGACAACTTAGAGACCTGAGAGAAGTGCAGACAAAGAATGACAGGCAGGTGCAAGTGAGCGGTGACGAGATTACAGACAACTAGAGATCATACAAAGAAAAACATGAACAGGAATCTAAACTTGATCAGGACTTAAAAGCAAACCAGAAGATGATAAACAGAATAATGGGAAATAACACACTGTGACAAAACTAAGTGGAACAGACAAACAAAACCATAAGAAAAACAGAAACTAAGTGATAACAAAACCTGGCATAACAGTACTACATATTACAGACATGAGAGCAACAAAAATAGGCAAACAATAACTAAATGATAAACCATGAAAACACAGACTGATAGAACAAAACTAGAATGGAACATGGCTGAAGTATAAAAGTAACAGAAGAATGTGCCAAAGCAAAAATAGAACATAGAATAAACACATGATGAAGAAGGCAATTAATAAAACAAGGCTGGGGCAAAAGGAACAGAACCAAATAAAGAGGAAAAATAAGGGCTGAAGCCTGGAACTGGGCGGGGCATGACAGTACCTCTCCCCCAAGCGGGTGCCCCAGGGCACTCGCCCAAAAACGACCCGACACTGGGTGGGCAGCCGGGGGCCCAGGACGGTGGGCACACAGAGGCAGGAGAGCCATAACAGGGCCAAAAAACAGGATGCCCCAAGGATGGCCGACACACCCCAGAAAAACAGGCGGGGGAAAACTCAAACAACAAAAACCTGGCAGGCGGCCATGGGACCCAAAATAGTGCATTGTCATGGCAGAAAACAGACCTACAGGTGGCTCAGGAGGGCGACCATGCTGCGTAACACAGGGCCTGGGCCCGCGACATACAACCGGGTCGTGATTAACTACTGGGTCAGGAGGGTGGACCTGGGATGTAACATCAAGCAAGGACACATCAGAAGTGTGATTATGGGACGAACTGACCCCTAGGGCGGTGCCAGAGGAACACTCTGGGCCAGATTTGTGATGAAGTACCGAAAAACATCAAAGTGGAGAAACCAACCTCTGATGGAAGAGTCCCACAGAATGGAGAAGCCACTGGGCCATAAGGAGAAGCACCATGCCGAACAGCCCATAAAAAGAAGAATAAAGTGCATCAACCTCCCCGCTACAGACCAGATCAAACCAATGTAAGATTCCAAAACACATGATATTCAGATATATGCATAACACCCTAAGGAAATAACTAAAAAGAGACCAAAAAGAACAGTCATATGCAGAATAAATGTATTTTAACAAAAACCATAAAAAGCAAAGAACCCACATTAATGAGCTGTAATGCAGACAGAAAACAAAAACCAAGAGCAGACCAACAAAAGAACCAACCAGAATAACCTGTGCTTTCTCAGAGCCAAATGAATTGCAAAAACTGGTTAATCAAACTCTGTGGGTAATCAGGATTAATAGATGTAATCAGGGACCAGACTTTAACAGATGTTGGGTGGAATTAATTTCCAGAAACCCACAACCAAACCCTGGAGAAATCCCTAGGAACACAATTATTTTATTGAGTATCCAAGTCAGGATCTTCAATAATTGTGTGTCATGGTCATTCATGGCCCACCCCAGGAGTGGGCGTGGGGCTTTGAACAGATTATTCAATGAGGCACATAAAGAAAGCACAAAATAAACCCGTAAAAAACAGAGTTCAAATGAAAAGTCACTAACCGTCCCTCAGTTTGTGTCCTCGGGCGTCGTCTTCTGAGCCGACAGTAAAGTTGGAGCAGGATGAGGAGGCTCAGGAGAGGAAGGTTCCGACAGCGTGCGTACGATCGACGCACCGTCAGGCGTCGAAACTGGCTGCGGCGTGGCATGCTCTGAGGTTAACCCACCAAGTGCTGCAAAAACAACGTGCGCTGAGCCCGGTCCGGCGGCTGGTGCCACAGAAGCAGTGTGCTCAGAGACTGGTCCGGTCGCAGGTGCTGCAGGTGCCGCAGGCACCGCTGGCGCGGAGTTGGGTTCAGCCACAGGCGCCGCTGGCGCGGAGTCTGGTTCAGCTGCTGACGCCGCTGGTACGGAGTCTGGTTCAGCCGCTGGCGCGGTGCGCGTGGAGTCTGGTTCAGCCGCTGGCGCGGAGTCTGGTTCGGCTGGAGGTCCCGCAGGTGCCGCTAGCGTGGAGACTGGTTCAGTCACTGTCGCATTGCGAGGTGCGGGGACTGGTTCAGGCGCAGTGCACGCGGAAGTTGGTTCAGCCGCTGGTGCCGCAGGTACCGCTAGCGTGGAGACTGGTTCAGCCGCTGGCACGGTGCACGCGGTCTTTCGTGGCAGAGGTGCACGAGGCTTACGAAGGGCTGGTACAGGTGGTAGGCTTGGATCAGCCGTTGTCATTTCACGGAGATGCTGAGAAGTCGGGCATGAGGAAGTCCAAGACGTGAGCACGGTTGGGGCTTCCTGGTGCCAACGCGCTGATGGCGTCAAAACGGTGGAGACCGGCTTCGCTTTGGCCCATGGCGGGCGTGTGGAATCCACATGAGTCTTACGCGACGCAGGCTTAGGTGGTGCCTGTGAAGGGGCCAGAATGGGTGCTGAGCGTGGCTGTGATCCCGGTTTCACCGGCTGAGATGGTGCGGCCGGTTTTTGCACTGATGTGCACCAGGCTGCGTCCGAAATTGTTATGTACTGAGGTGTGGTTGAACAGGCAGCGGTGATGTCCGATTCAAACAAAAATTCAATTGGATCTTCAATGCATGGAGGAACCTGGCCCTGCTTAAAATTAGATTTTATGTTCTTCAGTTCTGGAAAAGAGTGGACCACGTCTGACTCGGCTTGTAAAAGCTGATCAAGGGCCGACAGAACGCGACGTCGGTTCTGTGGACTCAGATTGTCCTGATATTCAAAAAATAGGTCCTGTATCTTAAATAACACATTTACCGTGTCCCTCTGAAGAATCATCATCGTCATCTTCATCACAGTTGCTCCACTCAGCGTCGTCATCAGAGGGCAGGTGTTGAGAATACAAGTGGGCCTCTGGATGTTTTATCCAGTCGGGAAGTCTTTGGCCAGAAAAAATTGCGTCCAGGTCCTGCAGATCAGGGAAGAGCTCATAAAGCCAAACATTTGCTTCCACAAGTTCCCATGCCTGCTCTAGAAAATCAAATTTCTCCTTCGGAGAGTAGCAGTCGCGGAAACATACAAAGAAAAATTGAATGTCATCAAAAATCCTTTTGATGGCGTCGGCGTCCTGGTTCCTGTTGACGGGGTTCGAGCCCACTGCGTCCATGTCTGGTTCGTTTGTTCTGACAGGACTGAGCGGAGGCGAGACACAGACAGAGGCTGGACACAAATGCAGGCTCACAACAGGACGTATGCGTAAAGGATGGTTTAATTCAGACCTGGGTTCAGTAACAGGAAGGCAGTCTGCGGAGCAGAAGTACCGGGCAGGGACAAGACAGAGGACATGGTCAAAAACAAGCAGGGTTAGTACACGAGCAAACAGAGTTGTCAGGGCTGAGGCAAAAGGCAGGATCCGGTACACAGAGCAGAGTCAAAAAACACGGCTTGGCAAAACAGGACTGAAACAAAGTGCTGGTGAGTGAATGAATCAACAAACGAGCAGGGAGGAAGTGAACTGAAGCAGTTTAAATAACAGGTGTTAATAAGATAATGAGGTGCATGTGGAGGAGGAAGGGCCTGGAAGGGGGCGTGGTCAGGTGACAACTAAGAGGCAAAAGAGATGCAGAAAGGCGGTGACAAATGGGCAAGTAAATGACAGCTGAATTGGGCGTGGCCAACAGTGATGACAAAGTGCAGGTGTGGGACATGAGTGATCAGAAAGAGACTGTGATAACAATGAAACTGGACATGACAACTTAGAGACCTGAGAGGAGTGCAGACAAAGAGAGAATAACAGGCAGGTGCAAGTGAGCGGTGAAGAGACTGTGATAACAATGAACCTGGACATGACAACTAAAGATCATACAAAGAAAACATGAGCACAAATCTAAACTTGATCAGGACTGAAAAGCATACCAGAACATAATAAACAGAATCATGGGAAATAACACATTGTGACAAAACCAAGTGGAACAGACAGACAAAACTATAAGAAAAACAGAAACTAAGTGATAACAAAACCTGGCATAACAGTACTACATAATAGAAATGAGAACAGCAAAAACAATAGGCAAACAATAACCAAATGATAAACCATGAAAACACAGACTGATAGAACAAAACTAGAACGGAACTGGAACATGGCTGAAGAATAAAAGTAACAGAAGAATGTGCCAAAGCAAAAATACAACATAGAATAAACACATGATGAAGAAGGCAATTAATAAAACAAGGCTGGGGCAAAAGGAACAGAACCAAATAAACAGGAAAAATAAGGGCTGAAGCCTGGAACTGGGCGGGGCATGACAGTTTTGTCCATAAAGATACACAAGAACGGTCTCTGGTTCAGTCTGTATCCATAAGAGATGATGTCATTCCTGAGAAAATAAACTCACAAACTGATGCCTGCTCCGCTCAGACCACTGTAGAGGAGATGCACTGACAACATCAGCATACACACATAATTTCAGAAACTGTTCCTAACACATGTGGGAACAGATTAAGACACGAAGTGTAAATGAAAAAAAATTACACGTGGAACTACGAAATCTCTGCTGTTGCTGAGTGGATATTTTTCCATAATTCTAACCATTTCCATGAGTAAAAAGGGTTCAAAACAAGTTAGTCACTTGCAGTTAATAATATTAAAGATGACTACCAAGTCTTTTACTGGCCCGAGGGGTACTGGTGCTGGTGCTTATATCTGGATGTGGTATCTTGAAGGGGGTGACCCCAGTCTGATGCAGATTATTCTGCCAGCCAAGGTCAGTACACCATTTACATCTCAGTGGACTGCAACAATACAAGTCTTCTTAAAGGACCCAGGCTGCCAGCTTAGCCAGGAATCAAACCCAGGTCCATATATTGGTTGCCTAATTAAAGGTCAGAAAAAAATACCAACAACAACTACAACAAAAATACAGTACATTTCTACTCCACTGGTTGTGACCATAAGAGGTAGGAGTGATCTTATTCAAAACCAAGAACTTGGAGAATCTTATTTATCATTATTTTATCCATACATCTGTGTGCTGACTCTATACATGAACTAGTTATTGATGATGCAGGATGGAGATTGTTCAGTTTTAGTATAATACTGTATGTGATTAGAAGTGATTTGCATGATGTGCAACATGTCTTTAGTGGTAAATCTCTCAGGCAGAAAAGGACATTTGCATGGAGGCTTCAGTCTGTCAGACTGCATTTGTCATGATTTTACTCTGTGCAATTATTTTTTGACACTTTTTTCTGCTACAGCGTGAACAACCATTCACACCTGCATGCCAACTGTAATCAAAGACGTTTAAAAAACTCATCACTTTGCTGCTGCTGCTGTTTTCCGCCTTGTAAAGTCAGTCATGCTTCTCTGTTTTTTTTTTTGCACCTGTTTTTGCCGCAGTTCTTATGCGTTTTGTTCTTTCACTTTGCCCTGATAACTTATGATTGTATTATTAGTTTGTTTTTTTTATTTTAACACATTTGTATTGCTCTTTTCATTACGCTGTTGGTCGTGCTTGTGTTTAGTGTGTGTATTCAGCCTGTGTTCTATCTGGTGATGGTCAATGAGGGGTTTGTTCCTGTTGTATGCACAAGAACACCCAAGGGGAGATGAATGGTAAATGGACTGCATTTATATAGTATCAGACACTCAAGGCGCTTTACAAATAATGCCTCACATTCATCCCGATGTGAGGGTGCTCACTACACACTAGGAGCAACTGGGGGATTAAGGACCTTGCCCAAGGGCCTTTAGTGATTTTCCGGTCAAACTGAGATTTGAACCAAGGATCCTCTGGTCTCAAGCCCAACAGTTTAACCACTAGACCATCACGAGACTTGGCTTCATCTTATGAATCACCTCGTCCATGACATCATGGAAGCTCATTGCATTGTGGATGGAAACCATCCAGGCAGACAACCAGTCCATCCCCACCCCTCAAAAGTAACCTTCTACCCGCTGCAGCCAGGTGAAATGTGGGTGTCGCCTTGGCTTTCTCCAGAGGCTGGGGTCCTCAACACTGAGGCATCTATGTGCTGGATCATGCACAGAGAAATGCGCTACATGTCCAAAATGTAGTTGTAGCTGATGCTTCTGCTCCATGCAAGTGATACTCCTCATCTAAGACTCTCTAAGTAACCGCTCATTTGACACAAAGTCATTCCAGTGGCATCCAAGGATCTTCCGAAAAGATCTAGTGCCACAGACATCCAGTCATCACTTTTGTCATTTACTTTTGTATGATTAGTGTCCAAGACTCACAATCATTCAGTAACACAGGAAGCACAAAGACCCTAAAGACTCAGATGTTGGTTCTACTCCAGAGGTATTGGCAGCACCACATGCCTCTGTCCAGAAAAATCAGGGCTCGATAAGCTCAGGTTAGCATCCAAGCCTGACAAGCACACAGTTATGATTCGGTGCTACTTAAATAAACTGAAATGACTTGATCACAATGGAGAAATGAAAATCAATCAACAGGACAAAACTGTATTAATCTGTCCCATTGTGGTCTCTTGCATTTTGATTCCAGTCTGATTATCTAATAATTTTGCATAAATGTAACTAGTTATCTGTGGAAAAGATGCACATGATTACCATTATATGCATGCAGCATGTCTCCACAACTGGTGAGGTTGCTGTCATGGTGTTCATTTGGGAAAATGCCCATATTTCCCTGCGCATCAGCAAAGCAGCGATATTGGTGTAGTGTGTGTGTGTGCATTTTCACATGATAACTCAAAAATAGCTGGATGGGTTTTCTTCAAACTTGGTGGGAATCTTACTGAGATATCTAGACATGATTACATTTGGTGTAGTTTGGTCAAATCAGTAAGGTCAACATCAAGGAAAACATGGTCTGAAAAACACCTTTTGGTATCAATTTAATTTATTTTATTTATACAGCACCAAATCACAACAAAGCTGCCTCAAGGTGCTTCACACAAGTAAGGTCTAACCTTACCAACCCCTAGAGCACTGACACTGACACTGTTGTGTCAGGAAGGTGGCTCTCGAGGACCAAACTTGGCCACCCCTGCCCTAGAGCAAGCACACAGGTGACAGTAGAAGGAAAAACTGCCTCTGATGATACTGAGGAAGAAACCTCAAGCAGACTAGAATCAAAGGGGTGACCCTCTGCTTAGGCCATTCTAATTTACATGGTTTTTACAAAGTTTAACAAAGCTGAAGAAACAGAAAATCAAACAACATAACTATATAAAGACGATGAGAAGTCCACACAGGTGTCAGCACCACAGGCAGTGGTCGTCCACACCGTCAGTGGGTCTGTCCCTGCGACAGGTTTACTTTCACATGAAGACTGCAACATGCAGCACCCGCCTCAGGTCTTCCATGTCACAGTGTGTCCGGGCCCTTCAGTTCGGATCCATCCTTCATTCATACCTCAGACAGAGAGAAAAAGAGCAGAATTATACCTAAGGTATAATTCATCAGCAGTAAATCAACAGAAAAACAGAAATTACTAAGGTGATCGCCGGCCACTAGCCCTAAGCTTCACTCACAGACTCAAAATTTGATAAAGTTGAGGCCGAGACCTGTTCTGTTGCTAGTAAAATATATATCAGCAACCAAGAAGTCTAGATGGATTGATCAGCAAAATATTTGATTGATTGGTACGGTTAATAGTACATAGTCAAAAATACTGTTACATCTTTGTGTACTGTATTTACTTGTACATATATATTATGGTGTGTACACAGGGTATGCATCAGACCTCTGATGCCTTTCATTCTTCTGGAATTCAAATTAAGTTTGTTCTGGGGTGAGCTTTACATGCTTAAACCAATGAGGCTTCAGTCTTCTTTACTTCTGTCAGTTCAAACGTCACATGAGTCAGTTCCTATCGCTTAGGCAAACAGTAAATGAAATGACCCCAAAGTATGAACAGGTGACTCCAACAGCAGAGTGGTTATACAGTGAAGGAACGTGCCAGCCCTGCCAACACAACACATTACGTGGTCCTCTTCTTGGCACTGTTTCAAATGAAGGATTTGAAGGGGTTGCACTACAGCTGTGGCTTTAACAGCAGCATTCTCCTAAAGCCCCAACTAGTTCTAATGAGGCGGTGTGATGTAGCAACTGAGTCCACTGGGCACAGAAAGGACCAGATGTCACTCATACACTCACTCATTCCTTGCAGCACAGCCTACATTCACCATTGAGCCCATCTGCTGCTACCAAGCACAGTCAATATTTAGCCACTGGGTAAAGGATGGAAACATTCTGCACATGGATCATTACAGTGGCCTTGGTAAATTGGAGATATATTAATGCACAAAACCTAACTAAGAAAACATAAACAACTTCTGAGCCCACACTCTGTAACCCCTTGGACCTGACCGCCCAATGCTTCTAATACTTCTTTTCAGTTCCCATGACAGTGTATACTAATCAGGAGAAAATAATACATTTCAGTGCGAGACAGCATCCGGGAGCAGTTGAATAACCCTCACAGCTCATGTTGCATGACTCAGCAATGAATCACGGGTTACTAAAGCACCACTGTGAGCAAAATTAACATGCAATATGCCAATTCTCGCCTGCAGATGAGAGCTGTTGAACATTAACAAATTACAGAAGAGGTGGAAACAAGACTCCATTTGCTTCAGAGAAAATGGTTGAATGACTTTCTGGGTTTGTCTCCTGCAGTCTCTGGAATGTTGACTATGGTTTGTTTTATCATTTAAGAGGGGTGTTTCCTTTTTGAAAATGTTCAGCACGGTGCTATAGGACTTCAGAGAGTCCTGATGATGTCTTGTTGATGTCAGGCAGGACGTTGTGGCACATGTGGTAAGAGGATGGCACATGATACCTGTGACATTTTCTTAAATGCTCAAAGGTTATTCACCATCTTGACATGGCACAGAACACATTATCACTCCATAGTTTTCATAATTTTGATGCAAGGTTTGTTTTGACATTAGCCATGATGATAACTATAACCCAGATATAGACGAGGGTTCCCCAACAACCCAAAAGTAAAGCAGACAGTTTTGCCTGTTATCAGAGAGGAATGATGCTGCTGTAAAAAAAAAAAAATATATATATATATATATATATATATATATATATATATATATATATATATATATATATATATGCAAATGCCCCAATTTAGAAGGCTCCGGTCCAAGGGGAGTAATCTCTATCAAACCACGTCAAATGTTAAGAAAAAAAATGAAAAATTTATTAACAATAAAATTAGGAAAAGAACACAATAAATGAATAAAATTTAAAAAAAAAAACACAAATACTCTTATCTAAAAATAGTCCACAAATCTGACTGCAAAGCCAGACAGATGTGGGCGTGGTTTCCTCTCAGTCACAACCTGGGCAGACAAACAAGAAAATCAGAAAACAGGAAAACAGGGGCAACGTGACTTCCACAATGAGGGCCAAATACACCCAACATTCAGAGAGGAGAGACACTTAGCTGAAAGGAGGGGGATTATCGCATTTCACCCCCCCCCACTATTCCAACGGCGCGCGTCCAGTCTCTCTCTCTCTCTCGCTCCCTCCGTCGCTCATCCACGCTCAATCTGCTCTCCCAAAGAGAAAAGGGGCGGGCTGCAAAATGACCAAACTATGAATGGATTGGTCGATGACCGATAACACAGGCTTGTCACTTAAGGCAGGATTACTGCTTAACTCCACAGCAATCACGCCAAATGCTAACAACAAACAGCACAAAGTCCAGCCGAATGAAGCATCAAAAAGGCACTTAGCTGAGAGGAGGGGGGTTGGCAAACGCTCCCCCTCCACCGTTCCCACGTCATGTCCACTCGCTTATCCCAGCGGTGTCCTTCCGTACACGCTCGATCTGGTCCACTATCCTTCCATCCTCGTGCCTCTCAGCTCCTGAAGACTCGCAGCTGCTCCTGCCGCCGCTCCTTTTCCTCTGCCACACACTCTCTCTCCCTGCCTTTTACACACCTCTCCCTCATTATCCCTAATTATCCAGGTGGGGTTGCAGCCACACACACACACACACACACACACACACACACCCCTCCCCGCTCTTACCCACACATACACAGGTGAAATCAATGACCCCGTGACACATATATATATATATATATCTTTCCCTACATGTCACAAAATGATGCAAAAGGGCACTGACCAAGTGTCAAAATGTGACAAGTGGGGAGTGTCATTTTATGGTGTGTTTTGGGGCATCTTGTTAACCTAGCAGTTTCGTAACAACATCTTGCTGAGTCGTGAGTATTCTTGATTCATGAGGAAAATAAATGGTGGTGAAGAAACAGTCAACATCCATGACAACAGACATTCTTCAGCTGCAGCCCACAGCCAAATTTGTCATTCACAACCATTGTCCATATTTCATAATGATGAAAATATGTAGTGTTTTTTTTATAAGCAATATTGGCGAACTACACCCAGCGATGCACAAGCAATGGCTGCACTGTCAGAGATGGTGTCATGTCCTACCGGAATCATAACATATTTGTGATGTTTGTGCATATTTGTCTTGCTTGCCTCTACTGGTGGTTGGCTCTCACTGCGGTATTGTATCACTTCCTGTTCCGGAGCACAGCGGTGTTTTTCTGTATCTGTTAGCTGTTTAATCTGCGCAGTTACATTGATCTAGTTATCTAGATTACGATTTGTTTCCCAGTGTAATCTTTACGTGCCTTAACTAAAGCACTCCTTCAGCTGAATCACCTCTAAATTATTTACACATTATTCACTTTGCGTGTTTTTAGGAATCCGCTAGCTTAGCGTAGCTACTAGCTCTTAGCCGATTTAGCATGGCGGCTTCTCCTGTCTCTCCCGCACTTTTCTGCTCTGGGTGTGAAATGTTTAGTTATTCCTCGGCCTCCTTTAGCAGTAATGGTACTTGTAATAAGTGTAGCTTATTCGTAGCTTTGGAGGCCAGGCTGGGCGAATTGGAGACTCGGCTCCGCACCATGGAAAATTCTACAGCTAGCCAGGCCCCTGTAGTCGGTGCGGACCAAGGTAGCTTAGCCACCGTTAGTTACCCCCTGGCAGATCCCGAGCAGCCGGGAAAGCAGGCTGACTGGGTGACTGTGAGGAGGAAGCATAGCCCTAAACAGAAGCCCCATGTACACCGCCAACCCGTTCACATCTCTAACCGTTTTTCCCCACTCGACGACACACCCGCTGAGGATCAAACTCTGGTTATTGGCGACTCTGTTTTGCGAAATGTGAAGTTAGCGACACCAGCAACCATAGTCAATTGTCTTTCGGGGGCCAGAGCAGGCGACATTGAAGGAAATTTGAAACTGCTGGCTAAGGCTAAGCGTAAATTTGGTAAGATTGTAATTCACGTCGGCAGTAATGACACCCGGTTACGCCAATCGGAGGTCACTAAATTAACATTAAATCGGTGTGTAACTTTGCAAAAACAATGTCGGACTCTGTAGTTTTCTCTGGGCCCCTCCCCAATTGGACCGGGAGTGACATGTTTAACCGCATGTTCTCCTTGAATTGCTGGCTGTCTGAGTGGTGTCCAAAAAATGAGGTGGGCTTCATAGATAATTGGCAAAGCTTCTGGGGAAAACCTGGTCTTGTTAGGAGAGACGGCATCCATCCCACTTTGGATGGAGCAGCTCTCATTTCTAGAAATCTGGCCAATTTTCTTAAATCCTCCAAACCGTGACTATCCAGGATTGGGACCAGGAAGCAGAGTTGTAGTCTTACACACCTCTCTGCAGCTTCTCTCCCCCTGCCATCCCCTCATTACCCCATCCCCGTAGAGACGGTGCCTGCTCCCAGACTACCAATAACCAGCAAAAATCTATTTAAGCATAAAAATTCAAAAAGAAAAAATAATATAGCACCTTCAACTGCACCACAGACTAAAACAGTTAAATGTGGTCTATTAAACATTAGGTCTCTCTCTTCTAAGTCCCTGTTGGTAAATGATATAATAATTGATCAACATATTGATTTATTCTGCCTTACAGAAACCTGGTTACAGCAGGATGAATATGTTAGTTTAAATGAGTCAACACCCCCGAGTCACACTAACTGTCAGAATGCTCGTAGCATGGGCCGAGGCAGAGGATTAGCAGCAATCTTCCATTCCAGCTTATTAATTAATCAAAAACCCAGACAGAGCTTTAATTCATTTGAAAGCTTGACTCTTAGTCTTGTCCATCCAAATTGGAAGTCCCAAAAACCAGTTTTATTTGTTATTATCTATCGTCCACCTGGTCGTTACTGTGAGTTTCTCTGTGAATTTTCAGACCTTTTGTCTGACTTAGTGCTTAGCTCAGATAAGATAATTATAGTGGGCGATTTTAACATCCACACAGATGCTGAGAATGACAGCCTCAACACTGCATTTAATCTATTATTAGACTCTATTGGCTTTGCTCAAAAAGTAAATGAGTCCACCCACCACTTTAATCATATCTTAGATCTTGTTCTGACTTATGGTATGGAAATAGAAGACTTAACACTATTCCCTGAAAACTCCCTTCTGTCTGATCATTTCTTAATAACATTTACATTTACTCTGATGGACTACCCAGCAGTGGGGAATAAGTTTCATTACACTAGAAGTCTTTCAGAAAGCGCTGTAACTAGGTTTAAGGATATGATTCCTTCTTTATGTTCTCTAATGCCATATACCAACACAGTGCAGAGTAGCTACCTAAACTCTGTAAGTGAGATAGAGTATCTCGTCAATAGTTTTACATCCTCATTGAAGACAACTTTGGATGCTGTAGCTCCTCTAAAAAAGAGAGCTTTAAATCAGAAGTGCCTGACTCCGTGGTATAACTCACAAACTCGTAGCTTAAAGCAGATAACCCGTAAGTTGGAGAGGAATGGCGTCTCACTAATTTAGAAGATCTTCACTTAGCCTGGAAAAAGAGTCTGTTGCTCTATAAAAAAGCCCTCCGTAAAGCTAGGACATCTTTCTACTCATCACTAATTGAAGAAAATAAGAACAACCCCAGGTTTCTTTTCAGCACTGTAGCCAGGCTGACAAAGAGTCAGAGCTCTATTGAGCTGAGTATTCCATTAACTTTAACTAGTAATGACTTCATGACTTTCTTTGCTAACAAAATTTTAACTATTAGAGAAAAAATTACTCATAACCATCCCAAAGACGTATCGTTATCTTTGGCTGCTTTCAGTGATGCCGGTATTTGGTTAGACTCTTTCTCTCCGATTGTTCTGTCTGAGTTATTTTCATTAGTTACTTCATCCAAACCATCAACATGTTTATTAGACCCCATTCCTACCAGGCTGCTCAAGGAAGCCCTACCATTATTTAATGCTTCGATCTTAAATATGATCAATCTATCTTTGTACCACAGGCTTTTAAGGTGGCAGTAATTAAACCATTACTTAAAAAGCCATCACTTGACCCAGCTATCTTAGCTAATTATAGGCCAATCTCCAACCTTCCTTTTCTCTCAAAAATTCTTGAAAGGGTAGTTGTAAAACAGCTAACTGATCATCTGCAGAGGAATGGTCTATTTGAAGAGTTTTAGTCAGGTTTTAGAATTCATCATAGTACAGAAACAGCATTAGTGAAGGTTACAAATGATCTTCTTATGGCCTCGGACAGTGGACTCATCTCTGTGCTTGTTCTGTTAGACCTCAGTGCTGCTTTTGATACTTTTGACCATAAAATTTTATTACAGAGATTAGAGCATGCCATAGGTATTAAAGGCACTGCGCTGCGGTGGTTTGAATCATATTTGTCTAATAGATTACAATTTGTTCATGTAAATGGGGAATCTTCTTCACAGACTAAAGTTAATTATGGAGTTCCACAAGGTTCTGTGCTAGGACCAATTTTATTCACTTTATACATGCTTCCCTTAGGCAGTATTATTAGACGGTATTGCTTAAATTTTCATTGTTACGCAGATGATACCCAGCTTTATCTATCCATGAAGCCAGAGGACACACACCAATTAGCTAAACTGCAGGATTGTCTTACAGACATAAAGACATGGATGACCTCTAATTTCCTGCTTTTAAACTCAGATAAAACTGAAGTTATTGTACTTGGCCCCACAAATCTTAGAAACATGGTGTCTAACCAGATCCTTACTCTGGATGGCATTACCCTGACCTCTAGTAATACTGTGAGAAATCTTGGAGTCATTTTTGATCAGGATATGTCATTCAAAGTGCATATTAAACAAATATGTAGGACTGCTTTTTAGCATTTACGCAATATCTCTAAAATCAGAAAGGTCTTGTCTCAGAGTGATGCTGAAAAACTAATTCATGCATTTATTTTCCTCTAGGCTGGACTATTGTAATTCATTATTATCAGGTTGTCCTAAAAGTTCCCTAAAAAGCCTTCAGTTAATTCAAAATGCTGCAGCTAGAGTACTGACGGGGACTAGAAGGAGAGAGCATATCTCACCCATATTGGCCTCTCTTCATTGGCTTCCTGTTAATTCTAGAATAGAATTTAAAATTCTTCTTCTTACTTATAAGGTTTTGAATAATCAGGTCCCATCTTATCTTAGGGACCTCGTAGTACCATATCACCCCAATAGAGCGCTTCGCTCTCAGACTGCAGGCTTACTTGTAGTTCCTAGGGTTTGTAAGAGTAGAATGGGAGGCAGAGCCTTCAGCTTTCAGGCTCCTCTCCTGTGGAACCAGCTCCCAATTCAGATCAGGGAGACAGGACACCCTCTCTACTTTTAAGATTAGGCTTAAAACTTTCCTTTTTGCTAAAGCTTATAGTTAGGGCTGGATCAGGTGACCCTGAACCATCCCTTAGTTATGCTGCTATAGACGTAGACTGCTGGGGGGTTCCCATGATGCACTGTTTCTTTCTCTTTTTGCTCTGTATGCACCACTCTGCATTTAATCATTAGTGATCGATCTCTGCTCCCCTCCACAGCATGTCTTTTTCCTGGTTCTCTCCCTCAGCCCCAACCAGTCCCAGCAGAAGACTGCCCCTCCCTGAGCCTGGTTCTGCTGGAGGTTTCTCCTGTTAAAAGGGAGTTTTTCCTTCCCACTGTAGCCAAGTGCTTGCTCACAGGGGGTCGTTTTGACCGTTGGGGTTTTACATAATTATTGTATGGCCTTGCCTTACAATATAAAGCGCCTTGGGGCAACTGTTTGTTGTGATTTGGCGCTATATAAAAAAAATTGATTGATTGATTGATTGATGTTTCGTAATTAAATTGAGACAGTTTGCGGCCATCACTGCTGTTGCCATGCATAACTGAGGTTATGGCAGTGTCTCGCGACACTGCTGTAATATAGTAATGACATCACAATAGTGTCTTAGCAGTCATCACTCATTATAGTGTGGAGCATTTCACATGTTAACATCCAAAAAGTAAAGTTTACATGCAGAAATAAAAAAATTTTTGGGATTATGCACGACACTCGTTTTGCAGTGTTCTGAAATACATGTTAGCGTTTTGGTTAGTGTTAGGGTTAGAAGAATTTTGCAAGAAATTTTTCATGAGAACTTGCCCTGCATGACCACGTAGTAGGCACGGCACATTTTATTAAAAAAAAATGTCCAACAACTGTCACAAACTATGATTCATGGTAGTTTGGCTTATGGATCTAACGGGTTGTGAAAACTGTGGAAACTCCCTTTAGTGCCAGGCGGTAAGGCTTGCAATCATCTTTACAATTTTGTCACTAAGGAGTGATATTTAACTGAAGTAGAAAAGATGCTACAATGTTTGAAACATTGAGTTTCCAGTGTATCAAGTTTTTGCAGAAATTTGAATGGAGGATACTGATTTTAGGTAAGAGTTGAAAATTTATGCTTTTCAGCATGTGTATTAATGTTAGCAACATGTTATTATGCCTCTTTTTGGTGCATGATATTGGCTTTCACAAACATTTTGACTTGTTTGACTTGTTATCAGGTAAATGGTGGATGTAGGTCATAGGGTGCATGTCGGTGTGTGATATTCGTGGAGCGTGTTTTTGGCTGTCAAAAACTCTTCCACCAATGTCACGCACCACCCTCATTCCACCTCATGTCGTGGAATGCAAAACTGAGCGTGTTGATACGTCTTGATTAGTGGTGATCCTTAATAGAGTGTGACAGTGTTTGTAGTGGTTCCTGTGATGGTTCTTGGAGCCCAAACTGTCACGCGTTGTTACGAATTGACATGGAAACTGTCACGTTTTGACACGAATTGTAATGCGGTGTCACAGCACCACTACGAATCACTTCTCTCACATGTGCACAATTAAACCCTGCACCACATTCAGTTTCATTAATGCAGTTTGCTGAAGGACAGTGACGCCACGTTGGTTAAGTCTTGCTTCAATGCTCCTCAGTGCACTCCTGCAGGTGTTCCTCCTGCTGTTGTGTCTGATGTTCAGGAGAACGAGTCCGAGGCAGATCAGAGAGATGTGCAGTCAGACATCTGGCTCTCTCTGTCTCCTCCTCCTTTCTGTGCAACTCACCCGCTGACGGTAGCATTGGGGGGAGTAAACAACAACGTAACGATGCGCTATTATGCGCAATAGTGTGCGTAACATTATTATTGACCGTGACCTGATAATTCAGCAGTGACACGTGCCATTAATCGTAACGTGTGGTAACATGTTGCAACAGATCCTGAGAACTCCTGACGCCTCTGCCACGAGTCATCACATTCGTGATCAGTGGCCAAGAATGTATACTTTGTGGCATTTGTGACTTGTCGTCATTATGTGTAAATGCAACATTACCGACACGACCTCTACCATTTACCTCGTCTTCCATTCTCCACTGGGAACCGAAAAAAACTGCACTTTTTGTGACTGCTTCGGTGATTACAGCCGAAAACAAAACCGTACACCATTTTTCCATTAGAAGTGATGCTGTGTTTGTGTAGGCTGTCCCCGGAAGTGGTCACATCCCGCAATATCATGCAGGGGTTCAAACAGGACTAACGTTTTCTATTGTAGTACACTTTCTGCAGTGAGGATATGTATTTGGTCCCCAGGCCAGTTGATGCTTCCAACTCCAGTCAGGTGGGTTTTTCCTTTGTATTTTGGGTGGGTGTCTGAGTCACCCGTACCATGTGTTGGCCCACTTGAAGTCTTGGAAAAAAACATTGCTCCATTACTCCCTATACAGTGCATCAGGGAAATATTCACAGCACTTCACGTCAACAATTCCTTTTTTTCCTTCAAACTTCTATTCACTACACCCCATAATGACAACATGATTTTTTTTATTTTTGCAAATTTATTAAAAATAAAATATTAAGATATCACATGTACATAAGAATTGACATCCTTTGCTAATTCTTTTGCTGATGCACCTTTGGCAGCAATTACAGCCTCAAGTCTTCTTGAATATGATACCACCTATGTTGGCCAGTTTTGCCCATTCCTCTTTGCAGCTCATCTCAAGCTCCCTCACATTGGATGGGGAACATCAGTGCATAGCCATTTTCAGATCTCGGCAGAGATGTTCAGTTGGATTCAGGTCTGGGCTCTGGCTGGGCCACTCAAGGACATTCACAGAGTTGTCCTAAAGCCATTCCTTTGATATCTTTGCTGTGTGCTTAGGGTCATTGTCCTCCTGAAAGATGAACCGTCACTCCAGTCTGAGGTCAACAGAGCTCAGGAGCAGGTTTTCATCCAGGATGTCTCTGTACATTGCTACATTCATCTTTCCCTCAATCCTGACTATCGCTGAAAAACATTCCCACAGCATGATGTTGCCATCACCATGCTTCACTGTTGGGATGGTGCCTGGTTTCCTCCAAACATGACACCTGGTATTCATGTCATAGAGTTCAATCTTTGTCTCATCAGACCAGAGAATTTTGTTTCTCATGGTCTGAGAGTCCTTCAGGTGCCTTTAGGCAAACTTCAGGTGGACTGCCATGTGCCTTTTACTAAGGAGTGGCTTCCATCTGGCCACTCTACCATACAGGTCTGATTGCTGGATTGCTACAGAGATGGTTATCCTTCTGGAAGGTTCTTGTCTCTCTACAGAGGAATGCTGGAGTTCTGACAGAGTAACCATCGGGTTCTTGGTCACCTCCTTGACTAAGACCCTTCTCCCTCAGTTGCTCATTTTAGATGGGCGGCCAGCCCTAGGAAGAGTCCTGGTGGATCCAAATGTCTTCCATTGATGATGGAGGCCACTGTGCTCATTCTAAGCACCAGATTTGTGCCTTGAGACAATCCTGTCTCGGAGGTCTACGGGTGTGTGCCTTTCCAATCAAGCAAATTTACCCCAGGAGGACTCCAATTAAGCTGTAGAAACATCTCAAGGATTGTAAGTCCTTTCAGCTGCTGGTCGCCACAGCAGATCCAAAGTGGATGCTGAATGCTCTTCCTGATGCCACTCCACATTGCATGGAGAAATGTGGCAGGTGTGGGGTCTGAACCAGGAACCTTCCGTACCAAAACCAAGCACACTAACCACTTGGCCACCACCCCTGCTTCTTAAGGATGATGAGTGGAAATAGGATGCACCCGAGCTAAATTTTGAGCTTCATGGCAAAGGCTGTGAAACCTCATGATTTTATTTTTTTTTCTTTTGTTTTGGTTTTATAAATTTGCAAAAATCTCAAACTTTTTTCACCTTGTCATTATGGGGTATTGTGTGTCAAATTTTGAAGAAAAAATAATTTTATCCATTTTGGAATAAGACTGTAACATAACAAAATGTGGAGAAAATCTGATTGGACTATATGACACTGCAGCCCAGTCTCACGTTTTTTTTTTTGTTTTTTTTTTCATGCTCCCGTCACAAAATGAGTCAAATTTTCATGATGGGGGTTTTTTTTAACTCACTATTACTAACCCTACTCCTACCCCAAATCCTAACCTTAACCATAGCCTAGCCCTGCTTCTAACCCCAACCCTAACCATAACCACCCCTGACCCCCCCCCCACTTCACTTTTAATTTTGTGCAGCCATCACAGAATGAAATAGAATGAATTTGTGCTGCCGTGATGAAAATGAGGTGCTTTTCGTCACAATATCACAAACCAATAGATCAGTGTACGAGGTCTGTGATAAAACTAACGTACCTTTTTATTTTTTTCAAAAACTATATGGATTTGAATCACGTGCGATTACATCAGACAACCGTGAACCCTTGTGCGCATGCGTGAGTTTTTTCACGCCTGTCGGTTACGTAATTCGCCTGTGGGCTGGCTTTGAGTGAGGAGTGGTCTACCCCTCCCATTGGAATCTCTTTGTCTGACAACGTCCTGAGAGACTGACGCTTTGCTTGATCAAAATTTTTTCAAAAACTGTGAGGCACATCGCAGTGGACACCATTCGAGAAATTCAGCTGGTTTTCTGTGAAAAGTTTAATGGCTGATGAGAGATTATGGACTGCCCACGGAGCGGGACGTCGCGACGCACCCTGAGCCACCGCTGTCTGCCTGTTTCGAACTGAAAGCTTCCAAATTTAAGCCTCTGTTGACCCAGGACGTCGTGAGAGAACAGAGAACTTTCAGAAGAGGTTGGGATCAGCAGTTTAGCTGGACATTCCACTGTTAAAGGAGATTTTATTAATGAAAGACGTGCGGACGGATTGGCGCGTCGGGACGCAGCCGGCGGCACAGGAAAAACACCTCCGTGTTGATAACCATTTGTAAAACAAGGCGGCTTTTGATGGCTTTCAGTTGAGTGAGTATCTGAGAAATTGTTTAACAGCTGGACATGTTCCAACTTGTCCTTAAGGCTTCCAACGGAGGTGTTTTTCCTGTGACGGCACGCGGCGCCGGCTGCGTCCCGACGCGCGGACCCATCCGCACTTTCTTTCTTTACAAAATCTCCTTTAACAGTGGAATGTCCGGATACACTGCTGATCGTGACCTCTTCTGAAAGTTCTCTTTTCTGTCATGACGTCCTGGGTCAACAGAGGCTTAAATTTGGAAGCTTTCAGCTCAAAACAGGCAGACAGTGGCGGCTCAGGGCGCGTCGCGACGTCCCGCTCCGTGGGCAGTCCTTAAAGCGACAGCAACAGTCCATAATCTCTCATCAGCCGTTAAAATTTTCACAGAAAACCAGCTGAATTTCTCGAATGGTGTCCTCTTCGATGTGCCTCACAGTTTTTGAAAAAATTTTGATCAAGCAAAGCGTCAGTCTCTCAGGAAGTTCTCAGACAAAGAGATTCCGACGGGAGGGGTGGAACACTCTTCACTCAAAGCCAGCCCACAGGCGAATGACGTAACCGACAGGCGTGAAAAAACTCTCGCATGCCCACGAGGGTTCAAGCTTGTCTGATGTAATCACATGTGATTCAAATCCATATAGTTTTTGAAAAAATAAAAAGGTCCGATACTTTTCTAACAGACCTCGTATATTTCGTGCTGTGAATCACGACTTGCCGTGAGACTGGGTTGGACATTGACATTTCACCATGTGGCACATTTCTTGGGGCATGATCCATTGTGTAGTTGCCTCAGTGTTGCGGACCCCAGCGGATGACCCAGGCTAAGGGGACGCCCAAGTTTCACCTCATTTCAGAAGATATGTGGTAAGGATGGACCAGCTGTCTGCTAGGGTGTTTTCCATCCATGACCCAAGATGGTTTCACAGTTTGGTGGAGGCGGCATCAGGTGGCACAGGCACATGCTCCCAAAACTGACCTGATTGTAAAGTGCTGCTGGTTAAAATCTGGATTTCAACATCATACAGAATCTGTTATCTTGCTGACATTGTTCTTCTAAGCAATCGAGGGCAACAGCACACTCACACTCTGAGGAGAGTGCGTGCTGCTGAACATGACAAAATAACACCAAAACTGCTGTATACTATTACCCTCATTACTCAGTCCCACATATTTCTGAATAACTGCAAAAAAACATCCTGAGTGAATGTTTATCACCATGTGCTGGTGGACGAGTTTGTCCAAGTGACCCCACTTCAAAAACAGGAGCTTCTGGAACAAGAGTGATCCACTCACAGCACCCACCTCTCACACAGTAGATGTCAAACCTGTGTTATATCAATTCCATGAAGATAAAGGTTTATTAAATACGGTGGAGAACATATCTCATATTTATTCATCTCCCAGCAAGCCATGCAGTTTTTCCAGCCTTGACTGCAGGCTTGAGTTTTATTCAGATTCAAGCAGCAACTTTGTTTCTGAAATCTCTGCTCCTCCATTTACTTACTTGACAAACTTGATATGATGCATTTATATTGGCTTTCTGCATCAGCTCCCAGGCAATTAAAAAAAAAATATGCTTCACCGTTAATTCTGAAGTTAAGAGTTTGCATTGCTCCCTTGTAGCTGTGATGAACTCAGAGGTTCATTTAAATTCCAAAGAACTGTTACTGTACAGATCGCGGATGGCTAGTGCTCGTTATGAAAATGAAGGTTAAGCAGCAGTCATTGCTTCAGCTGTTACTTTAAAATGCAAGAGGTTCACTGTGAAATATTTAACAACCCCCACAGTTTTTTATTCCTACTTTTATTTTGTTGTGAACTTTTGTTCAAACCTTGCAAAACTAAGTGTCGTACATGGTTACCTGATATCACTTCATAGAAGTTGAAAAGCTGTTAGGAATCATTTTGTCATAGTAAACGCTTACGTTCTAGACTTCTATAGGGGATGTCTGCAACACGTGAAAGATCCAGTGAATGTTCATAGTTCTTTCACACTAATCATGAATACCTCTACAGGTCACTCGCGAGAGCAACTTTCTGCATGGACATCTACAATAGTAGGTTGCAAAGACAGTGGAGAGAAGAAATGTGCGATGAATGGGAGGAATACTCAAAAGGAAAACATTGCAGAATTGATCAACAAGATAGGAAAACTGTCGAAATAATTTGTTGGACTCACACCTGTGGGTTATGTTTTTGGTGCACATTAAACACAAAGCATTGTTGTGGATCATCCACTTCTGAGTTTCTAATAATTTCCCATGATGTGCGTATTTTGACCGATCTCTGCAACCCACAGGTGGTGCATCGTATTGTGAAACTGGTCAGTCAAACTGTATGTTTGCGAGACATAGATGTGATCTAGTGACATGAGGCAAAATTTGGATGTCTTTAGTACTACAGTAAAACTTGCCTAAACCATCATCATATAAACCAGGTATTTGCACTCACTGGACAAAAGCCAAAGCTCCAATGCTTTTGTGTGGTTTTTCCGTGTAATAAACACAGTTTATTATATGCCTGCGACACTACGCACGCTCTGATTAGCTGATATGGGTGTGGAAACTAAAATGATAAATATTGCTTTTCTGTTAAAGTAAATGTTCCTTCTTCTATTAAATGTTTGACCAAATGTTTAAAGTTCTGTTTGTTTGACTGACCGCAACCCTTCTGTTACTTAAATGCTAAAGACTCGCTTGGTGTGAAACTTACTGATCAACAGCCTTTTGTGACACATTTGATAAAAAACATTCTTTAGGCTGCCTCCTCAGCCAAATGGCTCCCTGTTACCCTGCTTAAACCCTGATCAATCACAATGCAAAAGAAACACTGTAGACAGTCTCACAGTGGGACATGGATTTGGGACCCCCAAGAACTCATGATCCACATAGACAGTCTCACAGTGGGACGTGGCTCCGAGACCCCCAAGGACTTGTAAATGAAAAGGACCCTTTGATCATCTTTTTGATTATCACAGCCCTGTCATAGATAGGAGAACAACCACTACTTCCTTTTCCTCTAATTCTGTGTTTATGTGTGAACAAATGTATTGTGTTACCACTGTATGCATAATTTCTTCCTGCCCTGATGTGGATAAAAGCTGTGCTCAGAAAGCTACACTTTACACTGTTCCAATCAGAGCACACTCTCTGGTTGAAATAGCATCCAAAGCTTTGTATTAAAGCCTGTTATTTGACAAACAGTCAATGTCCTGACTATTTCTTCTTCCACAGACAAGCCTGAAAATCCTTCGGCCTCAACATGGGAAAATATCAGACCGGTTACCATGACAATCGGTCCGGAATGTGGATCACATTCCTTACAAACCAGAAAACTAAAAACACGACGTCATCAGGAGAGTCATCAGGAGAGCCGTCAGGAGAGGCGGCAGTCCCATCGTTAGGAGGGACAGCTACCCTGTCATTAGGAGGGTGCTAACTAGAGCACAATAGGTGCTAATTAAAGCAATTGTTTAGTCACTAGGCAATAGCAGTCTGCCTCTCAGTAGGAGGGGTCTGGTTAGGTTTAAAACTCCAGCTTTTGCAGCTTCTGTGTGTTGTTCTCTACAAGAGTCAAGACAGAAGCCAGACTACCAGAACAAGAATTTTAGCTGAGGAAGCTTCTGTGATTTGAAGCGAAATGTCCTTGCGTCAAGCAACCCAGTCCAGTCGAAGATTCAAGCTTCTCTACGATTAGAAAAACCAAGTCGTACATGAACATACTCCATAAATATCTAAACAGCATCGGAAAAAACACATAGATTGGAAGCTTACCAGCTAACGACCGGACCATCAAATTCAAATTCAAGTTCATTAATTTATATAGCGCCAATTCACGATGAAATCGTCTCAAGGCACTTCACACAACTTAAAACAACAACAAAAAAACTGAATTAAAAATTTAAAACACAATAAAAAGATGACCATAAAAGAATAAAAACACATCATAAAACTAATGATAAAACAAGGAAAACAAATGAGTCTTTAAACATGACTTAAAAGTCTCCACAGTATCAGACTGCCGAATGTGTGCCGGGAGATCGTTCCACAGAGCTGGGGCATGGTAGGAGAAAGCTCTGTGACCGGCAGACTTTTTATTCACCCTGGGAACACACAGAAGTCCTGCACCCTGAAAACGCAGGGCCCGAGCTGGTACATATAGGGGCTTACCAGGTCAGCCAGATAGGGAGGTGCAAGTCCATGAACAATTTTATAAACTAATTACAGTACTTTAAAATCTGATCTTGCAGCAACTGGAAGACAGTGCAGGGACACCAAAACGGGCGTAATGTGGTCAAACTTTCTGCTTTGTGTCAAAAGTCTGGCAGCAGCATTTTGAACCAGTTGAAGACCCCTAATCCTGGACTGCGGTAAGACAGAAAATAGAGCTTTACAATAGTCCAATCTAGAAGACACAAATGCATGAATCAAAGTCTCAGCATCAGCCATAGACAGGATGGGACGAATCTTCGCTTTATTTCGCAAATGGAAGAAAGCAGTCCTCGTAATGTCTTTAATGTGGAGATCAAAGGACAACGTAGGATCAAAAATTACTCCAAGGTTCCTCACTTTATCCGTATGATGTATAACACACAAACCTAAGCTAAGTGCTAGCTGATCAAATTGATGACGATAACTCGCTGGACCAAGAACCATAACTTCAGTCTTATTAGAATTTAAAAGTAGGAAGTTACTAGACATCCAACTTCTTACTGATGCAAGGCAATCTTCCAAAGATTTTATGTGAATGAGATTACCAGCAGTTATTGGCATGTACAATTGAGTGTCATCAGCATAGCAATGAAAGGGAATCCCAAAGCACCGCAGTATATTCCCAAGGGGTGCTACATAAAGGGAACAAAGCAGGGGGCCTAAAACGGATCCCTGCAGAACCCCAAACTTCATATCCCTACGATCAGAGAAGGTGCCATTACACAACACACAGTAAGAACGACTGGACAGGTATGACGTCAACCATGCAAGAGCAGTTCCAGTAATCCCAAAGTGATTCTCCAGCCTATTGAGTAAAATATGATGATCCACAGTATCAAACGCAGCACTAAGATCCAACAGCACCAAGACTGTAGTGGTATCTGAGTCCACTGCTTGCAAAAGGTCATTCACTACTTTAGTAAGTGCTGTCTCTGTGGAGTGATATTTTCTAAAAGCAGACTGCAGTGGCTCAAAAAGATTATTCTCAGTGAGGTAGTCCACGAGCTGTCGCAAAACCACTTTTTCCAGGATTTTAGAGTAAAATGATAGATCTGATATCGGTCTATAATTTTTCAGTACACTAGGGTCGAGATTGGATTTCTTAAGTAATGGTTTAATCACTGCAGACTTGAAACATTTAGGAACAGATCCAGAAGTTAATGAGAGATTTATAATTTCCAGCACAGTCAGCCCAAGAATGGGTCACAGGTCCTTAAACAGTTTTGTTGGTATGGGATAAAATAAACAGGTTGTGCTTTTAGTAGGCGTCATGAGCTTTGTCAGCGCGCCTAGCGATGACAAAGCACATGACGAGCAAGTTCTTCATGGAGGTGAAGCGAACAAATCTGACTATGAGCCCAGATACCGTACATTTGTGTGTTTATATATATATAATAGCCATATAATAATCAAATTATTAATCTCGCTTGCTCGTTTTTTTGTATTGACATCGCTAACGCTCGGTCTGTACTTACACCTCGATCTGATATTTTCCTGTACAGACCTCATGCTCAGTTAATAATCCTTTAATGTAACACATTTTGTATAGTGGCTTTTCACTCATATTGGACAAAATGTCCTGTCCGACTGCATTGTATTTCCATAAAAAAAAAATCCTCGCATGTATCGGACAGAGCAGTCTCAATGTGTCCAGTAACAGAGGTACGAAATGAAGTTCAGCACTGACATTCGCTGATTCAAAGAAAGCGAACACCGTATTTTCATGATTAAAACACTGCCTGTTTATTTTTTTAAACTGTGCTCAGGCACGGGACCTACATGAGGCAGACCTTTATTCAAGTCTGGTGATTATTAACACAAGGCTGCTTGCTGCCTGAACTGTAATATGGTGTTATGTTTTACACATATCCCTGGGTGTGATGAACCAAAGACAACCGCTTTAGATCACAGCCCTCTGCGGGGCTGCGAACCATCCCCATAGTCTGACATGCACCACAACAGAGACCACAAAGGCTGTGATTTATCACTTACACATTTTCACTCCTTCCTCTCCCGTCATGTTTTAAACGGTTTTGCAGTCCACACGCTGATTACATTTTGATCACGGCTCAAATACATTTGGCAGAAAAGTCCACAAACTTCACAACACGGAGTTGGAAAAAGACACTCAAATGACCCGCAATTCATGAAGGAAATTGTACGTACACTGAAAAAAGTGAAACATTAATGCACTTCATTCAAAGTACTTATTTACATTGGTCTAATGGAAAATTGTGGTTTCCAGTTTAAATCTGCCAAATCATAAATATACATTGTGAAAAACTAAAAAAACAAATTACATACATTTTTTTTTAGGTTGATCCCAAAGTATCATTTTTTTCAGTGTACTGTATTGTTGGTTTGGAGGTTGATGATTGTATAAAGAAGTGGAGCTTGTTGAGAGACAAATTAACCCAGAAAAAGCCACTGTTCCTGCAGAAAATTACGTAAAGACGCGGTGGAGAAATTATAAAGGGTCACGCGCACATCAACGTCATGTGGAGTTATGGAGCTGGAGAAGCAGAAATCAGGCTTTAGGATTTTAAGGTACCACTCCACAGCAGACTTAGAAAAAAGAGTGACTGACAAATGTAAGCTTTTTAATGCACATAATGCCGGCCGCTTATTGGAGGCAGGTGTTAATTTTTTTTTCAGATAAATTTTTGACCCGGTCATTAAATGAGGCAGGTCACAGTTCAAGGTCAGGATTTTAATCAAGGAAATACATAAGCCTAATTGATGCTGGGGATTCCCTGTAGATCATTCACCGCCTCTTGACTGTAACTACAGTAATCCGTGACATACAGTCAACGGATTTTGTCCGTTTTATACGTATAATGGATTTTGTCCATTTTATACATAACCGATTTCAATTATATTGGATAAAATTCGCTGGTCCACTTGAATCCATTATATGCGAGTTTGACCCTACGTCTTTTTGGAGGATCCTACATCAGCTACAACATGTTGGCCATGTGATGCATTTCTTTGTGTATTAGCCTGCAGGTGCCTAAGAAAATTCCAAAGGAACATCCACTTTTCAACTAGCTGCAGCAGGCAGAGGGTTACTTTCAAGAGGGGGATGGACCAGTTATCTGCTTGGCTAGTTGCCATCCAGGACCCAAGGTGGTTCTGTAGTGTATTGGATGCAGCAATGCACAGCACCAATTCATGCTCTCAGACTTGACCGACCCTAACTTTATTGAGCCTGGCAGAGGTGTAAGATGTGGACCAAGAAAGAACCAATTAAATATTGGTGTGGGTCCAAGAATTTATTTATTTTTTTGTCTTCATTAATGTTGCAAGAGAGCTGTTTTTGTCACTTTCGCTTCACAGTAAAGGACTGCAGTTTTAAAAAAAAACTACTATGCTTGAAGAACTGGAAAAGTGACTTGAATTAAAATTACATTGATTATTATGTTTTACATAGCAAGATTGTACATACTGTTGCATACACATTATGTACTAATAATGTAGTAAGTCCAAAAATAATACACTAAAAAGTCTATAAACAAACAAATTATTTTTTAAGATTTCAAATTTCCAGCACAAATTCTGCCTTCCAAGTTTCTGTTGAAGCAGTGACGCACATGCGATGTCATTCCAGAAAGTTTTTGCTTCACTTCAGCTTGAAACCATGATTCTGCTCCTCTGATACAGCTCTGATATTGATCAGAAAAGGTACGATTTAGCTTGGAAACATGCCTTGTCGGTGTGCTGTGGCTGGATGCTCAAATGAGAGATGACAGACAGTGTGAGCATTAAACTGAATGTGGGAGACACAAAATGAATCTATATTTGGAAGTGCATTTTTCTGATGATTGCATTTTTCTGATGATTAGAAGGACCCATACTTTCCTCTAAATGCAAATAAACATGATGCGACAACACTTGTTAAAGTCAGAAGCACTGCCTGATATTTTTTCCCAGGAAAAGAGGAAAATGCATCCTGAGGATTCCAATAAAATAACGACTCAGTGGTGAAAAGTCACTGCAATTACATTGTTGTGTTCTGTTAAGAGAGAGAAAAACGTGTCATTGAGGTGAGCTGGGAAATGCCTTAGATATTGATAAAGATCAGCTTGACCATTACACCTGCTGATCCTCCGTGGCCACATTGCTCCGTGGCAGAACACCATTCTGGCTGCCACCTTTGGAACAGACTCTGCCCTCCATAGCAGGCTGTACCCTCTGGGGAAGACTCTCTGATCTCTGATGCACCGACATTACACATATTAGAAATATGGATATTAGAAAATCTGCTGGCCCTGATGATCTCTCTCCTTACTTTCTACGTCTGGCTGCCAATATTATAGCTGAACCGGTCACCTATATCTTTAATCTGTCTATACAGCCAAATTATGTTCCTGACATCTGGAAAAACGCATTTGTTTCTCCCCTATTAAAGGGTGGTGACCCGACTTTGCCAAACAATTATAGGCCAATTTCAGAATTGCGTGTTTTGGCAAAAACACTTGAAAAATTGATAAATGAGCAGGTAAAACATCATTTATGTTCTAATAACATTTTATCATCTTATCAGTCTGGTTTTAGAAAAGATCATGGGACAGTTACTGCCACAATGAAGGTTCTCAATGATGTTTTTGAAGCACTTGATTCAAAACGATACTGTGCAGTGCTTTTTTTGGAGCTGTCCACAGCTTTACACAGTCAATCATGGAAAGTTGTGTCAATGGCTGAATGACATTGGTTTCACAGACCAGGCAACTGGTTGGTTTTTAAACTATTTGGTCAAAAACAATGTGTACAACTCCGTGGCCATACATCGTGTTATTTGGATATGACAAAAGGAGTCCCCCAAGGATCAATTTTAGGACCTACTTTGTTCACCATTTACATAAAAAACCTGGGTCACGGTCTCAAAGATGCAGCTATGCATCTTTATGCTGATGATTCTGTGATATACTGTCATTCCAAATCCATTGATTGTGTTTTTGAAAACTTGCGGTCTTTTTTTGACAGTATTCAGTCCCAACTTTCACATCTCGGATTAATACTGAATGCAGCTAAGACCAAAGGTATGTTTTTTGCTAATAGGAGGGAAATTCCCTTACCTTTTCCCACAATTATATCCAAACAAGGACAGTTCATCGAATTTGTAACAACTTATAAATACCTAGGGGTGCACATTGATGATGCTTTGACCTTCAAGGGACATATTGAAAACCTTTTGAAAAATTGAAAAATTAAACTAGGATTTTTTTATCGAAACAATTTATGTTTCTGGCATCAGGCCAGAAAGCAGCTGGTGTCTGCTACTTTTATGAGTGTTTTGGACTATGGAGACATTGTCTACATGAATGCCTCTGATAGCTCTCTGCGCATGTTAGACGCTGTGTATCATGGAGCTCTCAGATTCATCACAGACAGTAAATTCTCTACTCACCACTGCACCCTGTATTCATTGTTAAAGTGGCCCTCATTGCACATGCACAGGCTTTCATACTGGTATGTATTCATTTAGAAATCCATACTCCATCTGGTGCCATTTTACTTGCCATGTTATTTTATACGCAGGACAAACTATTGCAGCCTTCGCTCCCAGGAAGTTGTTTCTTTTAATGTCCCTGCAGTGCACACAGAGCTGGGGAAAAAGGCTTTTTTTTCGTTCTCAGGCCATTCCACCTGGGATACACTTCAGCAGGACCTGAAGCTGTCCAGTCTGGTCACATTGGGAGAATTTAGAGTTTTATTGAAACATTTAGAGAATGTGTCTATATGAAACTGTTGTTGTTTTAGTTAGATATTTTATTTAATGCTGTTGTATTTATGATGTTGTTGTAATGTTGTTTTTTGGAAATGTTGTAATTTGTATATGTGACACAGGTCTCTCTTGCAAATGAGGCATTGAGTCTCAAGGGACTGCCTGTATAAATAAAGGATAAATAGAAAATAAAATAGAAATGAAATACTGTACCGGTGTCGCCGACCAAACGATTCCCCCTAAAAATTGGACCACCCTACCTTCACTGCGCATGCGTCATTTGGGACCACAGCAGCACGTCTGAGTCAGTCGCTACACCCAAAGCGATCAAAGGGAATAATGTGATTATTAACCGTCAGATGACAAAGTAAAACCTCTTAAATCATTCTAAATCCATTCTTAAGCAGAAACAACACTGGAAAAAAAAAATGTTTGAACCAACCTAGTGTTACAATTTGTAAAAACCTGAATGAATTAAGTTGTTTGAACTTAAGTTTGAAAATTAAATCAACTCTAACTTACAAACCTAAGTTCCCCATTTGAAAAAATAATAGGTAACAATTCTATCTCCATGTAGACTAGTCCGGTGTTACGTTTATGTTGGCAAAATCCTGGAATTTTTTATATATATATATATATAACTTTTTTTTTTCATTTATATTTTTATAATTTTATTATTTTATATGAATGCCCATTTAATATTATTAGGCTATTGGAAATGCTGTGGAATTCTATTCATGTCACCTCCATCCCCTTTGGAGTCCGTATGATTTATCGCCTGTTTCAGATGCATTATTTGGCTCAAACCTGTCATCTGATCACAAAATATACCTGCCATGTTATCTCTTCTGATGTAACTTTCTCTGTTATTTTTTAAATTTTGGTCTCATACGAGCTCTCAGACACTGATAAAACAACTTTTTTCCTTGGCACTGCTTTGGGAGATTGACATTGTTTTCAATGCAGCCGTCCTGCTGATGTACCTCTTTGATTTCACGCTAAGCTTGCCACTGCAAGGGTAATCATCTGCCGAAATAATGCTTTAGAAACACAATTTAATCATTTAGTATTTTTATTTCATTAACAAAACAGCCCTGTAACAGAGTTCCATCCTGTCCAGGCTGTACCTTGCCTCGCCCCCTTTGACTGCTGGGATGGGCTTTAAGCTCCCACTTAACCCTTAATTGGAGTAAGATAGATGGAAGACATAGAAGATGGATGGATGGATGGATGGATGGATGGATGGATGGATGGATGGATGGATGGATGGATGGATGGATGGATGGATGGATGGATGGAACAAAATACAGACTACCATAAAATAATGTGAAACAGTGACAAAAATAAATCATGTCAGAAGGGCCTGTTGCATCTTAGTGGATGTTTGCTGTCCAAACAAACATCGTAAGTGCTGTAAAAGAGTAAGCTTGTGTGACAATCACAGCCTCATTGCAGTCAGGTGGAAAGGAAATTACTGTTTTCATCTCTGTCACACAACTAACATTAGAAATCCCCACACATTTTGTCAAGGCATACTTGGCAGTCATATATTAACATGCCTGGCTATGATTTTTCTGGGCAATAATGTCAAATCACCATCTTTCTGCTGTCACATACAGCATCATGCTGTGATGTTACAGCTGGCACTGTCTAAATGTATATTGTTAACACTTGTGCTATCATGTCAGGCCATATTATTTACAGGCTCACTGCCACATTCTTCTGTCATTAGAAACTCATCTAATGGGGTTGCTCTGAGGCCAGTGCACCTTGAGGCTTAAAATACCCTTTGCATTTTGAGCCTCTGTAATGTCATTAACATCAGACAAAGTTACAAGTCAACGCCCACTGAACACCCAGGGCACAAACTTGTTAAAATGATCTGATAGGAAAGTACATCAAATGCAAAACATTGTGCATTTACAAGATCGTTTTTTTATTTTATTTTTGAGTATTTTTGTGCTATTCTGACAGAAAGGAGAGCATGTAGGTGAGTGGATAAAGAACTGGCCTGAGAAATTATGTAGGCCTGGGTTTCAGTACCATCTCTTACTACTTTTTTGCATCCTTAGTCAAGACAATGAATCTGCATTGCCCCAGTCCACCCAGCTGTAAGGGGGAACCACCCTCGGCTGGGAAAGTAGCCTGTGTCAGACTGGTGTCCCATTCAGGAGGAATCCCAGACTTGCATCCATCCGTTTGACGTTATAGAATCGGAAGATAAGCACCGGCACCAAAAGGGCCTCAGCAAGTCCTATACAGGGCCTAAGGCCCAGTGCTCATCACAGATACTGCCTCATGAAACAAATGAGAGTCTATGACTCCCCCTGTGTGGAACAACAGTCCATCACAGGTTACTTCCTCAGTCAAGGCTGGGACCTATTTTGAGCTGGGTGGACTGACATAATACAGATAAACTGTCTTGTCCAAGGACACAGCAGGTAGCCAGAGAGGAAAGTGAGCCCATGTCTACATGCTTTTAGCCCAACACGCACACACACACACACATATATATACACACATATACTGTACATATAATAACCATGTGGCCTCTTTGTGCATGCGGAGTAAATTTTGCAGAGTAAAATATACTCTGCCAGGATAACATTTGATCCAATCCCAAATTGAGTTAAATATACTGGATCACAGTACTAAATCCATTCTATTACAGGGTAATATCAACTCTATAATGCTGTGAATGATTCTTATTGGAGTTGAAAAATGTGATGTGACAAGACGGTAAAGCTGATTTCACGCTATAATAGAGCGTATTTAACTCTATTTGGACTGGAATCAAATTTTATCCTGGCAGAGTATATTTTACTCTGCAAAATTCACTGTGTGAATGCGTGCCTGCGTGTGTACGGCTTCAATTATGGAGAAACTGGGGAGAGCTGACATTTGCTGTTTTATATTAATATATTTATATTTTATATTTATATACTTATGTTTTTTGGGTCAAGGATGAATGCTGCAAAAAGGGAAAGTTGATAGAGCTAATATTGTTGGAGAAATTAGCAATATTAGCAAACAAACAATAATGAACACACTGATCTGTATATATTACTGGATAGCTCACTGGCCCACACACTCAGTACAGTCCGAAGAAGCAAACTGGCAGCCATCTTGTCTGCATAGACAACTTAATAGAACATCAACAATTTTAAGTAATGACTGAGGTGATTCTTTCATTTACTTATTTTTGTTCCTCGGATAATGTAAGATTGATCCCTCCTAATCTATGCCTGCCATGATTAGCTATTATTACTTTGACACTTTCTTCCCTGCTATTCTCAATTACTCATATCTCACTGAGACAAATACTCAATTCTAAAAATTATCATTCCTTAATCAAAGTTTATACAGTTTTGTGGAATCATCAGCAAGCTTATATATATATATATATATATATATATATATACGAGGTCTGTCCGTAAAGTATAGGTCCTTTTTATTTTTTTCAAAAACTATATGGATTTCATTCATATGTTTTTACGTCAGACATGCTTGAACCCTCGTGCGCATGCGTGAGTTTTTCCACGCCTGTCGGTGACGTCATTCGCCTGTGAGCACTCCTTGTGGGAGGAGTCGTCCAGCCCCTCGTCGGAATTCCTTTGTCTGAGAAGTTGCTGAGAGACTGGCGCTTTGTTTGATCAAAATTTTTTCTAAACCTGTGAGACACATCGAAGTGGACATGGTTCGAAAAATTAAGCTGGTTTTCAGTGAAAATTTTAACAGCTGATGAGAGATTTTGAGGTGATTCTGTCGCTTTAAGGACTTTTCACGGTGCGAGACGTCGCGCAGCGCTCTCAGGCGGCGTCATCAGCCTGTTTCAAGCTTAAAACCTCCACATTTCAGGCTCTGTTGATCCAGGACGTCGTGAGAGAACAGAGAAGTTTCAGAAGAAGTCGGTTTCAGCATTTTATCCGGATATTCCACTGTTAAAGGAGATTTTTTTAATGAAAGACGTGCGGGCGGATTGCAGCGTCGGCTCGCAGCCGCCGCGACGCTCCGCCACAGGAAAAACACCTCTGTTGGAAGCCTTGAGGACAAGTTGGAACATCTCCAGCTGATAAACAATTTCTCATATACTCACTCCACTGAAAGCCATCAAAAGCCAACTGGATTTTAACAAATGGTTATCAACACGGAGGTGTTTTTCCTGTGCCGCCGCGCCGCGTCGGCTGCGTCCCGACGCGCGGACCCGTTCGCACGTCTTTCATTAAAAAATCTCCTTTAACAGTGGAATATCCGGATAAAATGCTGAAACCGACTTCTTCTGAAACGTCTCTGTTCTCTCACGACGTCCTGGATCAATAGAGCCTGAAATGTGGAGGTTTTAAGCTTGAAACAGGCTGATGACGCTGCCTGAGAGCGCTGCACGACGTCTCGCACCGTGAAAAGTCCTTAAAGCGACAGAATCACCTCAAAATCTCTCATCAGCTGTTAAAATTTTCACTGAAAACCAGCTTAATTTTTCGAACCATGTCCACTTCGATGTGTCTCACAGGTTTAGAAAAAATTTTGATCAAACAAAGCGCCAGTCTCTCAGCAACTTCTCAGACAAAGGAATTCCGATGAGGGGCTGGACGACTCCTCCCACAAGGAGTGCTCACAGGCGAATGACGTCACCGACAGGCATGGAAAAACTCACGCATGCGCACGAGGGTTCAAGCATGTCTGACGTAAAAACATATGAATGAAATCTATATAGTTTTTGAAAAAAATAAAAAGGACCTATACTTTACGGACAGCCCTCGTATATATATATATATATATATATATACGAGGTCTGTAAGAAAACTATCCGACTTTTTTATTTTTTCAAAAACTTTATGGATTTGAATCACGTGTGATTGCATCAGCCAAGCTTGAACCTTCGTGCGCATGCTGGAGTTTTGTCCCGCCTGTCGGTTGCGTCATTCGCCTGTGAGCAGCCTTTGTGTGAGGAGTGGTGCTGTGCACTCGGCGGATTTTTATTGAGCGTAAAATGGCTGAACAATTGGAGCAACGCCATTGCATCAAATTCTGCCAGAAACTTGGTGACAGCCAGGTGGAAACCATTCGGAAAATTAAGACGGCTTTTGCAGAAGAAGCTATGGGCGCCACACAGATTAAGGAGTGGTACAACCGGTTTAAAGACGGACGCGTAACGGCGGAGAGCGAGCCGCGCTCCGGCCAGGAGCAGGGCATTGGAGTGGAAATATGGCAGCCAGTTTGCTTCAAAAATATTGGCCAATGAGCTATCCAGTATTATATACAGATCAGTGAATGAACAGTGGATGTTGTGCTGCAGTGCACCATGGGAGTTTGGGTTTTTGGTGTTTTAAATGTTGTTATTGTGGTTCATGTTAGCAGCCGGTCTGCTCTCTGGGAGCCTGATCCTGTCAGATCTCAGAAGCTAAGCAGTGTAGGGTCTGCTCAGTACTTGGATGGGAGACCTCGGAACACCAGCAGCTGTGTGTGTGTTTCTCCAGGTAAATCTGGAGTTGCTCCAGGAAGGGCATCCAACATCAAACTTGTGCCAAATACCAATGCAGATCTGGCTGTATCCGCTGTGGTGACCTGAACAAAATGGGAGCAGCCAAATGGACAACAACAACGACATTGTGGTTCATGTTAATTTAACAATGTTGTTAGTGTTATTGATTTATTGTGTTTTTGTCGTTCAATTGGTTTAGTCAAGTGTCATGTTGCCATTACCATGAGTGAGAACTGTAGTGGGTTTGATGTCTTCCGCCACACTCTGTGTTTCTGGGTGTGCAAAAATTAAAGCACCTGTTTGCAGCAGAATGCAGAAAAGACAAAAAGCTCTGTGTGCTTGTGTGCATGCATGTGCGTAACTTTGATCATGGGCAAACTGGGGAGAGCTGACATTTGCCATTTGGTATGCTTATCCATTTTGGGTCAAGGATGAACACTGCCAAAACGGAGCATTGATAGGTCTAATATTTTTGGAGATACTACGGATATTGTCTACCCATACTGAACAATGTGATAATTACACTGTGGACTCACACGCCATTCCAACTCATTATAGAAACTTTGCCTAATTTATTACCCCCCTTGAAAAATGTCAGCTAACTATTTTCTAAGCACTACCCAAGCTAGAGCCCGTGGATCCCCCTAGGCAATGCATTAGTGTGTGTGTGTGTGTGTGTATATATATATATATATATATATATATATATATATATATATATATATATATATATACACACACACACACACGAGGTCTGTTAGAAATGTATCCGACCTTTTTATTTTTTGCAAAAACCTGATGGATTTGAATCACGTGTGCTTGCATGAGCTAACCTTGAACCTTCGTGCGCATGTGTGAATTTTTTCACGCCTGTCGATTAAGTCATTTGCTGGCAAGCAGCCTTTGCGTGAGGTCGTGTGTAGGTCTCTCGGCGGATTTTCATTGCAAGGAAAATGGCAGAACAACTGGAGCAGTGCGACTGCATCAAATTTTGCCATAAACTGGGCGACAACCAGGTGGAAACCATTCAGAATATTCAGATGGCTTTCGGTGACAATCCTATGGGCATCACACAGATTAAGGAGCGGTACAACCGGTTTAAAGATGTCCACACAGCGGTGGAGAGCGAGCCACGCTCTGGTCGGCCATCAACATGCTGAAATGACCAGATCATTTCCAAAGTGAACGCTGTGGTGATGCGGGACCGTCGTGTGACTGTCGATTCCTCTTTGCTATTTAGAGTTCTGTTTATGTCAAATACTGTATGTCGTCTTTGTTCCAAATGGCTTTTTTTTTTTTACAAATAAAAAAAGGCATATTTTACAAAAGCACATTTATATGTAAACACCAACACACACACCACACATTAACATGTTGGTTTTTACATAGAATGAATGAGTCAACCAATCAGTGTTAGCGGAGGCACATTTATCCATAATCCCTTTGGCATCTATCTGTGTTTGTTACAATTTTCAGAATTAGTGCATTATATAAAATTAAAAGCTATGTGTTATATTTTAACTTTGTAAAAATGACAGAATTGACATCAATGGAGCTATTTTATCGGTATTAATTGTATTTAAAAATTTAAACCATAAGTCAGCACTGCTTTATTTTCCAAGACCTCCACCTCATGGCAATGCTGTTATTGAGTAGAGAGCTTTGCGGCTCCTCTCAGCTGCTGCACTGCTGGAAGCTATGTAGTAAATAAGAGCTTTCAGCAGTGGGCAGGGCACACAAAGACAGAAGTGCTGACTCATTGTTTGGGTCTGTGGTCGTTTTTGATGCTACCAGAAGTGATCGTGGTGTTAAAACTCAAAATCAAGTTGTTAGTAGTTGCAAGTGTACTGGAGACAGTACTGGAAGTTATTGGTTATCTGTAGCTTCCGATAAACTTTTGGGTGGTTTATCGGTTTAGCTATATAAAAGATAACTTTTTAGTTAGCTGATTATCTGTTATTGAAGCTAACTTTTTGTTTAGCTGTGCCCACCACTGGTTATTTGGGACCACAGCACCTCATCTGAGCCGCTACACCCAAAGCAGAATAATGTGATTTTCAACCATCAGATGACAAAGTAAAACCTCTTAAATCATTCTAAAGGCAGTTTTAAGCAGAAACAAGGCAGTTTTAAGCAGAAATGTGATAATCGGTGAGTCGCCACTGACGCTTTGAAATGATAGAGACACAGTGATCGCAGCACCAGGAGCTCGAGTAGCTGTGGTGCTCTGATCACTTCCTCCATCTTTTATTATGAAATAATGCTGACTTTTTGTGGAAATGATTGTTGTACAAAAGTTTCAGATATGTGTCACTGAGATAGATGATGACTAGTGTGCAGTGTGAAGCAGAAACGAGGTGATAATCGGGTGAACCGCAGCTGACGCACAGAAATGATGCTTGCGCGGTGAACGGAAGTTGGGACGATTTTTAGGGGGGACCATTTGGTTGGCACGAACGGCGTTGTCTCACTTCCCAATTTTAGTGTTTCCATGTTCTGTTTAATTGCTGTTATGGCCATCTTCAACAATGCAGAGAAAAGACTCCATATGGTGTTTACTGACACATTAAGTTTAAATCAAAGTTGGTTCATTTTTCTACCAGACTTTGTTTTTAAATCCATTAGCCAAGCAGCTCTTCAACAGAGTTGAGCAGTTGGAGCTGGATTCATTCAGTAAAGGGAAAAGACACCTGTAAATAGAGGAGGGTGATGAAAGGTTTAAAGCAGATGGTCGTATGCAGTGTGCAGTGTAAGATGGGATGGAAAACAAGATGACACTGTTGTTGAGTTTGTGTGCCAAATAAATTCATTCATTCATTCATTCATACTGTGTGGTTGTGTCTTGGATGCTAAAGTGACAAGTTCCAGGAGCTCGTCACCTCATGAAATGTCATGTCCAAGGACACAGACAGGTAGTGTGACATAAAGTGAACCTACGTCTACATGCTGATAGCCCAACTCCTATCCCACTGAGAAGTAAGTCCTGTACAGGCCCTGAGCCACATTGGTGCAAGTACTTATTGCTGGATTCTGTAGAGTTAAGCAGATGAGAGTCTACAACTCTCATGTCCAATATATAAAAGTCATTGGTACTAGGTCTCTTTGGAGGGCCCTTGGGTATCATCGGAATGCCTTTGTGTCATAAGAACATTTAATTTGGAAGATTCAGATGAGGTGTATCATGTGCTTTATGAGTGAACACTGACTACCACACTTTGGCCATGTGGCACATTTCTCTGCTCATGATCCAGTAAACAGGTACATCAGTATTGAGTCTCTTGATAAACGGAAAAGCCCAAGTGGTTGTCCATGTTTGATCTAGCTGCAGCAGATAGATGGTTGCTTTAAAGAGGTGGGAATCAAATTGTCTTGGTCTCAAACATTTCTGTAGTGTGGTGGTGTGCTCCCAGACCTGACCTGACCTGTACTGAGCAGGTCAACAACATTTGGCCTGTTTTTTCTTGACATTGTACATAAAAAGTCAAAGCCAATATTCCCACAATAATCTTTGTTGTGTTATGTGCTTGACTTGATTGTTAAAGTTTGGATTAAATTCATAGCTGCACTTCATAAAGTATCTGATGTGATCGTCTTATTTCAGTGGGAGGTGTTATCTTATCTTATGTATGTGTAGAGATTTTCAGAGCATATTTGTGAGTGACTGAGAGAACTTGGTGTTCTGCTGTCATTTACATTTCTTATCAGATTTTGTGGTTCCACAGACTCCACTTTTGCTGTTATTATGCTGACATGTTCATTCTGAGTGTTTTATTTGCAGCTTTAGTAACTGATTTGACTGTGACCATTTGTAGTCCTTTGAAACATAAAATGCAGTGAAGATGGAGCTGCACAGATGAGAGCCCACTGGTGCTTATATATACGAGGTCTATTAGATAAGAAACCGATACTTTTTTTTTAACTATATGGATTTGAATGACGTGCGATTACACCAACCATGCTTGAACCCTCGTGCGCATGCGTGAGTTTTTTCACGCGTGTCGGTGACGTCATTTCCCTGTGGGCAGGCCTTGAGTGAGATGTGGTTCAGCCCTCTCGGCTGAATTCCTTTGTTTCACGCGCTGCTCGAGACGGCGTGCGTTGCTTTATCAAAATTTTTTCAGGACCTGTGAGGAATATCTGAGTGGACACTATTTGAGAAATTTAGCTGGTTTTTGGTGAAAAGTTTAACGGCTGATGAGAGATTATGGGGTGTTTCTGTCGCTGTAAGGATTTCCCACGGAGCGGGACGTCGCGCAGCACTTCCAGGCGCCGTCGTCGGCCTGTTTCGACCTGAAAACATTCTAATTTAAGGCTTAATTCACCCAGGACGTCGTGAGAGAACAGAGAAGATACAGAAGAGGCCGGCATGAGGACTTTATGCGGACATTCCACTGTTTAAGGACATTTTGTAATGAAAGACATGCGTGCAAATTCGCCGAGTCGTTTCCGTGACGACTCGGCAAATCTGTGTGCGCCGCGACAGGAAAAACACCTCCGTGTTGAAAACCATTTGTAAAATTCAGGCGGCTTTTGATGGCTTTCAACAAGTGAGTAACTGAGAAATTGTTTAACAGCTTGTTCCAACTTGCCCGTTAAGGTTTCCAACACGGAGGTGTTTTTCCTGTCGCGACCCCCCGCGGTCGGGTCCGGCCCGACATGCGACTCTGCCCGCACGTTCTTTCATTACAAAATGTCCGTTAACAATGGAATGTCCGAATAAACTCCTCATGCCGACTTCTTCTGAAAGTTCTCTGTTCTCTGACGACTTACTGGGTCAACAGAGCCTGAAATGTGGAAGTTTTCAACTTGAAACGGCAAGACGCTGCCGCCTCGAAGTGCAGATCACCATCAGGTGCCGCGGGCCGTCCTTAAAGCGACACTACCAGACCAAAATCTCTCATCAGCCGTTAAAATTTTTACCGAAAACCAGCTGAATTTATCGAATGGTGTCCACTCAGTTGTGCCTTACAGTTTTTGAAAAATTTTTATCAAACAAAGCAGCAGTCTCTGAGCCATTCCTAAACAATGAAAAAATCGAAGAGAGGTTGGGTGACTCCTCACTCAAAGACTGCCCACAGGCGAATGACGTAACCGACAGGCGTGAAAAAACTCTTGCATGCCCACGAGGGTTAAAGCATGTCTGATGTAATCACATTTTTTATTTGTAAAAACAGGCATTTTTACGGAGCCCTGGCAGTGTCATCGCAAAATGTTTTGCATGTGAAGAGAATGTGCACACGTTTTATGATGTTGTAAAACACGCACTCAATATTGTCTTGACACATAAATGTTAGCTTTACACTGTGCGCATTTTGGCCCTTTTTCAGATGATTTTTCATTCATGCGAGAATTTTTTGGACTGAGTTTCAGGTTAATCGCGCATCCTGCATCGTGTAGTGTACATGGAGTAACAAGCTGTGTTTAACATCTCACGACCACCTCCTGATCGCCGATCGTATGGCCAAATGAAAATCAAACCTGTTTGATATTATTCTGTATCCTGCTGCTGAAGAGCTACAAGCGTCCAGCTGCTCGCACTGTGCATGTGCAAACACTGCAGAGCTGTCTCTTAATGTTTTTGTTGTTGTTGTTGTTTTGTTTTTAAACTTAATTTGTAAAAAAAAAGCCATTGGCAAAGCCAAAAAGTTGATTTGACAACCATCTGATATAACCTGGGTCAAAATAAGTAGAACACTGCCATCTACTGGTGCCCAGATGCTTAGTACTTAGGGCGAATACTGCCATGAACACTACTGGCCAGTAGATGGCAGCAGAGGCCTTGAAAACTTGCCAAAACAAAATTCCAGATAATCCGTGTCTGCTACATTTAAAATGTGTGAAATTTAACAAACTCAAATACAATAACGTCTATAAACACAGAGAATATATTCATGAGAGTTTTAGGCACTAGAATGTAATGCTGCTGTCTGTGGAGCCTGAACAGAGTGTCTGAAGTGCATTTGTCCTGTCGTGAACATACTGAGATTACCCTATCCTACCCATAATGCACTGCTGGGCACAGCATGTGCTCACAAAACCTTAAAAATTTGCACATTACTTTAAAACTAAAACATTTATCTAATATTTTCACTTTATAAAACTTCAGACATGACAGTAATTTTAAATAACTTGTCCAAAATTAGTTTGGTTAAAATTTGAACCATAAGTTAAAAATGTATGCCTCTGGATGACTTGGGTGATATTGCCAGTGTATCAGTATGGTGTTAAAGAAAATGTTTTTTTTTTGTGTGATCAGTTTTCCTTTGCCTGCAGATGATAGAGTGGTTTCTTCAAAAAGCAGCTCTCTTCTGTTTGCAGAGAGTGGTACTATACATCTCTTAGAAAACTTTTAACAGGTATGTCTCAACTGATTTTAAATTTTTTAAAAATGTTTGCTGCTGTTCAGCTTGGTTTACTATGTTATTGGTCTAAAAGTTATCGGACAACAATTTATCGCAAGATAATTAGTCTGATAATGGGTTTTAAAGTTATCTAAAAAGATAATCTGATAATGAAAACATTATCTTAGATAATTAGCTGTTATCGGATTATCGGAAGTGTGCCCACCACTGATTCTCTTTAATATAGCACATAGGACTCATGATTTTTGCCAGAATTTTGGGAAAGTTATGATGTTAACTTTTTTAATTGGAGGTAAAATTGTCAGTCTAATCTGACAACACTGCCTGTGCTACATAGAAACAGTAAAGTCTAGACCACTGGATACAATATTGAGCAGGCACATTGGCCATAGTGGGAAGGAAAGCGTCCCCGGTCCCTCCCTGGTCCATGCCATACTCAATTGGGTGACCATCTGCGATGGCCCATGTAGTATCAAGACAGAAGACACACAACAAGAATGACTGAGCATGCTGTAACTTATAACAAGAAAGTTTAACCTGAAACAACTTGAGGATGTTGGTCAATCTTACGAATTATTCATTTCTATTATTTCTAATTTATATGACAGACATTGCCCTTGTGTGTTAAAAAATGGAAAAAAGCTAAGCAAAGATAAACCTTGGATCACTAAGGGACTTCTGAATGCATGTAAAAAGAAACATTTTTTGTATGAGCAGTTTTTAAAATCTAGAACAACTGAAGCTGAGTTAAGATATAAGTCATATAAAAACAAACTAACTTACATTATGCGATCATGTAAAAAGCAGTATTACATAGTGATTTATTGGAAAAAATAAAATGAATATAAAGGGTACTTGGAGGTTGTTAAATGAAATCATAAATAAGAAAAAAGATGTCAAAGAATATCCTGCCTATTTTTATGCAAATACTGACACAATTGTTAAAGAAAACAAAGCTATTGCAGATCATTTTAATGATTATTTTGTTAACGTGGGTAAAAACTTAGCAAATTCAATTGTTCCTTCCAAATCGTGCTCCTTGAATTACAGCAAAACAATAGAAACAGTTTGTGATTCAATGTTTCTTAGAGGAACGGATGAAAAATAAATTATTGATATAGTTCACAAACTTAAAGGGAAAAAATCAACTGATAGTGACCGTTTTGATATGTTTTTGGTTAAAAATATTATTGATTGCATTGTTAAGCCTTTAACATATATCTGTAATTTGTCATTAATGACTGGGAAATTTCCTTTCAAAATGAAAATAGCTAGTGATCCCATTGTTCAAATGTGGTGACAAGCATGTCTTTTGCAATTATAGGCCAATCTCCCTCTTACCACAATTTTCCAAAATTCTGGAAAAGGTATTTGAAATTAGGTTAAACGATTTTTTAACTAAACATTAGCGAGCAGCAAGATGGTTTTAGAAAGAATCGCACTACTTTGCTTGCTGTGATGGATTTCGTTGAACAAATTACCAACACGATTGAAAATAAGCAATATACTGTAGGTTTTTTTTATTATTATTATTATTTACAGAAAGCATTTGATACTATAGATCATACCTTGCTGTTGGACAAATTACAGAGTATGGTATCAGGGGATTGGCACATGACTGGATAGCGAACTACTTAGACAGTAGGTATCAGTGTGTCCACTTTGGTGGGACAAATTCTGAGTTTTTGAAGATTACTTGTGGGGTGCCCCAGGGTTCAGTCCTTGGGCCACTGTTGTTCCTTTTGTATATTAATGATATATGTTTGGTTTCTAAGTATGTAAGCTGTATTTTATTTGCGGACGATACGACTGTTTTGTAGTGGGAATCATTTGGGACAGATCCTGGACAAGATGGAGAACGAATTACATAAATTTAAAAAATGGTTTGATTTAAATAAATTATCGCTCCATTTTGGTAAAACTAAGAGTATGATATTTGGGAATAAGTCCAGGAATTAAGCAAAAAACTATTACTACATGATATTGAAATTGTAACAGATACAAAATTTCTTGGTGTTCATATTGATGATAGATTAAGCTGGAAAACACATTAACTATGTTAAAACTAAAATGTCAAAAGCCATTGCAATTCTGCACAAAGCCCAGGACTTCCTCACCCAACATGCATTGACCACTTTATATCATGCATTACTTGTTCCATATATGACATATTGTGTCTAGGTTTGGGGAAATACATACAGAACTAATACTAAACCAGTTTTTCTGTTGCAAAAGAAAGCTGTAAGAATTATCAGTAATAAACCATATCAAGAGCCAACAAATTCGTTATTTGCTTGTCTGCAAATTTTAAAATTCTGGGACTTGGTTGATTATATTACAATACAGATTATGTATAAAGTTAAAAATAAGCTTTTGCCTCTACATGTCCAGAATCTGTTTAAAATGAGAGACTCCAGCTACAGTTTGAGAGGAACATTATTATTTGAGAAATTGAAGATCCGTACTACTGTTAAAAGTCATTGTGTTTCCGTCAGGGGTGTTAATATTTGGAATAATTGTCCTGATAATATTAAAATACTTGGTACACTGGTTGGTTTTAAAAGGCTTTACAAAAATAATATATTTACATGTTATAGGTTGAAGGATTAGGTTATTTTGTCACTGTTCACTCTTACTTGTTTGGTTGTGTTTTGAAATTTTGTGATTAAGTTAAATTGTTTATGCACTTTTTTCCTTTTCTTTTCTCTCTTTTCTTGTACAGCTATTATGACCATATGTGTAGGTGTGTATGTATATATATATGTATGTATGTGTATATATGTATATGTGTGTATATGTATATATACATTCTTTATTTTTAATGGTATAAGGGGAGGGTGCTTATAAGCTTTGCTTCTGCCTTCACCCTTTTGGCCACACGGGTTTTCGTACGTTGTTTCTTTTATGTTTTGTTATTTCCTTTGTTGTTGCTCAGCTGTGTGCCGGATAAATAAATAAATTCAATTCAATTCAATTCAGTTTATACTTTATTGCACACAGTAAATGTTGTTGTTCATCTTTTAGCTACACCTGTTTGTTGAGGGTCACCACACTGAATCCACTTCAAATCTGCATTGAATTTGGTTCCACCGGATGTCCTTCTTGATGCAGATCCAATTCTAAGATGGAGAAGCACACACAGTTAACAAGATTCTCAGTCTTGAGTCTACATGACTTAGCTTCTGAGATCTGATGGAATCAGGTGTACACAGAGCAGACTGACTGCTTCATTGTGCACAATGAAGGGATAACATTGATTACAGAGCAATGGGCGTGCTGATCTTGGTTCTCTGTCATCCAGGGCAGAGATATTAAGAAATTCATTGTATTGACAAACTGACAGACAAAATTTCAAAAATGAATGTTTAGGCAAAAAAAGTGATCACTAATGAAAATTGGGGTCAAGGCTGAGTATCAAAGCTCAGTGATGAGTATGTAAGGTCAGGATCAAAGGTCAGCAATCATGTTGGACCTAGGAGCATGCGTTGATGCCATACATCCTGCATCCTAATTGGCAAGCACTCAGGCAAACGACCATTCTATGGCCACATCCCAAAATCACTACCTGCCCAACCAAGTTGATATGTGGGTGTCCCTTTGATCTTTTCCAGTTGCTAGGGTCTTTAGCACTGATGCACCTGCTTGCTGGACTATGTTCAGGGAAGAGCACAATATGTCATAGTGTGAAGGTTGTTATGGCTGAAAACCCAGCTGAGAGATAGACTCCAAATACGGAGGCTGAATGGATGAGAAAAAAAACAGGATTTATTGTACAAAAGAAAATGTGCAACACTTAGGATCAAAGTGCAGGAGGTCTGAAAAAATGCAGGCACCGGTCTGACTTGGAAAAACTGGGAGCCGCAGTCCGCAGAAACCAGGATCCTTCCAACCAGAAGAGTGGAGATCACTTCAGGAACCAGAACCAGGAAGTGGAGCATGGATGATGGCAGTACCGGTGCCAGGTGGCCACCTGCAGAGCTGTGGACGGAGTGGAATCACAGGTAGGAATGCTGAGTTTCTGACGATGAAGCAGTGAAGAACCAGGGCTTTTATACCGGTGAGCAGTTGAGGAGCAGGTGTGTCCAATCAGCTTTGCGATGCACCACCTGGGGACAGAGAGGAGAGGAGAGAGAGGCAGGCAGAATCCAAGGAGACACACAACAAAGGCTATGGTTTGTTAATAAGCCTCTTCTGAGTCTCCATAAATAACCACTCATTTGACAAAAATTCATTCCACAAGTACTCAAGGATGCTCCAAAGAGGTAAAAGGTAAAGCGTGACTCCCATCCTCTTTTGATGAGCTTCAGAGCTGTCTTAGAGTTGCACATGTACAAGGCAAAGGCATGATGAAACCAGGTGGCCAGTTCATTTCCTCACTGCCTTATACTTTCCCCAACTATTAGTTAGAAAATCCTTTTTTAGTTGCTGGTGGGCAGCAGAGGGAGGGATCAGATGCCAGGCATTACCCCCCCACACACACACCCCACCCCCACCCCCAAGAGACCTCACACCAAGGACATCCATTTATCACCTCAGGTCACTGGGTAAGGGCCCCTTCACACATAGTAGGAATGTGGTCGAATTGCACATGAAGTGCACATGAAGCAGAAATCCCACGCAATATGTGTAAAATCGTAGCTGTATCCAACGCCTTGTACACCTGTTGCTACAAGTATTTGCACACACCAGCGGCTGAAAAACAGAGTGTGTCCTGTGAGAGCCCATCGAACCATCTCGCGGCAGGTGTCAGACAAATTCCAGCTGACACACACAAACATCTAACTTGGCACTTAGAAAATGTGTAGCCATTTGCACTGATAGCATGAAAACAGTCAGCAGATGATCACGGTCAAGCTGGATGTGAAATTTGTCTAAGTGCCCCATGAGTGTGGCTTTGCAAACAGACATTGTGACATGTTGGTGTGTGCGCTGAACTGACAGGGGGTGTGTCCACCCACAGGAGCAGCTGTGGAGATCTCTGTTTCTGGACGTCATGACTGGGGAACATGTATCGTGTTTGTACGGACATGAACTAACAACTGTCCACTGTGACACACGTGTGTTTGCTTGCTGTCCTCACGTGGACATACATTTTTTTTAATACGTCAATGTCCTTCTTGATATCAGGCATTTTCCCGCAACTTTTACAGGCCAGCAATGGTAGCTCAGTGGTAAAGTTTCTGATTGGCAATCAGAGCTTTTGGAAATTTCAGGTTAGAATACCGTGGGTGGCATGTATTTTTTTTTTTAATTTTCACAGCAGCTGCACGCAGCAGTCCACACTTGTCCGTCGGCTGGATGTTTTTGTTGTTCGCTTATACTAGCTATTCCGCCGTGTTTCGCCCTGAGTTGTACTTATTCGTACTATGTGTGAAGGGCCCTAAAGTCCAACTTTCACAACCACATAGTAAGACAGGAGAACCAGGAATGAATACTTGGGCTTTCAGTATCCTGAAAAGTTCAGAATCAAAGAAAGCAAAATGTTAACAGACACCATTCAAAGAGAGGACTGTTGTACCTTGGTGGATGGTATGTGCTCTCTGAGTGTCCTTCTCATTTGAGTATGCATTAGGTTGAAAAGGGTGGACGCACACTTTATGTATAAGAATGCCTATAAATACCCAACCCTGGCAGACACATGCTTCAACATTCATGAAAAGAGAGCAATAAAAAAGAACTAAGTGGCAACTCTTGTCTGTGTTACCTGAAGGGAAACAGCTTTGGATTCTGGGATACATAATTCTCCACGGGATTTGAATGCCTTTCATGACAAGGAGAAATGAATGAAAGAAACATGGTGAAAAGCTCATCTTGATACTTGATAGCAAAAAAAGCTTTTCTCTCAACTTGAAGAAGGACCCTAAAAAGATTGCATCAATCACAGTTTCTTTCTACTCTCAGATTACCTTGATATATGCAGTGCAGTCAATCCTCTTACTCTCAGACACAAAGACCCGCTGAGATTTTCATCAGCTCAGCACTTTACACCAGGTGGAGAATTATGCTTCATCACGATATTGTCAAGGTCAGATTGTTGGTACCTTACCCCTTGCCCTTTGATTTAATGTGTTAAATTTTGTCACGCCCGGCCTTGAGCCTGCTGTCAGCTCCCCCTTGAGAGTTCTACTCAAGAGGCGATGTCCCCGAGTGGTCAAGGAGAACTGCAGCTGGGAAATGTAAAGAGAATATGCTTTTGCTGCAGCATAAATCAATATAAGCAGTAAATCTGGGTGGAAGGGGGGAGGGGGGGTGACATTGTGGTCCCAAGCTTCCTTGAATCCATGTGAGTGGCATTAGTTTAAGGCATAGAAGAGACAATCCTCCCAAAGGTTTTCTGAAGAACACTTTTCAAGCTGGACTGGGCTGGCTGCCTGACTCCAAATGACCCCCAGCTAACCCATTAATGGCTAAAGAGGTGGAACATGGGCAAGACTGGCATGACCTCGGCAAGCTGAATGAAGCCCAAACATGGCCGCATCTCAGAGTTACCAAACTAAAACTTACACTTTAATCTTGTTTTGGGTGTTTCATTAATGCACATGGTGGTTTTCATGATGGGTTCACTGAGTGCTGGTATTAAAAAATTATGACCAGCTTTTTATCTCAGTAACCTTGGAAAAACAGTGGAGCTAATGTGACCAAGCTACCGATTACAGTCCTAGTGGTCTCTGCTGGCGGGAAACATTAGCAGTCACTCAAAGTAACCCTGCCCCTACTTATTCATAACTTTATGGCTTGAAAAATTTTAAACTGATGTGTTATATAGAAATCCCACGCCCCACATATGGATGTTAGGAAGAAGAAAGCGTCTATGTACTGTGTTTGTAGCAAAATGCATACATGGCTATTTCTGCTGGGAAGGTTGGGTATTTTAATATGGGGGTCTACAGGGAGTGACTTGCTTTTGGAGCTGGCCTCAAGCGGACATTCAACAAACTGCAAGATTAGCCATTCTCTAGCATTTGCTTCATTTAACAGGACCAGAGGTTGTGGTTTGGTTTAAGGTCAACAACCTTATCGCAATTTCCAAAGATCAATAGAAGCAGCTGGTGACCTGTAATGCTCAGCGGATGACTAGGGGTCTATTAATAGCAGCTAGTGTGTTTGGTCTGTCCTGCAAGCAGTCCTATTTAACCTGCAGTCTTACACTGAGTTCAGGCTTATTAGAGAATCCAGTGCAAGTGTTAGCACCTCAGTGAATTGATGGCGGTACTCGCGGTTACATTGGTGGCATTGATGGCGGGTGACAGAATTGCAAAAACATAACTGCCGCTTGAAGAAATTAGGTCAGCGGCGCTTCTGCCATAAATGCTTCCAACTTTCTTTATGAGTCAAAGTGAATAAGGGTTTCAGAGTTCACTGCAAAATCCCAAACTGCAATATTAGACTCACATGGTGCGGAAGAGCAAGTAATCAATTACGAGCAAAATAAATTGGATGGCAGGCGAAGAGGGGATGGACAGCTGATGACACATTTATCAAGGCACAATCACGACCGAGGAATTTCTTGCACTGAGTGACAGATGGAGAGTGCTGCCTCTTTAACAGCTTCCCTTAGAGACAGGTTTTGAGGAAGTGGAACCATGCAGAACATTTTAGCTGTTTGGGAGGAGACTTGCATTTCAAAGCTTCAAAGCACAGAATAAAGAATCCATCTTTTACCTAAAATAATAAAAAGGATGAAATCATATTATGCATGTAATCCCAGTACATGCATTTCTAAGGGGGGATTGAAATCTTGCACAGTATAGCTGAGTTAAAAAAACAAGACAGTGGGTTCCATCTTTGAGACTTGAAGTTGGTAAAATCACAATATGTAATGATGTCACAATGTGAAATGATAAAAAAAATAAATTTTCACCTTTAGGATGCTGCTGAATCCATTGTAGACCAGGTAGCTCAGCGGCCAGACAGTTTGGACTGCCACACAAAACACTAGAATTCAATTGCTGTTGAAGTTCCTTGTTCATCTCCATTGTTTCAGTTCACCCATCTGTCAATGGATATCAGCCTTACCTGGCAAAGTAACCTGTGAAGGAGTGGCGTCCCATCCAGGGGGCTTGTAGAATCTTATCTGTTTAATGCTACAGTATATTCATTAGTATATATATTAGTATGTACATAATATATCAATTAATAAGCACCAAGCCTCAAGACTTGGTTCTTCCGTGTTCTCAGTTCCTTAAATGGCTACTTGAGGCTGGCTCCAAAAGTGAGTCATTCCCCATAGATGCTCATGTTAAAATACCCGACTTTATAATAGAAATAAACAAATTTACATCTGGTACAAAATAAATGGCTTTGGTCTGTATAGCTAGTTTCACCTTATTTTAGGGGTGGAGGGGTATTTTTTATAATTTTTCTGTTTTAGGTACCTTAAGCTATAAAGTTATGAATAACTGGAGGGCCTGATTACTTTAAGTGACAAATGTGTGCTGGTTATTTGTGCAGGGTCCCACTACTAGAGCCCACAAGCAGTGGCTGCTAGCTACTGTGAATTTGTGTTTGTTCTTTCTGAGCACTTTATTACAAATGTCTGGGATAATATGGCTTGTTGTGTATTTAATTATACCAACAGATCATTTAAGATGTGTGTGCTCCAGTATTTCTGTTTGGTCAAATTGTTGTATTTAATTTGTGTATTACCACCATTGCTACCAATTAGCATGAGCTTGGCAAGGTTTTCTCCACTGTTACTCCATGGTTACTGAGGCAATATGTTGGTTGTAACCACCCCTTTTGAAAACATATGACCAGTCTGTAACAATATTCTTTAATCAAACACCCAAACCAGGGTTAGCCTGTTAGCTTTAGCTTGTTTGATCACTATAAGATGGGAGCATGCTCTGGTTTCATCTGTCCCTCCTGGGTCATTCCAGTCTTGCCTACACTCTGCCTCTTTACCCATTTATGGGTTGGCCAGGAATTGGGAAGGGTCAGACAGTGCCAAGATGGTTACATTTGAATCTACCCCATTTGAATTTCAAATCAGTTCTTTAGAAAATCTATGGGTAATGTCATGTGGGGTTTGTCCAGTATATATGAAGTCTATGTCCTGGCAGCTTACGCTGGTGCTGCTCCTTGTGTAACCATACACATTCATGGAAACCCCATGAAAGTTTGACAAAACTCGCCAATTTCACAAAATCTGCATGTGTGATTGATTTAATTACCTGAGGCCATCCATCCATCTGTCCGTCTGTCCATCTGTCTGTGTTCAGCAAGTCCAGTCGTATTACTGCCAGGGTCTTCAAATTCACAAGGAAAATTCTTGGGACACAGACCTTGGACAAATTCAAAGATGGCTAACCTTGACCTATTTTAAGAGCTCAAAAGGTCACATTCTGTTTCCTATTTTTATGCTCATACGGCCAAGGGTATTTCAGCATTGTGTTATATTTTTCATATGCCAAGCGACCACTGTGCCATGAGACTTTAAGTAAAACTATAACATAGTATTGAGAATCTCTGTATCTGTGGGTGCGTTTGCTTTCTTCTGTTGGTCATGTGATTCTTAAAAAGAAATGTCTTGTAAATCTCCCACCAAATAACAGCCAATGAATCACCTATGCTCCTTTTCTAAGGTGCGATAATTACATGTCAAAAACAAACAGTCAACATGAGATGTCTTTTTGTTTGTTTGTTGGTTGGTTGTTGGTTTTGGGCCACAGTGCATGATCCAAATGAGTCATAGAAGTGTTGTTTTTTTTAAGAGATTAATTCCTCTTGTAATGTATTATTCATCAGGATTTTGAGAGCGTCCCACCTTACAATATAGCTTGTCATTTTCTACAGCTGACTGAAGCACGGCTAAATTGTACTGAATAATGCATGGGGTGGTAAATAAAACAGCAGGTGAGGCTGGTGTCTGGATGCATGGAACAGACTGAGAGAGCCTTTCAGTCTCCAGGTGAAAGGTCTGCTCCGCTTTCAGAAGCAAGAGAGACGTGCACATTATTTAAGCTTCGGTAAATTGGGCGTTTATCCAACGCGGCAAGCAGGGATGAGCAAAAATACATCAAAATGTATTTACAAATAAAATACCTGACATAAATCAGCTACAAAATACACAGCCACAAAATGTATCAAAATAAAATACTGTATTTTTGTATTTTCAAAATATCCCAAATACATTTTTCCCAAATGCAGTTTTCTTTGAGGCAACCTTTTCTCTGATCCCTTCACTGGTACACTGACTGGTTGAGCTGACAGAGGAATATTGTAGAGGCCTAAGAAGGGTTGAAAGGATTATCATACAAATATTCAAATAATAATAGAAAAATCTATAACTTTATATCTCAAATGAATGGTTAGAGGTGCTTTAACCTTCTGGGGTCCGAGGGCATTTTTTGGACAGTACACTCGCCTGGCATAAATGTTTTATTATTACTGTTAACAGCTCTCCCTGCATCCCACAATCAAGTTTTATGTCTCTTTTTTCAGTACAACCTGTGCTTTCAGAATATATATGCGTTTGTTGTGTTTTATAAGTGTAATAAAGGTTTACAAATGAAAATAAGAAAGAAAAATTAAAGCGGGAAATAATTTTCCACACACATTTATTCAAAACACACAGCAAACTATAATAAACAACTGTTTTGACACTTGATAAAGGTAATTTGAGGTCTTGTGTGAAACACTGTACAACAAAAAGGTTCAAACAATAAACCCAAATGCACATTTTGAACAATATATACAAAATGGTCTATGTGGTTTTTTTGTCTTCATGGTAAAAGCAACAGATCCAGTAACATTCACATGCAAACTAGTGGAGCAATCCTGTTAGCTACACACTCTTTGTTTCAGCACGTGAGATTGTCATCAGAGGCTCTCCGTCTGCTCTGTCTGCTTTCACTGATCGCTGTGCGCAATGGCGCAGGGCGCATTTGGAGCCCAGTAGTATTCATTGGAGCACCCAGGGGGCTATTCAAACGGGCCAACTAGTGACATATCACTCCTGAAAACGATCTTTGGCTTTTCATGTGAGGTGAATCTGCCCTACGATTGGATTTTGGAAAACCATGTGACAGTGAACCAATTCCGATTGGACACTCACATTGCGCACGTCATCACACATCTTCTACGAGGAGTACAAAGATGGCCAATGGCTGGCTCCAAAGTCTGCAGAGTTAACTTTTCAGCAAAAAAAGGTAAGTTTCTATAAGTTAAACTCTTGATGCACAGTTTGTGAACAAATAATTGCAACACTGACAACAACATAAGCATAAAAAGCATAATTTCCACCATCTGTGCTGAGGCTACCTTTAAGTAACACTATGACCCACTATGAATCAAAAATTACTTCATGATAAATGGATGATTTGAAAGATAGAATTCTGGTTTAAGACAGACAGCATTTTTACCATTTTCAGTAATTGAACACCATGACAGTAACAATGGTGTGTCATCTCAGAACAGTTACTTAACAAAGCACAAAAAATACAGGCCATTGAGAGGGTTTTGTGGTGTCTCTTCGGTTGATGTCTTTCAGCACAACTAACTTTTCAAACAGTTTGGCATTCAGACGGCGTCTATAAGCCCAGCAAACGAGAATAACTCTGCTCTACTGGAGCAGACAACAGAATGGTGATGTTGAACCTTAAAGACAGAGAGCCCACATTGGATGAATAAGCTGTATGATGAGAGGATACTGGTCCAAGGAAGTTGGGTCCTCAAAAAAATGAAGCATATCAAGCTCAGCCTTGCTGTGTGAAGGCTTCTCAACATGTTCTGCGACAATGAAAAAGTCATCTGCCTCCTTTGTTGCAGCAGTTGAGCTTGAAGCCTCACTCTCTGTCACAAGCCCAAGATCTGAGGCGGCCTGAAGCATTAGCTCGTGAATCCTCTCTTTTTGGCTTGGCATTTGTGGAGGCAGCCATCGCATGTTGAAGTATGGATGTGTCACACTTGATACATGCTGGTAATAAGTTAAATAAAATGTTCTCAAATAAACAACAAATGTATGAAATATTATAAAAAATAAATTCCTAATATACAGCTTTTAACAAAACCTTTCCACAAGTAAACACAACAGTTCCAGCATGAAGAAGCCCTGTTCAATTTTATTCAACCTTCATATTTTTTGGCAGAAAAATTAACTTGTCCAAAACTGTCATACTCTATAAGGAATTTTTTTAAGAGAATTAATGTTAAAGAATCCCTTTACTTTTGTACAATTTATTTTATTTTCTGTCTCTTTCTATTAACTGTTTGTTTAATGTTTGTTAATTTATCTTTTAAAATAAAGTTTTGAAAACAAAAACATTGTGGGAGAGGCAAAAAAGTGAGTAAAACCACCTTTAAAATATTTAGAACCACAAATAAACTTGATTCTAGGTTTGTTTATTTATTTTGTCATTAAATTGTCCATCACTTATTAAAATAAAATAACTTCTCAAGGCCAGGGCTTCTCAAAGTCTGGGGACTATTTAACCACAATGCAGCAAACAAGGTCAGTAGGCTGAGCGAGTCCGAGTGAGGAGGATTGTAGATATCCCTCCACTCAGTGCTTTACAGGCTGCTGCAGGCTGCAGCAGAGGAGGGGGAGAGCTGCTGCAGCTTGGTGACAACAGAGACTTTCACTTTCAATCTCCAAACATCAGAAAAGTCTCCAGTAATGCCAGGAAAAGTAGCTAGATTTGTCACTAGTTGCTTTTGAGAAAACAAGTCATTAAGAAGGTTTGGAAAGTTGCCAGATTTAGCGAGAAAGTTGCCAAGTTGGCAACACTGAATGTAAACACACGCAACATGAACTCACCCGTGCACAGCACTGTACCAAACCAAACGTCCTGTACCGAAACGGTTCAATACAAATACATGTACCGTTACACCCTCACCTAATATCTGTATGTGGTGCAAATTTGGTGAGAATCTGTGAAGTAGTTTTGAAGTAATCCTTCATAGCATATATACAGTGAAATCTTGATCTAGAATCTGGATCTGGGTCACCTACAAAATTCAGTGGAGTCTTCCATGCCTTAATATCAATCTGTCGTGCAAATTTGGTACATGCTTGGCGGATGTAATAAAAAACTTGACACATTGAATACTTATTTTACCCGCTGTAGGTTGTTGTGCAGGTGTGGGATGAACTCCTGGACACTACATCAACATGCACACTGTCTGTGTAGGAGATTTTGGATCCAAGAAAGTCTCTTTAAGTGGCAAAACTTCCTGAAGAAAAATCAGAGGTTTAGCTGGTTTAGATTGGCCTCTAAGAAATCTTCTACCTCAACAACTGATCTGGGATCAACAGACATGCACGCACACACACGCACATCAGACTTGTGCAAAATTCTGAACTGAATTGAGAATGCCTAACAAATTTCAATTCAATTCCATCCATCCATCCATCCATTTTCTTCCGCTTTATCCGGAGTCGGGTTGTGGGGGCAGCAGCTCAAGCAAAGCCGCCCAGACCTCCCGATCCACACACACCTCCCCCAGCTCCTCCGGGGGAACCCCAAGGCGTTCCCAAGCCAGCCGAGAGATGTAATCCTTCCAGCGTGTCCTGGGTCTTCCCCGGGGCCTCCTCCCAATGGGACGTGCCCGGAACACCTCTCCAGCGAGGCGTCCAGGGGGCATCCGGAAAAGATGCCCGAGCCACCTCAACTGACTCCTTTCGACGTGGAGGAGCAGCGGCTCGACTCCGAGCTCCTCCAGAGTGACCGAGCTCCTCACCCTATCTCTAAGGGAGTGCCCAGCCACCCTGCGGAGGAAACTCATCTCGGCCGCTTGTACCCGCAATCTCGTTCTTTCGGTCATGAGCCAAATCTCATGACCATAGGTGAGGATTGGAACGTAGATCGATCGGTAAATCGAGAGCTTTGCCCCTCTACTCAGCTCTCTCTTCACTACAACGGTCCAGTACAGCGACCGCATCACTGCAGACGCTGCACCAATCCGTCTGTCGATCTCACGTGCCATCCGTCCCTCACTCGTGAATAAGACCCCGAGATACTTAAACTGCTCCACTTGAGGCAGGGACACTCCACCGACCTGAAGAGGGCAAAGCACCTTTTTCCGGTCGAGAACCATGGCCTCGGATTTGGAGGTGCTGATTTTCATCCCGGACGCCTCACACTCGGCTGCAAACCGCCCCAGTGCACGCTGAAGGTCCTGATTTGACGAAGCCAACAGAACCACATTGTCCGCAAACAGCAGAGACGAGATTCTGTGGTTCCCAAACCAGACCCCCTCTACACCCTGGCTGCGCCTAGAAATTCTGTCCATAAAAATAATGAACAGAACCGGTGACAAAGGGCAGCCCTGGCGGAGGCCAACGTGCACTGGAAACAGGTTTTACTTACTACCGGCAATGCGAACCAAGCTCCTGCTGCGGTCGTACACGGACCGGATAGCCCTTAGCAAAGGACCCTGGACCCCGTACTCCCGGAGCACTCCCCACAGGGTGCCCCGAGGGACACGGTCGAATGCCTTCTCCAGATCCACAAAACACATGTGGACTGGTTGGGCGAACTCCCATGAACCCTCGAGCACCCGATGGAGCGTGTAGAGCTGGTCCAGTGTGCTGCGACCAGGACGAAAACCCTGCTCCTCCTGAATCTGAGGTTTGACCATCGGTCGAATTCTCCTCTCCAGTACTCTGGAATAGATCAATTCAATTCCTTGAATTTGAATTGAGGTTCCAAACAGGAAGTAGAAATACAATTCAAATTTGAAGGAAGCAGAATTGACATTCAGATTTGATTGGAAGGAAGTAGAATTGAAAGTCCATGAAATTCTATGAAATTCCAATTGATAATTTTGATGTTTAAGAATCATGCTTTACAGTATATTCCATACATGACTGTTTTACATATTTCACACAAATATTATTGCTGTGAACTTAATGTACATATTATATTTTAATTACAGCAAATGTTTCTCATTGACAATTAAGAATAAAAGCATGATCTATAAAACAGATCATTTAATTTGATGTATTATAATTTTCAAATTACGGAAAATGGTGGAAACATACTTTATTTCCCAGAATGCTTTACTTTATCCAAGTTTTCAAAATGGCAGCAAAGCCATTTCAGGACATTTGTTTGAAAGCCACTCTGTTGACAAATTTGATGGTCAGAGATAGTTACGAGAAAAAAGTTCCAAAGTTTGAGATAACGGCAACATGGAAAAGGATAATAGACATACAGGGCCATCTGTACTACATAATTTTCCTTTTTCAAGGACACCAGGAAACCACCGAGCCATCTGCAAGTACTGCAGTACTCTGTAGCTCCATCAAGGCAAATTCAAATTTCAAACGGTATCTACAAGTAAGTTAAGAGATTTATTTATTTATTTATTTATTTTTGATGGCCATGGCATTGGCATTGGTATCAGTGTTTAGATCATAATTCAGAAACGAATGCATTAAAAATTACTCACTTTTTGAAACATGTACTGTAACTTATTTTCTTATGCATTAGGACCTTCTCTGTCTAAGACAAAAGCCACACTACTTAATCCCACATGAGCTTCTCACTTTCATAACTGTGAACGCTCTTACTCAACCTTGGGATATCTCTTGAAAGCAAAGCACTCTTGTAGACAGGAGTCTAAGCATAGCATTGAGTTTGAATTCTACCTTTTATTGTTTCTGTAAGGCTTCTTTGTGACAGTCTCTGTTAAACACGCTATATAGATAAAATTTAATTGAATTTATTATGTTTATTACTGAAAATCCTCCCACATTCAAATTACCATCAGGCGACATAAGGTATAATCAAGCAACTGGGAAGACTAAGACAGATAATTCAGTAATCTTCGCATACAATGCTAGGGAGTGTGAAGTAATTAATGAAACCGATCCTGGATTAGCAGTTGAAGGTGAGTGAGTGAGTGAGGAAGGGCGTTGTTACTGAATTTTGTTGCAGCCAAATGTAACTGAAGTAACTCTAAAGTAAGGCATTGCATCCTACAGTAAATATTAAATGTACAATTTAGGTATGCACTTGCAAATGACTTTTTATTATAACTCAAGTGCTATAGGCCATATTTATTAAGAAACCAAATCATTTGTAGAATGCATTACATTGTACTCTTGAGAACATTTTAGGTTTAGATAAATATTATGGCTTGTTTTGCCTACAGCTGAAACATCCTGAAATTTTGATTGTCTGCAACCAGTACTCACACAACCAAACCAAGATGCTGACAATGGTCATCCTCCAGAAACAACTTCAAGCTCTAAGTGGTCACGTACACATCAAGTTGCTCTCACTGGTACCATTGTCACATGTTGAAAATAAGGATTTTATGAATATATTTCAACTGGCCCAACCATCCTTCACAATGGCATCCTGTAATTTACCACGACTCTTTATGTAATTTACTGCCCCTTACCAAAAACCAAACCATTATTTTCCTTATTTTGAGTATATTAAAGGTCATGTGAAAACCAGGCCTGGGACCCTCACAGACAGTGCCCATCTTGTGAAAGGCCCCTAAAATGAGTCATACAGCACTTTTTATACAATGTGGGCATTTACAGTGGGTGTGGTTTAGTCTCAGATTTCTAATGTTACTGGCTCTCACCAAGAAAGGGGGAGCCCTCCGTTTAACTGTAACTTGCACATGGTGGTGGAAGTGAAACTTAGCTGTTGTTGAAACTTTAAACCAGGTTCCAGACACTTTTAAACAGATAACAAAGGCAAATACTTGATAACTAACATAAAATAAGGAATTAGTACAGATATTATCTAACAATCCCAAAGTGCGCTCAGCCAGAACCTTATCCCAAAATGTTCAGAATGTATAAAAACACATCTGGCTAGTCTGATGGGAAAAGCTCACCACATTTGCCTGACAATAGACCTATGGTCATATTGATCAGTGAGGTCATTCTAAGGGATGATGGGGCATTTTATTGTTGATTTCAATTTGCAAAGCATTGTGCTGAGCTGTCAGCGTTTTAAAGGCAGGCACACAGCTGAGAATATTTACCAAGATTATGAGGACGATGAGGATGACACATCTGATCTAGAAGTGGTCATTGTAGAGGAGGAAACTGCATACTTTCCTCTGGAAAGAACATCCTGCTTTGCCCATATATGGTCCATGATGTAGAGGATGCCGGTGTTGCCAACCAAACGGTCCCCCCTAAAAATCAGTCCACCCTGTCTTCACTGTGCATGTGTCATTTCTGAGGGTCAGCAGTGATCCATCGATTATCATCTCATTTCATCTTAAAACTGCACCCTAGTCATAATCTACCTCAGCGACAGATATTTGAAGCTTCTGTACAACAATCATTTCGGGGTAGCGATGAGAGCACCATAGCAGCACATCTGAGTCTGACGTTCTGCTGCGCCTACGTCATTTCAGAGCATCTGTAGCGATTCACCAATTATCGCCCCATTTCTGCTTAAACTGACTTTACAATGATTGCAGGCACAGAGTAGGCAGGGCGGACCCATTTTTAGAGGGGGCTGTTTGGTCGGCAACACCGGCTCAATAAAAACCCCCCTAGCTAAAGTTCACAAACTTGTATGTTTTTGCAATAAATTCATGCATGTTACTGATGTCCTGGAGGGAATGCATAAACTTCAGCCTGCTAATGTCTCCCACTGGAATAGCCAGCTAAAGATGTTGAGGTCAAACCTTTCAGTTCCCAGCGATGCCCTTGCTGAGCTCAACTGCCCCATCCAGCTGTCTGAAAATCATCCAGAGCTTTGTGAGGAATGGATGTGAGCTTGAGCTTGAGTCTGTAGCTTGAGGAAGCTACAGACTGCTGTCTGGCAGAGAAATCAGTGACATAAAGCTTTGCGAGCCCTTGTATCATACATTACAACATACAATTAAAGACGTGAAGATGACTGGGAACAAAAGTTTGTGTCCACTTTACAAACTTCACTTGATAAACGTCTTCAAAAATTTGAGGACATGGAGTGCTTCCAGTTGGCTGCCACGCTTGATCTCAGATTCAAATTGGACTGGTGTATTGCTGAAGAGTACATCCTAATTAAAAATCTCCCCTCTGCAAAATCAAATGCAGCTCCCCAAAGGTCATTGCCATCTCTGACATCAGCACCCACACAAGGAAATGCCCCAGAACCTTCCTACATGGAAAACCAATCAGCTACTGTGCTAGTTGACACAGTCTTGCATGAACTCTCTGTCTACCTGAGTAAACCCTGCCTGACAGAGGCTGCTGATCCTTTGATGTTTTGGAAAGAAAACCACAGCAGTTTTCCAAAACTAGTTGCACTTGCCTGCAAATATCTGGTCATGCCTGCATCCTCTGCACCTGTTGAGAGTAGTAACTGTGTTGAAAAGATCGAGTCGGCAATTTTAAATTGATTCTCATTTTAATTCCCACAGATCAATTCATACATGCCAAGATAGATTTTTTTTTCAAAAATAATAAAACTATATATAAGCATTATAACAACATGTCTGACAAAATTATGCTGCAGTTGGGCCGTTGCGATGTTTCCAGGGGTGCATATTAGCCATTTAAAGATGTTAATCATGACTACTGGGACTGTTGTCACAGGAAAGAAAAGGCATTTGTCCGCTGTTGTAATTCACACAGTCATTTTATTTTTATTATATTTTATTATTTTTTTGCATGCCTCATAACGTGCCATTTCTGTGGAACACTGCACGAAGATTCTCTGGTGTGGGCTGTAGAAGCAGCATTCTCCAGCTGCAGGAGAACTTAGGAGAACTTCCCCCCGCTGCAGGAGAACTTTTCTAATAGCTGCATTCTCCTGCTGCAGTGTGTGCTGCAGGCGCAAGTTTTGTAAGGGAGACCGGGGCCATTACCCCCCAGGAAATTTTGAAATTTATAACTCTCTGAAACACTCTTGCCTGCATTTTGAGGGCCAAATTTTGTGTAGTAGTATTAATATGTTGCATAACTAAACAATCATGTAACAGTTCAAAAAACAGTTTTAATAACACTAACCCATAACCAATCGATATCGGATCAAATTGAATCAAATTAAATCGAAATAATCAATTCTGAATCTTAAGAATCGGAATGAAATCGATTCTTGAAATTTGAATCAATACCCAGCTCTAATGGAGAGGATTTTTAGTGTTGCAAAAAAGATATTCCAACCAGAAAGAAGTCGTGGCTATAAGGAATTTCTCTGAATTGCAATTAATTTAATTCAACTTCCAGTTATTCCAATTCAAATTCCAACTCAACATCATGTGGGGTGGAGCCAGTTCAATTCAAATTCCAGTTCTTCAAATGAACTGAACCGAATTTCCAAATTTGAAATTTTGCACAAGCCTGACACACACACACACTCACCCACTCATTCACTCACGTGGTCTTTTTCTTTCAGACTCTGATTTGCACCTCCTTGTTTTCTATTTGGTTATCCCGCCTTTGAGAGCAACAATTAAATATGATTGTTTAGCTGCAACATTTCTGTCATTCCACATTCTGTCAGTCTTCTGTTGTGCTTTATGTTTATCTTCTTAGAATGCTCATTTCAGATGGTCAGTCCACTGGGTCTGGACTGACTGAGGTTTCTTCTTGTAAAATCCAAATATGTGCTTGCTAATGCCTCCACCTTACTTGTACTTATGTTGTGATTTGGTACACCAGCCAGCTATAACATTGTGACTACTGGTAGGTGACGTGAATAACAATGATTATCTTGCTACTATGGCAGCAAGTTAACCTTTTGTCCTAGAAGTTGAAGTGTTGTCAGTAGGAAAAATGGGGATGCATAAAAATTTAAGTGACTTTGATAAAGGCCAGATTTTGATGGCTGGATGATTGACCAGAGCATCTCCAAAACTGCAGACTGTCATATTTAGTACCCAGTGGTGGGCACAGATAACCAAAAAATTAACTTCGATAACAGATAATCAGATAACTGAAAAGTTATCTTTGATAAAGATAAACCAATAAACCACCCAAAAATGTATCGGAAGTTACAGATAACCGATAAATTCCAGTGTTGTCTCTGGTACATTTGCAACTACTAACAAGCTGAATTTGAGTTTTAACACCACAATCACTTTTGGAAGCGATATAAGACTCAAACAATGAGTCACCATTTCTATGTTTGAACATGCTGCCCCCTAGTGGAAGCTACACAGCTACAACACTGAAGCACCCTGAGAGCAGTCATAAAGCCAGCTCTCTACCAATCACAATGCTCCGGTCAGGTGGAGGTCTTGAAAAATAAAGGCATCCTGACTTATGGTTTTGTGTGAATACTGATAGAATAACTCCATTAATGTCAATTCTGTCATTTGTACAAAGTTAAAATATAACATATATCTTTTAATGTTGAATAATGTACTAATTCTGAGGTTTTGTAACACACACAGACAGATCGCAAAGGATTCTGGGTAAAATGTGCCTCTGCTAAACACTGATTGGTTCAATCATTCATTATGTAAACCAACACGTTAATGTGACGTGTGTCGTGTGTTGGTGTTTACAGATAATCGAGATAAATGTGCTTTTGTAAAATATTACATTTTTTATTTGTAAAAACAGGCATTTTTACGGAGCCCTGGAAATGTCATCGCAAAATGTTTTACATGTGGAGAGAATGTGCGCACATTTTATGATGTTGTAAAACATGCACTCAATATTGACATATAAATGTTGGCTTTACACTGTGCGAGAGAATTTTTTGGACCGAGTTTCAGGTTAATCACGCATCCTGCATCGTGTAGTGTACATGGAGTAACAAGCTGTGTTTAACATCTGACAACCACCTCCTGATTGCCGATCGTATGGTCGAATGAAAATCAAACCTGTTTGATATTATTGTAGTCGGCCGTCGTGAGGGTATCCTGCTGCTGCAGAGCTACAAGTGTCCAACCGCTCGCACTGTGCCTGTGCAAACACTGCAGAGCTGTCTTGTAATGTTTTTTTGTTGTTGTTTTGTTTTTAAACTTAATTTGTAAAAAAAAAAAAAAAAACTGCCATGAACACCACTGGCCAGTAGATGGCAGTAGAGGCCTGGAAATCTTTCCAAAACAAAATCCCAGATAATCCGTCTGCTACATTTAAGATGCGTGGAATTTAACAAACGCAAATACAATAATGTCTATAAACCCAGAGAATAAATTCACGAGGGTTTTAGGCACTAGAGTTTAATGCTGCTGTCCGTGGAGCCTGAACAGAGTGTCTGAAATGCATTTGTCCTGTCGTGAACACCCTGTCCTACCCATGCACTGCTGGGCTCAGCATGTGCTCACAAAACCTTAAAAATTAGCACATTAGTTTAAAACTAAAACATATATCTGATATTTTCACTTTATAAAACGTCAGACATGACAGTAATTTTAAATAACTTGTCCAAAATTAGTTTTGTTAAAATTTGAACCATAAGTTAAAAATGTATGCCTCTGGATGACTTGGGTGATATTGCCAGCATATCAGTATGGTGTTAAAGGAAATGTTGTTGTTTTTTTTTGTGACTAGTTCTCCTTTGCCTGCAGAGGTAGAGTGGTTTTTCGTGGAAGTATCTCTCTGCTGTTTGCAGAGGGTAGAACTATATACATCTGTTAAGAAACTTTTAACAGGTAGGTCTCAACTGATTTAAATTTTTAAAAATGTTTGCTGTTGTTCAGCTGGATTTACTGCGTTATCAGTCTAAAAGTTATCGGAGGACAATTCATCAGAAGATAATTAGTCTGATAATGGTTTTTAAAGTTATCTAAAAAGATAATCTGATAACGGAAACATTATCTTCAATAATTATCTGTTATCGGATTATCGGAAGTGTGCCCACCACTGTTAGTACCTGCCAAAAGTAGTCTAAGAAAGAAAAACTGGTGAATTGGTGACATTCTTTTGGGTGGCTCATTTATGCATGTGAGGAGCAAAAGCTGGCCCATGTGGTCCCATCCAACAGAAGAGCTGCTGCAGCTCAGCTTTCTGAGAAAGGTAATGTTGGTTCTGATACAAGGGTTTGGTGGTGTGCATACCTTAATGGGTCAAGGCTGTTTGGTGGCAAAAGGGGGACTTGCACAATATTAGGCATATGGCTGATGATTTACACAACTTTATATTTAAATTAGAAGCTCTGGCTCCAGCTGTTGCTGAAGAAGTCAACTTTGCCTCATATACAACCAGATGTCCCTGCACTAAAACCATTCATCGCTGTCTGTCTTTCACCACGATCAAAGGTAAAGCAATATGTCACGGTTCTCAGGGGAGCTGGGCACAGCAGGAGGTAGGAGGCACAATGCAGACTCACAAGCAGGTGGTAGGATATAAAAGGCTTTATTGAACATTCAGACAGTGGGTCTGGTACACATAAAGGCAGTCAGCGAGATGAAGGTACAGGCAGGTGTAAAACAATGGCGTCGTCAAAAAATACAGGCTGAGGTCAGGGCACGGCAATCAGAGTTACAAGGGCTGAGACAAAAGGTGAGGTCGAGAAAAACAGGCATGGTCGGCAACAAGGAACTATGGCTAGGAACATGGAACTAAGGTACGAGAGCTGGAACGGAGACAGAACATCAACGAGCAACCAATGAACACAAAACTCAAAGTGCTTAAAGCCATAGAGGTTAATTAGGCAGTGATATGAAGCAGGTGTGGTGAGCTGGCAGGAGGAGGGTGTGGCCAAACAAAGATGAGAGACATTGTGTGAGGCAAGAGAGTGCAGTGACAAGTGGGTGAGAAGATGACAGACAAAAAGGGGCGTGGCCAACAGAGATGAGGAAGTGCAGGTGCAGGACAGGAATGATCAGAGGGAGACAGTGATACAAATGAAACTGGGTGTGAATACATGAGAACAGAGATGAGGAGTGTAGACAAGGAAGTGCGGTGACAGCATGGACATGACTAATAACCATATACTAAAATATCAAGACCGAGAAGAACTAAGAAACAAAGAATGCATGGAATCTCAACACAAAAAGATTAATACCAGACAATAAAATAGAAAAGACAGAGAAGAACAAATCAAACCAAAGACTGCATGGAATATTAACAAGAACAGATTAATACCTGACCATAAATAGAAACTAGAATGGAACAGATATGTGGCGAGGGTGTAAAACACATAATATAACCAACGGATGCAATGAAAAATGTGGCAAATAAAACCTGTGACAAAAAAGCAATCATAAACAAAAATCAAAGACTAAACTAAACAAGAATGGAACTCAACATGTGACAATAGTGAGTGCAGAACAGAAACAACAAGCTGTGACAAAAGCAAAATAAACAGATGATCAAAAAAGCAGACAAAAAGAAACCAATAAAGAAAGACTGACAGAAAAGCATAACGATCACGGACTGAGCACGGGCAAATCATGACACAATACACTGCTTGTCCTGCAACAAGAAGACAAAGTCAAAAATTTGTAACTTTTTATGGCTAGTGTAACTGTCTCATCACTGAAAACAACAGGACATCCAGTTTCCAGCACACTGCCAACATGTGAATACATTATTCATATATTACTAACTCAGAGGGACTGATTTGATCTGATTTGAATGTGTTGTTTTAGAACAACCACTAAGCACCATATAGGGGAAACCGGGGCTCGGTGAATCACGGGGCACAGTGAATCAGTAGCTATATCTGCAAAACTACATATATATTTGCAGCAGTTATGCCATTATTTTTATGCATAAAGATATCCCCCTTATAAATTAGTGTTTTGTTTTGGGATACATTAAGGCTAAAACTAAGTGGCAAGTGAAGTAATTTTTTTTTTCCTATCAAAAGGAAATTTTGTGGATGTCAGTGTCTTTGTATTTATTTCTCACAACAGAGGAAAGGTGCCCCCAAAAATTATTAGTTATAAGACTACCCCGTCCAACTGATGAGCATGTGTTATGTCTTCTCCAGACTATCAGCTATTTGATAACATGACTCATAGGGATGAGCAAGTACACCACTATCTGTATCTGTAACTGTATTTGTTCAACCATCTAAATTATCCGTACCCGTATCTGTACTCATAGTGGGCGGGGCCTAAAGCAGACATGGGCGTGGTTAACCCAAAATGGCTGGGGCTTAAATCTGTACATTATTTTAAGTCTGAAATTGATATAGATTGATCAGAAGTTTCTATATTTATTGTTTAGCACTAGCACTAGCATCTCACTGTGGTATTGTATCACTTCCTGTTCTGGAGCACAGCGGTGTTTTGCTGTATCTGTTAGCTGTTTAATCTGCGTAGTTAGATTGATCTAGATAACTAGATAACGATTTGTTTCACAGTGTAATCTTCACGTGTCTTAACTAAAGCACTCCCTCTGCTGAATCACCTCTAAATTATTTACACATTATTCACTTTGTGTGTTTTTAGGAATCCGCTAGCTTAGCGCAGCTACTAGCTCTTAGCCGGTTTAGCATGGCGGCTTCTCCTGTCTCTCCCGCACTTTTCTGCTCTGGGTGTGAAATGTTTAGTTATTCCTCGGCCTCCTTTAGCAGTAATGGTACTTGTAATAAGTGTAGCTTATTTGTAGCTTTGGAGGCCAGGCTGGGCGAATTGGAGATTCAGCTCCGCACCTTGGAAAATCCTACAACTAGCCAGGCCCCTGTAGTTGGTGCGGACCAAGGTAGCTTAGCCGCCATTAGCTGTCCCCCAACAGATCCCTAGCAGCCGGGAAAGCAGGCCGGCTGGGTGACTGTGAGGAGGAAGCATAGTCCTAAACAGAAGCCCCCTGTACACCACCAACCCGTTCACATCTCTAACCGTTTTTCCCCACTTGGCGACACACCCGCTGAGGAACAAACTCTGGTTATTGGCGACTCTGTTTTGAGAAATGTGAACTTAGCGACACCAGCAACCATAGTAAATTGTCTTCCAGGGGCCAGAGCAGATGACATTGAAGGAAATTTGAAACTGCTGGCTAAGGCTAAGCGTAAATTTGGTAAGATTGTAATTCACGTCGGCAGTAATGATACCCGGTTACGCCAATCGGAGGTCACTAAAATTAACATTGAATCGGTGTGTAACTTTGCAAAAACAATGTCGGACTCTGTAGTTTTCTCTGGGCCCCTGCCCAATCGGACCGGGAGTGACATGTTTAGCCGCATGTTCTCCTTGAATTGCTGGCTGTCTGAGTGGTGTCCGAAAATGAGGTGGGCTTCATAGATAATTGGCAAAGCTTCTGGGGAAAACCTGGTCTTGTTAGGAGAGACGGCATCCATCCCACTTTGGATGGAGCAGCTCTCATTTCTAGAAATCTGGCCAATTTTATTAAACCCTCCAAATCGTGACTATCCAGGGTTGGGACCAGGAAGCAGAGTTGTAGTCTTACACACCTCTCTGCAGCTTCTCTCCCCCTACCATCCCCCCAATACCCCATCCCCGTAGAGACAGTGCCTGCTCCCAGACCAGCAGCAACCAGTAAAAATGTATTTAAGCATAAAAATTCAAAAAGAAAAAATAATATAGCACCTTGAACTGCACCACAGACTAAAACAGTTAAATGTGGTTTTTAAACATTAGGTCTCTCTCTTCTAAGTCCCTGTTAGTAAATGATATAATAATTGATCAACATATTGATTTATTCTGCCTTACAGAAACCTGGTTACAGCAGGATGAATATGTTAGTTTAAATGAGTCAACACCCCCGAGTCACACTAACTGTCAGAATGCTCGTAGCACGGGCCGAGGGGGAGGATTAGCAGCAATCTTCCACTACAGCTTATTAATTAATCAAAAACCCAGACAGAGCTTTAATTCATTGAAAGCTTGACTCTTAGTCTTGTCCATCCAAATTGGAAGTCTCAAAAACCAGTTTTATTTGTTGTTATCTATCGTCCACCTGGTCGTTACTGTGAGTTTCTCTGTGAATTTTCAGACCTTTTGTCTGACTTAGTGCTTAGCTCAGATAAGATAATTATAGTGGGCGATTTTAACATCCACATAGATGCTGAGAATGACAGCCTCAACACTGCATTTAATCTATTATTAGACTCAATTGGCTTCGCTCAAAATGTAAATGAGTCCACCCACCACTTTAACCATACTTTAGATCTTGTTCTGACTTATGGTATGGAAATTGAAGACTTAACAGTATTCCCTGAAAACCCCCTTCTGTCTGATCATTTCTTAATAACATTTACATTTACTTTAATGGACTACCCAGCAGTGGGGAATAAGTTTCATTACAGTAGAAGTCTTTCAGAAAGCGCTGTAACTAGGTTTAAGGATATGATTCCTTCTTTGTTATGTTCTCCATTGCCATATACCAACACAGTGCAGAGTAGCTACCTAAACTCTGTGAGTGAGATAGATTATCTCATCAATAGTTTTGCATCCTCATTGAGCACAACTTTGGATGCTGTAGCTCCTCTGAAAAAGAGAGCCTTAAATCAGAAGTGCCTGACTCCATGGTATAACTCACAAACTCGCAGCTTAAAGCAGATAACCCATAAGTTGGAGAGGAAATGGCATCTCCCTAATTTAGAAGATCTTCACTTAGCCTGGAAAAAGAGTGTGTTGCTCTATAAAGAAGCCCTCCGTAAAGCTAGGACATCTTACTACTCATCACTAATTGAAGAAAATAAGAACAACCCCAGGTTTCTTTTCAGCACTGTAGCCAGGCTGACAAAGAGTCAGAGCTCTATTGAGCCGAGTATTCCTTTAACTTTAACTAGTAATGACTTCATGACTTTCTTTGCTAATAAAATTTTAACTATTAGAGAAAAAATTACTCATAACCATCCCAAAGACATATCGTTATCTTTGGCTGCTTTCAGTAATGTTGGTATTTGGTTAAACTCTTTCTCTCCCATTGTTCTGTCTGAGTTATTTTCATTAGTTACTTCCTCCAAACCATCATGTCTATTAGACCCCATTCCTACCAGGCTGCTCAAGGAAGCCCTACCATTAATTAATGCTTTGATCTTAAATATGATCAATCTATCTTTATTAGTTGGCTATGTACCACAGGCGTTTAAGGTGGCAGTAATTAAACCATTACTTAAAAAGCCATCACTTGACCCAGCTATCTTAGCTAATTATAGGCCAATCTCCAACCTTCCTTTTCTCTCAGAAATTCTTGAAAGGGTAGTTGTAAAACAGCTAACTGATCATCTGCAGAGGAATGGTCTATTTGAAGAGTTTCAGTCAGGCTTTAGAATTCATCATAGTACAGAAACAGCATTAGTGAAGGTTACAAATGATCTTCTTATGGCCTCAGACAGTGGACTCATCTCTGTGCTTGTCCTGTTAGACCTCAGTGCTGCTTTTGATACTGCTGACCAATAAAATTTTATTACAGAGATTAGAGCATGCCATAGGTATTAAAGGCACTGCGTTGCGGTGGTTTGAATCATATTTATCTAATAGATTACAATTTGTTCATGTAAGTGGGGAGTCTTATTCACAGACTAAGGTTAATTATGGAGTTCCACAAGGTTCTGTGCTAGGACCAATTTATTCACTTTATACATGCTTCCCTTAGACAGTATTATTAGAAAGCATTGGTTAAATTTTCATTGTTACGCAGATGATACCCAGCTTTATCTATCCATGAAGCCAGAGGACACACACCAATTAGTTAAACTGCAGGAATGTCTTACAGACATAAAGACATGGATGACCTCTAATTTCCTGCTTTTAAATTCAAATAAAACTGAAGTTATTGTACTTGGCCCCACAAATCTTAGAAACTTGGTGTCTAACTAGATCCTTAGTCTGGATGACATTACCCTGACCTCTAGTAATACTGTGAGAAATCTTGGAGTCATTTTTGATCAGGATATGTCCTTCAATGCGCATATTAAGCAAATATGTAGGACTGCTTTTTTGCATTTGCGCAATATCTCTAAAATTAGAAAGGTCTTGTCTCAGAGTGATGCTGAAAAACTAATTCATGCATTTATTTCCTCTAGGCTGGACTATTGTAATTCATTATTATCAGGTTGTCCTAAAAGTTCCCTGAAAAGCCTTCAGTTAATTCAAAATGCTGCAGCTAGAGTACTGATGGGGACTAGAAGGAGAGAGCATATTTCACCCATATTGGCCTCTCTTCATTGGCTTCATGTTAATTCTAGAATAGAATTTAAAATTCTTCTTCTTACTTATAAGGTTTTGAATAATCACGTCCCATCTTATCTTAGGGACCTCATAGTACCATATCACCCCAATAGAGCGCTTCGCTCTCAGACTGCAGGCTTACTTGTAGTTCCTAGGGTTTTTAAGAGTAGAATGGGAGGCAGAGCCTTCAGCTTTCAGGCTCCTCTCCTGTGGAACCAGCTCCCAATTCGGATCAGGGAGACAGACACCCTCTCTGCTTTTAAGATTAGGCTTAAAACTTTCCTTTTTGCTAAAGCTTATCGTTAGGGCTGGATCAGGTTACCCTGAACCATCCCTTAGTTATGCTGCTATAGACTTAGACTGCTGGGAGGTTCCCATGATGCACTGAGTGTTTCTTTCTCTTTTTGCTCTGTATGCACCACTCTGCATTTAAGCATTAGTGATTGATCTCTGCTCTCTTCCACAGCATGTCTTTTTCCTGATTCTCTCCCCTCAGCCCCAACCAGTCCCAGCAGAGACTGCCCCTCCCTGAGCCTGGTTGTGCTGGAGGTTTCTTCCTGTTAAAAGGGAGTTTTTCCTCCCCACTGTCGCCAAGTGCTTGCTCACAGGGGGTCGTTTTGACCGTTGGGGTTTTTCTGTAATTATTGTATGGCTTTTGCCTTACAATATAAAGCGCCTTGGGGCAACTGTTTGTTGTGATTTGGCGCTATATAAATAAAATTGATTTGATTTATTTGAAAACTATTTACAGAACAGCCTCAAAATTGAGATTCAAATCAATGTTTTTGATCACAAAAGTAAACAAACTATTTTACAGAACGTTTTTTATAAACTCAGAACTTGAATATTCTTAAGTGTATGAATGAATAACAGAACAGCCTCATAATTGACATTCAATGTAGTAGGAATTTATGAACTACTAAGTATGCATGAACAAGCTGACTTCTCTGCAGCTGGGGATTTACAGTATGTTGCTGGCTTCCAGCAGCTATTACGTCTTTGGGGATCCATAACTACATCTGTACATCTTCACAGCTGGACTGGCACTGACTGGCAGGTATGTCGATTTCTGCCACATATAGTACTTTGGGTTTACGTGACGTGTTTGTTATGCATTTGCAGATTGTCCGCAAATCAGTTGCAAAGCAGATGTAATACAAATGCTTTATCCGTGGTCAATCTGTATGCATTTGCTACAACTTATTTTAGTCCGTGATGTGGACGTGATAGGCATGCAAAATATCAATTTTACACACTGTCCCAGTCTGCTGCTAATCCACAAATCCCCGTCACTTGCAGATATCAGTGGATAACGACAGATATACAGCGCATAGCTTGAACATGTATTGAGTATGTATTAAGTATGTAAGGCGGATGTCATCCACCACCAAAATTTTGTGCAGATCAAAAATCCTGGCAACGGACAAACATGCCTCTGCAGATAATTACGGTCGTGTGCGGGTGTCGGCCAACTCATACAAGCATGTTTCACAGATATTGCGGATGTTTAGCGAATATGAGCCAATTTTGTGTGCAATCCATACGCAAATCTTCCTAAATGCCAGTGGGACTGGGCCCTAATGTTCTTGGCATTTTTTTCCACAAGAAGTCAAACAATATTGATTAAGGTGTGTCTGTGTCTGTGCGTGCATGTGTGTCTTTGTGTGCATGACTGTCTGTGTGTGCATGTGTGTGAGACTGAGTGACTGTGTGAGAGGGAGAGAGAGGTTGTTCAACTGACCAATTTATTTTTATGAACTCTAGTGATAAAGTGTCAGATATTGCAAGCAGCCATATATAATAAAAATATTAATACAGGCTACTTTGTGTGTTCAGCTATATGTGTATGTGTGTAAGTCGTCTGTAAGACTGTTTATTTTTTTAATGATCCGTGTGAACTTGGTGATTCATGCAAACATCCAGTGATGGCAAACAGGGAAATAATATGTCAGCCTTGTTCACTGTATTCTTCTCAAAAGCACCATGTTCAGTAGGAGCAAAGTTTTCCAACTGACTTTATATCACCAGCCAAACTAAGAGCAAACAAACAGTTTAAAAAAATAAATAAAAAACCTGAATGGAGCGGAGGCAGTGACCGACGCAACACGAGCCATTTTCAGCTCTGTCTTGTCAAAAGTACCGCGTACGTTACGAAGCAAGTTCACCAAGTAACTTTAAATACCATACAAACTGAAAAAGAGGCGAGCTGAAGAAAACTTTACTGAGGCATGTCTGTGTAGGGAGGGGTGGGCACTGTGTGTGACTGGCCAATCACAGAGCGGGAAGACAGCCAGTTAGCCAATGAGAATTTTCCTTCAGTATGATCACAGATATTGATGAGTTTTATTCAGATCATGTTCGTGCTCATCAAAAATGCTTTATCTGTACTGGATACTCATCTGAAACTGAAACGAGTATCCGGCTCAACCCTAATGACTTGTGTGTCACATGCACCCGGCGCACAGTGAATCAGTCTACAAAGTGATTTTTTAAGCCCCAGTATCAAGTGGATGACAAATATTACTTATTGAAGCTTATACATTATTTTTCCATGAATTATTTCTATAATTTGTGTATATAAACAACTGTTTTCTTGTTTGAACTGAAATGATGACAGTTGTATTTGTAATAGTTTCCGAAGGACTTATATCACTATATAAGACACTCACACATTACATAGCTGGTTTGCTGGATTATAGTTTGTATATGCATCAGCATATATTTAATAATTTTGAAGAAATCATTATAATCATTTGTTTTTTCATTATATTCTAAGTTGATTCACTGTACCCCGTGAATTAGTCTCCAGGGCACAGTGAATCAAAAATTTTAAAATTGATTTTAAACACCTGTAAATTACACTTGCAGAGACATAAATAACACAACCTTATAAACAATAACTTGCTGTATTAAATCCACAATAGATTGACCTAAACCGATGCATAATGTAGCGACTATTACATGCCTCACAATGGGGGACAATAAAGATGTAACAAATTTGGTCAATTTTAGATCGGCTCACATGGGAGCACCAAAATAAAAGGTAATTAGGTATTGTTAAACTCCCAAATTGAATAAGATTGGCCGAGGACTCATTTAATGGGTCACCAAAATAATTAACAATTTTAGGGTTTAATAATTATAAATTTTTAATTTACTTGGAGCACCACCTATTTGAAGCATAGGTACTTTAATTTAAACATTCATTAATTTATCAGTCTCAAATTAATTAATCAGTCTCGGGTCTGAAAGTCTGAATTCTACGATACAATTGACCAAAGGTTTCCTTCTGAACACAAAATGAACCACAGCAGAAATATTTACAATTTATTTACAATTATACAAGAAATGAACAGTTTGCTGGCATTTTTGTGGACAGTGATTAAATACGTTCATTTATGGACACAATTCTTACTAACTCATGAGACATGAAAGAAAGAGAGATGAAGCTTAAAGACTTTAAGTAAATAAATCTGATTAGAATTTATTGATAAAATTTGAAGCCAATTAATTTTAAGAAATTATGAAACAAACATATGAATATGTTTAAAAAAGAAGAAGAAGAAGAATAAGGAGAAGCCACTTTGTATCCATTGACGACAAACCCTTTTTCTGGAACCTTTAACTGGGTCACTTAGCTGGTCCGTTGAAAAGGTGTTTCGGACAATCCGCCCGCCCATTGTTGATGTAGGTTCTGCAGCATGCTCACTTGGGTCAGGGGTTAACTCAGTGGTCTCCCCGGTTGATCCCAAAGGCTTGTGTCGGTTGGCTTTACCGATAGGATGGCTGTTTGCAGTCAGGTCGTCAACTTGCTGGACCCCAGAGGTGTAAGGCGAAAATGGTTTCTGGTAGCTTTTCAAAAGTTTGTTCGAGCTGGATTAAAAGTCTTTGTGAATTTAGAAAAAAACATAAAACTTATGAGCGTTGAAAAAATTAGCTGACAGAAAAGAAGAGTCACTTTTCTGTAAATTTGCTATTATTTTGAAAAGTTCAGCTCGGAAGTTCTCTTAAAACTTAGAAAGACTTGATGCACCTTAAAGCGTCAGGTTAAAATTCTCAAAAAATGAGACAAGAATAAAACAAAGAATGAATGCCACGTGGTAGCTTCAGACAGGTTAGCTTAGCATGGGGCCTGGTTGACCCAAAAATAATTAAGTGTTTATGAAAGGAAGAGAGAGAGAGTTACAAGAGTGGCAAGAGGAGAGCCAAAAGGAAAGAGAGAAGAGGGAAGAACAGCAATCTGTTCTAACTTTTTAAGGGGGACTGATGTCACCAAACTCCGCCCATTTAGGGTGTGTAATCTCACAGAAAACTTCAGGTCTTCATGGGGCAGACCCAAATGATTCAACTATTTAAACACATTAACTATTTTGGTATAATATTATTCTGAGACACTCAAATGAATACACATTATTAATCATCACTTAAACACATCCTTTGGATAAACAGAATACTTTACCATCAACATATTGATAATGCAGAAAGATCACACTTAAACTCACATCAGTTACAAGGAACACATATTTCAATTTCAATTCAGTTCAATTTATTTCCTTTATATAGCGCCAAATCACAACAGAGTTGCCTCAAGGCACTTCACACAGGTAAGGTCTAACCTTACCAACCCCCAGAGCAACAGTGGTAAGGAAAAACTCCCTCTGAGGAAGAAACCTCAAGCAGACCAGACTCAAAGGGGTGACCCTCTGCTTGGGCCATGCTACAAACATAAATTACAGAAATAATTCACAGAACAATTCACGGACGAATATACAAGAATTGCTATTGGTGCACAGGACAGGAGGTTCGCCAACACAAACACAACTCCCATCTCTGGATGGAGCTGCACCTTAAACAGAGAAAAAACAGAATCAGGCATCAGAAAGACAAAAAATACTGTATAATTTGCCAGCATTAATCAACAAGAAAAACAGAAGAAATACTAAGGTGATCGCCAGCCACTAGCCCTAAGCTTCACTAAAAGACCCAGAATTTAGGTGAAGTTGAGGCCGCGGCCCACTTCAATTACTAATAACATGAATTAAAAGAGTAAAAAGCGTAAAACAAAACTGCACCAGTATGCTAGCCATATGAAATGGAAAATAAGTGCGTCTTAAGTCTGGACTTGAAAGTCTCCACAGAATCTGATTGTTTTTATTGTCGCAGGGAGATCATTCCACAGAACAGGGGCACGATAAGAGAAAGCTCTGTGACCCGCAGACTTCTTATTCACCTTAGGGACACAAAGTAGTCCTGCACCCTGAGAACGTAAAGCCCAGGCCAGTACGTAATGTTTAATTAGGTCAGCTAGGTAGGGAGGTGCCAGTCCATGAATAATTGTATAGGTTAGTAGCAGAACCTTAAAATCTGATCTCACTGGGACAGGAAGCCAGTGAAGAGACGCCGAAATGGGTGTAATGTGGTCAAACTTTCTGCTTCGTGTCAAAAGTCTGGCTGCAGCATTCTGAACCAATTGGAGACCCCTAATGCTAGACTGCGGTAAACCAGAAAATAGAACATTGCAGTAGTCCAATCTAGAAGAGATGAATGCATGGATCAGGGTCTCAGCATCAGCCGTAGACAGGATGGGGCGAATCTTCACTATATTTCGCAGGTGGAAGAAAGCAGTCCTAGTAATATTTCTAATATGGAGACCAAAGGACAACGAAGGATCAAAAATTACCCCAAGGTTCCTCACTTTGTCAGTGTGATGTATGACACACGAGCCTAGGCTGAGTGTTAACTGGTCAAATTGATGCCAATGTCTCACTGCACCAAGAACCATCATTTCAGTCTTTTCAGAGTTTAAAAGTAGGAAGTTTCTAGAAATCCAACTTCTCACTGATGCAAGGCAATCTTCTAAGGATTTTATGTGAACGGAATTTCCAGCAGTTATCGGCATATATAACTGAGTATCATCTGCATAGCAGTGAAAGGTAATCCCAAAATGCCGCAATACGTGCCCAAGGGGTGCTATATAAAGGGAGAAAAGCAAGGGGCCTAAGACAGACCCCTGAGGAACCCCAAATTTCATGTCACTGTAAGGTTAGAGGTAGTGTTACTGTACAAAACACAGTGAGAACGACTGGTCAAGTATGATGTCAGCCATGCAAGGACACTCCCAGTAATCCCAAAATGATTTTCTAGCCTATAAAGTAGAATATGATGATCCACTGTATCAAATGCAGCACTGAGATCTAACAGCAATAGAACCGTAGTGGTGTCCGAATCCATTGTAAGCAGAAGATCATTCACTACTTTAGTGAGAGCCGTTTCTGTGGAATGATATTTTCTAAAAGCAGACTGCAGCGGCTCAAAGAGATTATTCTCAGTAATATAGTCTACAAGCTGCCGTGACACCACTTTATCCAGAATTTTAGAGCAAAATGATAGATTTGATATCGGCCGATAGTTTGTCAATACACTAGGGTCAAGATTAGGTTTCTTAAGTAATGGTTTAATTACTGCATATTTGAAACGTTTAGGAACAGATCCAGAAGTTAAAGAAAGATTAATAATTTTCAGCACAATCGGCCCAAGAGTGGGCCACAGGTCCTTAAACAGTTTTGTTGGTATAGGATCAAATAGACAGGTTGTGCTTTTTGTTAACGTTACGAGTTTCGTCAGCATGTCTAGAGCGATACCATCAAATTCTGTAAATCTAGGTAATACCTCAGTAGTGGCGCCCACCTCAATAGCAGGGCGTAGTGGCTGGGTTAAGGCATGCTGGAATATGTTCAACCTAATGTTATCTATTTTCTTCTCAAAGTAATCCAGGAAATCTTGTGCTGTAAAAGGAGAGCGAACTACAGGTGGTTGTCCATGAATAAGTGTTGCCACCGTGCTGAACAAGAACTTTGAGTTATGCTTGTTTTTGTTGATCAAATCAGAGTAATACGTCCGCTTTGTAGCCAATAGTGCATGCTTATAGTCTAAGATGGCATCACGCCATGCAAGGTGGAATACTTCTAATTTTGAATGACGCCATTTCCGTTCTAGACCTCTTGCTTTATGCTTGAGGTCACGCAGGTAATCATTGAACCAAGGTTACTGCGATTTGGGGGAGCGCGGTTTCAACACAGGTGGTGCAATCATGTCGAGTGTCGTTTTGAGCACTGAGTTTAAACTATCCACAAGTCTGTCTACTGACTGGGTATTTGTCAAAAGTGAGGCTAAGACATCAGGCAATCTAGCTTCTAGTTCAGTTTTAGTTGAGGAGTTGATGCATCGCCGTAATGATAAATAAGGTTGTTGTTCCACTAAACATGGCAGTGAAACTGTAAACTTAATAAGTGAGTGATCAGAGACCACTGATGTAAGAGGCATGATGTCAATATTCGTGACAGCAATACCACATGCAAGAACCAGATCCAGGGTATTTCCACTAATGTGCGTCAAATCCCGAATGCATTGCCGAAATCCTAATGCATCCACAATTTCCATAAATGATTTGCAGAGGGGATCAGAATGCTTATTTATATGAACGTTAAAGTCACCAATGATCAGAATGTTATCTGCTCTCGTTGACAAGTTAGAAATGAATGCACCAAATTCATCTAAGAATTCAGAATATGGGTCTTGAGAGGGTCTGGCCTTGGCGTGAGGCCATAAAAGTGGGTTCTTCGGCCTAGAGAAGCTCAGATTTTGACATGAAGCAATTATAAAGTCATGTAATTCATAGTGACCGAAATTTAACTGTTAAAAAGAACTTTGAAGAACTCTGAGTTACAGGCCTGTTTTGCTGTGAAGCCCAGTGTTGGCCCGTGGGGGGGTCTCAGGCTTATTTCCAGACCTCCAGATGGCACAGGAATTTCTCAACTGGGAGTGAAGACGGTCTCTGTTTTCAGTTCAAAACTCAGGTTTTTGTTGAGACAGCATTAATGTATTTATTTAATTGAATTGAGGCCATGCGCTACAATAATGTGTTTATGCTGCCATAAAACAACATTTCTGATCCACTGTGCCCCTTAATTATAGCATAGAATGAGTAATGACCAGAATGATGCTGAACACTTTTGAGGCCATGGAGTGTTTTCAGCAGAGTATGCGTTCATATAAAACACTTCTGAGAAAGAACACGCACAGACAAAAAGCAGCACGCCCTGAGGGAAGCTCACAGAAATGTCCCATGTGATTAGGCTCCCTTGTACCATCTGTAAATACATTTTTAATCAACCTAAAAATAAAAAATAAAAATAAAAAAAACAGTAAAAGGGCTTCTCCAGTTGAATGTCTTACTTTAGCAAAATTATTAATTATCTAAGATCCAATTAATTTAAACTGATATTAAATAAAAATCAACGAGCAAATTTCTCCATGCAGTCTCCCATCTAAAACCAATAAATGAAAGGGATTTTTGTTTTGTTTGGGGAATTTTCACATTTTATGGGTTGAACAAATAATGGTCAAAATCATGTAATATGAGAAATGGTCAGATCTAGTGTGCCTTATTTGAGAGAGTGGCATCAACTCAGAACATGGTGCCATTTTGGTTCCAACTATGCTGAACTACTTGAATGAACCTTTTATGTTTTCAACATTTTTTTTAATCATTTAACCACATACAGCAACACATCCAGGTACAGGTGCTATCAAAAATAAATATCAAAATATTTAAGCTATCAAATTTACATGAATTTACAATCTATGATGATTTATTTAATTAATTCAAAGCCTGATTTATGCAGCTGCAGCTCTGTAACTCCGTGTCATATAATGACGTGCATGACAGTTTTAAAGTTTTGGTCCGTCTCAGGATTATTCTTTATTCTGGACTAATTTAACTCTCAACAAGCTTTTCTTTCTACAATCATCACCTATAAATCAAAGGTAAGCTGTACAATTTCCTCTTTTGCCGAGTTTGTGCTGTAAATGTGCAGACTTTTCTGATCCATTTGTAATCAGCGTGCACACTGTAAAAAATGTTATAATATGATGGCAGATGAAGGAGTAGAAGCAGAAAAGTGTCAAATCATAGCCTTTTGCTGTGTCTGATTTAACAGGTGCACCTCAGGCTGCAGGTCCAAGTCTGAGCACGATGTGAAAAAATAAATGGTCCTGCTTTTAATCACAGAAATGACTCCGGTCCCACATGCGAGGGGGTTAATGGAAATACAATGCGATTCAACGGGACATTTTATCTGATGTGAGAGAAAATCCATTATATACGGTGTTTATTACATGGAAAACAATACAAAAACTTTTGGACTTTTTTTTTTGTCTGGTGACTGTGAATATCTGGTTTATATGATGACAGTTTAGGTGAATTTTGCTGTGCATGGGACTGAACACTGAATTTACCTCTCAAAGCATTGACATGTCGGCTTCCATCCCACATGGCTGACTTTATTTTCCCAAATTTTTCTTCTGTTCGGATATGAAGGGAATCTGTACATCTTGAAGCCCTTGCTCTGTCTATTTGTGCATCCAAATGCACAACAACCCGGCATTTTCAGCGAATAAATACATAAAATAGCTGGATTTACATACAGACAGATTAACAGTGAATGCTATTTTGTACCCAAGATGGCACCATGAGTCATATGACCTTTTTTTTTCGATTCGTCATGTCGCCACTCTCTCAATTAAGGCACACTAATCAGATCCCCGCCCCAAAGAAACAAATAAACAACAAAACAATTCATCAATTTAATATCATGGCAGTATTGCTGCATTTAGTTCATAGTTACTCCATAGTTACAAATGTAATCGTATGCAAATCATATTCTAATAATCATAATCATATTCTGATGATTGTTACCTAGTTAAATGAGCAGGCAACAGCATAGGGACAGCAACAATATATGTGAGTGAGTGAGTGAGTGAGTCCATCCCAGCCAACTTGTATAGACAAGAATGAAGCGATTAGTTTAAAATAAACTTTGATTCACCCGAACCATTCCAAAAGCAACTCTTTTTTTTTTTAGAATAAGTAGTATCCCACAGATGTGTCTGCTTCAGCCCTCGTGTCGGTGTCAGCTGACTAGCGCTGTTAAACTAGCAAACAAGAAAAACATGAAGCCCAGTACGCAAATATGAGTTAAATTGTCCAAGAGAGTAGGCAAATGAAACAGGAATTAAAAAATAAATTCAACATGTGGCTGATGATGGTGCCAAAGCTTTCTGTCTGTACAGCAAATTTGTGAAGGCTAACTCGAAACACTGCGTCGAAATGATTTGAATCCTTTGAAACACTCATGTTTTGAACATTGTGCCAAAGGGTGCATGAAAAGGAAGGCATCACAGTATGAGCTAAAGTACACAACAGAACATCATGCTGTACTTAGAGAACACATAGATTGTGGCCTGAGGATGGTGCCAAAACTTTTTGTCAGGCCTGCAAATTAGTGATGTCTAACTCGAAACATTGCTTTGAAACGTCTTGCGTTCTTTGAACCACAAGTGTTTCGAACATTGTTCCAGAGTCTGCCAAAACATTGCAGGTGATGCTCCCTCTCCTGCCTGAACGTTTATTTACATCAAATTAAGATTTTCATATTTGAAGGCCAGAGTTAGCATAGGGTCTGTACCTGCACGACCATGTATGTTGCTTGGTCACAAAGGGTAATTCCTTTAATTCATTTTAGTGGAGGCAGCTGAGAACCTCTCATGCTTGCTGTTCAACCCACTCATTCACTTGCACATCCCTTCCTTTCCTACTCTGTTTTTCCATCTCTTTCTCTCGGTCACTGTCTAACGGAATGTGATCAACACCGGTTTTCTGCTGTCTTCCACTCAGCCCAGCATCTGGCTTGCAGTATTAATTATTGTTGGCACGATGAAGGAAATGACAAATCCTTAATTTAATTCACAGGTCTTATGACCCTTGGTGTGATTGAGTTTGACAACCCATTATATGAGGCAGACTTATCACAGTCCTTACTTCTGCCTGGAATTTGGAATGAACACGAGCTCAAAGGTTCTTGTTTCATTAACATCTCACAGCCTAATTTAGGTTTTGCCGTCCTCTGCAAGCATACAATGTTGATGTCATGAAACTAATCACTCTTCCCTGAATGTAATCCATTTAGTCACCAACTGAGATGAGATTGAAACTCTCTCACTCAAGCTTCCTTTGGAAATCCACGTGCACGCCCATGCTCAGGCCATTCTACGCTGCACTGCATAATGCAGCCAGCACTGGATTCCAGTTTGTCAGCATCCTCCACAGATGCCACCCCACAAACTATCGGCAGTCTCAAGAGGCAGTCACTCACCATTACCCAGCCTAATCACTGAACACGCTGCTGTCTCCCATTAATGGGCTGACAGTGCTGAGCTGCATCTGGGATGAGAGTTGAGTGGCACACGACCTGCTTGACTGAGTACGTTATTGGTCCGTCGGCTTGGAGAGCGCCATTTAGCGTTCTGTTGTGTGATCTAATGAGATATCCTGCCTTGTAGCCACTGTGTGAGATGGGAAAAGAATCTTCCTAATGTTGAGATAAGAGTGTAGCATTCTGAGAATGAAACACTGGCCACCACGGGTTGGCGATGGTACACTGATACCTGCCTCCCTTCAAGCCTATTATCATTGTACTAGATATTTGATTGAGTACGTTGCAGTATAATGAAGGAAAATTGATTAATTTTATCTATCCTTGAAAAGCAGAGGCGGTAGCGCAGTGCGTTAAGGAGTTGGGTGAATAATATATAGAACTGGGTTTGATTCCCAGTCATAATACTTGTCTGTGTACTTGGACAAGATACTGCATTGACTAAATTCACCCAGCTGGAAATGGGTGCCAGCCTTGGCTGGAGAAGTAACCTGGTGATGGACTAGCACCCCAACCAGCCCGGTGGGCTTTGGGGTCTGTAACAGATAGTGATGTTTCTGTCAAGTCAAGTTTTGTTTTTTGTTTGATTTGTTGCCCATTTATAATTGAGTATGTGCTGATACAGTGTATTAATCTTATACTTGTATTTTCCTATATAGTACATTTGCACAGAACACACTGCAAACACATTAGTTAATCCACTGATGAGTTCACAGCTCTACAATGCATTAAGAAAAAAACTACCTTCAGTGCAAGCTGCTCCTTAATGTTTTTATTTATTTGTTTATTTTTACAATATAAAACAGACAAATGAAAAAAAAAAACTCATATGGTTCATCAGTTCCAGTTATTGCACAATTGTAGTTGTAAATCTAGAACAATAAGAGTAATACTGTTTGATCGACACGGATGGAAAAACTAATGGATTTGTAGTTGTGCAGTAGCACCGTGGCACTGCTAGAAGAGAAGTGCGATGAAATCTGTGTGACTTGTTTTTAATTCATTCAGTACAGATCAATCAACAAATGCTGCATTTAAAACCTTGGGCCAGACCCCCGAAAGTGTGTATGTCACTACCACCCATAATTTACTAGGGATATAGCCAAAGTTAATATTAATGTATGTGGGTCAATCCAAGGTGGCAGCTTTAGCAAGGGGGTTTGCACAATCTATCATGCTTAGTTATTTTATTGTGCGGTAACATATGTTAAATGTCATAGAATCCAATGGACTTGACCTTTTTTGACCATGACTTTGGAGACTAATCATTCAACATGATCATAACTAGCTCATCAATTAATCCCATTACCTCAACCAATCATTTGTATCCTTTTTTTTTTAACCACAATTGGAGCAATTTTAAATTTTGACACCTGTACAAGCTACAGCTGACTTTTTGTCATTGGGTTTGCTGTTTTCACCCCATAACTCCAAAATATTCAATCACAGACAGACCAAACTATACCTTTAGGAATCCATATGATCATACAAATAAGATGGCAGATTTAACCCCATGTGTAATTCTTTGTGACCCTATTACCCTGGGACGGTGATCATATTTTTTCATGTCCTGATAGAAAGGTGACTATAATCCCAATCAAATGTTTTCCCGCCCTGCATAGTGGTGACCATCTTATTTGTTCCAAGGACAAATGGGAAGTAACAGGACATCCTGAATCAATCTTCAGTGCAGTTTAGTGAAACAGACAGTGAAAAACATTGTACAGTTGGGTACGTGAAATTCTAATTTTAGCAAAACAGTTATCCCACACTGACGTAGTTTACAAATTGCACAGGTTTGTTGTGATTAATGATGCACATTCTCCACATAATAGTGCAAGTGTGAATTAGAGAAAGTAAAAAAAGAAAAAATGACCAAATGAAGGGTGAAAAAAATCCATAAAATATTAATGAATAAGTTAATAATAAATTAACTACACTTGCTGATGTACTATAAAATGTTTTCTTGATGAAGATGTGGCAAACTGGTAGAAAAATCCTGTTTCACCCATCACTCATCTTTCAACCACTTATCTGGGATTGGGCGGCGGGGGAAACAGCTCCAGCAGGAGACCCCAGTCTTCCCTTTCCTGGGCCACATTGACCACCTCCAACTGGGAGATCCCAAGGCGTCCTGAGTAAATGAAAATCCTGTTTCATTTACTTATTTATAAATTGTGTGAAATATTTGTACACTTGCCCTTTAGGGTTTTGGAAAGTAAAATTAAAAACAGTTTTGCATTTTTTTTATTTCTACATTGCCAAAATGTCATATTCAGTGAATCCAGAAAGTATAAACAAAGTGCGCAATGCATCTGCGCATGCGTGGGTCAAACGGGGGCAAAAATACCAACTACCAAACTCACACTGCTCCCATTGAATTTCTTATACAGTAGCATTAGCGGACTGTAAAAGTTAAGGCTTACAGGGATCGTTTCAAAGGCTTTAAGCCTTAAGCGACGCATACAATAATGACAGGTGCACATTGTGCTGTTTTCAAATGCTCAAACGGAATTTATAGGCTTGAAAGTTGGCTGAAAACACACAATTGCAAAGCTCCGCCAAGTCCACACAAAGACAGAAAGAAGAAGAAATGTGGTTGTAAACCTCCGTTCATTCTACACAATTTCCCCACAGAAAAGAACGATCTTTTTTTTTTTTTTTTTTTTAAGTGTTTTAGGCTTAATTATCAATTTCCGCCATGTGCGCATTCGTGGTGGTGCACGCTGCAGCGTGCATGCGCACTTTGCCATTACAATGCATTCTGGTTAAAAATTCCTAGCGCCATTTGTGACATAAATTGATAATTAAGCCTAAAAATATTGAGAGAGAGAGAGAGAGAGAGAGAGAGAGAGAGAGAGAAATGAGCCATCTCAATGTCACTTTTCAAATTTGCTCCCCTATTCTGTGTCTCCCTACCTTTTCCTGCCAGCAGTGGACATCGACATGAATCCTTGGGGAGAACAGCACGCTCAGGCAAAAGACTGGTGTTGACTGACTGAAATCTCGTTCCAAACGAGAAGAGAACAGGGAATAGAAACCTGACATTAAACCAAACCTGTTGTTGCTTAAAGTAGCCAGTAGATGGTGGTAACGCATTGTAAATAACCAAGGAAACCCATACTGAGAAACACAAAAATGAATGAAAGGTCATTAAGACCAACACCATTTGTTTTTGTTCTTTCCATATATTTTTTGATTTTGAAAGTTTTTGTATTGCACATGTTCTTTTTTCTATTCACTTTAAATCTGATATCACAGCCATTATCAACCATTATCTGAGTTTGAATTATTCGGAAATACTGATTATAACCCCATTATAATATGTTGAAAAGATCAGACGCTACAAATTCACGGGGGTCGCGTGGCGACGGACACACCTCCTTCGCCCGGTGTGTCGCTGTGCTTTTGCTGCGAAAATTCGCACCGGTGTGTCATCAAATAGGAGGAGCTTCCATTACGCTCGCCGGCTGTGGTTGTCAGTCAAGTTAACATGACGGATCTTGATCACACGGAGCGAGTTGTTGTGAAAAGCTCCCAATACAGCGAGTATCATTATTTACTGCAGGAGCTGCATCTGGATGACGGCCGCTTTCAGTGGTCCTTCCGCCTCTGCAGGACCCAACTTGAGGACCAACTGTCCCGTTCATGCGCGCACATATAAACAATAAAAAAAAAGAAACTCCGCTGCTTGCTGCAGCTCGCTCTTCCACCAAAAAACTCTGTCATAATTGTGTTTAGAAACCAGTCACCATTTGTTTTATTATACATCTGTGTAGTTAATAAGTAAAATAATCTCCATGGACGATTCGCTTGCGCGCACGTAACATAAAAAGAAAAAGAAACTCCGCTCCCCGCTGCTGTGGTGCTTCTGCTCTCTCCAAAAACTCTGTCATAATTGTGAAATAAAGGACAAAAGAGACATAAGTCCTGTTCACAGGCTGCTACCAGATACAGGACATGTTCACATCTTCAGTCAAACTCCAGACATCTCCACGTCACTACATATTCAGTCCCTGATTGATCATCACGGTGCGAGACATACGGGAGTAGGACTGATTTTGAGTGGGAGCAGGATGGGATTGGGAGTCATCTTTACAGGATTGGGACAGGATGGGATTTTTTTTTCTGGGAGCGGGATGGGACGGGAGTGAAAATCCACTCCTGTGTCATGCTCTAATGTGAAGGCACATGCTGCCTGTGCCCCTCCCCCCGTAGCTGCTCTCTTTCTATGCGGGGGGGGCACAGCCGCAACCGCAACTGGATGTTCCTGGGAGCTGTGTGAAACAAACACGCATGAAAAAAAAAATGACAAAAAGAACGGCTCCCGCGCAGCCATGACTCGGCTCCCTTCGTTCATATTAAAGAGCCGTTCAAAAGAATCAGCTCGTTCGCGAACGTCACAACACTATCTTGCACAGTTACTCAGTTTTTGAGAACTGTCTACTCCATGCAGATTTACCATAGAGTGCCATACTGTTTGTATTTCTTTGAAACTGATGTAAATAAAGTCTGAAACATATTCAGTTGCAGCTTTACCATCAGAGAGCCTCGTCCACAACTACCACAAAAGACTCCAAGCTGTCGTTGATGTTAAAGGGGCAAAACACAGTATTAAGAACAGGGGTATGTAAACTTTGGATCAGGGTCATTTGGGTAGTTCTCTTGTCATTTTGATTTAAAAAGAGGAAACACAGTTGTTTGACAATAAATGGCTTCACCCAACCACTAACCATGAGTGAAAATGAGTTTTTGTGTTGTCATTCATATTCTCTTAAAAATGGCCAAAAAAGCAAAAATTCTGCCAGGGTATATAAACTTTTGAGCACAACTGTATTTAACTGAAATTTCTGATCCAGACAACCAATGATTTATAAAGGAAAATCATAAAAATCATCAGGGGTGCCCAAACTTCTGCATACAGCTATAACAGCACACTGCGCGCGCGCGCACACACACACAAACACAGACATAACGTCTGTTCGTTTGCACTGTAACAGCACACTGTGCACACACAGACATAAATGTGTGTCCCTGTGCGTTTTTATGGCACAGTTCTTTGTGTCATTTGTCACTCTTTGTTGCTTGATAAAGACATTTATTCATGTGTGTTTGCTTTAAGTGCTAAATTTATTTCATTTGGAGCTGACGTGAGGAAAAGCTCAAAATGATGATGCCATGACAATCGCTTGTTTAAAGAACACGTTTAAAGACGTGTGGCCCAACTCAAGTTTGTGTTGGGCCACTGAAAATAATCAAGCTCTATTAGGAAGCTTCCACCTCTCTCATTTAAAAAAAAGGCAGTTTAATAGTGTGTTTCTCTGAAGTGTAAAGAAATTTTTTTTTTTTGGAACATTGAGAAAATTGCAGGACATACATTGGTGTTCCATGGTCACAGAATTAGAATGTGACCGGTGACCAGTTCCATTCCCAACATTTCATTCACTTTTCCAAGTACCTTTTCTTTATATTGACATATCTTGTGTGTTCAAAGTTTCTGCATATTGATTTAACCATTTTGTCCATAATTCTGAAAATTTACTCATTTGTAAACGTTATATTTCTCTCACGATTTCTATCCATTTTTCAAGATTTGGTGGTTCAGGGAGGAGCCAGTGCCTGGTCACAGCCTTTTTGCCAGCAGTTATTAAAATTCTATATAAATATACATTGTTTGATTGCATTTCGCTCCTACCCATAATTAAAGATGTAAATTCAAAGGGTATTGTAACCCTGAATATGGATTCCATATTTTTGTGTTGATCCTTCCAAAATTGTTTTATTATTCGGCAGTCCCAAAATATGTGTTATGTGTCGGACGCAGCCCGGAGAACCGACCAGCGTTTGAAGGACCCAGTATGAAATAAGCAGAGCACGGTACAAAGGATAACAGAGTTTAATAAACATAACGGTGAAGTGATACGAAAACAACAAAAGAGTGCGCGGTCTGGCGTGGTGGATTGGGGTGCGCTCCCAGCAGCGCTAACGGTCCGGAGCCAGAAAACTGTTCGGACCCAAGGACCCCGCCGACACCCCCCAGGTGGCCGCGACAAACCGAGTCTGTGAAAGAAGAAATCATTATGTGAGTCCACACTCAGCACACAGAGAGACCACTCAAAGGTGTACAAACAGCAAACACTTCCTGGCTTAACTGCAAATCAGCTTCCCACCCTGCAGGCATAGAACACCCTGTTCACAAAACTCCACTGCAGTGGAAGCTGATTTAAACGACTAACATACAGCTCAATATAATAAGGTGTGAGGGACACCACATTTACTGACTGTATAAATGTTAGTCACAAAACCAAACGTACCTCAGGAAGTGTGCTGACGAGCGTGAGACCTCACCCCCTCCTCTTTCACAGACCATGCATCAAACCTGGACGTTCTCTGCATCCACTGATGGGAGATGGCTCTAGAGATGACGATCTCACCCGTCTGGTCACAAGGTCGAGTCTCTGGCAAATACACACTGTGTACTCCAGTCTTAAATGCCACCATGTTCCAATCCATGTAGATGCACCACAGCTGTGAGTCCTGATGAGCCGCAGGTGATCAGCCTCAGGTGATCAGGGTGAGGTCCTGATAAACTCAGCTACACAGCCACTCAGTCCCAAATGCAAGCCACCTGGAAGGAAAAACAAAAGACAGGACAAAAGACAGAAACAAAAAGGCAGCCAGGCCCCCCCAGCCATACAACAATATGTGCCAATGATTGGCATCTTGGCTTCCACACTGTCTCCAGCCCATAGGTTCCTCCCCATTATAATAAGTTTTTTGCTTTGGAGTGATAAAAAATCTGATTAAGCATTTCCAACTGAGTGTGAATTTGTGCATTTCCGCACAGATGTACAGTAACCCCACCACTCTTCATCAGTCATTATAATGAAGCCATCCTTTTCCCATTTCATTTTTACATATTGTGTTGAATATGATTTTTTACTCATAAACACTTTATATAATCTAGATATTAGACCTTTTTTCTATTTTGCACTGTATGAATTTAGCATTTCCTTGAGCACCGGTTCCTGCACATCGAGAGGGAAACTTATGTCTTTATTAATATAGTGGCGCACTTGCCGATATCTATAGAAATCTTGTTTTCTCAGGTTATGACTGTTCATGAGAGTCTGAAAATCCTTTAATATTCCTTTATCTGTTAAAGAGTGTTGTTATGCCTTTAAGTATCCAATTGTGAAATCCAGTGTCTATTTGGTTGGGCTTAAAAACAGGATCGTATGCACACCATCTCACGATCTTCAAATTATTATGTAATTTATATTCCTCTTTAATTTTTGACCAAGATTTTAATGATGACTCCAGCCATGGATTTTCAACTTCATTAAGGATTCTTCCTAAATCTTTGTTCCCTAATATTACCTGTAATGGGGGTCCGACAGAACACGAGACTCAATGGCCTTCCATCTAGCTTGATACTGAGGGTTGCACAAATTTAATAAGGGTTTGATTTGCACTGAGTAATAGTCGTCTTTCAAATTAACTACTGCCATTCCTCCATTCTCTTTAGAAAGTTGTAATGTCTTGAATCTCACTCGTGGTTTTTTCCTAGCCATATGAACCTAGAGATTATTTTTTTCCCATTCCACAAACTGAATTCTTAGTAACCTCAACAGGGAGAGCTTGAAAAAGAAATCTTGGCAATATGTTCATTTTTACTGACTCAATTGTTTGAGTTAGACTCATGAAGGGAACAGCAGACCATCTCTGAATGTCTTGTTTGATTTTTGCAGCAAGTTCGTCGTAGTTATGTTTAGCTATAGTCATAATTTCAGTGGGAATTACAACTCCTAAGTATCTTAAAGTATTTAAGTCCCATTTTAGTTTTAGCTCTTTGCATAAATTTGTTGGAGGATCGTAATTTAATGTGATTATCTGTGTGTTATTCACATTCAGTTTAAATCCAGCATAGTTGCCAAATGTTTTTAGACAATTAAATAATATAGGCAATGATTTAGTTGGTTCCTTTATATATATAAGGACATCGTTGGCATATGGTGGCACCTTGTGTATGTCTCCAGAGATATCTATTCTCATTATTTCATTTGTTTGTCTTATAATCTGAGCAAGAGGTTCTATGTAAAGGGAGAACAAAAGAGGTGAGAGCCCACAACCTTGCCTAGTCCCACGTTCCAGTTCAAATGAATTTGTTAAATGTCCATTTATCTTTATCCGAGCAATTGGTTTTGTATATAGTGCTCTAATTGTTTTTATAAAATTACTATGAAAGCCAAATCTCTCTAGTACTTTATATAAAAAGCACCAGCTCACAGAGTCAAAGGCCTTCTCTGCATCAAGGCTGCCCAAAGCTGCCTGAATCTTCCTCTTTTTAATGTGGTTCATTATGTGCAGAGTACGTCTTATATTATTATGTGTTTGTCTCTGTGAGATGAAGCCTGTTTGATCAGTGTTAATAAGGGTCGGTAAAATTCCCTCTAATCTTTTTGCCAGGATTGATGTAAATAATTTATAATCAATATTAAGAACAGAAATGGGTCTGAATGAGCGACAATTAAGTGGATCCTTTTCTTCTTTTGGAATTGCAGAAATAATTGCTTCTTTCCATGAAGGTGGCATCTTTCCATCTTTTAGAGCCAAATTTAATATTTTTAGTAGAAATGGTAATATAGCCGTTTTAAATTTTGTATACCATTCAGTAGGAAAACCGACCGGACCAGGTGATTTGTTTGCTTTCAGACTTGATATCGCACAGGACAGCTCTCTTTCCGTTATTTCAGCCATAAGTATTCTATTTTGATTTTCAGACAGAGTAGGTACATTGAGCTGTTTCAAAAAATTGTTTATCGAACATTTTGTAAATTTGGTTGTGTGTATAAGTGCTTATAATAATTCTGAAAAAACACCTTGAATTTCAGATTGTTTATATACCCTCATTTTCGAAATTGGATCTTTTATTTTGTATATTGTATTGTCTGCTTGTTGTTTTTGTAATTTGCTTACAAGTAATTTGGCGAATCTGGAACCTGACTCATAATATTTTTGTTTAGTGTTTCGTATTTCCTGTTGGTACATTGCATTTATTCTGTTTCTTACAAGTTTTAGTTTTATATCAAGCTCTGGATTCAGTTCTCTCTTGTGTTTTGTCTCGAGCTCTTTTAATTCTTTAACTCCTTCAGTTTGGCTTGTCTTTCTCTCTTTTTATATAAACAAAAAGATATAATTTTACCTCTCATGAATGCTTTCAGTGAGTCCCAGACAATTTCTGGCCGTACTTCTCCATTCCTGACCGGGAATCAGCGTGATGACATATCCGCTGTCGCCTCGGCTGCGTTTTGATACAGCCGGGTCCCTTCTTCAAAAAACACTCGCATTTTCACAGGATATGGTACTCAGCGCGTTTCTTAAGAATAACCGGCAGGTAGTCATGATCCACGTAGAATCATTTCTTGTCATAGAAGACTTTCTTCTTTTGCCAAGCTCTCATGATAACCTCCTCTGACTCTGGAGCTAGCAAACTTAGCAATGATGGAGCTTTGACGGGTCAGTGGGCTTGGATCCCAGTGCTCTGTGGGCTCTTTCAATCTTTACTTCAGCGTCAGATGAAAAGCCCAAAGACTCTCGTAGCATTTTTTCCAAGAAGGAAACCATGTTGTTGCCCTCTGCTTGCTCCGGGACATTGTAGATTCTAACGTTATCTCTCCGAGCCTGGGCCTCTTGTTCTGTTAGTTTAGCTTCCATACTGATCTGCCGTTGTTCCAGCCGTTCCAATACAGTCGATGCTGCCTGCATCACTGCTTCCATCTCGTCAATACGGCCTTTGGCTTCATCCACTCAATCATTTGTTTTATGCAGATTCTGTTGAATGTCTGAAAGTTGTTTCTTATTGTCACATCTAAAATCTTTCAGTTCTTTGCGTATGCTATCCAAGCTAGCTCTCTCAGGTTCGTCTTCCTTGGAGGAGCCGCTCCGGCTACACTGTATTTCCTCATAATTTAGCTCTGTGCCCTTAACTTTTTTCTGTCCTTTACCTTCCCTTGTCCCCATCTTAATAAAAATGTTTAAGATTTAAAATTCACTGGCTTTTCGGGGAGGTTTTTTGGCAATACCGTCAGAGAGCACCAAAGTTATGTGGCCATCTTCGGCATGACCCGGAAGCCCCTCCGTGTAAAGAAAATTTGTGGTTGTGAATTGTGTTTTTCTGTATGTAAGTGGGACCGGGCAATAAGTTGCAGGACCTCTCAAACTACTAAAAAAACAGCGATTTATACTCCCAAAAATATGGTACGTCAATCATGAAGAAATACAAAGCATCATTTCCTCTATAGTAAATCTTTCAGAATTTCTTCACAAATTATGTCTGTTGCATTATCACACAACATCATGAACCAAGAGGTTAATTTACTTTTTGTGATGCCATCATGAAATGGCGTAAGATTGGGTTGTGTCTTGATGGTTTTTCTCACTCATCTCCTTCTTGCACAGTCAGTTTTTGAGAGCTGGCTACTCTAGACAGATTTACCATGCAGAATCACGCTTTATTTTATTTATTTATTTTTTTTATTTTTTTACTGTATTTCCTAATGCCCGTAGAGCAGGTAGATGAGTGGTTAAATATCTGGCATGCCAATATGTAGACATGGGTTAGAGTCCCACTCGTGCTACCGGTGTGTGTTCTTGGGTAAAACACTTAATCTACGTTGTCTCAGTCCACGAAAACAGTTACTGCCCTTACCTGTGGAGGAAACCTCCATCAGACAGGGGGAGTCATTGATTTTCATCCCCTTTATGCTACGGAATCCATAGTTAAGCAGCAGCACCGATGGGCCTATGTAGGACTTACCTCTTCTTCTTAATGATGGACGCAAGTACCTTTTGTGCTTGGTTCTAAAAGAGAAGGTTCCTGGTTCCCATCCTCCGTGTTGCCAGGTAGGACATCTGGCTTAAAATTTGTGCTGAATCAACCTTCTGATCTGCTGTGATTTCAATTTTCAATTTATTTTCATTTATATAGCACCGAATCACAATAGAGTTGCCTCAAGGCACTTCACACAAGTAAGGTCTAACCTTATTAACCCCCAGAGCAGCAGTGGTAAGGAAAAACTCCCTCTGAGGAAGAAACCTCAAGCAGACCAGACTCAAAGGGGTGACCCTCTGCTTGGGCCATGCTACCAACACAAATTACAGAACAATTCACAAAATGAATATACAAGAAATGCTGTTTGTGCACAGGACAGGAGGGTCTCCAACACAAATACCACACCCATCTCTGGATGGAGCTGCACCTTAAACAGAGAGAAAAAACAGAATCAGGCATCAGAAAGACAAAAAATACAGTATAATTTGCCAGTATTAAACAACAATAAAAGGATATTAAGGTGATTGCCGGCCACTAGCCATAAGCTTCAGTAAAAGACCCAGAATTTAGGTAAAGTTGAGGCCGTGGCATGCTCCGTTTCCTAATAAAATGAATTAAAAGAGTATAAAGCGCAGAACTATACTATGCCAGTATGCTAGCCATACGAAAGGGAAAATAAGTGTGTCTTAAGTCTGGACTTGAAAGTCTCCACAGAATCTGACTGTTTTATTGACGTAGGGAGATCATTACACAGAAGCCAAAAGAAATTCAATGAAGTCCAAAGACGTTCAGTGGCTTGCAAGTGTTCATGTATCCATCCCCTGACTTGAAAAACATGCATAAATGTGGTGATTTCTATCTACAATCATCCTTATATTTAGTTGGTTCAATTACTTATGGCCTCAGAAAATGCAGGGACTGTGTGGCTGTAATTGCTAAATAGTTGATGCAAAATTAGAAAAACAGTCACTGTCCAGATACTTACTGTATGTTAATATTGTCTAATTTTACCATTTAGAAAACCTGGGCAAACCATAGCGCAGTGCATTGAGCAGGTCGTCCTCCAACCAAGAGGTCAGGAGCGGAAATCAAACACATTTCATGTACAATATGTGAAAGTGCACCTTTCACAAAGTGCCACACACTCCACTTCGGTCCAGCTCGACAACAAACACAGCCGCACATGTTCCTGCACTGATCAACACATTCACACAGTGGAATCTCACAATGAACCCAATCGTCCTTGCTTCAAGCAAAGCTGAACTAAAACTGCTTTTACTGCACACTCGGCGTATATAAATACACCTGAATTGGTCTTAAACTCTTATTGAGTTAAAATGGGTTGTTGACTTTCTGTCTGTTCAGCAAAATTATGCAGGCTGTGAACTTTTAAAACTATTATGCAAAATTGCCTCTCTCCAGTGTAATTTTCAGCAGAGATTCAACCATGAACCATTACCCACCCATGTGCACTGAAAAAAAGGAACATCCTTATACTGTCGCAATGAAATTATCATTCAGGATTGTCACTTTATGCACTACATCTACATTTGCTGTCACCAAATGTAATTTACAGCGAGCAGCTTCAGAGAGAGAGATAAAAACGAACCCTGCTGAGGATATTAAATTATATGGATATTAAAAGAGCTCTTCAGAGGGATATGAGGTTGTGTCGATGGACCAGAGGATTTTAATAACAATAAAATATTGCTTTGGATATTCATAATAAACATGGTGTGATCTTTTCAGGCTGCTGCCTTTCATTTTGAGAATTATTTATTGGTTTCTGGTGCACCGCAGCTCAATGAAGTGATATTTTGAATTGAAGATTGTTGTGGAGGATGGGGGGGGGGGTCCAGACATTCAATTTATATACAAAGAATCTTTTCAGAGACTGTTGCAGTATTCATTCTCGTGTGCAGGGCGGTGCTCTACACGTGGTGCTTTCCTCACGGGAGCATGATCTTCAAGGTCAGTATAAATTTCAATTATCCATAAAACGAAAACAATAAAACAGGACTGAAATGAAAATATGCCATTTTTATCAAGTCAGGTCTGGGAGCATGTTGCATTCAACACACCTCATCACCATCTTGGTTCCTAGATGGCAACCACCAAACAAACACCCCGTCAGTCCTCACCACTGGAAAATAAGCATCTATCTGCCACAACCAGGTGAAATGTGGCCGTCCCTCAACGGTGACTGATGGTGACCACGAGGTAGATGCCGTTGATACTGGTGTTTATTTATTTATTTATTTGTCTGTCTGACTGTTAGCAGGATTACATCAAAACTACTGCACAGATTTTGAAGAGATTTTCACCACCACCCTGACATCGGGGTGAATGTGAGGCATTATTGTAAAGCGCTTTGAGCGTCTGATACAGATGGAAAAGCGCTATATAAATGCAGTCCATTTGCCACAGATAAATATTAGGGCATGGAAGACTCCAAAAAAGTTTTGAGGTGATCCAGGTCTGGATTCTGGACTTTGAAGAGTTACATCATAACCACAGATTCTCACCAAATTAAGGCCATGGAAGACTACAATAAATTTTGGAGGTGATCCAGATCCAGATTCTGGATCAAGATTTACCTTTATATAGGCTTTGGGGGATGATTCAGATCTGGATTAATGGATGTCAGAAATCTCTGATTGCTCTTGTTAAAATTGCATTATTATCAAGAAATGTTTGGTGTTACATAAACCAACCCAACATGGTTCCAAACCCAGAGAGAACTTCAGCGATAGCAGGGCTGCAGAACCTTGGTCCCTTTAATCTGTTTAGGTTGGGGATTTACATGAAAGTTAGTGCATGCTTTTGCTTATATTATGTTGTGCAGCACAAGTAAGTTTGAAGAAATTGGGGACTTTGTAAGGCAGAGGAATGTTTATTTATTGACAATCAGGTTTGAGAGGCTGGATTGCAGGAAAGGGCTTTGAAAAGAGACACGAGCTTTCAATGCATAGGATTAGTGGAAGTTAAATATGGGGAAATGGATACAGAAAGAACTGACAAAATACAGTCTGGATGGAACTTGGAAGATTGTAGCAGGAGTGTTGTCACTGAAGAAATAAAGCAAAGGTTAAAGTTCAGGTTTGCAAGACAGTGGTAAGAAAAGCAATGTGTGGGATTATGTAAGAAGAGGTGGGCAGTGAAGGGAGTGTAGGAGGAGATGCTGAATGTGTCAGAAATTAGAAGCAGTGAAACTGTAGCATTTTTATGTTCATTTGTTTTGTTTGAATTTTTACTGTGCATTCCATTTATCTGCAGGATATTCTGTGTGCTTCTCCAAGTGGTTAAGCAAAAGTGAAATATGCAAAAATGACTCCATAAATCCAGTTTGTATTTTGTCATTTAATTTAATTTAGCGCACGAGTTCGTTCCCATTGATTGTTCAATCACGTGCAACAAAACCCCAAGAGATCTTCAAAAACAGATTCACATCATTTGATGCACAAATCTGCACACAGCCTTGTGGAGGAGAGAAGTGCAAACACATCAGTTTAGTTCAGTTCATCTCCAGACATGTTTTTGCTGGATTAGTGAGAATAAATAAAATTTCAATGTATTAGTCACTCACTGTTGGTGCAGGTTTTCTGATGAAGATGATGTTTGAGAACAAAATGCTCCTAAATAGTTATACTTTGTGTACAGCAGTTTCACTTTCCACTTTGTTTAATACAAGCAAAAATGGTGAATTACACAGTTGGCCCTGCAAACATGGCAACATGGAGCAAATGTAGTACAACTCAATAATTAATACACAGTTTTATATTCTGAGCCATCAGGATTATGTCTCATAGTACAACTAAATGCTGTTTTTGAGGAGAATAGTTCAAATGATCATACAAGCATGAAACCTGGCATTTTGGGGAACTCTTCAAAATTAGATGATGAGCCTTGGAAGCAAAAATCCAAGATGGCTGCTGTTTTTCAAGATGTTCCATTTAAGGGTTAAGCCCTGGTCAGACTGAATAATATGAGCGAAGCGGCGCGCAGCGGCATGAAGCTCACTCATGGTACAGGGCGTTCTAAACAGGAAGTGCCAATTTTCAAATCCACAGTAAAACAGGAAATGTTCAAATGTGAAACACTTCCTGAATTGACAGACAAGATCCCATGGAATCTCGCGGGAACTCAGTGGCAAGTTCACACTCAAACAGGAAGTGTCAATTTATCAGTTCACACTCAAACAGGAAGTGTCAATTTATCAGTCACAGTGAAACAGGAAATGTTCAAATGTCAAACACTTCCTGAATTGACAGACGAGATCCCATGGAATCTCGCGGGAACTCAGTGGCAAGTTCACACTCAAACAGGAAGGGTCAATTTATCAGTCACAGTGAAACAGGAAATGTTCAAATGTCAAACACTTCCTGGCATGGGTGGAGCTAGAGTGGAGGACAGGGTTTCACTGGAGTCTCCTGATTGGACACAGATGATTGACATGTCACAGCACCACAAGTCTGGTTAAAAGAGCTGCATTTTCAAAACAGTGAGTCACATTGACTGCTAGGTTCCTCTTGTCCAGTAGTTGGTGCTGTGTGCCACAAAAAGTTCTAATCCACCTTAGTAGAAGAAGAAGAATGGTTGCTCCAGATTTGAACTGAGCATGTTGTTTGAACTATGGACTTCGAATGACACCAAACTTATATTGGTGAGTAAACAACCATATTTTATGCCAGAAATGAGGTCCAAGTTAAGCAAAGTATACTTTATTGTCAAAAATCCATGTAACACGGTTAGCACAGAAGATTGAAATTGCATTTGACCAGTCTCCAATGTGCAGTTAAACTAAACATATAGATAAGACATTGACAATAATCACACACACACACACACACACACACACACACACACAATGTGCAGTAAAAACTAACATACTGATACATGAATTTACATTTCTCTCTCTGACACATTTCACTCACAACCACACACACACATGTGCAGTAAAAAAGACTAACATACTGATACAGACATGTACAATAAATACACACACACACAAAATCACACAGCAGCAGAAGTACAATCAGTGGACATACAGGTTATGTGCAGTAGTGTAGATGCAGTATGTAAGGTGCAAAGAGTAAAGTGCAAGTGACATGGTGAAATGAAATGTTCATGGAATGTTCTTCAGTGTCTTTGAAATGTTCATGTAGTTTTCTTCAGTGTGTTGATGAGTTTGATGGCTTGTGGAAAGAAGTTGTTTCCCAGTCTGCTTGTGGGGCACCGCATGTTGCGGTAGCACTTCCCTGATGGTAGTAGGGAGAACAGTTTGTGTGCTGGGTGAGTGGGGTCTTTGATGATGTTCATTGCTCTCTTGGAACAGTGTGAAGTGTACAGGTCCTGAATGGCTGGTAGGGGTGATCTGATGATCTTTTCTGCAGTCCTCACCACCCTCTGTAGTGCCTTCTTGTCTGCAGCTAGACAGCTGCTGTGCCAGACAGAGAGGCTGCTGGTCAGGATGCTCTCAATGGCACCCCCGTAGAAGGTAGTGAGTGCAGATGTGGGGAGGTCAGCTCTTCTCATCCTCCACAGGAAGTGGAGTCGTGTCTGTGCTTTTTTGACCAGGGAGGTGGTGTTTGTGGTCCATGTGAGGTCATCTGTGATGTGCACTCCAAGGAACTTGGTGCTTTTCACAGACTCCACAGCACTGCCATTGATGATGAGTGGGATGTGTGTTGGTTGTTCTTTCCTGAAGTCCACAGTTGTTTCTCTTGTTTTGCTGACATTGAGTAGCAGGTTGTTCCTCTCACACCAGTTGATGAGTTGGTGTACCTCCTCTCTGTATGCTGAGTCGTCGTCGTGTCTGATGAGGCCCACCACTGTTGTGTCATCGGCGAATTTGATGATGTGAAGCAATCATGGGTCATCAGTGTGAACAGCAGAGGAGATAACACACATCCCCGTTGTTTATGATGGTGGTCGCTGAGGAGTTGTTGCCGACTCTGACTGTCTGCGGTCTGTTTGTGAGAAAGTCCAGCAGCCAGTTACACAGTGAAGTGTTGATGCCTGTTGCACTCAGCTTGTCTACCAGATGTTGGGGAATGACAGTGTTGAATGCAGAACTGAAGTCGATGAACAGCATCCGTGCAAGACTGTTTTTGTTTTCCAGATGAGCCAGGCAGAGGTGGAGTGCTGTTGCTATGGCATCATCAGTGGAGCGCTTGGGGCGGTAGGCAAATTGATATGGGTCCATAGTAGTGGGGAGGGTGGATGTTATGTGGGCCTTCACCAGTCTTTCAAAGCACTTCATTATGATGGAAGTGAGTGCTATGGGTCTGTAGTCGTTTAGTGATGATGCTGGTGACTTCTTTGGTAGTGGTACAATGGTGGTAGCTTTGAAGGTTGCTGGTATGGTGGCTTGGTTCAGAGAGACGTTGTAGATGTCTGTGAGGACGTTGGTGAGTGAATCTGCACAGTCTCTGAGCACACACCCAGGTATGTTGTCTGGACTTGCAGCTTTTCTGGGGTTCACCTTGAGTAGGGTCTTCTTCACGTCTGCTGGGTCCAGTTGAAGTGTTATGCTGTCTGGGCTGACGGGGGCTTTTGTAGGTGTTGTTGTGTTATTTTCTTCAAACCGGCTGAAGAAGGTGTTAAGTGAGTTGAGGAAGTCTGTGTTGTCCTCACACGGTGGGGCGGCTGGCTTGTAGTCTGTGACTGACTGGATGCCTTGCCACAGGCGTCCTGGGTGTTTTGTGTCTGTGAAGTGGGAGTTGATTTTCTGTCCATAGGCATGCTTGGCTGCTCTCACGCCCCGGTGCAGGTCGGCCCTGGCTGACTTGAAGGCCTCCTTGTCCCCAGACTTGAAAGCAGTGTTGCGTGCTCTCAGGAGCTCACGTACCTCCTGGTGAACCAGGGTTTTTCATTTGCTCTTACTGTAATGTCCTTGGTGACGGTTACATCTTCCATGCATTTTATGTATTTTGTTAAAAGCAGCATTTCTCCTTTAATTCGGGTGGCCTTAAGTACACATTTTTAAACTAAGACAGCAGCTGGTTCTGTTGGCTTATTAGTGCACCAGAAAACTGAAACAATCCTTCAAATGGTGATACAAGCATCAAATTCTACACAAATACAGCTGGAGCAAAATTAATGGAGCAGCTTTAACTTTTGACCCCTGAACAAACTGAAACTGACCTTTGTCACCATTCTTGCTGCTTTTACCTCATAACTCCATAACATTCAGTCACAGATTGTCCAAACTATACCTTTTTTTGTAATCTTTATGATCAGACAAATAATGTGGTGTAGTTTTCTATATGATTGGAGCATCTTTTAATTTAGACCAGGGGTGGGCAACTTGTTCCAGAAAGGGCCAAGACATTCCAGGTTTTCTTTTTCTTGGCTGCAAAGAAACCTGCACCCTCTTGGCCCTTTCTGGAACAAGTTGCCCACCCCTGATTTTGACCCTGACCTGGCTGCCTATTGAAAATTCAAGTGGCCAGTCAGTTTTTTTTTTTTTTTAAGAGTTCATGTCTATGGATTATTTGTGCAGAATGTGATGTTTGTATCACCATTTGCAGGATTCCACTCTAAATATTCTCTTATCTGCTGCACTATACGTATATGAGATGTAAGATGCTGCTCCTCAGTGTTTCTCAGTTGCCCTCAAAAGTATTGGAACACTTGGTATTTCACACATTTTAATTTGTTTATTCCATTTCAAATACATTTTTTTGTTTCTAAAATTATCTTCCTTAACTCAGTCTGAAAGTAAATCTCAACAACTTGATATAAATTAATTAAAAATATAAAATCCAGCTTCCTGATGAAGTGGTGTAGAGGAGGATTTTCTTAAAAAGAAGACCTGAAAGTTCAGCTACAATTTGACAGAAAGTACATTTGAGATGAAAGTCTAGATTTGATGTTTTGGTGAAAGAAACTTTTGTATTTCTTCATAATTGATGTAAATGAAGTCCGAGACATATTGTTCATGTTTCCATCCCTGACTTGTCTAAAGAAAACTGGCAATAAAACTGATTATTATTTACAGGTTTTATCAAGTTTTAGAGATTGCTTTCAGTTTGAGTTTGAGGAAGATAAATTTAGAAATTTTTATTCTTTATATTTTTTGTATTTCTTGCATTTGAAATGGCATAAAGAAATTAAATGTTTGAAATACCAAGTGTTCCAATACTTTTGGAGGGCACAGTATCCTAACCTGCAAAATGAGTGTGGTATTATTACTGTTTTGTTTAAGAATGTTCTAAAATTGCTGCACTTTGTGTCAAATCATAGTCATATGATGAGCTGAGTCAGGGGATGATCAGGCGCCAAGAAAACTGGATGGATACTGTCAGGGTCTATGTCGGTGACTTGACGCAGGCGCCCTCCCACTCTGATCAGTCCACTGAGGTTGTCATACTCAGGAGAAAGGGCGCTGAGCCGACTACTTGATCATATAGAGTTACCTGCTTGGAGGGCTTGGACCTCCTCTGGGAAGCTGTCATTCTGTGCAGAGTGAAGCATCTGGGTCTCTGCTTCTATATGCTCAGTAGCTGAGAAAGATGTGGCAGCCAGCCCATGCAGGGATTTGTGAGATGCCAGGGTCAAGTCCTCTAAAGACGTGTACTGCGCTGGATCTGGCAAGCTTTGAGATACAGATGTGAAGCTACAGAATGTGGTCTTTCTGAGTTCGTTGCTGCCACTGTCTGGAAACTCTGTTGGGGGCTTAGGCCAGGATTCAGGAGTCTGTGAGAGGAAATGTGGGCCCTGTGACCAGCGGCTGGAGACAGTAAACTCTGACAACTGTTTCCTTCTGGTGATGTCATCCGCAGGATTCTCCTCTGAGGATACATACCTCCATTTTTCTGGAGAGGTTAGCTCCTGTATCTCACAAATCCGAGTCCCCACAAAAACTTTGTACTTGCAGGAGCTGGACTGGATCCACTGTAGCACTGTAGTGGAATCGGTCAACAGGTAGACAGCGGCAGGGTAGTGAAAGTTTCAGTTTGGAGAAGATTGGCCAGTTGAGCCACCAGCACTGCTGCACACAGTTCCAGTCGGGGCATTGACAGCTGTTTGCGGGGTGCTACTCTGGAGCGTGCCATGACGAAGGAGGTGGAGATGTGAGCCTTCTGGTCTGTGATCTCTGAGGTTGACACAGCTCCATAGGCCTCTCAGAGGCATCACAAAAGATTGAGCCTCGTATGCAGCACTACTGACATCATGAGGAGGAGCAATAGCAGCGGGGGATGGTAATCAAATCAAATCAAATCAATTTTATTTATATAGCGCCAAATCAGAACAAAACTGTTGCCCCAAGGCGGCTTTTATATTGTAAGGAAAAAGCCATACAGTAATTACAGAAAAACCCCAACGGTCAAAACGACCCCCTATGAGCAGCACTTAGCGACAGTTGGGAGGAAAAACTCCCTTTTAACAGGAAGAAACCTCCAGCAGAACCAGGCTCAGGGAGGGGCAGTCTTCTGCGGGACTGGTTGTGGCTGAGGGGAGAGAATCAGGAAAAAGACATGCTGTGGAAGAGCCAGAGATTCAATCACTAATTGATTAAATGCAGAGTGTGCATACAGAGCAAAAAGAGGTGAATAAAGAAACACTCAGTGCTCATGGGAACCCCCAGCGACTGGAGATTGGACAGCTCTTCCTCCCATTCCAGCCATGGACTGAAGACGATTTCCTTCATGGGCTCGTCCAATGGGTCTGCTGCTCCCTCTGGTGGCTGATAGTGCGATGTAACATATGCTACAGAGAGATCTTGAGGTTGTGGCAGAGTACATCTGGTTGGAGCTGTTTGGAGGCTGCAGCCATTGGTACCACTGACTGTGTAGAAACTCAGCCTTGTGTGGGTCAGGGCTCCCATATTGCACTGATTGTAGAGCAGGTTGAATCACATGACTCACTCTCAGGGCAGGATCTGGTAGTGGCACAGGCTTAGGTGCTGGCTGAATACCTAGATAAACTGGAGAGACTCCTGGCAGTGGCGCAGGGTGAGGAGTGAGCTGAGGCACTGAATGACCTACAGGCTGGAAGGCAGTACTCATCCTCGGTGGAGATAAAGGCGGAGGTGTAGGAGCTGCGTCTGGCTGTAGCAATGACATTAGAGTTGGCTGACTGTGAGGTGGATGCTGGGTTACAGATGTTACTCTGGTTAAAGGGCCAGGTTGTATAGGTGAGCGTTGAAGGAGCTGGCCGGTGGTGCTGACTGGACCATGGGGCTTACACTATGTGGCGATAAGGATTTCTAAGGTTCTACTGGCCTCAGTAGATTCACAGGTGTTTCTGTCATCCTGTCTCACCCATGCTTGCTCCAGCTTGCTCTACACGCTAGGTTAGTGCACGACTGGTCTCCTTTCATAGTGACATTCATCTCATTCATAGCTTTCATCATATCACCCAAGCTGCTTCCATCTTATCCCATCTGCCCTTTCCTTTCTTGTCGGATTCCTCTGAACTGTCTGCTGGTTGAAGGTTCTGACTCCTCTGGATCAGGTAGGTCATGCTCATACTCCGTCCAGATGTCCCGGAAGCTTCCTGCTCCTGCGTGGACAGGGACTATGCTCTGAGCTCTTCTCCTGAGTAGTTCCATCTTGTAAAGTCGCCATTTTTGTGTCAGCCAATAAGCATCTGGCTCGAAGGACCACTTGTAAGAGAGCGATGTGCGTCTAACGTCTAACAAGGGCTTTGTCAGAGTGAAACCTGCTCTGTTGCAGGTAGCCTGTCCTGTCCTTGTACCCACCAGGTACACGGATAATGGGTCTTTAACAGTCTTGTTCTCACCACTAACATGCCTCTAACATTCTCGTTTGTCCTCGTAGTACCTCCTACAAATCGCCCTGCACTATTTTTTTGGTAAATTTTGAATTTCACAAAATTAATGCCACACTCAGACATGAGCCTCGTTAGCCGAATAAGCCGCCTCTACACAGGAAATTTTGCTGAGTAAAATTTACTCTACTGGGATAACATTTGGTCCCAGTCTAAATAGAGTTGCATATACTCTACCACAGGGCTAAATCAACTCAACATAGTGTAAAATCAACTCTTATTGGAGAAGAACCACTTGCTTGACTAGGCAGTGTCGCAGAACCAACGGTCCGCCCTAAAACTTGGTTAGCCCTGCCTCCACTGCGCATGCATCATCAGTCGTGTTTCACAGATTATCACCTCGTTTCTGCTTAAAATTGCGCTCCAGTCCTCATCTATCTCAGCGACAGATATCTGAAGTTTTTGTACAACTATCATTTCTGCATAAATTCAGCATTATTTCATCAGAAAAGTCGGAGGAAGCGATCAGAGTGCAGCAACTACACAAGCTGCTAGCTGTTGCGTTCATTGACCATCCGTCATTTAAAAGCATCACGGATTAACGCCTCGTTCCTGCTTAAAGCAGCCTCGTTTCTGCTTAAAACTGACTTTAGAATTATTTCAGAGGTTTTACCTTGTCATCTGATGGTTACTAATCCCATGAATCCATTTGATCGCTTTGGTGAAGACAGTCTGTCCACCAGAGCGCCTGAGCTCCAAAATGACGCATGCGTAGTGGAGGGCACTGGGGGGCGGGGGGTGTCATCTTCTTAATTAGCTCGTTTTTCATGCACAGTGCCGATGAAGAAGAAGAAGAAGAAATTGATTTTATGAGAGATTTACTGGGAACTGAAGAACACTTGTGTACTGTATGACCCTGTCATTGAACTTTCTATGTAGAAAGAAAAGAGGATGGATTTTGTCTTCAAGTGATGAGCAGCTTCGGTAAAGCTCTATTGATTGGGTCTTTACTGACTATTGATTATTTCTATATCATTGCTACTGGTGTGGTGTGAATGACATCTGTGGCCCGCGTAGTGAATTATCCATCCATCCATCCATCCATTTTCTTCTGCATTATCCGGAGTCGGGTCGCGGGGGCAGCAGCTCAAGCAAAGCCGCCCAGACCTCCCGATCCACACACACCTCCCCCAGCTCCTCCGAGGGAACCCCAAGGTGCTCCCAAGCCAGCCGAGAGATGTAGTCCCTCCAGCGTGTCTTCCCCGGGGCCTCCTCCCAGTGGGACGTGCCCGGAACACCTCTCCAGCGAGGCGTCCAGGGGGCATCCGGAAAAGATGCCCGAGCCACCTCAACTGACTCCTTTCGACATGGAGGAGCAGCGGCTCGACTCTGAGCTCCTCCCGAGTGACCAAGCTCCTCACCCTATCTCTAAGGGAGCGCCCAGCCACCCTGCCGAGGAAACTCATCTCGGCTGCTTGCACTCGCGATCTCGTTCCTTCAGTCATGAGCCAAATCTCATGACCATAGGTGAGGATCGGAACGTAGATCGATCGGTAAATCGAGAGCTTTGCCCCCCTACTCAGCTCTCTCTTCACCACGACGGTCCGATACAGCGACCGCATCACTGCAGATGCTGCACAGATTCGTCTATCGATCTCAAGCTCCATCCGTCCCTCACTCGTGAACAAGACCCCGAGATACTTAAACTCCTCCACTTGAGGCAAGGACACTCAAGTGGAGGACCTACCTGAAGAGGGCAAAAGCACCTTTTTCCGGTCGAGAACCATGGCCTCGGATCTGGAGGTGCTGATTTTCATCCCGGACGCTTCACACTCGGCTGCAAACCGCCCCAGTGCATGCTGAAGGTCCTGATTTGACGAAGCCAACAGAACCACATCGTCCGCAAACAGCAGAGACGAGATTCTGTTGTTCTCAAACCAGACCCCCTCTACACCCTGGCTGTGCCTAGAAATTCTGTCCATAAAAATAATGAACAGAACCGGTGACAAAGGGCAGCCCTGGTGGAGGCCAACGTGCACTGGAAACAGGTTTGACTTACTACCGGCAATGCGAACCAAGCTCCTGCTGCGGTTGTACAGGGACCGGATAGCCCTTAACAAAGGACCCCGGACCCCATACTCCTGGAGCACTCCCCACAGGGTGCCCCGAGGGACACGGTTGAACACCTTCTCCAGATCCACAAAACACATGTGGACTGGTTGGGCAAACTCCCATGAACCCTCGAGCACCCGATGGAGCGTGTAGAGCTGGTCCAGTGTGCCGCGACCAGGATGAAAACCACACTGCTCCTCCTGAATCCAAGGTTCAACCATCGGTCGAATTCTCCTCTCCAGTACTCTGGAATAGACCTTACCGGGGAGGCTGAGGAGTGTGATCCCCCTATAGTTGGAACACACCCTCCGGTCCCCCTTCTTAAACAGAGGGACCACCACCCCGGTCTGCCAATCCAGAGGCACTGTCCCCAATCGCCACGCGATGTTGCAGAGGCGTGTCAGCCAAGACAGCCCCACAACATCTAGAGACTTAAGGTACTCAGAACGGATTTCATCCACCCCAGGAGCCTTGCCACCGAGGAGCTTTCTAACCACCTTGGTGACTTCGGCCCGGGTAATGGATGAGTCCGCCTCTGAGTCCCCAGTCTCTGCTTCCTCTTCGGAAGACGTGACGATGGGATTGAGGAGATCCTTGAAGTACTCCTTCCACCGCCCAACAACATCCCCAGTCAGGGTCAACAGCTCCCCACCCACACCGTAAACAGTGCTGGTGGAGAGCTGCTTCCGCCTCCTGAGGCATCGGACGGTTTGCCAGAATCTCTTCGAGGCAGACCGATAGTCCTCCTCCATAGCCTCACCGAACTCCTCCCAGACCCGAGTTTTTGCCTCTGCGACTGCACGGGCTGCGGCACGCTTGGCCTGCCGGTACCTGTCAACTGCCTCTGGGGTCCCACCTACCAACAAAGATAAGTAGGACTCCTTCTTCAGCTTGACGGCATCCCTTACTTCCGGTGTCCACAAACGGGTTCGGGGATTGCCGCCGCGACAGGCACCAGAGACCTTGTGACCACAGCTACGAGCAGCCGCATCAACAGTGGAGGTGGAGAACATGGTCCACTCGGACTCCATGTCTCCAACCTCCCCCGGCATCTGGGAGAAGCTCTCCCAGAGGTGGGAGTTGAAGACCTCGCTGACAGAGGGTTCCGCCAGTCGTTCCCAGCAGACCCTCACGATACGTTTGAGCCTGCCAGGTCTGACCGGCTTCCTACCCTCCCAGCGGATCAAACTCACCACCAGGTGGTGATCAGTCGACAGCTCTGCCGCTCTCTTCACTCGAGTGTCCGAGACACGTGGCCGAAGGTCAGATGATACGACTACAAAGTCGATCATCGACCTCCGGCTCAGGGTGTCCTGGTGCCACATGCACTTATGGACACCCTTGTGCTCGAACATGGTGTTCGTGATGGACAAACTGTGACTAGCACAGAAGTCCAACAACTGAACACCACTCGGGTTCAGATCGGGGAGGCCGTGCTTCCCGATCACCTCCCTCCAGGTCTCACTGTCACCACCCATGTGGGCGTTGAAATCCCCCAGGAGAACAATGGACATCTGTGGCCCGCGTAGCGAATTAATTTAATTTAATTATTTGGAATGAATGGCACATCACAGAGGCAGCAATTTAATGTAGTGAAATTGAATAAGTTATTTTAATAATCGCCTCACACAGCAGAACCATTTTATAGTGATTTTACATCATTTAATAATTATTTTTGTTGAGCCTCACAATGGGGCACTACTTTTGTAGCTCAATTATGAACATTAGATTTCATAATTATTTGGAATAGGTTGAACAGGGGCACCACCTATTTAAAGCATAGGTACTTTAATTTAAGCAACCATTAATTAAGCAGTATAAAATGAATCAATCAGTCTCAATTTTATTAATCAGTCTCAAATCTAAAAGTGAATTCTACGATACGATTGACCAATGGTTTCCTTCTGAACACAAAATCAACCACAACAGAAACACAGCAGGAGAAAGAGGGACTCATCGACAGGCAGACATACTACACAGACTGTACCCTGGGGACGCCACTCCGTGCATCTATGGACTGCCCAAAATCCACAAACAGGACGTGCCACTCAGGCCTATTGTATGTAGCACAGATTCCATCATGTACAATTTGGCCAAGTACCTCAAGTGGATTTTGGCTCCTCTAGTGGGTAACTCAGACCACCATGTGGAGAACACACAAGAGTTTGTGAACAAGATCAAGGACCTACAGCTGGAGGCAGATGAAACTATGGTGTCATTTGATGTGACATCGTTGTTCACCTGCATCCCTACTGCTGAGGCCGTCTCAGCTGTGAGGCAGAGACTGCTGGAGGATGTGTCTCTACTTGAAAGGACCAAACTCACACCAGACCACATCTGCCAACTCTTGGAGATCTGTCTCAACACCACGTATTTCCTGATTAGGGGGAATTACTACAGACAGATTCATGGTTGTGCAATGGGGTCTTTGGTATCCCCCATTGTGGCCAATCTGTACATGGAGCGAGTGGAGAAGACAGCCTTGACGTCTTTCACGGGCATCTTTCCCAATCACTGTTTCAGATATGTTGATGACACATGGGTTAAAATCAAGCAACAGCAAGTTGAGGACTTTACAGAACACATCAACTCGGTGGACGCCAATATCAAGTTCACACGTGAGGATGCCAGAAACAACCATTTAGCCTTCTTGGACTGTGATGTTATGATTGGAGAGAACAGGCAGCTCCAGACAGAGGTTTACAGGAAACCAACTCACACTGACCAATATCTGCTCTTTAGCTCAAACCACCCCCTTGAACACAAGCTTGGGGTGATCAGGACGCTTCAACACAGAGCCCTACAGGTGCCCACAACTGCAGAGGGAAGGGCTAAAGAACAACAACGTGTCTGGAAAGCCCTCACAGTATGTGGGTACCCACGATGGTCCCTGGACAAAGTGCAGAAGTCCCAGAGAACAAAGAGACCAGATAGACAGGAGACGGAGACAAGAAGAAGAGGAGTGTCTCTCCCTTATTTAGCAGGAGTAGGGGAAAAACTACAGAGGATCTTCAGACAGCACAAAATCCCAGTTTACTTTAAACCGGTTAACACCTTGAGACAGAAATTAGTTCACCCTAAGGACATGATCCCTAGTTACAAACAGAGCAATGTAGTGTATTCTATCAGATGTCAGGAAAACTGTAATGAACACTACATAGGTGAAACGAAGCAACCTTTACACAAAAGGCTATACCAGCACCACAGAGAGGGTGCCAGTGGACCTCAGTCTGCGGTTCATCTCCACCTTAAAGACACTAACCACATGTTTGAGGACAAGGAAGTTAAAATATTAGCCAGAGAGAAGAAATGGTTTGCGAGAGGGGTCAAGGAGGCATTCTTTATGAAACGTTTGAAACCCAGCCTTAACCGGGGAGGGGGTCTGAGACACACTTTATCCCCTGTTTACAATGGGGTACTCAGGTCAAAGGAGTTTCAGTCTTTTGTTCATGGTAATGAGTCATTCACGTCATCAAGGGAGCCATCAGAAAGGCATCCATCCCATCATTAGAGGGACAGCTATCTTGTCATTAGGTGTGCTAACTAGTAGAGAAGCTTGAATCTTCGACTGGATTGGGTTGCTTGACGCGAGGACGTTTCGCTTCAAATCGCAGAAGCTTCCTCAGCTAAAATTCTTGCTCTGGTGGTCTGACTTCTGTCTTGACTCTTGTAGAGAAGAATAATCAAGACGTCACAAAAGCTGGAGTTTTAAACCTAACCAGACCCCTCCTACCGAGAGGCAGACTGCTATAGGCTGGTGACTAAACAATAGCTCTAATTAGCACCTATTGTGCTCTAGTTAGCACCCTCCTAATGACAGGGCAGCTGTCCCTCTCCTGATGGCTCCCTTGACGACTCTTCTGATGACGTGAATGACTCATTACCATGAACAAAAGACTGAAACTGCTTTGACCTGAGTACCCCATTGTAAACAGGGGATAAAGCGTGTCTCAGACCCCCTCCCCGGTTAAGGCTGGGTTTCAAACGTTTCACAAAGAATGCCTCCTTGACCCCTCTCTCAAACCATTTCTTCTCTCTGGCTAATATTTTAACTTCCTTGTCCTCAAACGTGTGGTTAGTGTCTTTAAGGTGGAGATGAACTGCAGACTGAGGTCCACTGGCGCCCTCTCTGCGGTGCTGGTATAGCCTTTTGTGTAAAGGTTGCTTAGTCTCACCTATGTAGTGTTCGTTACAGTTTTCCTGACATCTGATAGAATACACTACATTGCTCTGTTTGTAACTAGGGATCCTGTCCTTAGGGTGAACTAATTTCTGTCTCAAGGTGTTAACCGGTTTAAAGTAAACTGGGATTTTTTGCTGTCTGAAGATCCTCTGTAGTTTTTCCCCTACTCCTGCTAAATAAGGGAGAGACACTCCTCTTCTTCTTGTCTCCGTCTCCTGTCTATCTGGTCTCTTTGTTCTCTGGGACTTCTGCACTTTGTCCAGGGACCATCGTGGGTACCCACATACTGTGAGGGCTTTCCAGACAAGTTGTTCTTTAGCCCTTCCCTCTGCAGTTGTGGTCACCTGTAGGGCTCTGTGTTGAAGCATCCTGATCACCCCGAGCTTGTGTTCAAGGGGGTGGTTTGAGCCAAAGAGCAGATATTGGTCAGTGTGAGTTGGTTTTCTGTAAACCCCTATCTGGAGCTGCCTGTTCTCTCCAATCATAACATCACAGTCCAAGAAGGCTAAATGGTTGTTTCTGGCATCCTCACGTGTGAACTTGATATTGGCATCCACCGAGTTGATGTGTTCTGTAAAGTCCTCAACTTGCTGTTGCTTGATTTTAACCCATGTGTCATCAACATATCTGAACCAGTGACTGGGAGAGATGCCCGTGAAAGACGTCAAGGCTGTCTTCTCCACTCGCTCCATGTACAGATTGGCCACAATGGGGGATACCGGAGACCCCATCGCACAGCCATGAATCTGCCTGTAGTAATTCCCCCTAAACAGGAAATACGTGGTGTTAAGACAGATCTCCAAGAGCTGGCAGATGTGGTCTGGTGTGAATTTGGTCCTTTCAAGTAGAGACACATCCTCCAGCAGTCTCTGCCTCACGGCTGAGACGGCCTCAGCGGTGTGGATGCAGGTGAACAACGAAGTCACATCAAAAGACACGATTGTTTCATCTGCCTCCAGCTGCAGGTCCTTGATCTTGTTCACAAAATCTTGTGTGTTCTCCACATGGTGTTCTGAGTTACCCACTAGAGGAGCCAAAATCCACTTGAGGTGCTTGGCCACATTGTACGTGATGGAATCTGTGCTACATACAATAGGCCTGAGTGGCACATCCTGTTTGTGGATTTTGGGCAGTCCATAGATGCACGGAGTGGTGTCCCCAGGGTACAGTCTGTAGTATGTCTGCCTGTCGATGAGTCCCTCTTTCTCCAGGTTTTGGAGGTAGCTAATGATTTTCTTCTTATAGCCGCTCGTGGGGTCTCTCTTCAGACGTTCGTATGTATTGGAGTCACTGAGCAAGTTGTTGATCTTGGCCTCGTAGTCAGATGTGTTCAGGACCACCGTGCATCTGCCTTTATCCGCTGGCAGGATAAGGATGCTTTGGTTCTTTTGCAGTGCTGACAAAGCTTTCCGTTCTTCTCCTGTGATGTTGGACAGAGGATGCTTAGCACTGTTCAGCACTGCTGTGACTCTTAGTCGGAGGTCCCCAGCTTCTGACTCTGACAAACTGTTATGTTTATTGGCTGACTCTGCTGCAGTGATGTAATCTACTGTCGGTATATGTTTAGGGGTCACTGAGAAATTTAGTCCTTTAGCGAGCACATCCTTTTCTGTCTGTGTAAGAACCCTGTTGGAGAGATTCTTTACCCACTTTTCCCTGTTGTCACTAATTTGTCTGGCTGTATCTTTAAAAATACTCCCACTGAAAGTATGCCTTTTCTGCACTAAAAGGTTGTGAAACTTCCTGATTTGCCGCTCCTTACTTTTTAAATGCTCAGCCATTTGAATTTTAACTATGAACTTTGTGATCCATAATACCATTGAACTTTGAGGCCCATAATAAGATGTAGCAACCAACTGTGTTAACTGACAATGGTTTTCTGAAGTGCTCCAGAGCCCACGTGGTAAGATCCTTTACACAATGATGTCGGTTTTTAATGCAGTGCCGCCTGAAGGATCAAAGGTCACGTCCATTCAATGTTGGTTTACGGCCTTGCCGCTTATGTGTATAAAGTTCTCAGGATTCTCTGAATCTTCTGATTATGTTATGGACTGTAGATGATGGAATCCCTAAATTCCTTGCAATTGATCATTGAGAAACATTGTTCGTAAACTGTTGGACTATTTTTTCACACAGTTGTTCACAAGTGGTGATCTTCGTCCCATCTTTGCTTGTGAACGACTGAGGATTTTGAGGATGCTCTTTTAATACCCACACTAACCTGTTTCCAGTTAGGTGTTCTTTGAGTATTCATCAACTTTCCCAGTCTTTTGTTGCCCCATCCCAACTTTTTTGAAGTGTGTTGCAGGCATCCATTTCAAATTGAGCAAATATTTGCACAAAAGCACAAACGTCTATCACTTTGAACATTAAATATATTTTCTTTGTGGTGTATTCAGTTGAATATAGGTTAAAGAGGATTTGCAAATCATTGTATTCTCTTTTTATTTACATTTTACACAACATCCCAACTTCATTGGAATTGGGCTTGTATTTACAAATATTGAAGGAATGAACAATTTAATGGCATTTTGAGTGGACAGTGATTAAATAAGTTCATTTATGGACACAATTTGCTTACTCATGAGACGTTGAAAGAAAGTAGCGAGATAAAGCTTAAAGATTTTAAGTAAATAAATCTGATTTGAATTTAGTGATGAAATTTGAAGCCAATTATTAAGAAAATTATTAAACAAATATATAAATATGTTTAAAAAGCCACTTTGCATCCATTGACAACAAAACCCTTTTTCTGGAACCTTTAACTGGGTTACTTAGCTGATCCATTGAAGAGATGGTTCGGATGAACCGTCCGTTTGCATTGTGAGCTCACTTGGGTCAGGGGTTAAACCAGCGGTCTCCCCGGCGATCCCAAGCCTTCAGTGTCGGCTGGTTTTACCGACAGGATGGCTGATGCTTTGTAGTCATGTCCGTCGTCAGCTTTCTTGACCCCAGAGGTGGAAGGCGTTTGTTGAAAATGTGTTCTGGTACCTTTTAAAAAGTTTGTTGGAGCCAGATTAAAAGTCTTTGTGAATTTGGAAAAAAGTTAAAACTCTAAAACTTTAATTCGCTATTGTTTTGAAAAGTTCAGCTCGGAGGTTCTCTTAAAAATCTGAAACACTTGCAAACCTTAAAGACTTCATCGGCTGTTACCTTGGTAAAAGTTATCAAAGAATGAAACAGAAGAAACAGAACCCAGTTGGTATCTTGGCTCCACGAAGCTAAAGGTCACAAAATTAGTTAAGCGTTTGAAGAAAAGAAGAGAGAAAATCAAAGGGTTGCCAAGAGAAGAGAAGAGAAGAGCTCTGTTCTGATTTTTAAAGGGGGCTTACGTCATTAAACCCCGCCTCCGTAGATGGGTAACTTTACAGAAAACTTCATGTGCTAGAGAGGCAGACAAATTGAGCAAACTCTTAATAAAATAATTAACTATGTTGTCACACTATATGTTCTAAGACGTTTTGGGATGAATAAAACATTATTAAAGGCTTAAACACATCCTACACACACTACTTGGTTAACAGAATATTCCATTATCAAAACATGGATAAGTCAGAAAAAACATCACATTTAAACACAACAGCAGTTACAAAGAACACATATCATTTAAATGGAGCAATTATATGCAAAACAGTTTGTTTGATTAAACAACACAGGCAACATTAAAATTGTTATATACTATAAAAGAATACCGTTCTGCATTTAAACAAAAGGTCTCCTTTTTCTTCACTTAGACCTGGAGATAATAGACTCAAAGTTTCTGGCCACGTCTTATCTTGAGAAGACATCCTGGGAAGGTCTGGGATGCCTCCAATCTTGACACTTTGGCTATTAAAATGGCTATAACTTCCACTGGCCAGAATTTCACCGATAAGTTTAGCTGTAGAGGAAGCTTTGAAGGGCTTTAAATTAGAGGCCCCTTGAAGGCACATCTGGAAAGGAGGATTCAGGAGATATCTCTATCTGGGCCCAGGAATTTCCCAGTTAGGAGTGAAAACACAACAGTCTCTGTCCTTTGTTCAGAACCTCAGGCTTTTGTTGAGAAAGCTTTAATGTATTTATTTAATTACAGCGAAGCGAGGCCGTGCGCTACACCTGTTTTATGTCTGTGTGCGTGTGGCATGTACAGATATGTGCAGCAGTTTGGCTGCAATCTGTTGAATGTTGATTGTGTTATTTGTATTTATAGCATTTTTACATGGGTGGTGGTTACATGTAAATGTGGCTGGTAGTTATGAGCTTTTTTTTTGTTTCTTTGGTGGTGACAGTGATTTGTTATGTGTGTTATGTCTAATTGTGATGCTGCGTCATGTGATAATTCTGAAGGCCTAGATGTAAAAAGCATGGCCAGCCACTGTCAGATTGGAATGATTTTTCTTTATACACATCTTCATATTTGTTGAAATCCAAAGCAGTTTACGAGGAGTTGTGTTTATAAAGTCAGTTTCATACAGCATGATGCACCATTTAAAAACACAAGTCCACTTATTTCTCCTTGAAGAGAAATACTCTCACACACACTCATCGTCAACGGCTTAGTCCAATCAAGGGTCGCGGGGGGCTGGAGACTATCCCAGCAGTCATAGAGCACACGGTGGGGTACACCCAGGACAGGACATCAGTCTGTCGCAGGGCCACAAACAGACAGACAAACAAACACATTCACACACACAATTAAAGATTCCAATCCACCTAATCCGCATGTCTTTGGATGTGGGAGGAAACCAGAGCACCCTGAGGAAACCCACGCAAACATGGGAAGAACATGCAAACTCCACACAGAAAGGCCACAGGCAGTAATTGAACCCATGACCTTCTCGCTGTGAGGCAACAGTGCTAACCACTAAGCCACCATGCTGCCCTCCTTGAAGACAATGGACCAGAATTGTTTTCCTTCATGCACAGGTGTGCTACCATTGTATGAAGTTTCACGGAAATCCAGCACACAGTTTAGGAGGGGAGTTGCAGAAGAGTCACGGACAGTGCATACCGTGTTTCCTAGAGTATAAGTCGCACTGGAGTATAAGTCGCATTTACTGTGTAACAAGCAGTTATATGAATTTAATTAGGACATTATATATTCATAACGTAAGCACCACATAAGCCCATTAATGTTATCGTAAAGTAAGTCCCTTTGGCTCCTCCCTTGTCTATGCTGAGTGTCCTTCCCAATGCCACTCCATAACACATGGAGAATGGACAAAGGCAAGTTTGAACCAGAAACCTTCTGCACTGGAAACGAGTACACTTTGGCTTTGTCACCACCCCCAGATACAAAATGTGAGTAAACTGCTTCTCTTGGCCATTGGACAGACCCTCATACGTGAAGTAAACATGCAACATAATTAAGTATTTGAAAACACTGCACATTATTTATTTATAATGCAAAAAATATACTTATAAATGATAACTGACTTATTGATACCTTAGCTGAGTTGCTGTTGCTGTTGTTGTTGTCTCACACAGTCCAAAGAAGTGTCCAAACTGTTGCTTGTTTTTAACTTTATACATTAATTGAATAGTCTTAAATGTAATCATATCATGGAGGTTTAATATTTTAGATTTAATGAACAATGGCTTGGTGTGGTCTCGATAACCTGCATTGTGAATTCTTCTTAATGCTCTTTTTTGAAGAATGAATAATGGTTGCAATGTAGTTTTATAATTGTTGGCCCAAATGTCAACACAGTAAGTTAAGTAAGGCGCAACCAATGAACAATACAAAGTATGTAGTGTTTTTGTAGTGCCTACTTAAGAAATCTAATCTTGACTCTAGTGTATTGAAAAATTGAAGGCTAATATCAAATTTATCATTTTGTTCTAAAATTCTGGAAAAAGTAGTTTCACAGCAGCTTGTGGACCACCTTACTGAGAATAATCTTTTTGAGCCACTGCAGTCTGATTTTAGAAAATATCATTCCACAGAGACGGCTCTCACTAAAGTGGTAAATAACATTCTGCTTGCAATGGATGCAGACACCACTACAGTCCTGGTGCTGTTAGATCTTAGTGCTGCATTTGATACAGTGAATACAATAGAATACAGTGGCTCACTGTATTCTATTTGGTAAGTTGGAGAATCATTTTGGGATTACTGGGAATGTCCTTGCATGGTTGACATCATACCTAACAAGTCACTCTCATGGTGTCTTGTATAATAACGCCAACTCTAACCTTGATGACATGAGATACGGGGTCCCACAGTGGTCCGACTTAGGCCCCCTGCATTTCTCCCTTTATATACCACCCCTTGGGCACGTGGCGTTTTTTTGCTATGCTGAAGATACTCAGTTGTACATGTCGATAACTGCTGGTAATCTCATCCACATAAAATCCTTAGAGGATTGCCTTGTACCAGTGAAAAACTGGATGTCCAGCAATTTCTTACTTTTAAACTCGGACAAGACCGAAATGATGGTTCTTGGTCCAGCGAGACATCGGCATCAGTTTGGTCAATTAATGCTTAACCTTAATACGTGTGTCATACATCACACACTGACAAAGTGAGGAACCTTGGGGTAATTTGTGACCCCATGTTAAATGGACTGCATTTATAAAGAACTTTTCCATCTGCATCAGACACTCAAAGCGCTTTACAAATAATGCCTCACATTCACCCCGATGTGAGGGTGCTGCCATACAAGATGCTCACTACACACCAGAAGCAACTAGGTGATTAAGGACCTTGCCCAAGGGCCCTTAGTGATTTTCCGGTCAGGCTGGGATTTGAGCCAAGGATCCTCTGGACTCAAGCCTAACACTTAACCACTAGACCATCACCTCCCCTTTTGTTGACTTACTTTTCCAGGTCCTTGGTCTGAGTTCACAAAACTTGGTATGTGGATGGAAGTTTATCCTGGAATTGTAGACCATCACCTCCTTGTTGTCCTTTGATTTACACATTAGAGATATTACGAGGACTACTTTCTTCCACCTGTGAAACATAGCGAGGATCCTCCCATCCTGTCTATGGCTGACACAGAGACTCTGATCCATGCATTTATTTCCTCTAGATTGGACTACTGCAATGCTCTATTTTCTGGTTTACAGCAGTCCAGCATTAGGGGTCTCCAATTGGTTCAAAATGCGACTGCCAGATTCTTGACAGGAAGTGGAAAGTTTGACCACATTACACCCATTTTGGCTTCTCTTCAATGGCATCCTGTCTCTGTGAGGTCGGATTTTAAGGTTCTGCGATTAACTTATAAAATTATTCACAGACTAGCACCTCCCTACTTAACTGACCTAATCAAACCCTATGTACCGGCCTGGGCTCTGTGTTCTCAGTGCGCAGGCCTACTTTGTGTCCCTAGGGTGAATAAAAAGTCTGCGAGCCACAGAGCCTTCTCTTATCATGCACCTGTTTTGTGGAACAATCTCCCTGCATCAATAAAGCAGTCAGATTCTGTGGAGACTTCCAAGTCTAGACTTAAGACACATCTATTCTCCTCTTGTATGGCTAGCATACTGGAATAGTATGCTACTATGCTTCCTAGCCTTTTAAAGTCATTTTATTAGCAACGGAACAGGTCTCTGCCTCAACTTTATCTAAATTTTGGATCTGTTAGTGACGGTTAGGGCTAATAGCCAGCGATCACCTTAGTAATTTCTGTTGTTCTGTTGATTTACTGCTGATGAATTATACCTTAGGTGTAGTTTTTCTGGCCGACTCTTTCTGCTCCTTTTCTATCTGTCGGGGTACGAATGATGGACGGGTCCGAACTGAAGGGCCCGGACGGACCTTGAGGAGGAACGCTGAGGCAGGTGCTGCATGCTGCAGTCTGCATTTGCAAGTGACCCTGTAACGGGGACAGACCCACTGATGGAGTGGATGACCACTGCCTGTTGTGTTGATGCCTGTGTGGACTTCTCATTTATATTATTATGTTGTTTGATTTTGTATTTTCTCATTCTTCAGCTTTGTAAAACTTTACAAAACCTTGTAATTGTTAGAATGGCCTAAGCAGTGGGTCACCCCTTTGAGTCTGGTCTGCTTAAGGTTTCTTCAATATCATCAGAGGGAGTTTTTCCTTAGTCTTTCCTCCACACTGTGTGCTTGCTCTAGGGGTTGGAAAGGTTAGACCTTACTTGTGTGACGCACCTTGAGGCAGTTTTGTTGTGATTTGACACTGTATAAATGAAATATATTGAAATTGAAATAAATAGATGTCTGATTCTGCATAAAAATACAATGTTCTCCAACTGGCCTTCAAAAGAGCTCTGCTTAAATATGAACTATGTTTGCCTTTTATATCCCTGAAGAGATCAAATTTTCAGTTGCAATTTCTCTTTCTAAAATGCATGTTTGTACCTGGTGTGGTGGAGGTGTGGGAGCACTGACCTTTGTCGGATGGATTGTTTTCTTCCAAATGAATACATAAAGAAGGTGGAGTGGTAGATGGGGAGCAGGTGTGTGTGATTGGTGTGCCCTGTACAAAAGAAAAAGAAGGTGGTTTTTGGAGTACCTAGAGATGAGCTTCTGCTCTGCCCTGTAATTATGTACTTCTCTTTCACCTCCCTCCACTCACCTCCTCTCCAATACCCTGTCGTCTCTCCTCTTTTTTGTCAGCTCTCATTTTGCAGCTGTTCCCAGCAGAGCCGCAGGTGGTGGCAATCTCGGTCTGTCCCACTGCTCCGGGTGTGTACACACACACAGCGAGCCGCAGCCAATGGCACAGGCTTTACCTGTCGCACGGCACAGCACTAGCACGCTCACATACACACCCATGCAGGACGAGCTCAGAAACACACACGCAGCTGCATACATATTGTAGGTACGTTTATATATAGTTCATTATTGGATTTTACATGCATAAACCAACTATAATAAAATACAGTTGTGCATGCATCTTCATGCATGACACAGAAAAGTAACATCCTCCCCAGACATGACTTTTCTGTTGAACCTTCCATCATCCATCACTGTGAACACACACTGACAAATAAAAGCAGAAGAAATAAAAATGCACTTTATGCAATGAGAATATTGCTGTACGAGAGATGATTAAAAGATTCTGTTGTTATTTATGGTGTTTCATCAGATTGCCTTTGATGGAACTAAGATGCTGAGTGTCAATCTCTTGTATTTTTCATGCAGTTTCATCACACAGTGTCAAATTTCCATTCATATTCTTCATCTCTACACATATATCCTGATTTCATTTGTTCCACTCTTCCAGTGCTTACCCCCAATGGCAAATGACAATTTTTCTGTTTATATGATAAACAGTTTACGATAGCAAATGCTGATGAATATAAATTGCATGATTTCCATATAAATATATTTTAATGAGGCTTTGCATTTAGCAAATTGTCTGAGTATATTTCATTTAAATTCTGTTTGTTTGCTACTGTTTAACCCCTGTTTTGACTACTTCTGGTTTTACCTTTATAATTTACCTTTAAAAAGTGTTTATTTTGCCTTTTTCTGTGTCATTTTTTTTCAGTACAACCTCACCAGTCAGATGTCACAATAAGATGTATAATGTAAATATAAATTGTAAATTTCAAAAACATATGTGCAAATGTAGTACAGGAAATGATAATATTAATGCTAACCTATTTATGAAACAATCAGATGTCAAAATAAGATTTAAAATGTTAATATAAATGGCAAATTTCAAAAACATATGTACAAATTAGTGCAGGAAATGCTAATGCTAAACTATTTACAAAATCAGATGTCAAAATAAGATGCAACACAAATTATTTGTGCCACTCAAAAAAACAATTCCTGTCCAACACAACACAGAGGGGCACATCGCAGGCTTGACACTTCCATGATATGTCACTCCTCTTATTGTCCACCAGAAAGCAGTGTTGGCATCTCAGTCTGCCTTTGGTGGCTTTTTGGCGGGGATCTGTGCCCATCACAACTGGCACAGGAATGTGATTCTGGCTGCTATTCTGGGGGACACCTGTCTTTTCTGTGACACAGCTGACACACGAGTGCCACCGTAAAGTCCTTGTGTGTCATGGGCTGCACTTGCTTGACACTGCATATCTCACGGTGCAAGATACATGCATTTGTGGTTGCAGTGTCAAGGAAGTGAAGCAGTACAGTCCTTTCCAGTACAAAGCGAGGATGGCTAGATCAGGTTCATGACCAAATCGTACGACAGGCCGTGCTCACTTGTGGTCAATCTTGCCAGTGTAAGTGGTGAACTTGAGTGTGTAGCCATTACTTGAATCAGTCAACACAGAAAGTTTCATGCCCCATTTTGTTGGCTTGTCTTTCATATATTCTGTCATTCCAGTTTTTCCCTTCAACACCACCATCCTTTCATCTACTGCAAGCACCCTCCTGGGTGGTAATAAGCCTGGCAGGCATTGAGGATCTCATCATAAAGAGGTCTGACTCTAAACAGTTTGTCATGACCTGGTGTTCCCTTTTCCTGTCATTTTCTACATCCTCATCTGGATCACTTACGTGGATGTTCCAGATATAGATCAAAACTTGTCTCTTGTCATTATTTTAGCTGGAAGGGGCACAACGAAATATAATTTTGTTTCCAGTACTCCTGGAGACTTGGCAGTAACACCAATGACATATATATCAGAACTCCCCCAAAAATTGTATAGATCTGCTGGGGGGTTCCCATGATGCACTGAGTGTTTCTTTCTCTTTTTGCTCTGTATGCACCACTCTGCATTTAATCATTAGTGATTGATCTCTGCTCCCCTCCACAGCATGTCTTTTTCCTGGTTCTCTCCCTCAGCCCCAAGCAGTCCTAGCAGAAGACTGCCCCTCCCTGAGCCTGGTTCTGCTGGAGGTTTCTTCCTGTTAAAAGGGAGTTTTTCCTTCCCACTGTCGCCAAGTGCTTGCTCACAGGGGGTCATTTTGACCGTTGGGATTTTTCCGTAATTATTGTATGGCCTTGCCTTACAATATAAAGCGCCTTGGGGCAACTGTTTGTTGTGATTTGGCGCTATATAAATAAAATTGATTGAATTGATTGATTGATTGATCTGCCATTTCAATGTCTGTCCAGTTGTATTTTTTCCCTAATGACTTGTTTTTTTTTTTGCAGCATTTTTATTTGTGTTGGTGCAAATTGATCTAACTGTGTAAGTTGCAAAAAAGAATAGAAAAAGGTCTTTTGGACTTTGGGTGGAAAGCGCATCAACCTGGACTGCTGGGACCTCATGTACAAAGTGTGCTTACACACAAAATCATGGCGTACGCCTGTCTCCACATCCACGTGCAAATGTATCAAAAGTAACGTCAGCGTGGAAATGTGCGGTGCGTCACGCAAAAATCCGGGCTGGTGTACACACGTTTTGACAGCCATTGTTCCACTGTGGACATGTAAAGGTAATGCTGGGAACCGTTAATAGTGTGAAAACAAGAAGTCATCAGAGTGATGTGCACATCATAGACACACTTATGAACAATTAATGCACCCTCATGTTTGCAATTATACGGATGGTGCAAATGGTGCACTCTGACGTTAGCATGTACTCAGGGAACACAAGGATTTACTTACAAATGACAATAATTGGCTCATAAACCAATTTCAGTTACCAAGGCCACTGTTACTGGAGTTGCGCACAGAACTGCGGCCGGCCCAGAGCACAATACAAGGACGAGCCAGGGGTTGTCTATGCCCACACAGGTGCTGACCACGCTGGGCATCCTGGCATCAGGGGCATTCCAGCGTGAGCTGGCTGATTGATCAGGAGTGTGCCAGTCAACCTTGCGCCGAGCCATGCCAGCTATGTGGAATACAATCATCTGAATCGCATCCAGGTACATCACATTTCAACATTACAGCACATTTTGCAGCAAGAGCTGGATTCCCTAATGTTAATCAGAACTACCAACTGCACACATTTTGCTATAAAGGCGCCATCACGAGTTTGTTTCTGTTAATAGGGAACATTTTCATTCCATCAATGTTCAAATCACATATGATGTGTAAATGGACGTCAGGCTGGAGGCGTGCTGTGCAATGGGTGGCTACTTGGTGGTAAAATAATTTATCAGTGTAATTGTTCCAAATGATAACCTGCATGGACACATTTGTGCATGTGCGCATTCAAATGTTTTTTCTAATTTATTTATTTTTATCATTGATGTTTTCTTTTTCTTGATGTTAGAATGAGAGAGCCTCTTAACAAGCGTAGAACACTGGACACAGAAAATCCACAGTTTTAAGCAGATCTGCACAGCGCAGCATTACTGCATGCAAGTCTGTGCAGCACCAAGCTCCTGTACACATCCAAAAACTGAGTGTGTGTGTGTCCAGAGTGAACTGGACAACATGATCACGCAGCCCACAGCACCTCTGTGTGCTCAGAACAGCTGATCTAAGTGATGGACGTGTGTGTGCTCAGAACAGGGAATCAAACCTCAGCTCAGAAATCTGGAAACACAACAGAAACAGCAGATCGGTCTCTCTCTCTCTCTCTCTCTCTCTCTCTTGCTCACACTCTCTGTCTGTCTCTCTCTCGCCCTCTGTCGCTCTCTCTCTCTCTCGCCCTCTGTCGCTCTCTCTCTCAGGTCTGATCAAACCTGAATAAGCACTGTGAAGCACCGTTGCTGTATGTCGTTGCGCTCATCAGACACCTTGATCGATCAGGTCTGATCAAACCTGAATAGGCGCTGTGACTCTTTAAAATAAAAGCGCCGTCGCTGCATGTTGGTGCGATCATCAGACGACCTGATCGATCAGGTCTGATCAAATCAGCGGACCTGATCGGAGCAACCGGAGCTTTAAAAGTTTAAAGAGTTACAGCGCTTCATTCACAGCAGCCTTTACCACAGCCAGACTCAGCAGCATCTGTACACAATGAAAATGATCCACCAAGACAAAAATAAATAAAATAATGTTAAATAAATCTGTTTCTGATCCACACCACACCCTGCAGTAGAGAACAGAGCACACTTCCACAAAGAAAATAGCACCTCATGATACAGTCCATTGTTTTCCAAGCACAATGATGTGTTGTGCATAGCTGGCAGGAGTGAACTGAAAAAGAGTTGAATATGTTTTAAATAGCACCAGTGTGAAAGCAGCTTAAGCCTGATTCAGGGTTTTGGCATACACCAACTTTTAGTAGAAATTCAACGCAAGTCTTTGTACATGAGTTCTGGTGTTCTTCTTGGCTGGAACTTGCTTACTGCTGGAGTGTCAGCATCTTGCTCTGTGTTCCAGCAGTCAGTGCTGGGGCGTGGCTCTGCTGCGCATCCGAGCGGAGATCTGGATCTGGAAACTGAAGCGCGCTGCCCAATCCTCTTAGCAGATCTCGTGCGTACGTCAGAACTACCTGCTCTGGTTGTTCGTCAAGAACAACAGAGGCTTCATTGGCAGAATCCACTTCATCACCAGAATCCTCGCTGTCTGGTTCAGATTCTAACGATGTGATGTCCACATTCAGAAAACGCCTTGTTCCTTTCACGTGCAAAAAAAAAGAAAAAAATGACAACACTAAAAATAACCACACACACTAAATACACTCCACACACTCCAAACACAATTCCAATTCCAAAACTCTCTGATCGCACTCTGGTTTTCAGTATCCTCGCCAAAATCACCCGCAATATTCCTTCCCTCAGCAACCAAATTATGTGGATTGGGGATCATTGTTTATTGTCTGTATGTTGTGCATTCTCAACCAATGATATAGAGAAATTCGTGTTTGTTTGTTTTTTAACTCGTTGCAAGGGGTAGAGGGGGGAAGGCAGAAAAACTCCCGTTCGCGCATATCTTGCATGAAGCGCACACACACAAGCACACCCACGTGGGGTCTGCAGTCTGTCATCAACACGTAGACTTGCTGATTTGTGATTGGTTAGCTTGTGTGTGTCCACTAAGGATAAAGAGGGAATCATGTTTCTTTCCACGCATGCCTCTGCTGTCGCTGGACAAGGAAATTACACTCCTGTTTGCTGCCAGTGTCTCCAAAAACATGCAGCAAAAATATGCATAGTATCCAGGAAAATGCATGCCATAAAAACTATTCATAAGTCAAGTTATACTAAACCTATTAACAACATTTTAAAACTGGTATATAGCTGGGGTCTGCACTTTAAACATGCAATCAAGCTGAAAGTGAAACTGTGAGGAATTTGCTGAGAGGACCACTTCATTCAGTCACATGAGTTTGATGTGTATCCATGTCAAACGACTTCAGAGAGTTAACATGCATTTCGCATGCATTTCACTTCACATGCATTTTTATCAAATTTTGAGATGTGTTTTTTTTTATGTACAGTGCCAGTCAACTGATCACCATCTGGTGATGAGTAGGCAAAGAAGGTGGGGTAAGCCACCTATCCGACCCTCACGTGTGGTGAGGTTTTCCTTTGAAAGTTTGGTGGAAGAGCCTGTCCAGATGGCCTTCAACTCACACCTCTGAAGAAACTTCTCCCAGATCCCGAGGGAGGTCGTGGACATGGAATCAGAGTGGACCATGTTCAAGGCCTCCATTGCTGAAGCGACTGCTTTGAGCTGTGGCCAGAAGGTTGTTGGTGCTTGTTGTGGTGGCAACCCAAGAACCCACTGGTGGATTTCAGTGGTAAGGGAAGCCATCAGGCTGAAGAAGGAGGCCTTTTGTGTTTGGTTAACACAGAGGACTCCGGAATCAGCAGATGCGTACCAGCAGGCCAGAAGGACTGCAGCCTAAGCGGTGGCTGAAGTGAAAACTCAGGCATGGGAGGAGTTTTGAGAGGCCATGGAAAATGACTGTCAGTCAGTCTCAAAGCAGTTCTGGCAACCTGTCAGGTGCCTCAGGAAAATGAGGCAGTTCTTCTGCTGTGTTCAGCAGGGGAGGAGATCTGCTAAACTGCACTGAGGCTATTGTCAGGCAGTGGAAAGAACACTTTGAGGGTCTCCTCAACCCTACTGACATGCCCTCCATCAAGAAGGCAGGGATGGAATCTGGTGCCATTTCCCTAGCGGAAGTCACCGAGGTAGTCAAAAAACTCCTCACTGGCAACTCACCAGGGTGGACGAGGTTCATCCTGAGTTGCTGAAGTCTCTGGATGTTGTTGGGCTGTCATGGCTGCCACACTTATGCAATGTTCCATGGAAGCCAGGGACAGTACCTCTGGATTGGCAAACTGGGGTGGTGGTCCCCATCTTTACAAAAGGGGGCCGGAGAGTATGTTCTAATTACAGAGGAATCACACTTCTCAGCCCCTGGGAAAGCCTATGCCAGGGTACTAGTGAGAAGACTTAGTTTGTTTGTCTGACCTTAAATTCTGGATGAGCAATGCGACTTCTGTCCTGGTCGTGGAACAGTAGACTAGCTCTTTACCCTTGCAAGGATACAAGAGCGGTCTTGGGAGTATGACCAACTAGTCTGCATGTGTTGTTGGACTTGTAAAAGGTGAATGACTGGGTCCTTCAGGGTATCCTGTGGAGGGTTGTTGCAGGAATGTTGGTTATCGTATTTGCTGCAATGTGTGATCCGGTCTCTGTATGACCAAAGTAGGAGCTGTGTCCCCATTCTCGGCATTACATCAGACCTGTTTCCAGTGGGTGTTGGACTCCACCAGGGCTGCCCCTTATCGTCAATCGTCTTTGTGATATTCACAGACAGGATTTCAAGGTGCAGTCAGAGACCATGGTCCTCTGTTGGAAATAGTGGATTGTCCTCTCTGGATCAGGAGAGAGTTTCTGCCCCAAGTGGAGGAGTAAAATCTCAAGGTCTTGTTCACTAGTGGGGTTAACTTGGAGTGTGAGATCGACAAACAGATTGGGGTGGCATCTGAAATGTAAAGGATGCTGTATTGGACTGTTGTGGTGAAGAAGTAGCTGAGCCAGAAGGTGAGGCTCTCACAATTTACTAGTCGATATACCTATCCTATCCTCACCTATGGTCACGAGCTTTGGGTACTGACTGAAAGAATAAGCTCATGGATACAAGCAGCAGAAATGAGATTCCTCTGTCGGGTATCTGGGTTTACACTCCTGGACAGGATAAGAAGCTTGACTATCTGGGAGGAACTCAGATTAGAGCTGCTGCTTCTTCCCATCGAAAGAGCCAGTTGAGGTAATTCCCTAGGGAGGTCTTCCTTCCTAACTTAACTTTATGAATTCATGCAACTAATATGGAAATGTAAAATTCATAGTTAATATAACCACCTTTCAAATTTGTCAAACCAAAAGTTATTTGAGCAAATGTAAGCATTTGAGCTGGACTAAAAACCAAAATTATTACACTAAGTTTCTTGAAATTTTGAGTTTTGCCATTGGGTTCACTTTTACAATGTAATTTCTAAGTTGCCTTTAATGTGCAGAATTTTACCATAAAAATGATTACCTATTAAAAAATTAAGGTATTCAACTTGCATTGGTTCATTCTCTCTCAAACACGCAGACGGAATTGGCTGAGTCTTATGGCAGGTGGGTTCGTTGTATATGACGGTGGCCTTTCATTCTGCTAATGTAGGTGATTTTCTTCCCAAGAAAAAGATGTAATCCATTTTCTGCTCACAGAGGGTAGCAATTTATAGTGCACACTAGGTGTTAACGCATCACTGCTAAGAACAGATACACTTCTTTAATGCATATCATGCTGGAATAAGATGGCGCATTCAGATTAACTGCAGTGTCAAATAAATTGCATGCTATGGGAGTAACCGTGGAGTTCAAAAACGGTGTCCTCTGTATCGGATCAGCTGTTGGTTTTGGTCCACCTGATATTAAATGAAGCGTGGCTTTCACAATGCTCCTGCCTGCCTCCTGTTTGACTGTACAGCCATTACAGTACATATAAAACACACAAACAGCACATACTGTACACATGCAGACTCTCACATGTCTCTAGCTTCTCGTCATGTGCTCTGTTGTAACAGTCTGATATGCACTCTAACTAGTATGGATCAAAAACTGTTGAAATATTTTCTCTAAAAGCATATATATTTTTTTTATTATTTGATGGCCTTTGATGAAGGTTTGAAGGTTTGACGGTGGATCACCCAACAGGGTGATCCACTGTCTTAATACACTTTCTGTGAAATTCAATTCCACCCTACTTTCTGGGCACTAATGTCCAATTTTATGCACAGTGACCATGTCACTGGAAAATTCAACATTTTTGCTTCAAAATGAAAACATTTAAGATTTTAATTATCTAATGATAACTACAGTTGCAGACTGTAGCTCTGTTAACATTGTAATGTGTTTAATGTGACACAAATGGCGCGGCACAAAACCACCTCCGTGTTGGTCTCACAGGATGGCTTTGAGACGGCTTTCAGTGGCTTTTCAGTCGTGTGACTATCCGAGAAATTGTGGATTAGCTGGACATGCCAGAACATGTCCTGTGAGGCTTCATCACAGCGTTGCTTTGCGCCATGCGGCTCCATCCCGACGCATGAATTTCTGTGGTTTTGTGCCCATAAAATAAAATCGTCCCTGAAAGCCATCTGAATTTTCCGAATGGTGTCCACCTGTAGGTCTCTCACAGTTTCTGGAAAAATTTGATGCAGCAAATCTCCAAATCATTCACACATTTTATTCGCAATAAAAATCCGACGAGAGGGGTGGACCACTGCTCACACAAAGCCTGCTCACAGGCGAATGACGCAACTGACAGGTGTGAAAAAACTCACGCATGCACACGAAGGTTCAAGCTTGGCTGATGCATTCACACGTGATTCAAATCCATATAGTTTTTGAAAAAAATAAAAAGTCTGCAAATCATGACAATTGGCTCATAAACGAAACAAAACTGGCTGAGCAGTCAGGCGTGTCCCAGTCAACCTTGCACTGAGCCATGCCAGCTGTGTGGAACGCAATCATTCAAAAGTCATCCAGGTACATTCCAACATTACAGCGCATTTTGCAACGAGAGCCAGTTTTCCGAATGTAATCGGAGGTACTAACTGCACACATTTCGCTATGAAGGCGCCATCACATGATGAGTTTCTGTTAATAGGAAACATTTTTATTCCATAAGTGTTCAAATCATGTGTGGTGCGCAAATGCGCATCTGGAGGCTGCACGGTGCATGATGGGGGGGCTGCTTGGTGGTAAATAATGTATCCGTGTAATTGTTCCTAACGAAAGCCAGCGCGGACACATTTGGGCATGTGTGCATCAAAATGTGTTTTTTTAATTATTATTATTAATATGGTTTCTTTTTCTTGATGTGGAACTAGAGATGAGCTTCTTAACAAGCCCCCAACTGTGTTCAGTATTTGTCATTTAAAGTGTGTTTCATGTTAATGTCACGCTGTCAGCCATCGTGGACCTAATATCATTTTACTTCACTGTGTGCACGCAGCTCAGTTCAGCATTTGCACACACAAACGTACTTATTTAATTTCCATTTTACATGACAGCTAGCTGAGAGAACGGTGATCTACCACAGCTTTCATTGCTTTTGCACACTGTCTCTGAAAGTTCTTTAACAATGGCGGGCATCATCAACCACACAACACTCTACACTTATGGTGCCATCAGCATGACACAACCAGACTATTTGAATACATTTGCATATTCAGATAGAGGCATGGCCAGGAAGGAACTTGGTGTATGTGCACCTGTGCTAAATTCCACTTTCAGTGGGATATACAAACCGAACGTTCCTGGATTCATGCCTACGGACACTTTGATACATCTGAATATATTTGTGCTTACGCCTGATTCAGGGTTTTGGCGTATGCCAACCGTTTAGCAGAAAGTCAACGCAAGTCTTTGTATATGAGGCCCCAGTTCTGGGAGCATGAGCTAGTGCAGCATGTCACCACATCCGCCACACCTTAGAACCACCTTGGCTCCATGGTCAACAACCAATTGATCCCCACTTCTCAAAAGCAGGCATCTATCTGCTGCAGTGAGGGGAATCTTAAGCACCTCCTTGGCCTTTTCCATTACGCGCTGTAGCTTCCACAAACATGTTTCCAGTTTCATGATTCATCCATTTAACACTGTACTGAATAAACTGTCTCTGCATGTCTCCACGTCATTTCTAGGCATCTATATTATAATTTCTTTCCTGTGTTTATGTTGTCTGATGTGACTTCATGGGGGATCCCTGCTCCAAGGGCCTATTTACATGAAATTGTATATTTAAATAGGGCGTGGCCAGGGAGGAGTTGGTTGCATGCTCAATTCCATGTTCAGTGGGATGTACAAATGAAACATGCCTGAATTCACGCCTACACACTCTTTCATACATCTGAATATATTTGTGCTTAGGCCCCTGGACCCTAAAGACTCCAACCTTTGTTCTTCTGCAAAGGTGTCTGCGCCACTAAACCTCTGTCCAGGGACTTCATGGTCATGGTCAAAGGTCATGGGAGGACCCAGAGAATGACAAGACAAACTATAATCATGAAAACATTTTACTTGCATGGCCCATGACAATAATTGATTTGGAGGAATTGGTGAAGGCCTTTCTCCTTTAATCAATCACATTTCCTAAATCCACAAAGTTTACACAGATCTGGGCATCATAAGCACCATAAGGCACTGTAGGGGCAGAATCTCCTATAATTAAATTAAAGTATTTCCCAAAACCATTGGAACTTTTGAGGCTTGTTAAAATGTTTCTAAATTAACGAGTGCCTCCTGACTACTCCTGGAACCTTGAGTATTGTAAAAAATGCCAGAATCTGCAGCATAAGGCAAAACCTACAGTATGCATTTATGTTTCTGTTCATCCAACCACATATTAGGGCTCAACCTTTATCGCGGCCACTGATGATCTGAAAAGGTGAATTATATGACAGTGTATTTTTCCACACTTGCCACAAAAGCATACGCCGTGCCATTATCAGGTTAGAACCCATTTTTCCTTCAGAGTTGCCTTAATTGGAAGCATTCCTGAGTCTTCTACTGCTGTAGCTATTCTGCATTTGGTTGGTTGAGATACTGTTGCCTTTTTCTCAGTTCAAACCAGTCTGGCCATTCTCGGCTCTCTGACAAGGCATTTTTGACCACAGAACCCCTGTTCCCTGAATGTTTCTTCTTTTGCATGAAAATTCCAGTAGGTTGGGAGTATCTGAAATCCATAAACCAGCTGGTCAGCCACCAAGAGCTGCACCGTGTTCAAATACACTGAAGTCACTTTTCTTCTCCATGCAGCAGATTGTCTTGACCATTTCTACATGCCTGTATTTATTGAGTTTCTGTCATGCAATTGGCTGAGTCGATATTTGCTGTAATAAGCACTTGAACAGGCATACCTCAGGAAGATGATGAGTGCACACTACTGTTCAAAATTGCTAGAAAAGAAATTCAGAAAGTAAAGATGCTGTAAAAATTATGGAAACTTGCTCAGAAGTAAATAATTTACCATACAGAGCCCTAAGCATTAGCTGAGTACCAACACAAGTCTATTGGGGCTATTGGGGATTAAGGGCATTGCTCAAGTGCTGGTGAGACAAGTGCTGCTGTATCGTCTTGCCTAGAAAGGCCCTTTGATGAGTGATTAAACCAGCACAATTACCATTACAAGGTCACTTCCATGACCTTTAGGCACAATTTTGCCAATGTATGAATGGGTATATTTACATTTAAACTGGATTTCTGCCTCTGTTGTCAACTCTGTGTGAGTTTGTGCTTATGTCTGCATTTTTTAAAGCAATGGGGAAGAGTCACCCACAAAACTAAATGCTCAGCAGAGCTGCACTTCACTAATCTGCCAATGTTTCTCCAGTTGGGTTTAAATGTTGTGTAATTGAGAAAAGCTAACAGCAATGATCAAGCAGGTAAAGCAGTTTTTTTTAATAGTACCTGATTATTCATCACCATTTACCGCAACAAAAGGCTGAATCTCAATTCTAACCCTTACCCCTTCCCCTCTGTTTTGCACGGGCACGAGAGACTGAGGGGTGTCTCAATTCTTTTTTTGGAGTGAGGTGGAGGGGTAGGCAGAGGGCTACAAACCCCTCCAAACGGAGTGTGCATCCAGATTCACTCCGTTTGGAGGGGTAGGAGGAGCTTACTGCTGTCTCCAAAGAAACAAACATGGCACCAAAAGAGACGCACAAATGTCTACTTTCATTACAAATTACGCTGTTTAGCGGCTTTACAGGCAGTTGTCTATGACAGCAATGTGTATGCTGCTGGATGCATGTTACGTATATTGTTGTTCTGAAGAATATCGTAACGTTATGCACATACAACGAACGCTACGATAAAACACTTTTATATCTCACAATGGAGAAAATCATGATAAAGGATAAGCATGTTAATTTGTATTTTCATAAATCTTTGGATAATATCAATCCCTGCTGTTGGATTTCAAAGTCTGTAACGTGTGTGTATTTAGTAAACAAACAGGGAGCCCTGAGCACACTCAGCTCCTAATAAGCTTTCAGGCAGAAAGTGAGGAGAAGTTTCATCAATGGGAATAAGATGGAAAATATGTACACACACATGTATATGTGTAACACATAACCTGACGTCCTAATAGACTGATATTTGTCAAAGAAATTTCTAAAGGAAATAGGGCTGGATGCAAAAAAAATGGGAGAATTTGAAAAAGAAATATAAGGTTAACAGAACTAGATGCAGCCCATAACATACATACAGGTGCTGGTCATATAATTAGAATATCATGAAAAAGTTGATTTATTTCAGTAATTCCATTCAAAAAGTGACTGCACATAGACTGATATATTTCAAATGTTTATATATTTTAATTACTAATTAATTAATTACTGATCAATCAATTAATGATTAATCAAAAATATTAATTATTACTAATATTGATTAATTATTATTAGTATTGTTAACATTAATCAGTTACTAATAAATTAATTATTAATACTATTAATTAGTATTATTATTATAAATTATAAATTTATTAAATTAATTAACATGATTGTGATGCGTCAAAGAAATCTGCCACTTCTTCTATTTCTTTGCATTTACACAGAAAGGCAAGAAAATAAAAAGAGCAAACAGGCTACTGCAACAAGTTGCATTTTGGTTGCCATGTTAACAAACAGTGAAGACGGCAGTTTGACACAGGCAGTTTTTTTTTTCTCTCCTAAGGCAGAGGGGTGTCTCAATTCATAGGGCTAGAGGCATACCCCTTCGCCTTACCCCTTGTTTTAAAGGGGTAAGGCATAGGGGTAGGGGTAGGGCCAAGGGGAAGGGGAAGGGGTACAAAAGAGAATTGAGATTGGAGGAAAGTCTACCCCTGTAGACCAAGGATCATCGAAAGGTATTACTACTTGTTAGGTAGGGTCTAAAAAGCATGCAGTAACAGACAGTTCTTTTACAGATCAGGTATTACTCCATGAGAGATCGCATGACATCCTGACTAAGTACCGAATCCTTTGCCAGACCTCCAACCTTTTGCTTTCCTGCATGTTAGTGAGAAAATGACGGCCGGTTTTCTCTTCATTGATTGGACTGTTTATGAATTATTTGACAGCCCTTTCAGCTTGGCATGAAAGTATTTTGGGATGCTGGGGCTGGTGGCATTTATCCTCCACAGTATTGTCTCAAAATAACCTTTAGATTAAGAGTGTTGTGAGAGCAGCAGTCTGAAAAAACCTTGCACTGGCTTTGTACTGCTCACCTACGGCTTCATGTACAAAGACTTGTGTGGATTTCTGACTGAAACATGCCGTACGCTGAAACCCAGAAACTGTTGTAGGCACAAAAATATCCAGATGTATCAAGGAGCGTATGTATGGCTCCAAGCACATTCCATTTGTACATCCTAATAAACATGGAATTTATATATATATATATATATATATATATATATATACTGCATTACAATAATGTCTCACATTCACCCTGATGTCAGGGTAAAGGTTTCTAAGTCAGTCACATGCACTGTGGTACTGCTCCTTCTTTATCACCTCTCATGTGGATGGCAGCAATCCTAAAGAAAGTTCTACATCAAACTTGACACATCTTAACTGTTCTTCATTAGTTTTCAACAACTGAATTTAAGTAAAGCTAAATACATGGTTTTAAAGCTACAGTGTCTAGGATGTGTGTAGTAACTGAGCGCGCATGCGGATGTTCCAATCTTCTCCCTTTCCATGCCCCTATTTAAATATGCAGATTCACATAAATTGGCCCTGGGATGTGGGATTCCCCTCCATCTAATTATTCCACATGAACACAGAAAAAAAAATTATACTGAGTGTGAGCTACACATGAATGGAAATGACGTGGAGACACACAGGGATAGTTTATTTTGTACCCTGTCAAACAGAATAAACATGAAACAGAACAAAAGTTAGTGGGAGCATGTGTGTGAAAGGATGCAAACGCTGTGGGCTCAAAGCAGTGCACACACAGACATAAAACAAAAAATGAGGTGCACCGCAGCCACAACTTCACATGTGTTTGTTAACAAATAGTGAACACAGGGAGTCAATCGGGGGCCTCTTATAGAAGCTGTAGTTTCACCATCAAGAAAAAAAGCATTAATAATAAGAAAAACATATTTGAATGTGCACATGTCCAAATGTGCCCATGCTGGGTTTCATTCAGAACAATTACATGAATAAACTATTTCCTCACCAAGCAGCCACCCATCGTGCACCGTGTCAGCCTCTAGCCTGTTCCTAATGCAACCCAATGCATTTGCACATCACATATGATTGCATATGTGAATACATATATAATGCATTGATGAAATTTCCTATTTACTAAAGCAAATTCATCATGTGGTGGCCCCTTTATAGCAATATGTGTGCAGTCAATAGCTCTGATTACATTAGGGAAACCGGCTCTCACTGCAAATTTTATGCTCATGTTGGAATGTGATGTACCTGGATGACATTTGGATGATTGGGTTCCACACAGCTGGCATGGCTCAGCTCAAGGTTGACTGGCACACTCCTAACTGATCGGCCAGCTCCCACTGGAATGCCCCTGTTGCCAGGAATCCCAGCATGGTCAACACCTGTGCGGGTATAGACAACCCCTGGCTCCTTGCTGTATTGCGCTATAGTGACAGCCCATAGATTTACATATATATTACATAGAAATAAAAATAAAAACCAAGACACAGCTGTTTGCCCTCTTTGGTAATGGCACAGCATGCTCCTTGCTGGCACACGATCAGGCGTGAATCTTCACTCTAGCTTTCATATGGCCGGCCATAGTTCTGCACAGTTTTGTGCGCAACTCCAGGCACTGGTAATCTAAGTCAGCTTATGAGCCAATTATTGTCATTTGCACTTGCGTTCCCTGAATACATGCTCATGTCGGATTGCACTATTTACAATCTAATAGCGCTAGCGCAGTCATTGTTAATGCCATTTTCCTCATCACTTTGCGCGTGCTTTTATATCCACCCATATTATTGCAAACACATGGGTGTGCTAATTGCTCATCACTGTGTCTCTGATGTGCACATCACTCTCATGACTTCATGTTTTCACAGTATTAACAGTGTCCCAGCGTCATCTCTACATGTCACCTATGGGCCAATAGCTGCAGAAACGTGCATATGCCAGCCATGAACTTGGCGTGGTGCACCACACAATTCCACAGTCATTTCACTTTTGATACATCTGAATGTTAGCGTGGAGAAGGACGTACGCAAGGACATGCATACACAGCCTTTTGTACATGAGGCCCATTGCAACCATTATGTGGCGCCAGCAACAAGTGTAATGTCACATTTTGAGAGAAGTGGCACAGCCCCTGTTTAAATACTGTTTTTCCTTAAGTGTTGTCTTCATCTATAAGCTGTCATTAGTTTGCTATCACAAACTAATGACGGGTCACAAAGTACTTTTTAAGAAAACAATATGGCTTTATCCCTGGTTTGATTTAATTGCACCAATTGATTGCACACAAGAAGTTGTTAATTTCAAGTCGGTATATGTGCTGTCTGATCTAAATGCGCTGAAGTGCATCTAGATCAAACAACCCTGTCATTGTCCCATCCAGGCTCATCTGGGATTGCGCGCCGTTCCTCGGTGTCTGCTATCCAGGCTTGTGGCTCATCGGAGGCCACTAGTTGGATCCACGACTCATCGGGGTCTGTCATTCAAGACCATGGCTTGTAGGAGGTTGCTGGCCAGACCCGTGACTTGTTGGAGGCCGCTGACTGGGCCTGCAGCCCGTCGAAGGCCGCTAACCAGGCTCGCGGCCCATCGCCATTTGCTAGCCGGCCTCGCGGCTGGTTGGGGGCTGTTAGTCGGACCCACAGTTCATTTGGATGACGCTGGCTGGACCTGCAACTTGGTGGAGGTCGCCAGCTGGATCAGCAACTCGTCGGAGGCTACCAGCTACATCAGACACAGCAAAAAGCTGTGATTTGACAATTTTCTGCTTTCACTCTTTCCTCACATATTTTAACAGTTTTTGCAGTGCCTGCGCTGATTATATAATGGATCCGATCAGAAAAGTCTGCAAATTTACAACACAGTCAGAAAAAGAGGAAATTATACAGCTTACCTTTGAATTGGAGGTGATGATTGTAGAAAGAAAAGCTTGTTAGTTAGTCCAGAATAAAGCATAATCCAGAAATTGAGAACTTTAAAACTGTCAGGCACGTCATTGCCCATGACACAGAGCATAAATCAGGCTTTAAATTAATTAAATAAATCATCATGAGTTGTAAATGTATGTAAATTTGATAGCTTAACTATTTTTATTTATTTTGATAGTACCTGTACCTGGATGTGTTGCTGTATGTGGTTAACTGATTTTAAAAAAAATGTTGATTCAGTAGTTCAGCACAATTGGCCCTAAAATGGCGCCATGTCCTCAGTTGACGCAGAACTAGACGTTGAATAAAGGGACTCTAAAAACAGCTGACTTCTCCTTCTGGCCTTCTTTTATGGTGTGGTTTCTGCTACTATAGGTGGTGCTGCCCCCAGTGGTGAACAAATGCTGAGCAGAGGTTATCACCAGCATTATGCAGCACAGTAGGAAAACCTGAAGAAGATCCCTGGTCATTTATGTAAAATGTGTTTGAAGGAATGCAATGCCGCTTTTGGCTTATTATAACTTTTTTATGGAAAATCAATGTCTACATTAAACAAAGAATTGTGTCAGATTAAATCGAATCACAATCTAATCATTCCATAACAGAAAAAATAATGGTCCCGAAACATAGCCTATGTATGAGGTCTGTTAGAAAAGTATCCGACCTATTTATTTTTTTCAAAAACCATATGGATTTGAATCACGTGTGATTGCATCAGCCAAGCTTGAACCTTCGTGTGCATGCATGATTTTTTTTCACGCCTGTCGGTTGCATCATTCGCCTGTGAGCAGGCTTTGTGTGAGCAGTGGTCCACCCCTCTCTTCGGATTTTTATTGCAAATAAAATGTCTGAACGATTTGGAGCTTTGCTGCATCAAATTTTTCCAGAAACTGTGACAGACCTCCAGGTGGACACCATTCGGAAAATTCAGATGGCTTTCAGGGACGATTTTGCTCTCAGCAGCTGTGGGCGCTCTTTAAACCGGCTGGAGCACTCCTTAATCTGTGTAATCCCCATAAAATCGTCCCTTTGAATTTTCCGAACACAAAGTGCATGGGCTGTTCACTTGAATAATTCATTCATTTGCATCTGGCATCGGTTCTGTTGTGTCACAGAGGTTTGTTTGAAGATCACAAAGGAAGCTGACAAATTTGCTCTTGAACAATAGCGAACTTTATTACAACACTCAAACAGCCGACAAGTCCCTTTCAGCATACCTCCCTACTTCTGCGTCTGGCTGTATGCAGTCACAGCCTTTTACACTGACCCCTGCAGATAACCCAAGTTGCTGCACCTTCAGAACCTTCCAGATACCGCAGTCCTCCCCGTACACTTTAACTGCACTTGTCTTTTTTCTTTTCTTTAACATGCACATGTGCAGTTTCTTTTACACATATTATTATTATCTACATTTCACTAGCAGCATTCCGTTACAAGTCCAGATGCTGTGGAGCACACACATTTCTCCTTGGACGCTCCACATATTGTGTACCCACAGGATTTTCCACAGCTTGGTCCATTTCCACCAAAACCTGAGGACAAATGGTCATCTGTTCACCTGCCATGTCCTTTGACTTATTCTCTAAGTCATTCAGTTCATTGTCAAAATTAAAACCATGATGATCGTCATCATTGACAATGTCTGGATTTACGTTCTCTTTCTTTTCTTCCAGTAATTGATTCACATGTCGTTTGATACAATTTCTATTCACCGACCCCAAATGCGTAACAGGACTCAAAACCTGGGTAATTTTACCATTCAGCCATTTCTTTCCTCCCCTGTCATGTGTACTGCGCATGTGACTGTTTCTGAACATGTGGATCCTGGATAAATTGAGAGAAATTTGGTTTCAGCAAAGATAACCTGGTGCGGACCTGTCTTTTCAAAAAGAGTTCTGTCTGTGTTTTTCCAGTTGTCATGTGTGGCATATTTTGATAACCATACAACAAATTTGCAATACAGTGCTGCAGCGATATAACACCAAGTAGTCTACTTTTGGCTAAGGACTTTTTAAAATTTTGCACCAGCCTCTCTGCCAGTCCATTTGAGGTCTGATGGTATGATGGAGTTTTGATATGTTAAACAGTATTCAGCTTCAGAAATGTCTCAAATTCACTTGCAATGAATTGAGGTCCTTTATCACTTGCCACCTCTTTAGGTAACCCATAAGCAGAAAACATATTTCTCCGAACTTCAGTGTTTTGCATGTGGTAGTAGTTTGCATATGGATCATTTCAGCCCATCTGACATATGCATCCAACACCACAAGGAACATTTGCTTCTTAGAATCTGCAAAATCAAGGTGTATTCTCTCCAATGGACCTGAAGCCCATTTCCAAGGGTGTACTGGTGCTGTAGCTGGAACGCTATGCTGATGTTAGCAGATATCACACTGATTTATCTCATTTTCAATGTCTTCATCCAATATGCCAAGGACTTAATTTTAACATGCCCCAGTGGCTGTCATGTAGCTCTGAAAGTAACCTGTTTCTCAGACTCTCTGGAATAATTACTCTGAATCTCCAAAGTAAACAATCATCTTCCACAGTCGGATCAAATTTTCGTCCCACATACGGCTGAATAGCCTCATCAGACACATGTTTTGGCCAACCTGACAATGGCAGACTGTCTAAGTAAGAAACTTGAAACACAGGATTTGACCTTGGAAAATTTTCATCTGCTATTGGCAGTCTGGATAATGCATCTGCATTCCCATGTTGTTCTGACTGTTTGTATCTGATCTCATAGGACTATGCTGCTAAAATCAAGGACCATCTCTGCATCCTAGCTGCTACTAATGGCAGTACTCCTGTTTTTGGAGTGAAGATTTTTAGTAATGGTTTGTGATCAGTGATCAGAATGAGCTTGCATCCAAACAAGTACTCATTAAACTTCATTACTCCAAAAACGAGGCTGAATGTTTCTTTTTCAATTTGTGAGTAGTTTTTCTCTGCTTTCATGAGCATCCGAGAAGCAGAAGCAATTGGTTCGTCACTTCCATCTGGCATTTGGTGAGGGATCACTGCACCAACACCAACTGCTGAAGCATCACATGCCAGCATGAGTGGTAGATCTGGGTTGAAGAGTACTGACTTTGTTTGAAACCAGCTGTTTCTTGGCTTCCTCAGAAGCCTTTTGAGATGATTCTGTCCACTCCCACTTGACATCTTTGCTTAGCAACCCAGTCATCGGTGCTGTTAATGTAGACACATTTGGTATAAATGTGTCTACATTAACAACCTTGAGGCAACTTTGTTGTGATTTGGCACTATAAAAATAAATGAAACTGAACTCAGTAGAGGGAGGAAAGACCTTAAAAGTCAGATATAACAGATATGGCTGCCTCTGTATCAACCTCCATTTTCATTCGTTTACCATTTACTTGCACATAGAGATCATATGGTTTAATCACACCACTAGTCTCTTTTTCAAACCGTTCCAGACCCTTGTTTTTACCTTCCCTGTTTGTGTCAGGTTTGTGTCACAGATATTTGTTCGAATATTGCCAAGGAAGCCGATGAATTTGCACTTGAACAAAAGCAAACTCTTGCCTCAAGTGGTTGAGTTTAAGTATCTTAGGGTCTTGTTCACGAGCGAGGGACGGATGGAGCGTGAGATCGATAGACGGATCGGTGCAGCATCTGCAGTGATGCGGTCGCTGTATTGGACCGTCGTGGTGAAGAGAGAGCTGAGCAGGGGGGCAAAGCTCTCGATTTACCGATCGATCTACGTTCTGACCCGTGCCTATGGTCATGAGATTTGGCTCATGACCGAAAGAACGAGCTTGCGAGTACAAGTGGCTGAGCTGAGCTTCCTCCACAGGGTGGCTGGGCGTTCCCTTAGCGATAGGGTGAGGAGCTCGGTGTCGAGCCGCTGCTCCTCCACGTCGAAAGGAGCCAGCTGAGGTGGCTCGGGCATCTTTTCCAGATGCCCCCTGGACGCCTCACTGCAGAGGTGTTCCGGGCACGTCCCATCAGGAGGAGGCCCCGGGGAAGACCCAGGGCACGCTGGAGGGACTACGTCTCTCAGCTGGCTTAGGAACATCTCGGGGGTTCCCCCGGAGGAGCTGGGGGAGGCGCGTGTGGATCGGGAGGTCTGGGCGGCTTTGCTTGAGCTGCTGCCCCCGCGACCCGTCTCCGGATAAAGCGGAAGAAAATGGACGGATGGACAAAAGCAAACTTTATTACAATGCTTAAACAGCCGCCAAGTCCCCGTCAACATACCACCCTACTTCTGTGTCTGGCTGTACGCAGTCACAGCCTTTTATACTGGCACTTTGCACCCCTTCAGGTAACCCAAGTTACTGCACCTTCAGAACCTTCTAGATACCACAGGTTCATTGCTCATTTTCCCTTTCAGCTCCAGTTTGAAAACATTAGCAAATTTCTGATAGCGCAGCTGATGATCTCTTCATTCACATCAAAGGTGTGTTCTTCAAGATTCATTTAGTTAACAAATCACGAATGGAAAAATGTTGCGGGCTTCCATGCCTCATGATCACAAAGTGTACAGGTCTCTGGAATTATAAATAATAAAAAAAAATAATAAAAGTTTGTCTGGATAGGTGAAAGATATGGACCACATCACTATCAAAGACTGAAGGTTGCTGATATGTCCTGTAACTACATTGTAAATGTACCTCACAGCAAAATCATCTGTGTTAATTAATCTTGCAAGATGTTAAAATTAACAGTATTCTTGAGAGTCTATCATTTCCGCCATATGTTTTGGCTTTCAAATTTTCATCAGACGCGAAAACAATGATAATCAATCCACTACTGAGTTGCAATTAAAATTTATCCATGCGTATCAAACAGTGTAGTCATCACTGCCTACATACCTCTACACTGTTGTGTGGGCCGCTGAAGAGGAGGTACTGCTGGCCCACCACCACAAGATGGCGCCCTGCTTGGAGTGCGGGCTCCAAGCACGAGAGGGCGTTGGCTTTGCTGGAGGCGACAGCTGTCATCAATCAACACAAGCTGTCACCCATCATCACCACTACAAAGACCGGACTGCAACTCCACCTCCTCGCCGAGAAATCAACTACCATTCAGGTAATTTTCTCTGCTGACAGACACTTTGTGTGTTTAACCTGAACTTCTATTTGCAGCCGTTTTCCTGGAGTGTTTCCTTATCTGGAGGATTGGCGTTTGGTGTGACAGTGACGGCTTCGCCTCACACCCCAACTCAGATAAGTGGTTGACTAGGAGCTGCACGAGTGTGTGTGATTGGAGGTGGAGGTTTTCCCTCCTTTACTTAAGACAGACTGTGGGATTACTGAGTGTGCGAACTCACACTCATCTGTTTTCTGCCAGCAGTACCGGGTCTGACTGCTGAAGACAGCGGCCACCTGGGGCGCAGGGCTTGGCGGCTCCGGTGTTCTTCAGCTCCGTTGGTGGTGGAAGCTGTGTGGGGATCCAGCTCTTCTCTCTCCAGGCGTCTTCTATCGTCGAGCCTGCCCACACGTCACCTGGTGTATGATTGACAGTCCACCATATTGTTATTGTCTGTATGTTGTTGTGCGATTCACAACATTAAATTGTTACTTTTTGGCTTATCCATTGTCCGTTCATTAACGCCCCCTGCTGTGGGTCCGTGTCACGTCACTTTCACAACACTACACATTCTTTATGTTGGGATGATAACAAAATATCCACTAGAGGGCACTGTAGACAATCTAGAAAGTCTCTGACATCAAACATGGTTGACGTCATAATAATGTTTCTACCACACAAATAAAAAAAAGAGTCAGCAGTGGTATAGACGGATGTGGTCTGTGCAGTTATTAAATACTTCACAATGAGCAGTGGTGGGCACAGATAACCAAAAAATTAGCTTCGATAACAGATAATCAGATAACTGAAAAGTTATCTTTGATAAAGATAAACCAATGAGCCACCCAAAAACGTATCAGAAGTTACAGATAACTGATAACTGATAAATTCCAGTATTGTCTCTGGTACATTTGCAACTGCTAACAAACTGAATTTGAGTTTTAACACCACGATTGCTTTTGGAAGCATAAAAAGTGACAAAAGACCCAAACAATGAGTCAGCACTGTTATGTTTGAACATGCTGTCCCCTTCTGGAAGCTCCACAGCTACAGCACTGCAGCATCCTGAGAGCAACCACAAAGCCAACTCTCTACCAATCACAATGCTCCGGTCAGGCGGAGGTCTTGAAAAATAAAGGCATCCTGACTTATGGTTTTGTGTGAATACTGATAGAATAACTCGATCAATGTCAATTCTGTCATTTGTACAAAGTTAAAATATAACATATATCTTTTAATGTTGAATAATGCACTAATTCTGAGGTTTTGTAACAAACACAGACAGATCGCAAAGGATTCTGGGTAATAGTGCCTCTGCTAAACACTGATTGGTTCAGTCATTCATTATGTAAACCAACACATTAATGTGACGTGTGTCGTGTGTTGGTGTTTACAGATAAATGTGCTTTTGTAAAATATTCCATTTCTTATTTGTAAAAACAGGCATTTTTATGGAGCCCTGGAAGTGTCATCGCAAAATATTTTGCATGTGGAGAGAATGTGCACACGTTTTATTAGTGCCGTCCGCACGTTTTATGATGTGCGCACGTTTTATGATGTTGTAAAACATGCACGCAATATTGTGTTGAAACATAAATGTTGGCTTTACACTGTGTGAGTTTTGGCCCTTTTTCACATGATTTTTCATTCGTGTGAGAAATTTTTGGACCAAGTTTCAGGTTAATCGTGCGTCCTGCATCGTGTAGTGTACATGGAGTAACAAGCTGCGTTCAACATCTGACGACCACCTCCTGATCGCCGATCGTATGGTCAAATCATAATGCACTGCTGGGCACAGCATGTGCTCACAAAACCTTAAAAATTAGCACATTACTTTAAAACTAAAACATATATCTGATGTTTTCACTTTATAAAACTTCAGACATGACAGTAATTTTAAATAACTTGTCCAAAATTAGTTTGGTTAAAATTTGAACCATAAGTTAAAAATTTATGCCTCTGGATGACTTGGGTGATATTGCCAGCATATCAGTATGGTGTTAAAGGAAATGATTTTTTTTTTTTTTTTTGTGACCAGTTCTTCTTTGCCTGCGGAGGGTAGAGTGGTTTCTCCTAGAACTAGCTCGCTTCTGTTTGCAGAGGATAGAACTATACATCTCTCAGTAAACTTTCAACAGGTAGGTCTCAACTGATTATAAATTTTAAAAATGTTTCCTGCTGTTCAGCTTGGTTTACTATGTTATCGGTCTAAAAGTTATTGGACGACAATTCATCAGAAGATAATTAGACCGATAATGGTTTTTAAAGTTATCTAAAAAGATAATCCGATAATGAAAACATTATCTTCGAGAATTATCTGTTATCGGATTATCGGAAGTGTGCCCACCACTGATAATGAGACTTTATATGTAGTAAAATATTCCATCATTGTAACAGTTTTCTTTGTGTCCTTTTGCATTAATGTTATGTCTCGCTTCAACTTTAGTTAAACTGCCCCTACAGTTACCGATGCTATTGCTGTTTCATCCACATCCATAAGCTTTCAGAAAGTGAACACAAAGAGTGAATAGATGAAAAAGTCATTAAAAGTGTCTGATAGCATGGAGAGGATCTCTACACAGGAAAGTCAGTACGAGTAAATGCAAAGATCCATTTAAAATTTCTGATTATACAGGCAGTGACTTACCTTATTCTTCATCTACTTTCATGACAGCACTCTCCATGAAGTCCATACAAGTTTAATGTCAATGAGGGGCTCATTCCTGCTGTTTACAAATTAAGGGCCCCTTCACACATAGTGCGAATTTGGTTGAAGTGCGCATGAAGCAGGAATTATATGCAAAACATGTAAATTCGTAGCTGCCTCTAACACCTCATACACCTGTTGCTACAACTATTTGCGTACACCAGCGGCTGAAAGAGTGTGCACTTTGAGAACCCATCGAACCCTCTCGCGGCAGGTGTCGGCCAAATTCCAGCTGACACACACAAACATCTAACACGGCTCATGTGGGACTTAGGAAATGTGTGGTCATTCGCACTATCATCACGAAAACAGTCAGCAGACGATCATTGTCGAGCTGGATGTGAAATTTTCTCAGTGCCCCCACGAGTGTGGCTTTGCAAAACAGCAACACACGTGTGAGGTGCCAGACTGTCGGCTCCCCCCGTACATACATGTGCCGTGCATGTGAATCGCACATATGTTGCGCTCCCCTGGGAGTGCACTTGCCTGGTTATGGATGTACAAATAGTGTGTTGGTGTGTGCGCTGAACTGACAGGGGGTGTGTCGGCCCACAGCGCACACATTGACAGGTGACAATGGACCATCAGATCATAACATGCAGTGGGCGATCTGACTGTCACGTCACCCATGTGAGCTCTGTTCCACATGGACATGCGCGCAAGCCTAGCTGGACACACCAGACCAGTAGATGTGGACATGATAATAGCGCACTGCTTCATTAATGTCATTTCATGACTATACTTCTGTGACCATGGGTCATCTACAGAGGAACAGACGTTTCATACTTGATAAGAGGGTGTTTGTTTATGGTGTGTTTTTAATACATCCATTTCTTTGTTTATTTCAGGCATTGTCCCGCTCCATTTACAGGCTGGTAGCGCAGTGGTAAAGTTTCATCTGGCAATCAGTAAAGCGCAGATCCGAATCCTGTGGGTGGCATGTATGTTTTTTTATTGTTGTTGTTTTCCACAGGAGCGGCGCGATGTGGCTCCAAATGTACCAGCTGGTTTTTATTCTTCATTTATTCCACAGCAGCGGCGTGATGTAGTTATACATGTTCCAGTTGCTCGCACTCACGACACCTTTGCAGCAGGATCGTACAAGCCTGCCCGTTGGCGCGATGTTTTCGTGGTTCGCTAATTTGAACTGTCTCGCGCTGTGAAGGGTCCCTTAGCAAAAGAAGAATTTTGTTCCTAGTGAAAATTTGAACCCAAAAACCTGCAAAAACTGAGCCCCTATTGAAAAATCCCAAAGTTCCCCTATAAATGGGATATGCACAGCAAGAGATCCCAACTTCTGTGATGTTGAGTTATGAAAAACTCTTCTGTTACATATGTGGTATGTTCCACACAACTTACTCCTTTCTGTCTTCAAAATTTGGCTGAGTGAAAGACTGAAATCATGAATTCTAACTTTGCTGACTCTTTGTACAGCAGATGGCCTTCTCTGTGTGAGTGTGTGCACGTTTTGCCTGTGCATATTAAACCAAATCTGCATGAGAGCCACATAGAGCAGAAAAGGGAAGAATAGCAGAAAATGTGACCAGAGATGGTGAGATGCGCCTACACACCGGGGGCTGTTGCCAGGTCAGGCTGACTCGGCCTTCTACAGGTCATCTCTGCACACTAGTGGCTTTGGACTCAATCCAGCTTGATCCCCCTCCGATGAACACAGAGTTGACCTTTTCTGACATTCGGAGCTGCAGGATATGGGCTCAGAAAGTGCTGTGATCCTCATCTTGGCATTGCTTTCCCTGAGTTTTATTGCTTTCTTTCCTCTTGTTGATCAAATCAATCATCACAGCGCTGTTTGGAATTTATGGCCGCCTATATATTTTCAAACACAGTCAGATAGACCAGGTACGCTCAACCATTATGACTCCACAGACTGGACAGAAGTTGTCATATTTCGGACTGGACCAGTGTAGGTGGTGGGAAGCACTACAGATGTGATCATAATCACCTATTATAGAATAGCTGAGTGGATCCTTGTCATTTGATTGGTGGTTTGTATTTCATGTGACATGGATTATTCATCTCATTTGTGTTGCGCTGCATTTACCGTGAAAATTACATTCCATTTACTGTGTAAATTTGGTTCCATACATGTTGTACCATTGCACGCTGCAAACCCCACCCACACACACACTAGTGGGGAGGGGGGGTGTTTATCTAAACATGGCAGTTTGTTTTGCTGATGGACGATGATTTGAACGAGCTAATTAACTGTGCTAATTCTTCAAACACACACACACAAAAAACAAATCCAATATGCCAAAATATTCATGAAATATTCGTACCATTGAACTCATAAACATTCATTATTTGTTTACTAATGCCATGTGAAGATGTGTAAAAGTAAAATAAAAGTATAATCCAACCTTTACCACTGCACAAAACACAAGAAAATCCATCCATCCATCCATCCATTTTCTTCCGCTTTATCCGGAGTCGGGTCGCGGGGGCAGCAGCTCAAGCAAAGCCACCCAGACCTCCCGATCCACACACACCTCCCCCAGCTCCTCCGGGGGAACCCCAAGGCGTTCCCAAGCCAGCCGAGAGATGTAGTCCCTCCAGCGTGTCCTGGGTCTTCCCCAGGGCCTCCTCCCAGTGTGATGTGCCCGGAACACCTCTCCAGCGAGGCGTCCAGGGAGCATCCGGAGTGTTTTTAAAGTCATCTGCTGTGGAGTGTTATGGTCAGAGCAAGAAAATCCAGCTTCATACAATTAATGACACATTCTGGGTATTCTCCTTTAACTTTTATCAAGGAGAATGGGATAGATAGATTGGGATGTGACTAAAGTTTTTCTTCTTCAGTATTCCTGTAGTTTGTCCATTTGTGCTTGTGTGAGAGATTATTCGGATGATGGTTTGAAAATAAAATGTTTGCATATCTGCTTCTTCCCACTGACCTGAATGAACCTTCACTGCCCGTCAGCCTTTTTCTGCAGATCCAGTAAAAAAGTTAGTCATTTTTGTTTGTTTTTTCTTCATTTTCTCATTCATCGAGCTGCTCTTCGTGATATTTTTGTCCATCTTGGGAGAGGGAGTGTGGAGTTTCATTGTACTGACAGTAACTCCAACATTCAGAACACAAGTCAACATTTGTCAGGTAAATTTACTGCAGAAAAACAAAACCCACAGTTTGCTCGGTGCAATATTGTGGAACATCATTCACTCCCCGGCTATTCCTTACTAGCTGCTATGACAGTGTTAGCTCCAGTCTTAATTTATCTCTATGCTTTTTATCAAATGGGGATTTTCAAGTTGTGATAGAGCAGCGCCTACACGAATCCGTGATGACGTCACAACTCTGTCTTGTTAGTGAGACACAGTTTTGTTCAACAAGAATTGTCAAGAAACTTTCTCGTCGCTGTTTGGAGTTGTGTGGATGTAGGAATCGCCTTTTGAATGCTTGAATAACGATGTCAGTCGCACAAAGAAATCAAATAATAGTGAAAACATGTTAATTGCACCCACAATGTTGGTATTTTGGTCGTTGAACTTTCCTAGCAACGAATGTAAAGCCTCGGTCACACGGCACTAATGGACACCGAAACCAAAAAGAAACAAGAAATCTGAACTTAAGTTGACTTTCGGGGACATTATTTAACCGGCATCCAGCTTCGATCAGTCAGCCGCTCTGTGAAGCGTCATAACAACCGATCGGTTAGTCGCTCCGTGAGGCGTCATAACATCCGATCGGTTAGCCGCTCTGCGAGTTGTCATAAGAAGCTGTTATGACACTAACTGGAAGTCTCGGTTTCAAGATGGCAGTGCAACTTGAAAATCCCCCATTGTGACAATACCAATCAAATGTTTTCATGTCTCATCGATTTAATCTTTTCATAAAATGAAATTTATTTGTTGAACATTTACTTATGATTTAATATAAATTTCTAATAATATGTCAATTAGTTCGATATTTTCAGGAAAATAAATAACAAAGCACAAGTACACTGCAGTTATTTTCTAACTTGCTTCCTATCGTTTTTGTGCGGCCTGATCCAGCCCAGCCCACTTACTAGTAGTACCCGTATGCGGCCCTAGGAATGGGGACCCCTGATGTAGATAACCAAAGATTTTAGAACAAAAAGCAACAGCTGGAACAGTGACGTGGAATTACTCACTGTCTTTGAAAAGTAAATTGTTGGGAGAGATTTTCTACTCAGGTACTGTCAAATAGAGTATTTTTTCTTAATACACTAACTAACACTATGGGCCCAAGCTTGAAGATCTGTGGCATTTAGTGCATGTGATATATTTGCCCCTCCCCTGTTTATAAACAGACAGCAGTATTCATGACTCCCCACATCGCTGCTACATTTTTTCCAAGATGGTGATAACAGCTACTGGCCAGATATACTGTATGTCAGAAATCACACTTTGAAGCTAAAAATGCCTCTGACCAAGGACATGGTCGGACTACAATCCACACGCTTCTTACTTTTCCCACATGGGAGAAGTTCCACTTCTTAATGCTGTTGTTCTGCTCATCATGGAGGACTGAGGGTTGAGCAGGAGTGGCCAAGGAGGGAGACTTTGTTTACGATCTGACGTGTGGTGAAAATATGACATCTAGTGGCAGAATAAGTTTTCATAGCATCTTTATTTGAATCTACTTTTTATGCTGTGATTTTTCTGTAAAAGTGTCTTCTGTATGTTAAAGTTTTAAGTTCAAATGTTATTTTTATGTTGCTTTTTTGTCACTTTTTGTACGGTCTGTTAATCTGTTTTAAATTATGCATGACTTTGAAAGTTGGACTTGAAAGTGCTTTATAAATACTTTTGAACTGAAGTTTTGGAAATATTCAGACAGACCTGTTTTCTAATGTGTCAAGCTCATTCATATCACTCTTCGCTCTCCACTGCCCTTTCTGGCGGCAGTCAAGTTCAGAACAGTGATGATGTAGAAACTGAAACTGATTTTATTGCTGCTCACTGTAAATTGCCCCAACAAGAACACCAGCTGAATGACTGTAATGAAAATTTGAATCAGGAGACATGAGGTTCAGCTTCTCAGCCCTCCCTGTTGTCTCTGGCAAGATAAAATGATTACTGCAAAACCACCAATATCACAAGCTGTCTGTTAATGGACAGAGTCACTGATGCTCATTACAGTTTTGCAGCTCATAAAAAGAAAATGAATGCAGGTTCCAATGTCTGTTGATCGTGGTACATTCTGCACAACTCTTGTCTCTTGGAAAAATAAGACAGAAAGCACAAATGTGTGACACCATGTAAATTTCCTGATGTAGCAACAGTCATAGTAATGACTGACTAATTATGAACTGCTCCTAAAAGCTGAAGGTTGAGCAGAACATAATGACCCAAAGTCAAGAATAAACCAAAATATACTCAAAAATATAAACGCAACACTTTTGGTTTTGCTCCCATTTTGTATGAGATGAACTCAAAGATCTAAAACTTTTTCCACATACACAATATCACCATTTCCCTCAAATATTGTTTATAAACCAGTCTAAATCTGTGATAGTAAGCACTTCTCCTTTGCTGAGATAATCCATCCCACCTCACAGGTGTGCCATACCAAGATGCTGATTAGACACCATGATTAGTGCACAGGTGTGCCTTAGACTGTCCACAATAAAAGGCCACTCTGAAAGGTGCAGTTTTGTTTTACTGGGGGGGGGGATACCAGTCAGTATCTGGTGTGACCACCATTTGCCTCATGCAGTGCAACACATCTCCTTCGCATAGAGTTGATCAGGTTGTCAATTGTGGCCTGTGGAATGTTGGTCCACTCCTCTTCAATGGCTGTGCGAAGTTGCTGGATATTGGCAGGAACTGGTACACGCTGTTGTATACGCCGGTCCAGAGCATCCCAAACATGCTCAATGGGTGACATGTCCGGTGAGTATGCCAGCCATGCAAGAACTGGGACATTTTCAGCTTCCAAGAATTGTGTACAGATCCTTGCAACATGGGGCCGTGCATTATCCTGCTGCAACATGAGGTGATGTTCTTGGATGTATGGCACAACAATGGGCCTCAGGATCTCGTCATGGTATCTCTGTGCATTCAAAATGCCATCAATAAAATGCACCTGTGTTCTTCGTTCATAACAGACACCTGCCCATACCATAACCCCACCGCCACCATGGGCCACTCGATCCACAACATTGACATCAGAAAGCCGCTCACCCACATGACGCCACACACGCTGTCTGCCATCTGCCCTGAACAGTATGAACTGGGATTCATCCATGAAGAGAACACCTCTCCAACGTGCCAAACGCCAGCGAATGTGAGCATTTGCCCACTCAAGTTGGTTACGATGACGAACTGGAGTCACGTCGAGACCCAGATGAGGACGACGAGCATGCAGATGAGCTTCCCTGAGACGGTTTCTGACAGTTTGTACAGAAATTCTTTGGTTATGCAAACCGATTGTTTCAGCAGCTGTCCGAGTGGCTCGTCTCAGACGATCTTGGAGGTGAACATGCTGGATGTGGAGGTCCTGGGCTGGTGTGGTTACACGTGGTCTGCGGTTGTGAGGCTGGTTGGATGTATTGCCAAATTCTCTGAAACGCCTTTGGAGACAGCTTATGGTAGAGAAATGAACATTCAATACACGAGCAACAGCTCTGGTTCCATTCCTTCTGTCAGCATGCCAATTGCACGCTCCCTCAAATCTTGCGACATCTGTGGCATTGTGCTGTGTGATAAAACTGCACCTTTCAGAGTGGCCTTTTATTGTGGACAGTCTAAGGCACACCTGTGCACTAATCATGGTGTCTAATCAGCATCTTGATATGGCACACCTGTGAGGTGGGATGGATTATCTCAGCAAAGGAGAAGTGCTCACTATCACAGATTTAGACTGGTTTGTGAACAATATTTGAGGGAAATGGTGATATTGTGTATGTGGAAAAAGTTTTAGATCTTTGAGTTCATCTCATACAAAATGGAAGCAAAACCAAAAGTGTTGCGTTTATATTTTTGTTGAGTGTAGATGTTAGAAATAATGGTGAATGGGCAAGTGGGCTGATGTGTGTGCTGGTGGCGACATACAGTATGACGTATAATCTAGACCTATGATTGAACCAAGAGCCCTTTTGATTTTTCTCAAAATTAACAAAATTTGCTTCCTGTTTAAATGTAGCTATTATAAAATACCTTAATTTTTGTGGTATATCACAAACATTTAAGTATTTGATCTGAGATCCTACTTCTAACCAGGAAAAATACACTGAAAAGTAGACCTAAACAAGCCAATACTCGGCTGAGGTATCCTGCCTGTTATGCTGATACGGCATGGTGACAATTAAAATAATAAGCATGAATGGATCCGTGGAGTCCATTTCAACGGTCTCCCTATGTCATGGTGGGGGCAGTGAAAAATGAGTGGGAAAGGCCAAATAATACAGGAAAGAGTTGTTTTCCATTAATTTTATGCACAACCTTGACCCTGAGGTCCAAGGTCAAATGCAGTTGGCTGAGGGAGTTAGGATGAATTATTTGCTATAGGTGTTCAATGCAAAATTTAGGCTTTAGAAGAGCAATTTTTGCTGAGAAGGCAAAATATACCCAAAAGTTGTACTTTTTATCCATTCGCATATTTGACCTTGATTCAGAGGTTCAGGGCCAAATGTAGTGTGCTAAAAGGAGTCAAGTGCATGATTTATTATACAAATGTAAGATGTAGAATTTATATTTTGAGAGAAAAAGTGGTATTCTGGGATGAGACAGTGGGTGTCTTTCTTGGCTGTTATCTCAGTTGACCTTTGAAATCTAGGTCAAGGTCATATGCGTAGATGTCACATTTGTGTCCTTTCACAATATGATACAGGTAAGTAATGTCTCAGAAAGGGGCAACAGGGAAATCTAGATGTTTCGCTCTCAAGATGTTGCACGCATACAGACAAACGCACTCTGTCCATTTCAGTGGTTCCCCTTATTTATATTTTACGTAGAGTAAATATCAAGCAAAACTTTGGTGTTGGAAAAATCTCCAAACTTTGTTTGTCCCATTAGGATCTTTGGCCACCTACATTTACTAGCTGTTTTATGCTTCAAATTAAAAAATATATATATATAAATAAGTATTTATTCATTGCAACTTTCAGTTACAGTTGAATATCTACTAGGGATGTGAATCGTACAACAACTCACGATTCAATTCGATTCCGATTCTTGGAGTGACGATTCGATTCAGAATCGATTTTCGATTCAAAGAGCTGAGAAATAGTTATATTACTTAAAAAAATGTTTGTTTTAAAAAAAAAATGCAGCTTTACAAAGTTAATCAAGTGATTCTAGGTGTAAATTTACTTATCTGCTTTGCTCGTTCGGAGTTGACTGGCAGTTTAGCGAAGCGCTGGTCAGTAGTCGGCAGAGACCGCTGCTCCGCTCCTTTTAGCTCCGGGTGATGACATAGCATGTGGGCTTGCGGATTTGAAGTGTTTCCGAAGTACTTGACTTTCATTTTTCAGATTTTGCACACTGCATAAGTCATGTCAAGCTCCTTCTTACGCAGCAAATAATAAAATCCAAAATGCGCCCAAACATTTGCCTTCAGCAAAGACGGTGCTGGCTGAATTAGCTCTTCGTCCGCCATGCTAAGCTGCAGCTCACGAGTGTTTGAAGCACGCCGGACCCCCCCTGCAGGGAACCCTGTAGTACGGAAGCCATTGCCTGACAAACAGTACATGCAATAATAAAATGCTTTTTAAAATGCTTTTTAAAAATCAGTTCTTGGACATTTTGGATCGATTCCGAATCGTAATAAATAAGAATCGCGATTCAGATGTGAATCGATTTTTTCCGACACCCCTAATATCTACACAACTCCTTTGGCTCCATGAGTTGTATACATGACATTGCAATATCCTATTATTTTTGAATGGCATAGTTTTCCAGCATGATGTTTTAGGATGGGGAACCCTACCCCCATGTCATCTTTGGTGTCACCACAGAACGTGTGTCATGCCACCCTGTGTATGTGTTCTAATGTACATGGGTCAAGTGTCAAAATTATTTTCAGAAAAGAGAAATCTTGTTCACATTGGTGACGGGAGATTGCGAATCCTTTGTTTTAATGCTAAGAAACAAAATTATAGTGGTTTGTTATGACCTGAATTGTTGTGAAAGTGTAGGAACACGGACCCACAACAGGGGGCGCAATGAACGGACAATGGAGAAGGTAAATAACAAGGTTTACTATTGTGAAACGAGCACAATAAATACAACAATCACAATTTGGGGTCGAATCCGCTGGTGTCGTGTGGGCAGGCTCGAAGGTAGGAGACGTCCGTCTCAGTCGAACCGGAACCACCCAGATCTCCTCTGCCACCGAACCCTGGAAATACTGGAACCGCCAAGTCCCGAATTCCCAGGTGGCCACTGCCTCCGCTCGTCGGATCCGGTACTGCTGGCGGGAGAGAGCAACAACACACAGGTGTGGATGCGACCGCACCCAGTAACGGAGAGGGGAGAAGCCGCCTCCACCTCTTGTCAAAGTACAGCAGGAAGGTGAGTACTTATCCAAGCAATGAAGCTATCAGTAGTCAACAGTCCTGAAAAGGTTTAACAAGTTTAGCTGGTTGTTCAGAATATAAATGCAGAGAATATTACCTCAGTCTTAGGCGATATCTCGGCACTGAGGTGGAGACGCCGTCCTCCAGATATACCTCTGTGCTGAGTGGAACAGCTGTGTCTGGTGATGGGTGACAGCTGTCACCCAGGCTACTCCCATAAGGCGGCAGCGCCCTCTGGTGCCTGGAGCCCGCACTCCAGGCAGGGCGCCCTCTGGTGGTGGTGGGCCAGCAGTACCTCCTCTTCAGCGGCCCACACAACAGGACCCCCCCCTTAACGGGCGCCTCCTGGCGCACGACCGGGCTCGTCCGGATGGCGACGGTAGAAGTCGGCCAGGAGGGCCGGGTCCAGGATGAAACCCTTCTTCACCCAGGAGCGCTCCTCGGGTCCGTACCCCTCCCAGTCCACCAGATACTGAAAACCCCGGCCCATCCGACGGACATCAAGGAGCCGGCGGACAGTCCAAGCCGGTGCTCCGTCGATGATCCGGGCAGGAGGCGGCGCCGGACCCGGGGTGCAGAGGGGTGAGGTGTGAAGGGGCTTGATCCGGGAAACATGAAAAACTGGATGGATCCGCAGTGAGGCCGGAAGCTGGAGCCTCACTGCGGCGGGGTTGATGACCTTGAGGATCTTATACGGTCCGATGTACCGTTCTTGGAGTTTCGGTGAGTCAACCTGTAGAGGAATGTCCTTGGTGGACAACCAGACCTCCTGCCCAGGACGATACTTGGGGGCCGGGGCTCGCCGCCGGTCTGCATGTTTCTTTGCCCTCGTCCGGGCCTGCAACAAGGCAGAGCGGGCGGCACGCCACACCCGACGGCACTTCCGTAGGTGGGCCTGGACCGAGGGCACACCGACCTCTCCCTCAACCACCGGAAACAAGGGGGGCTGATACCCCAAGCACACCTCAAACGGGGAGAGGCCGGTGGCTGATGACACTTGGCTGTTGTGGGCGTACTCGATCCAGGCCAGGTGGGTACTCCAGGCCGTCGGGTGCGCGGCTGTCACACAGCGAAGTGTCTGCTCCAGTTCCTGATTCGCCCGCTCTGCCTGCCCGTTGGTCTGGGGGTGGTACCCAGACGAGAGGCTGACCGTGGCCCCCAGTTCCCGGCCGAAGCTCCTCCAGACGTGTGAGGTGAACTGGGGACCGCGATCGGAGACGATGTCTGATGGTATGCCATGCAGACGGACGACGTGGTGGACCAGGAGGTCCGCTGTCTCCTGGGCCGTTGGGAGCTTCGGGAGGGCCACGACGTGGGCCGCCTTGGACAAACGGTCCACTATCGTGAAGACGACGGTGTTTCCCTGGGATGGCGGGAGACCCGTGACGAAGTCCAGACCGATGTGGGACCAGGGGCGATGAGGCACGGGCAGTGGCTGTAGCTGCCCTGAGGTCTTTCTGTGGTCGGCCTTGCCCCTGGCACAGGTGGTACAGGCCTGGACGTAGTCCCGGACGTCGGCCTCCAGGGATGCCCACCAGAAGCGTTGCCGGACGACTGTCACGGTCCTTCGCACCCCTGGGTGACAGGAGAGCTTAGAACCGTGACAGAAGTCCAGGACTGCAGCCCTAGCCTCTGGTGGGACGTATAGTCTGTTCTTTGGTCCGTTTCCGGGGTCCGGGACACGGGTCAGGGCCTCCCGGACGGTCTTCTCCACGTCCCAGGTGAGGGCGGCCACGATAGCGGACTCCGGGATGATGGGATCCGGGGGATCCGACGGTTCCGTTTTGACTTCGTCTTCGTGCACCCGGGACAATGCATCCGACCTCTGATTCTTGGTCCCGGGACGGTAGGTAATCTGGAAGTCAAAACGGCCAAAGAACAGTGACCAGCGGGCTTGCCTGGGGTTCAGCCGCTTGGCGGTCCTGATAAACTCCAGGTTCCGATGGTCAGTGAAAACCGTGAATGGCACGGCTGTTCCCTCCAACAGATGTCTCCACTCTTCGAGGGCCTCTTTCACAGCAAGGAGTTCCCGATTGCCGACGTCATAGTTCCGTTCAGCGGGGGTCAACCTGCGAGAAAAATAGGCACACGGGTGAAGGACCTTATCGGTCTTCCCACTCTGGGAGAGCACCGCTCCTATCCCTGAGTCCGAGGCATCCACTTCAACCACTAACTGGCGGCTAGGGTCGGGCTGCACCAGAACTGGTGCAGACGAGAAGCGCCGTTTCAACTCCTTGAACGCGGCTTCGCACCGATCCGACCAGGTGAAGGGGACTTTTGGTGAGGTCAGGGCTGTCAGGGGGCTAACTACCTGACTATAGCCCTTAATGAACCTCCTGTAGAAATTAGCAAAACCGAGGAACTGTTGCAGCTTCCTACGGCTTGTAGGTTGGGGCCAATCTCTCACCGCCGCAACCTTGGCCGGATCAGGGGCGACGGAGTTAGAGGAGATTATAAACCCCAGGAAGGACAAAGAAGTGCGGTGGAATTCACACTTCTCGCCCTTCACAAACAGGCGGTTCTCCAACAACCGCTGCAGAAACTGACGGACATGCCGGACATGAGTCTCAGGATCCGGGGAAAAGATGAGTATATCGTCCAGATACACGAAGACGAACCGGTGCAGGAAGTCCCGCAAGACATCGTTTACCAACGCTTGGAAAGTCGCGGGAGCATTAGTGAGACCGAACGGCATGACCAGGTACTCAAAATGACCTAAGGGGGTGTTAAATGCCGTCTTCCATTCGTCTCCCTTCCGGATCCGAACCAAATGATACGCATTCCTAAGATCCAGCTTGGTGAAGATTTTGGCTCCATGCAAGGGGGTGAACACTGAATCCAACAAGGGCAACGGGTATCGGTTGCGAACCGTGATTTCGTTCAACCCCCTGTAATCAATGCATGGACGAAGCCCGCCATCTTTTTTACCCACAAAAAAGAAACCTGCACCCATCGGAGAGGTGGAATTCCGGATCAACCCGGCAGCTAATGAGTCCCGGATGTAGGTCTCCATCGATTCACGCTCCGGCCGTGAGAGGTTGTACAGCCTACTGGACGGGAACTCACTGCCTGGAACCAAATCAATGGCACAATCATACGGGCGGTGGGGAGGAAGCGTGAGAGCCAGATCCTTGCTGAACACGTCAGCGAGGTCATGGTACTCCGCCGGCACCGCCTTCAGATTGGGCGGGACTCGGACCTCCTCCTTAGCTTGGGAGCCGGGAGGAACCGAGGAACCTAGACACTCCCGATGGCAGGTTTCGCTCCACTGAACCACTACCCCGGACGGCCAATCGATCCGGGGATTGTGCTTTAGCATCCAGGGAAAACCCAAAACCACACGGAAGGTGGCCTGAGTCACAAAGAACTCGATCACCTCCCGGTGGTTACCTGACACCACCAGAGTTACTGGAGGTGTCTTATGCGTGATTGGTGGGAGTAGGGAGCCATCTAGCGCCCGAACCTGCACAGGCGAGGTAAGAGCCACCAGAGGGAGCCCTATCTCCCTGGCCCATCTACTGTCAAGCAGATTCCCCTCAGAGCCCGTGTCCACCAGTGCTGGGGCCTTCAGGGTTGAATCCTCAAACAGGATCGTGACTGGGAGTCGTGTAGCAATGTGGGTGTGTCCCACGTGAATGTTTTGGCCCACCCCTGGCCCAGTCTCTAGGGGTGGGCGTTTGGCGTTTGACCGCTCGGGGCAGTCTCTCACATGGTGCTCTATTGAACCACAAACAAGACACGCTCCGTGGGTCCATCTCCTCTGTGCATCTGGTGCCCTAAATGTTGCCCTACTCGTGTCCCTAGCTTCGTCAGTAGGGGGAGCTGTGACCCCACGGAGCACAGGGGCTGTGGAGCGTGGGGAAGGCGGAGCTCGATCGGAACCGGAAGGGAGAGGGACGACGCGTGCCTGGCCACGCCCTTCGCCTCGTTCCCGATGGCGTTCTTCTAACCGGTTGACCAGATCGATGAGCCCGTCTAAGTCCCGCGGTTCGTCCTTCGCCACCAGGTGCTCTTTTAGGACCAATGACAGTCCGTTTACAAAGGCGGCGCGGAGGGCAGTGCTATTCCAGCCGGATCTCGCCGCCGCGATGCGGAAGGCGACTGCATAGGCAGCTGCGCTCCGACGCCCCTGTCTCATTGACAGTAGCGCGGTTGAAGCGGACTCTCCTCTGTTGGGATGGTCGAACACCGTTCTGAGCTCCCGTACAAACCCAACGTATGTATGAAGGAGCCGTGAGTTCTGCTCCCAGAGCACTGTAGCCCAAGAGCGTGCCTCCCCGCGAAGCAGATTTATTACATAAGCTACTTTGCTAGCATCAGTCGCGTACATCACGGGACGCTGTGCGAAGACGAGCGAACACTGCATCAGAAAATCCGCGCATGTCTCCACACAGCCTCCGTACGGTTCTGGAGGGCTTATGTATGCTTCTGGGGACGGAGGAAGGGACCGTTGAACGACCAGTGGAACGTCACTTTCACGCGCAGGGTCCTCGGGAGGGAGAGCCGCAGCGGCGCCCGAAGGGCGCGCCTCCACTTGTGCGGCGAGAGCCTCCACCCTGCGGTTTAGGAGAACGCGCTGCTCGGTCATTAAATCGATCCGAGAGGTGAAAGCGGTGAGGATCCGCTGCAACTCACCGATTACCCCTCCCGAAGCCGCCGACGCGCCTTGGTCTTCCATTGGCCGTTCAACAGCCGGTTGACGCCCCTCGGGGTCCATGACGCTGGCCGAGATATCCTGTTGTGAAAGTGTAGGAACACGGACCCACAACAGGGGGCGCAATGAACGGACAATGGAGAAGGTAAATAACAAGGTTTACTATTGTGAAACGGGCACAATAAATACAACAATCACAATTTGGGGTCGAATCCGCTGGTGTCGTGTGGGCAGGCTTGAAGGTAGGAGACGTCCGTCTCAGTCGAACCGGAACCACCCAGATCTCCTCTGCCACCGAACCCTGGAAATACTGGAACCGCCAAGTCCCGAATTCCCAGGTGGCCACTGCCTCCGCTCGTCGGATCCGGTACCGCTGGCGGGAGAGAGCAACAACACACAGGTGTGGATGCGACCGCACCCAGTAACGGAGAGGGGAGAAGCCGCCTCCACCTCTTGTCAAAGTACAGCAGGAAGGTGAGTACTTATCCAAGCAATGAAGCTATCAGTAGTCAACAGTCCTGAAAAGGTTTAACAAGTTTAGCTGGTTGTTCAGAATATAAATGCAGAGAATATTACCTCAGTCTTAGGCGATATCTCGGCACTGAGGTGGAGACGCCGTCCTCCAGATATACCTCTGTGCTGAGTGGAACAGCTGTGTCTGGTGATGGGTGACAGCTGTCACCCAGGCTACTCCCATAAGGCGGCAGCGCCCTCTGGTGCCTGGAGCCCGCACTCCAGGCAGGGCGCCCTCTGGTGGTGGTGGGCCAGCAGTACCTCCTCTTCAGCGGCCCACACAACACTGAATGGTGAGAAAAAATAATCTGAAGAAACTACACATTTAAGTAAATATTTCATAATGAGCTGGCTGCTTTAAATTAATATTTGTAATCATTCGCTAGCAGATCCTATTTTGCACTGTCCATCACAAAACCTGGGAGTTGCGCTCAGTCACAACATGCTGTCGCCGAGGTCCAAAGCATCATATCAAATAGTAGTTCCACCTCCTTAGTGCCTTATTGGTGGTGTGTATGCGTGTGGGTATGTGTGTGAATGGAAGCGCGTGCATGTGTGTGTGTGTATATGCGTGTGTGTGTGTGTGTGTGTGTGTGTGTGTGCGTGCCTAGCACTCAACAAAATAACCAATGTGACTCCACCCAGAACATGCAAGGGAGTGCGGCACATACGAGGTCTGTTAGAAAACTATCCGACCTTTTTATTTTTTAAAAAAACTATATAGATTTGAATCATGTGCGCTTGCATCAGCCAAGCTTGAACCTTCATGCGCATGCGTGAGTTTTTTCACGCCTGTCGGTTGCTTCATTCGCCTGTGGGCAGGCTTTGAGTGAGCACTGGTCCACCCCTCTCATCGGATTTTCATTGTCAGGGAAATGGCTGAGCGATTGGAGCAGCGCTGAATCAAATTTTTCCAGAAACTGTGAGAGACAGCCAGGTGGAAACCATTCGGAAGATTCAGACGGCAATGAAAGACATGCGGAGGAATTCGCGTGTCGAGACGGAGCAGCAATGGCAAACAAAACAAAAAGCATGTCTGTGTTGGAAGTCTCACAGGACAAGTTGTGACATGCCCAGCTGTTACACAATTTCTCGGATACTCACCCGACTGAAAAGCCACTGAAAGCCGTCTGAATCTTCCGAATGGTTTCCAACATGGACAACAAGGTTCAAGCTTGGCTGATGCAAGCGCACATGATTCAAATCCATATAGTTTTTTAAAAAAATAAAAAGGTCGGATAGTTTTCTAACAGACCTCGTATACAGAACACCCTGTTTGTCCCTGTCTACCTTTGAATCCTTTACTTTACAGGCAGTAAAATTTCTGGCTGTTTGAATATTTTGTAGATCATATTCTGAACCACAAACTCTCTAATGAGCCAAACTCAAATGTTAAATTACAGGAACCAGAAAAATTGAATCTGAAATGGGAAAATTGAAGAAATAAGGTTAGTAACACCCCCCCCCCCCCCCCCCCCCCCCAGCTGTTTGTCACAGCCTGAAACATCTGATGTGAGCTTGGGTGGCTGTGATGAATGATGCCTTCCAGGCTTCATTTGCGATTAAGCTTCATTAGTAGACAAAAGGTGGCCTTTAGTCTTGGCTGGCTGTGGATTATTGGACCCCTGTATGACAGAAGGATGCCCTGTGGACCAGCACCAGCTGAAGGTGATGGCAACACCAGTAATTAGCTCATGTTTGGTCTCCAGACTGTGTAGTGAGGCTCAATATTTCCCATCAGTCAGCGGTGCAGATATGTTTACATTTGTACCAAAGGGAGACACTTAGGCTTGTTAAGGTGGCACTGAGCCGTGTGGGGGGGCACAACCCCCACTGCCACACTACCTCCCATAATTCAAACCATTTTTGTACAATCAGATAAAGTGCCTGTTTCTTGTGCACATGTGAATCAGTTTAATTTGAGTCCAGTTTCAGTCATTTGCTCTGTATGCCCTTGGGGTGGGGAGCGCGGGGGGGTGCTGGGTTAGCTCATCATCACAGTGTTTAATTTGGAGCATATGACTATATTTCAGCATTTTAATGAAAAGGAAATACAGATTTTGAGTTATAAATATGAGGGGGAAAGGCACTTTCATTTTACTGTCTCATTATGTTTAGATTATATGGATGGGGCACATTATTTAGTGATTAATTTGGTGAAAGAGCTGAATACTGATAATTATATTGAAATGCAGTTTCTGTGCTTGTGTGTGTTCACCTGTGATCTAAGCAGTGATGCTGTACTTGCTGTGCATCACAGTAACAAACTGGATGCATCACCATCCTTATCAAATAGCAGTCCCACCTCCTTAGTGCCTTACCCCCCTCAAACTAAATATAATATAAACAAAATTGGCACATGTAACTATTACTCAGCATTTAAAAGTCTATGTATTGACAGAAATGTAATATTTTTAGATAATCGCTGTCATCGTAGAGCAGAATACAGAAAAGTAGCGTGTTGTCTGTGGGGATCCACAGGCTCTAGATTGGGTAGTGTTTATAAAACAGGGAGCTGGCATTTTTCAAGGGTGGTAATACATTGTGCAGAATGTTTTTAGAACTTTAGACCTTAGATCTCATTTATTTTTTAAGAAGAACTCAACTGTTATGTGTCGGACGCAGCCCGGAGAACCGACCAGCGTTTGAAGGACCCAGTATGAAATAAGCAGAGCACGGTACAAAGGATAACAGAATTTAATTACATAACAGTGATGTGATAAATATAACAAAAGAGTGCGCGGTCTGGCGTGGTGGTGAAACGGTGTGCTCCCAGCAGCACAGTCCGGAGCCAGAAACTGTTCAGACCCAAAGACCCCGCCAACACCCCCCAGTTGGCCGCAACAAACCGAGTCTGTGAAAGAAGAAATCATCATGTGAGTCCACACTCCACACACAGAGAGACCGCTCAAAGGTGTTCACAAACAGCAAACACTTCCTGGCTTAATTGCTAATCAGCTTCCCACCCGCAGGCATGGAACACCCTGTTCACAAACTCCAACTGCAGTGGAAGCTGATTAAACGACTAACATAACAGCTCAATATAATAAGGTGTGAGGGACACCACATTTACTGACTGTATAAATGTTAGTCACAAAACCTAACGTACCTCAGGAAGTGTGCTGACGAGCGTGAGACCTCACCCCCTCCTCTTTCACAGACCATGCATCAAACCTGGACGTTCTCTGCATCCACTGATGATGAGATGGCTCTCGAGACGACGATCTCAGCCATCTGGTCACAAGGTCGAGTCTCTGGCAAATACACACTGTGTACTCCAGACTTAAATGCCACCATGTTCCAATCCGTGTAGATGCACCACAGCTGTGAGTCCTGACGAGCCGCACCTGATCAGCCTCAGGTGATCAGGATGAGGTCCTGGTAACTCAGCCACACAGCCACTCAGTCCCAAATGCGCACCACCTGGAAGGAAAACCAAAAGACAGAAACAGAAGACAAACAAAAGCCAGCCAGGCACACCAGCCACACTTGCACCCCACCCTCACGGGAAACCTCCCGGCGACCACACAAACCTGGCCCAGGAGAAACACCCCCCTCCAGGGACCATGGCTGGAAACCGTATCTGCATTCATCTTCCAACAGAATCTTCATTTAACAGAACGGTTGATGTCTTCTCCTCTGGCTGCATCTTTGCCTTTGTTTCTGTCAGTCAATTAGCACAGGTGTGGCCAGGAGTTCTTGAACCTGTGCGGTCAGCCTTTGTCCAACCATGTTCACAGTCTGATTAGTCATAAAACAAAAAAGACAAACACAAACAACCAAACCACCCCCCCCCCTCCCCAGGGGACCATCCCATCAAACCCTGGGAAGAGGAGAAAAGAAAAACACAACCCAAACTTAAGCTTGCAAATAAAAAACACTAACACCCCCCCCCCCCCCCCCCCCCCCCCCCCCCCCAGAGGACCGTTCCATCAAACCCCGGGAAGGGGAGAAAAGTAAAACAACCCAAACTTAAGCTTGCAAATAAAAACGCCAACACCCCCCCCCCCCCCCCCCGACGACATGTAGGGACCAACACCCCCCAGAGGACATCCCGCCAGCTCCAGGAGTAATAACCACAGCCGAGGTCCCTCTGGGATCCAAAGTCACCCACGGGGACTCCCAGCGCCTCCCAGAGGACCGTTCCATCAACCCCAGGAGACGCCTCCCCTCATGACCAACGGACCCAGCCCCGGCCATCTATGGCTAGATGGACCCACAGCCCTTTCCCCCCCAGAGGACACCACAGTCACACCCTGAGGGCGGAAACTGGGGGGAAAAACAAAAGGAAAGAAAAAAAAAAACAACCCCACCCCCTCGGCGCAGTAGAAACTGGAAGCACGTCCAGCATCACCAACCATGACTATACCCCAGAAGTCAACCGGGAGGAGTGGAACAGCGGTTATGGCAGATGGCACAAAACGGCACCACCCCTCCGACTTCCAAACCAGCCACCAACTGCGGGTATATTCCACTGCCCCAAACCTCAGCCACGCCGATGGCAGATGGCTCAAAGGCGCGCTGAAGCCGGAGGTGGAACAGGGAATCAACAAAAAAAAAACACAACCCCCCCGCCAGGTGCAGAGGTTACCTGGGAAACGCCCAGCATAACCAAACTGCACCACTCCAGCAACGCCGACACATACGGCCCACACGGCTGGAGCCAGAGGAGAAGAGAGGGCATAACAAAAAAAAAAGAAAAGAAAAAACAACCCAATTACCCCCCCCATCACCCCCCAGGGGACCGTCCCATCAAACCCTGGGAGGTGAAACTAAAAAAAATAAAAAGAAAGACTAACAGACTAACATAAAGTTGCTTGGGTCCTTTTTAAGCTCTAAACAGACTGCAGGGTCACGACCCCAGAACACTAAATAGTGTAAAAAAAAATCCCACACAAAAACCAACTCAAAAAACACCTACAAAAAATGAATCAACACAAAACTAATAAGTGACTCATACCGTTAAGCTCAAACAAATGGAACACACCTGTTCCATCTTAAGAGCATTAACGGTACTGTAACTCAGTCACCAACAGAGGGAGCCAGAGTGCTGAAAATGAAAAACCCCCTTTGGTGACAGAGAAAACAAACTCATGCTGCTTTTCTGTGCGCAGCTGTGTGTAACACACAACCAAAATGTGTTTCAACTAAAGAACACCGGAGCTGACACAACAGACGCAGTAGTTATCTTCACCCGGGGAAACGGGGCTACAACTGTAACACAGGAAGCTCAGCGACCCGTGCCACAGAGCTCCGCCGTGCGCGTTCACCCATTACAGACACTCTCTTGCAGCTCCCGTTTAAACCACTTATCCGGTCGGAGCGTGACGCGAAGCCGTCGCCGGTCACACTCCACCACGACCCCCGGATAAGGCACAAACACAGGAACACGGCTGCAAGAGAGCTCAAATCGGTATTCAGTAATGGGTTCTCAAACACGCACCATCCGGGCAGAGAGCACCCGCAACTGATCCGGATAACTCCTGAACGTCTGCTGCCGCCTTCCCGGCGCGTTACCGTCTCTGCTACCGCTGGGTCCGTGATGTTTGGCCAGAGACTACTGTTATGTGTCGGACGCAGCCCGGAGAACCGACCAGCGTTTGAAGGACCCAGTATGAAATAAGCAGAGCACGGTACAAAGGATAACAGAATTTAATTACATAACAGTGATGTGATAAATATAACAAAAGAGTGCGTGGTCTGGCGTGGTGGTGAAACGGTGTACTCCCAGCAGCACTAACGGTCCGGAGCCAGAAACTGTTCAGACCCAAGGACCCCGCCGACACCCCCCAGGTGGCCGCGACAAACCGAGTCTGTGAAAGAAGAAATCATCATGTGAGTCCACACACAGAGAGACCGCTCAAAGGTGTTCACAAACAGCAAACACTTCCTGGCTTAATTGCTAATCAGCTTCCCACCCTGCAGGCATGGAACACCCTGTTCACAAACTCCAACTGCAGTGGAAGCTGATTAAACGACTAACATAACAGCTCAATATAATAAGGTGTGAGGGACACCACATTTACTGACTGTATAAATGTTAGTCACAAAACCAAACGTACCTCAGGAAGTGTGCTGACAAGCGTGAGACCTCACCCCCTCCTCTTTCACAGATCATGCATCAAACCTGGACGTTCTCTGCATCCACTGATGATGAGATGGCTCTCGAGACGACGATCTCACCCGTCTGGTCACAAGGTCGAGTCTCTGGCAAATACACACTGTGTACTCCAGACTTAAATGCCACCATGTTCCAATCCGTGTAGATGCACCACAGCTGTGAGTCCTGACGAGCCGCACCTGATCAGCCTCAGGTGATCAGGGTGAGGTCCTGGTAACTCAGCCACACAGCCACTCAGTCCCAAATGCGCACCACCTGGAAGGAAAACCAAAAGACAGAAACAGAAGACAAACAAAAGCCAGCCAGGCACGCCAGCCACAACATCAACACTTTTATTTCCTGTTAATTACATAATTTTTAATGTTAATGTTAATTTACTGTATTGATGTTTTTGCAAATTGTTTAGGTTCTTGGTATCATATACACACTATTATGATAATGAAAATGATGACTATTTACAGTTATATTACTTATATGAACTTACTAAATAAAATCACACACGCACTCATGCTTTTAATATACGAGGTCTATTAGATAATAAACCGACCATTTTTATTTTTTTTATAAACTTTATTGATCTGAGTCACGTGAGATTGCATCAGTCAACCTTGATCCTTAGTGCGCATGCGTGAGTTTTTTCCCGCCTGTCGGCTGCATCATTCGCCTGTGAGCAGCCTTTGTGTGGGGAGTGGTCCTGTGCGCTCGGCGGATTTTTCTTGGAAGGAAAATGGCGGAACGATTGGAGCAGCGCTACTGCATCAAATTTTGCCAGAAACTTGGCGACAGCCAAGTGGAAACCATCAGAAAAATAAAGACGGCTTTCGGGGATGACGCTATGGGCACCACACAGATTAAGGAGTGGTACAACCGGTTTAAAGACGGACGCGTAACGGTGGAGAGCGCACCGCACTCCGGCCGACCATCGACGTGCCGAAATGACGAGATCATTTCCAAAGTGAACGCTGTGGTGATGCGGGACCGTCGAGTGACCATCCAAGAAATTGCGGACGAAGTGGACATCAGTACTTTTTCGGCACATTCAATTCTTACAGAAGATTTGGGCATGAAGAGAGTGGCTGCGAAGTTTGTGCCGAGGTTGCTGACGGCGGAGCAAAAGCACCTCCGTGTGGAAGTCTCACAGGACATGCTGGACTCCAATCACACTGATCCCAGCTTTATGGACAGTATTATCACCGGCGATGAGTCCTGGGTGTACGGGTATGACCCGGAAACAAAATTCCAGTTGTCACAGTGGAAGCATTCCACGTCGCCACGACCGAAGAAGGCGCGCCAAGTGCGCAGCAACGTGAAGGTAATGCTGACTGTTTTTTTTTACTCCTGCGGTGTGGTACACCACGAGTACGCACCACAGGGTCAAACAGTAATGAAGGAGTATTACAGGGATGTCCTCCGTCGCCTCCGTGAAGCTGTACGGCGCAAGAGACCGGAGTTGTGAGCCACAGGAAATTGGCGCCTCCACCACGACAACGCGCCAGCTCATTCCTCCAACTTGATTCGGACTTATTTGTCTAAAAACCAAACTCCTGTGGTTCCACAGGCTCCATACTCTCCTGACATGGCCCCTTGTGACTTCTGGCTGTTCCCAAAAATTAAAAGACCATTAAAAGGAACACGTTTTGAGACGAGGGAGGACATCATGGCTGCAACGACGGCGGAGCTGCGCGCCATCCCGAAAGAGGCGTTTTTGGAATGCTTCCAACAGTGGCGACACCGCTGGGAGAAGTGTGTGGAGTCCCAAGGAGTGTACTTCGAGGGTGATTAGGTTTCCAACCCTCCAGGTAAGCCAGTTTTTTTTTCCCGGCCAAAGGTCGGATACTTTTCTAATAGACCTCGTATATTTTATTGCCTCCTGCCTGATTAGCATATCATTTGAGAACATAAATATAAATGTCCATTGTTCAGTGTTGTTAGCTAATATATGTAGCTTTTCGAAAAATATTAATCTTATCAACGTTCAGTTTTGGCACAGTTCATCAGCAATACACATTTCACTCATAGTACCAACATGACACTTAAGTAAGGAACATACCACTTAACTAAACTGACTAAACCAATTTAACAACAAAAACACAATAAATCAGTAATGCTAACAACAGTGTTAAACTAACATGAACCACAATAACATTTGAAACCTCAAAACCTGAACTCCCATGGTGCAACGGAGCACAATGTCCATTGTTTACTGGTTAGCTAAAATCGCAAATTTCTCAAAAATATTTAGCGTATCAACTTTCCCCGGTTTTGCTGTGATCAAACCCATACACACACATGCACACAGAGGCCACTTGACTATTATAATATAGACATATTCAGATTAATTTGCATAATGCAACATAGAAAACAAGTATTCTGTCACATGGAACTGTAGCTTTTCTGCATATACAGTAAGCAAGGAGATAAACAACTGTGTAAGAGATTTTTATTTTTTTAAGCTGTGGTTAAATCTGAATTGCATATCAGTTTTTGTCTTTTTTGTGTGTGGACTACATTTGATTTTTCTTATTTTGTTCATGTGCACTGCTGCTGAATGTTTTCATTCAAAGCATTTGCAGGAGTTCGCACCGGAGAGCCACCTTCAAAGGAGACATTAGATATTCAAATGAAGACGTTTGTGTTACATCAAAATGCCATAACCTTCAAAATGATGGAAGCACTCAATAGGAGGCTCTTCCTCCGTGCTGGCAGGAGACGCAGTTACCGCACAGCGCTGCATGGTGGGGGATGAAGGGTGTAACCTCACACAAATAACACGCTAAACTTACTGTCTCCTGGCTGGTACAGAGTTTATGGCTCTTTTTTCAGGTAATAGTTCCCTGTTAATAGTTTGTTTTTTTGCCACCACCGGCATAAAAAAGCCAAACTGGTGAATTTGTCAGGTGGAGAAACAAAAGGTCAAATGCTTCCAACTGAGCAGCTTTCTGTCCAACAGTGTGACGAGTGGCAAAGTGACATTTGGGACATGGTGTGTTTCCAACCTTACACTGTAAAAATAACGGAAAAACCCTTTGTCACGTCACACTCTAAAACATTGCAGCTGTGTTTAGTTATGTCCACTTGCTACCTCTCTTTAATATACAGACCTCTGACAAGTTTTGGATGTTGAAGTCAACTTTACAACCAGTATCGGGTATTGGCCCAATCCCATATTCATTTACTCGTACTTGTCATCATAAAACGTCTCCGATACTATATGGCCCGATACCCCTTCACAGCAGCGTGATGTCAACCTCTCAATGGGGGATTTTCACACATATGCGCCGTAATTTGCGGACTATAAGCCGCTACTTTTGTCATATGTTTTGAACAGTGCAGCTTAAACAGTGATGCAACTAATTTATGGATTTTTACAGGCTTTCATGTAATTTACTCATGCGTCGAAATATGTCCGTCAGTAGTGTCCATTAACTGGCTGAAATCTGCAGTCCTCAGGTGGAAAAAATTCACACACAGAGTAAATAAAAAGTGTTATCTGTTTCAGTGGAATTCATCATCACACGATCCTGAAGAAAAATAATCCACATAAAGCCTCCTGAGTTTGGAAAACAACATCTGAAAAATACTTAAATTCCTTGTCATGGTTAAAAAAAGTTCCTCAGTGACTTTAGCACTTTGCACCAGTTCTTCCATCAGAACTCTGTCAGAGGCAGAGATTGTCCATCAGGTTGGTAAGTTTCAACCCTTAGTGTGGGTGTTCAGGCCAATGGCAGACCAGCTTGGTCCACTACAGGTGTAATCCCTTTGTTGAATGTCTGTGGCGCTGCGTTTGGACCCTCCGCTCCCCCTCCACGGCCCACAAATCGCACCAGAATTTGAGTCCCCACTCGTCTCGTTAACGGCTCAGTTAGCACAGACAATAGGCCATTCTGTCTGAACGTGAGGAAATTATCCCATGATCCACAAAGAAAAAATAAAATAATAATGTTAAAATTACTCCGTTTTGCATCCATGTGTTGTGGAGATGCCACACATGTTCCCAGTGGTGGGCACAGTTCTGCTAATCCACTAACCACTAATTATCGAAGCTAATGTTTTCATTTTCAGATTAGCTTTTCAAAATTTATCTTCCGATAAATTTTGGTCCAATAATTTTTAGACCACTAACATATTATTGCAAGCTTAGTGAATAAAGTTTTAACAGTTAATTAACATTTTTGAAGTCTGATATCAAAGATCTTAGAACCTACCTGTTAAATGTTTTGTAGTAGACTTATAGTTCTATCCTCCGCAAAACAGAGGAGAGCTGGTTTCAGGAGAAATCACTCTATCCTCTGGAATCAGAGGAGAACTATTAAAACAAAATGAGAGTAGAAAAAATAATTTCTCTTGACACTCTACTAATTAGCCGTCAATGTCACCCATCATACAGACGCATACAGTTTTGACTTATGGTTAAAATATTAACCAAACTAATTTTGGACAAGTTATTTAAATTAATGTCACGTCTGAAGTTTTATAAAGTGAACATATCAGCTATATGTTTTAGTTTTAAAGTACTGGACTAATTTTAAAGGTTTTAGTGTGGGCATGGTGTATCTGCAGTGCAGTATAGGTACCGTAAAAGTTCACGACCAGGAGAAAGGCATTTGAGATGCTCTGATCAGGCTCCACACGGATAACAGCATTATACCCTTTGTATATTGTGCCTAAAGCTCTCGTGAATATATTCTCTGGGTTTATAGACATTGTTATTTTGTTTGATTTATGTAAAAATGCCAGAAGAAGCTCAGGTTGCTTCTCCATTAGTTTCAATTGGAATCATTGTGAGCTGCAATCACTTCCTGTTTGCTCTTTAATGTCTTGCTTATGTCAAACACTGTCTGTCCTCTTTGTTCCAGAGTAATATATATAAGATGTCTGAAATTCAGCTTGTGTTTATTAAATTCCACGCATCTTAAATGTAGCAGACACGGATTATCTCCTCCGGAAAATCTCCTGGTGGCAGGGCAGTGACAGGGACCTCTCCCTGTCACTTGCCTGTGGCATCTTCCACAGGTCTGACCAACTGATGTTACGGTTGACACCTCCCTCCCAAGTTGTCCAGCTTCCTTGTTGGCCCTGTGACACTGCCTTGATCTTGTAGGGCTCTTCCTTCATCCTCGTCACCTCCGCCACTACCATCTCCTTCCTCTCTTGTGATTGGCTTTGGACCAGAAGCGAAGCGCCTCTCCGCATGCTAGTCCTGCTCTCCCTACCTGGACTCTGCAGACAATCTCCTGATGTTGCAGCCTAGTGAAAGCTTTCTCAACTTTGATTTGGGCTTTCCACTTTCATCCGGTAGGGACCTTGGCATTTGTACTTCTTACTGACTGATCAGTGGACTGTCTTAACTCGAGAACTAGCCTGTTCTCAGCTGATAAAACAGAGAAGCTTCATTTCATCAAAAATAATCTGCCCCTCACATTTTCAAAATGAGTCCTCACAGACATAAGTAAACTTATTGATGGACAGTTTCAGTTCAGTTATTGGTGTTGTATATTTTGTAGTGCTGACGTCCACAGACTACATTTCAGTGAGATGTCTAGCAGTGTCATGTTTGTTAAGAAACACACTGTTAATGTTAAATTACAATATGTTGTAGTCAAAAAGTGATGTTACACGATTTAAGTGAAATGTTTGTAAATTAAAACAAAGGTAATGATATTGGTAGCAGTTACAGTCAAAACGTAAGGAACAACTGATGAATAAAAGATGTTTTCAAAGTCGTCATAAAACTGTAATGGTATCATTAAGTATTCGTATTGGTACTCGGTATCGATGAGTATATGTACTCATTCTGGAAAAAAGTGGTATTGGTGCATCACTATTAAAAACCCCGGACTCTGGCTTTGTGGCCAGAGAATCCTTTTAGTTGTTGGGGAGGGAGGTTTACTGACTACTGTTGCACAGCGACTCCTCCTGGTCTCTGTCGCTCTACCTGTCTGTGTTCTTGGACAAGACACTTAATCCACATGATCTCAGTACAACCAACTGTAAATGGGTACCAGCCTTGTATGAGGAAGTAGCCTGCATGGGACTCATCGACTGTACGTGACGACACCCATAGGTTATCTATAGAGACCCGGAAAAGCCGATATGAAGGACCATATCTGGCCATCGCCATATTGGCAACAGTGTCACCACTGATTCTGGTTACATCACAGTGGACCCATAAATGGATAGAGGTGCCATTTGGGTGGCTCAGTGTGTGACAAAAGAAGCCTAAACTGTCTTTGAGTCCGAACCAGCTAACCGGCTCATCTCAGTTTGTGTGTTGATTAAATCATATTTTGGGGGACTGTGCGGTGGCTCTCGTAAAGGTTTGCTTTGGTGTGGGTATTAAAAGTTATGAGCTGCTTATTTTCTCAGTAATCATACATTAAAGGGACCTAGCGGATCAGGCTACCAATAGCTGCTAAAAGTGCTAATGGCGATAGCAATACAACATTAAATGACAATAATTTTACTCAGTGCAAATATTGCAGCAGGGACGACTTTGATGATCTGTGAGGATGTCTCATCAAGTAACAAGCCATATTATTCCAGGTGTTTGCAATAAAATGCTCAAAAAGTAGCAGACACAGCCTTCATCAACAGCTAGCAGCTGCATCGAGTGGACACTGAGTTATGGACTCCCTAAGAATCAAAGCTCAGCTCAGTCACTGTCACTCAAAGTGATCATATCCCTAATTAATGCTTAACCCTATGTACGGTTGTCATGGAGGGGGAAATTATCAATGGAGACCAAAAGCTTTTTTTGGAGACTCTGGGTGCTCTGGGTCCTCCTACTCCCAAAGAAATGCAAGTTACGTGAAGTGGTGACTCTAAATTGGCCGTACGTGTGAGTGAGAGTGTGAATGAATTTGTCTGTCTATATGTGGCGCCCCTGCAATAGACTGGTGGCCTGTCCAGCATGTACCTAACCCCCCAGTGACTGCTGGGATAGTCTCCAGCCTAATACACCCCCCCACCCTGACCCTTACCTGGAATAAGCAGATTTAGAAAGTGGATGGATATGAACACTTACAGTACAGGCCAAAAGTTTGGACACACCTTCTCATTCAATGCGTTTTCTTTATTTTCATGACTATTTAGTACATTGTAGATTCTCACTGAAGGCATCAAAACTATGAATGAAAGGAGAGTGATGGAGTGCAGCGGCAGATGACCTGGCCTCCACAGTCACTGGACCTGAACCCAATCGAGATGGTTTGGGGTGAGCTGGACCGCAGAGTGAAGGCAAAGGGGCCAACAAGTGCTAAACACCTCTGGGAACTCCTTCAAGACTGTTGGAAAAGCATTTCAGGTGACTACCTCTTGAAGCTCATCGAGAGAATGCCAAGAGTGTGCAAAGCAGTAATCAGAGCAAAGGATGGCTATTTTGAAGAAACTAGAATATAAAACATGTTTTCAGTTATTTCACCTTTTTTGTTAAGTACATAACTCCACATGTGTTCATTCATAGTTTTGATGCCTTCAGTGAGAATCTACAATGTACTAAATAGTCATGAAAATAAAGAAAACGCATTGAATGAGAAGGTGTGTTCAAACTTTTGGCCTGTACTGTATTTCTGCTCTAAATTTGGGGATTTTAACATGAGTTTCTATGGGGTTTGACTCACTTTTGGAGCATCAAGTGAACATTTGAGGAACCACAGGCTTTAGCAGTCACGCAGTTTTTCTTTTTATAGCACCGTAAGTTGCTAAATGTTTCCAACATGCAGCAATCATGCAAATTCTTCCCAACATGAGTCAAAGCACGGTGCCAAGAAACAAACAAACAACACAAAAAAAGACATTGAATTAAACGTCAGCCTGCTTCTTGTCCATTTTCTGTAGATGCATCATGAAGATTATTGACAGGTATTGCATCTATGAGTGTAACCACATTATAAATCGGCTCAGAATCCTTAGAATTTAAGGATTTGCCATTAGGAGTAATATTATGACATCAGCATATAACATCTTGTTGATTATTGCTGTTTGCCAGCCATTACTGCATCACTGCTGCCATTTCTGTTCACATGGAAACTGATAGCAGACTGTACACTCGGTTGCTCTATCACTTTTATAAACTCCCTCATTTCCATTAATGTAAGACAGCATTATTTTGGTGCAGTGGTTAAGCATGTCATTTATTCATTACCTGACCCGTTCCCCTAAGGATGTGGCTCCTGACTGTCAGCTGTGCACATGAGCTGAGCTGTAATAAGGTTTTAAGCGTCTGTTCATTAATAATGCTGCACTGACATGATGAGAGGCCGATCCGTCCGTATGCATGTGTGTGTTTGCAGGCTACCATCATTAGACTTGCTGTCTGGGAAGCCAGACCTCTCCATCGTCTCTCCATGAGCTATCAGCTGCTCCCTTCAGGTTTCAGCTGCTGCAAATTGCTTGCAAATCTGTCAGTCACCTGATGGATTGCTCATTTTCCTAAATGCTGATATCATGCCGACTGTGCTCTTCACTTAAAGTGGCTGTACAGGAGCTCACATGCTATCAGACATATGCACAGACTGGATTAATGGCTTACATTGTACAACCCCAATTCCAATGAAGCTGGGACGTTGTGTAAAATGTAAATAAAAACAGAATACAATGATTTGCAAATCCTCTTCAACCTATATTCAACTGAATACACCACAAGGACAAGATATTTAATGCTCAAACTCCAAAACCTGGATGGACCTTTCAGCATTGATGGTGCCATCACAGATGTGTAAGTTGTCCATGCCATGGGCACTAACACACTCCCATACCATCACAGATGCTGGCTTTTGAACTTTGCACTGGTAACAATCTGGATGGTCTTTTTGCTCTTTGTGTCTGCCCATTTCAAATGAGCTCGGGGCCAGCGAAGGCAGCAGTGTTTCTGGATGTTGTTGATGTTTGGCTTTCGCTTTGCATGGAGTTTTAACTTGCACTTGTAGATGTTGCAACAAACTGTGTTAACTGACAACGGTTTTCTGAAGTGTTCCTGAGCCCACGCGGTAAGATCCTTTACACAGTGATGTTGGTTTTTAATGCAGTGCCACCTGAGGGATTGAAGGTCACTGGCATTCAATGTTGGTATTTGGCCTTGCCGCTTACATGTAGAAAGTTCTCAAGATTCTCTGAATCTTCTGATTATATTATGGACTGTAGATGATGGAATCCCTAAATTCCTTAGAATTGAACGTTGAGAAACATTGTTCTTAAACTATTCGACTATTTTTTTCATGCAGTTGTTCACAAAGTGGTGATCTTCACCCCATCTTTGCTTGTCAGCCTTTTGGGGATGATCCTTTTATACCCAATCATGATACTCACAATTAAGCCCAGGTTACACATAGACGGTTTTGTCGGCGAGCAGTACGTAGACTCGCGGTAGTTCCGGCTGTTTTCGCGGTGGAAAGGGGCGGAGCGCGAGCACATAAAAAAAAAAAAGAAAAAAGAAACTCCACTCCCCGCTGCTGTTTGCTGCGGGGCTGCGCCTCGCTCTTTCCCCAAAAAAACTCTCATAATTGTGTTTAGAAGCCAGTCACCATTTGTTTTATTATACATCTGTGTAGTTAATTAATAAAATATTCTCTACAGATGATTCGCTCGTGCGCACATAAAAAAAATAAAGAAAAAAGAAACTCCGCTCCCTGCTGCTGTTTGCTGCGGAGCTGCGCCTCCGCTCTTTCCCCCAAAAAACTCTGTCATAATTGTGTTTAGAAGCCAGTCACCATTTGCTTTATTATACAGCTGTGTAGCTAATAAGCAAAATAATCTCCAGGATGATTCGCGCGCGCACGCACGTAAAATAAAAAGAAAAAGAAACTCCGCTCCACGCTGCTGTGGTGCTGCTGCTCGCTCCAAAAACTCTGTCATGATTGTAAAATAAAGGATAAAAGAGACATAAGTCCTGCTCACAGGCTGCTACCAGATACAGGACATGTTCACATCTTCAAACTCCAGACATCTCCACGTCACTACATATTCAGTCCCTGATTGGTCATCGCGGTACGACAAGAACTGCGGCACTACAGGAAGCGGCAGGATGAAACGGCGATTAAAAAGTATCAAACGCCATTGTTCGCGTTGTCGCTGTCGTCAAGGGAGGTCTCCGGGAGTGCTCCCGGAATTATTCGACATGTTGAATAATTTTTTCGACGATTCCCGGTAAAGCCGGAACTAAGCCACGCCCCCTAGTGCTGGTGTTAACAACGGCGTGTGATCCTTAAGACGGCCAAAAACTCTTCAGGGACGCTTCCGGGAGCTCTTACCGTCTGTGTGTAAACGGGCTTTAGTGTCCTCAGTTCCCAAACGGTTATTGATTGTTGTTAGAAGGAAAGATGATGTAACACAGTGGTAAACATACCATTGTCCCAGCTTTTTTGAAATGTGTTGCAGGCATCCATTTCAAAATGAGCAAATATTTGCACTAAACAATAAAATTTATCAGTTTGAACATTAAATATCTTGTCCTTGTGGTGTATTCAGTTGAATAAAGGTTTAAGAGGATTTGCAAATCATTGTATTCTGTTTTTATTTACATTTCACACAATGTCCCAACTTCATTGGAATTGGGGTTGTACAAAAAGATGCTTCCTTGCCCATGCAAGGAGCTGAACCTGCTATTCAAACCCCGCTGGGACACAACACCTTCACTGCAGTTTGTCATCGTCCCACTGAGCAGGATGTGAAAATGAGCCTGGTTAGTGCCATATAGAGAAGCAGATTATGTCATAATTTCCCTTCTTTGCCTTCATGATTCTCATGGAGTTTTTTTTTTCTGTTCTGTCAAGCAATGCAGTTAATCAGCCATAGATTAACAAAATTTAAGGGAGTTGCTCACTTTGCTTTAAAAATGCAAGAAAAAAAGAATCCCATTTTTGTAGAGACATTCACTTATCTCAGCAGTGACATACATGTCTCTGAGTTCTCTGCCTTTGCATTTAAGAGACACCTGGGACTGATGGAATTTTGGGATTGTGGCACATAGGTATTTGGCCATGTCTACGTATTTGCAGGAGAACAAAGGTCCAAGTCATTAGGGTCCTGGTGTTTCCACTCTTACTACATGGTTTTGAGACTTGGACACTAACCAGAGACCTAAGGCAGCAACTGTATGCCCTTGATAGTCTTGTGGATAGTTTAAAGACAGCTTTCAAAACTACATTCGACATGACTGCGCCACCTATATTAAAACCACACCTCCCCAAAACACAGTCACCTTGGTTCAGTGATTACTTGCATGACCTCAAGCATAAGGCTAGAGGACTAGAATGAAAATGGCATAGTTCAAAATTAGAAATATTACACCTCGCGTTGCATGATGCTACTGAGACTATAAGCATGCACTATTGGCTACAAAATGGACCTATTACTCTGATTTCATCAACCATAACAAGCATAACTCAAAGTTCTTGTTTGACACGGTGGCAGCAATTATTCATGGACAGCTGCCTGTAAGTTGCTCTCCTTTTACAGCGCAAGATTTCTTGGATTACTTCCAGAAGAAAATAGAAGACATTAGGTTAAATATATCCCAGCATGCCTTAACCCAGCCACTACACCCTGCTATTGAGGTGGGTGCCATTACTGAGGTATTACCTTGATTTGCAGAATTTGATAGTATCTCACTAGGCGTGCTGACAAAACTCATAACGTCTACAAAAGCACAACCTGCTTATTTGATCCTATACCAACAAAACTGTTTAAGGATCTGTGGCCCACTCTTGGGCCAACTATGCTGGAAATTATTAATCTTTCATTAACTTCTGGATCTCTTCCAAAATGTTTCAAATCTGCAGTGATTAAACCATTACTTAAGAAATCCAATCTTGACCGTAGTCTATTGAAAAATTATAGGCCGATATCAAATCTATCATTGTGTTCTAAAATTTTGGAAAACGTGGTTTCACAGCAGCTTGTGGACCACCTTACTGAGAATAAACTTCTTGAGCCACTGCAGTCTGCTTTTAGAAAATATCATTCCACAGAGATGGCTCGCACTAAAGTGGTGAATGATCTTCTGCTTGCAATGGATTTAGACACCACTACAGTTCTGGTGCTGTTAGATCTCAGTGCTGTGTTTGATACTGTGGATCATCATATTCTACTCAATAGGCTGGAGAATCTTTTTAAGATTACTGGGAATGCCCTTGCATGGTTGACATCATACCTGACCAGTCGTTCTCACTGTGTTTTGTACAGTAACACTACCTCTAACCTTAGTGACATGAAATTTGGGGTTCCACAGGGGTCCGTCTTAGGCCCCCTGCTTTTCTCCCTTTATATAGCACCCCTTGGGCAAGTATTGTAGCATTTTGGGATTACCTTTCACTGCTATGCTGATGGTACTCGGTTATACATGCCGATAACTGCTGGTAATCTCATCCAAGTAAAATTCTTAGAAGATTGCCTTGCATCAGTGAGAAGCTGGATGTCTAGTAACTTCCTACTTTTAAACTCTGACAAGACTGAAATGATGGTTCTTGGTCCATTGAGACATCTGCATCAATTCGACCAGCTAACGCTTAGCCTAGGCTCATGTATCATACATTGCACTGACAAAGTGAGGAACCTTGGGGTAATTTTTGATCCTGTGTTGTCCTTTGACCTCCACATTAGAGATATTATGAGGACTGCTTTCTTCCACCTGTGAAATATAGCAAAGATTTGTCCCATCCTGTCTATGGCTGATGCTGAGACCCTGATTCATGTGTTTGTTTCTTCTAGATTGGACTACTGCAATGTTCTATTTTCTGGTTTGCTGCAGTCCAGCATTCAGGGTCTCCAGTTGGTTCAAAATGCTGCTGCCAAACGTTTGACAGGAAACAGAAAGTTTGACCACATTACACCCATTTTGGCATCTCTTCACTGTCTTCCAGTCCCTGTGAGATCAGATTTTAGATTTTAAGGTTCTGCTACTAGCCTATAAAATTGTTCATGGACTGGCACCTCACTACCTAGCTGACCTAATTAAACCCTACATACCAGCCCGGGCTTTGCGTTCACAGGGTGCAGGACTACTTTGTGTCCCTAGGGTGACTAAATGGTCTGCGGGTCACAGAGATTTCTCTTATCAAGCCCCTGTTCTGTGGAATGATCTCCCTGCGTCAATAAAATTTTCATTCTGTGGAGACTTTCAAGTCCAGACTTAAGACACACTTATGCTCCCTTTCATACGGCTAGCATACTGGCATAGTATGGTACTATGCTTTCTACCCTTTTAAATTTATTTTATTGGAAACGGAGCATGCCACGGCCTCAACTTTATCGAAACTCTGGGTCTTTTTGTGAAGCTTAGGGTTAGTGGCCAGTGATCACCTTAGTATTTCTTCTCTTTTTCTTGTTGCTTAATGCTGAAAAATTACACTGTATTTGTTGTCTTTCTGATGCCTGATTCTGTTTTTTCTCTCTGTTTGAGGTGCAGCTCCATCCAGAGATGGGTGTGGTGTCCCTCTTCTGCAACCCTCCCTTCCTGTGCACTGGCAAATTTTCCTGTGTATTTGTTTTGTAAATTGTTTTGTCTATTGTATCTGTACCATGGCCCAAGCAGAGGGTCACCCCTTTGACTCTGGTCTGTTTGAGGTTTCTTCATCAAATCATCAGATGGGGGTTTTTCCTTACCACTGTCACCTGTGTGATTGCTCTTGGGGTTGGTAAGGTTAGACCTTACTTGTGTGAAACGCCTTGAGGCAACTTTGTTGTGATTTGGTGCTATAAATAAATAAATAAATGAAATGCTATAAATGAAATAAATTAAATTAAATTTGTAAGTTAAATTTGATACTTATCTCTTCAGAGGATCCTTGGGTACCACTGGAAAAAAATTGTTACACAAACAATGATTTAGGAAAACTCAGAGGTCAACTACGACATTTGGGACATATAGTATGTTTGTCTGTCAGGACTGGTGGTAGCTTGACACAAGGAGCAGTAGGAGACCAATGCAAACTCACAGTCATGGCTAGTTGTGGAGAATAAGAAGCTTTATCTGATAACCAGGCAGTGGGTTCAGTACACGGGAAGTCAGACATACAGGCAGAGGTATCAGACATGGAACAGGCTGAGCCGTGGTCCAAAAATGAGCTGAGTTCGTGCAAATGACGTCAAGGAGTATAACAGGCAGGGCAAAGCAGGGTCAAAAGACAGGCAGAGTTCAGGGTAACGGTGAGGCGGCGAACGGAGTACACAAGTGAGGTCAAAAAACACTAGAGAGAGAGGTGAGAGAGTAAACAGAGTCAACAATCAGGCAGTGAGCTGTGGAACTGTGAGCGTTGAAATGAGGAGCAAACTAATCAAGGTGATGTGGAGCAGGTGTGCGGAGGTCTCTGGAAGGGAGCATGACCAGGGAAGACAGATTGTACACAGTGCAAGATAGTGAAGGAAGGGAGTGCACAAAGTGGAGTGATACAAAGATGCATGATCAGGTGCAAAGAGCGTGAGTGAATGAAAAACCAAAGCAGACAGAATCACAGTGTAAGAGATGAAGACACAATGGCAGGTGCAGGGTGTGGAGTGAACACAAACAAATGGTAATGAGGACAAACTGAGAACAGAAACTAAGGACGGAATATAATACTACAACCCCTGGCAAAAATTATGGAATCACCGGCCTCAGAGGATGTTCATTCAGTTGTTTAATTTTGTAGAAAAAAAGCAGATCACAGACATGACACAAAAATGAAGTCATTTCAAATGGCAACTTTCTGGCTTTAAGAAACACTATAATAAATCAAGAAAAAAAGATTGTGGCAGTCAGTAACGGTTACTTTTTTAGACCAAGCAGAGGAAAAAAATATGGAATCACTCAATTCTGAGGAAAAAATTATGGAATCACCCTGTAAATTTTCATCCCCCAAATTAACACCTGCATCAAATCAGATCTGCTCATTGACATTGACCCTATGCCATGACATTGACCCTATGTGTCTTTTTGCAAGGAATGTTTTTGCAGTTTTTGCTCTATGGTAAGATGCATTATCATCATGAAAAATGATTTCATCATCCCCAAACATCCTTTCAATTGTCCAAAATATCAACATAAACTTGTGCATTTATTGATGATGTAATGACAGCCATCTCCCCAGTGCCTTTACCTGACATGCAGCCCCATATCATCAATGACTGTGGAAATTTACATGTTCTCTTCAGGCAGTCATCTTTATAAATCTCATTCGAAAGGCACCAAACAAAAGTTCCAGCATCATCACCTTGCCCAATGCAGATTCGAGATTCATCACTGAATATGACTTTCATCCAGTCATCCACAGTCCACAATTGCTTTTCACTAGCCCATTGTAACCTTGTTTTTTTCTGTTTAGGTGTTAATGATGCCTTTCGTGTAGCTTTTCTGTATGTAAATCCCATTTCCTTTAGGCGGTTTCTTACATTTCGGTCACAGACATTGACTCCAGTTTCCTCCCATTCGTTCCTCATTTGTTTTGTTGTACATTTTTTGATTTTTGAGACATATTGCTTTAAGTTTTCTGTCTTGACACTTTGATGGCTTCCTTGGTCTACCAGTATGTTTGCCTTTAACAACCTTCCCATGTTGTTTGTATTTGGTCCAGAGTCTAGACACAGCTGACTGTGAACAACCAACATCTTTTGCAACATTGCGTGATGATTTACTCTCTTTTAAGAGTTTGATAATCCTCTCTTTTGTTTCAATTGACATCTCTCGTGTTGGAGCCATGATTCATGTCAGTCCACTTGGTGCAACAGCTCTCCAAGGTGTGTTCACTCCTTTTTAGATGCAGACTAACGAGCAGATCTGATATGATGCAGGTGTTAGTTTTGGGGATGAAAATTTACAGGGTGATTCCATAATTTTTTCCTCAGAATTGAGTGATTCCATATTTTTTTCCTCTGCTTGGTCTAAAAAAGTAACCGTTACTGACTGCCACAATCTTTTTTTCTTGATTTCTTATAGTGTTTCTTAAAGCCAGAAAGTTGCCATTTGAAATGACTTTAGTTTTGTGTCATGTGAGAACTAAAAGCAACCATCAGATAATAAGTAAACAAGAAGACTACATATGAACACATCAGAGAGCAATAAGACAATAAGCACTAAACCACAACTAAACTAGAACTGACGAAGAAAACACAGTGGTTCAAAAAACTATAAGTAAAGCAGAGACTGCAAGATAACAGAAAACAAAATTCGACATAAAAGCACAACAGATAATATTACGAATGAAAGGACCAAAATAGACAAGTGATAAACTCATGATAAAAATGCAAACACAAACCGGCAGGACAAAACTAGAACGGAACCGAATCATGGCAGAAGAATACAAAGTGACAAAGAAACAACGTGACAAAGCAAAATGGAACATAGAACAAACACTGAATGTTGAAAATAACCAACTAATAAAACAAAGCAGGAGCTGAAGGGGAGGAAAAGAAAGAAGGAAAGATGGAATCAAAGCCCCGAACAGGGCTAAACTGTGACATTCTCTGGGCAAGATCCATCATGTAGGAGACTTGGTGTTGTGACTTGTGACTGTGTTTGTTTGTCTGTTTGTGGCCCTGTGACAGACTGGCGTCCTGTCCTGGATGTACCCCGCCTCGCGCTTTATGACTGCTAGGATAGGCTCCAGCTCGCCACGACCCTTAATTGGACTAAGCGGTTGAAGATGAGAGTAAATACCAGAAACACTGCTCGTTACTGGCTTGCTGGCTACTATTGTTCCTCTCCTTCCCATCTTCTCTGTTCCTGTTACTCCGCCTCCCCCTGAGGAGGTAAGAGGTGGGGATGGATCAGCTGTCTCCCTGGGTAGTTGCCATCCAGGACCCAGGGTGGTTCTGTGTTGTGATGGAAGCAGTGGCATGTAGTACCCGCGCATGCTCCCAGTCTCAATATGAATTGATTTCTCTGGGGAAATAATCTGTGATAGACTGGCATCCTCTTGAGGAGGAGTCCCAGACTCTCATCCGCTTTCCACTATGGCAGTGGTGTTCAAAGTATTCCAGAAAGGGCCAAGAGAGTGCAGGTTTTCTATGCAGCCACTGGCTTCAGCAAGTGATTTCACTGATTAACATCACTTTGAGCAGATGGGATGAGTTTGTCAGTGCAGTCACCACTGCACTATGGTGTCCAGGAATAAGCACCAGCCTGATGGACCACAGGACCTACATAGGACCTACGTCTTGTTATGACACAGTAGTGACTTTATCATAAAGGACTAGCAAATAAATTGAGTTTCAAAGCGTTTCATGATCCTGGCTGAAAATCATCTTTGCAACAATTTTGTTTCAGTCTGAATCATGTTGCAAAGTTGTGAGCACTCAGCAATTCCTGCATGTAGCTAGGTCAGTGGTTTCTCACTTTGGGTGTTTTTGTGATTAGAGATGTTCATTTATCAAACTGTGGTGGAAAAGTTTTAAATGTTGTCATACAGACAAAATTCGTATATGTGTAAGTACCCAAAAAAATTGTATTTCTCAAACAGGCACACATTAGTCACATGTACCTCCTGAAAGTATGGTGTTAAATTTGTCTCATTAATACCTGCAAATGCACAGAGTGAGCACCTTTTGCACTTCACAAACACACTCTAAAAAATGAACCGCTGTTTCAATGAGAATAAGTGATGTAACAATTTGCTTAGATTTTTCTAATTATTTCAACATCCCTAAAGTTATTTCTACTTAACTAGAGAAATCTTGTGGCATTACCTCAGTTGAAGGTTGAAATAATCAAGGTGAAATAACTTTAAAAATCTGTGCAAATTGTTACATAATTTTTTTCTCATTGAGACAGCAGTTACTTTTTTACAGTGCACAAAATACCGATTTGTAACTTGTTTGTTGGTTTTTACAAATAAATGTGTATTTGTATACAGTATGGTTTTACATATAATAAACACTATATACTGAATTTGGTATGATGGATTTTCACTCACATCAGTCAAAATGTCCCATCCCATCGCAATATATTTCCATTTCCATTAAAAACTCCTTGCATGTACCGGACACAGCAGTCTGGATGTGCCCAGTCGAAACAGAGAAAAGAAATGAAGGTCAGCACTTACACTTGCCGATTTGAGGAAAGTGGGTTACCGTATTTCCTTGATTAAAAGCCCAGGCGTTTATTTTTTTTTCAAACCATGCTCAGACCCAATGCCTAAATGAGGCAAGGGTGTAATTCAAGGCCGACAGTTATTAACAAAATGCTGCTTGCTGCCTGCACTGTAATATGTTGTTAAATTTCACATATATCCCTGGGTGAGATGAACTAAACCACTTTAGATCAGAGCCCTCTGCATGGCTGCAAACCCTCTCCAGAGCCTGACACTCACCTGCTTTAATGACAGAGACCACAAGGGCTGTGATTGCTCACTTTTATGTTTTCATTCTTTCCTCTCCCATCATATTTTAATAGTTTTTGCAGTGCGCCCGCTGGTTACTTTTCGATCATGGACCAAATATGTTTGGCAGAAAAGTCTGTAAATATGACCAACTTTACAACATGGAGTCTAAAAACTACAAAGACACTCAAATGACCTGCAATTCATGGAGGGAAACTGTACGTATCGTTGATGTGGAGGTTGACGATGGTATAAAGAAGTGGAGCTTGTTGAGGAACAAATTATTCCAGAAAAAGCCACTGTTCCCCAGATAAATTGCAAAAAGGAGCGACGGAGAACTTTATAAAGGTCACGCACACATCAATGTCATCGCATGGCCACAAAGTTAAGGAGCTGGAGAAACATAAATCAAACTTTAGGATTTTAAGGTACCACTCCACAGTGGTTTTAGAAAAAAGAGTGACTCGACCAAATGTAATTATTTTAATGGACATAATGTCTGACGCTTATTAGTGAGTTTTTGGCACGTTAAGTTGTTCACCAGTATGATGGCCTGTGGAAAGAAAAGGTATATGCAAAACTGAAAATTCTGTGTGTGAAGTGTCATTCAGCATTTGTGGATCACCACAAATTACGTAATTTACCGCAAATCCGCATGCACAGATCCACAAACAAATAGCTCTTGATTCACACAAAGCAACACTGTCATCCATTAAATGGTAGTATTGTTCTATGCATTGATGTTGCTATGGTTTGTGTTGTGTTGAGCAGCGTGTTGTTTGTGGGTCTTCAGGAAAAAGACTTGCTGATGGAACAAAACAACTTTATTATAGATCTCTTAATATACAGTGTCTGTCTGCTTGCTCTCATCAGATCTTATCTCCCAAGTCAGCTCCGACTTTGAACCAGGGGCAGATCCAGCCTTTATAAATGCCTGGGGCCCCCTGCTGGTTCCTTTCAGACACCACAGTCCTCCCCTGAAACTTATTACTGCACCTTATAACAAAAAACGTTTTTTTCACACTTTTCACACTTCACACTTTTTAATCAAACTACGCTGTTCTTCTGAACAATGTCTTGAACGTCCCATTTTCCTCAGGCTTTTAAAGAGAAAAGCATGTTCAACAGGTGCTGGCTTCATCCTTAAATAGGGGACACCTGATTCACACCTGTTTGTTCCACAGAATTGACAAACTCACTGACTGAATGCCACACTACTATTATTGTGAACACCCCCTTTTCTACTTTTTTTTACTAATAGCCCAATTTCATAGTCTTAAGAGTGTGCATATCATGAATGCTTGGTCTTGTTGGATTTGTGAGAATCTACTGAATCTACTGGTACCTTGTTTCCCATGTAACAATAAGAAATATACTCAATACCTGGATTAATCTTTTTAGTCACATAGCACTACTATTATTCTGAATACTACTGTAGATGGTACTAGCTCAAACCATGAAAAAACTGTTTGTACAGTTTTTTCTGAAATAATTGAAACTGAAGCACCAGTGTCCAACCCAAGTTTCTGACCATTTACATCTAGATACACAAAATGAGGTTTTACGTCACCATATACTCCAAATAAATTCAGTTCACCCTTTTATGTTACCTTCTTTGGTTTTAACCTGTAAGTCTGAATTCACTCACTTACTCATCTTCAACCGCTTAGTCCAATTAAGGGTCGTGGGGAGCTGGAGCCTATCCCAGCAGCCATAGAGTGTAAGGCGGGTACACCCAGGACAGGACGCCAGCCTGTCACAGGGCCACAAACAGACAAACAAACACATTCACACCCACTACCACACGTATGGACAATTTAAAGATCCCAATCCACCTAACCCACATGTCTCTGGAGCACCCGAAGGAAACCCAGGCAAACATGGGAAGAACATGCAAACTCCACACAGAAAGGCCACAGGTAGGAATTGAACCCATGACCTTCTCGCTTTGAGGCAACAGTGCTAACCACTAAGCCACCATGCTGCCAAGTCTGAATTCACTGTACCCTTAATTTTTGGTGCTTTGCATGACTTCAATTGTCACTGTGCTGGTGCCATTGTGCAATTACTGATGTCATGGCGTTATATCATCTGCAGCCCTGCCTTCTGGGTGTTGCCTCTTCTTTCCCTCCTTGTGGTGAAGTCACTCATTCTTTCTGCAGTAGCATGCTTATTCTCAGCATACTCCTCTTTTTGTGGGCAGTCCTCTTGCTTTGATGGGCTTTTGGTCTCCATTTCCGTCAGATGATTGGTTTTCAGCTTGGACACACCCTTCTTGTCCACTGGAATTCATGCCGTTTCTGTCTATTACATGGCCATGTTTAAAACATGAGCAGCATTGTGCACTCTTAAAATGGCATTCATTGATGGTATATCCACTTTTTCCACATCGAAAAAGCTGTTTTTTTTCTCTTAAAACAATCTTTGCCCCGCCAAGTCGTTCTCCAAAACTCATTGCGTTTTTCTGAGCCATTTCAAAAGTCAACCTTATTTTGTGTGCTTCAGACAGAGTTCTTTTTCTTGAGTGGCATTGAACAGGCAGTCTCTTAATGTTAAACTCTTCACACCAAAAATGAACTGATGTCTGAGAGCTTCACTCAGAAAGGCCTCAAATTTACATGTTGCTGCAAGTTTTCTCAGGCATGCCAAAAAGTCACTTACTGATTCATTTTGTCTCTGCTTTCAAGTGTGAAACTTATAGCGTTCATGATGTAGTTTGTCTTAGAAACAAAATGTTTACTCAATAGTTCAAACAATTCTTTTAGCTCACAGTCTGCAGGCTTCCTTGGTGCCGTCAAGTCCTTCAGTAGCGTATACATTTTTCATGCGACCATGGCTAAATACACTGCCTTTGACTGACTGCTGTCCATTTTTAAGCTGTTTGCAAAAAATAATTGCATCAAGCGGTCTTCATAATCTGTAAAGAATTCTTCGTCTGGCTGGAACTTGAGCTCTCCCTCTGTCAAACCACGGTTGCAGCATTCTGCCGTGCTCCACAGCTGCTGTAGGTGCCTCATGTGCCACACCCGTATAGTCGTCCATTACGACTTATCCATGGAATATACCACTCCTCCTCTCCATAAGACACTGTTGTGTTTAACATTATATTGTTTGTGGGTCTCCAGGAAAAAGACTTGTTGATGGAACAAGATGACAATACAGTATCATACAATATCCTCCTGCTCGCTCTCATCAGCTCTCATCTCCAGACTCAAATCCGACTCCGAACCAGGAGCGGATCCAACCTTTATAAATTGCCTGGGGCGCCCTGCCAGTTCCTTTTAGAGACCGCAGTTTGCACTCTCCTCAACTGAACTTTTGCTTTGCGGTGAAACAATGGCCGAAGGACAGCACCTATTCCTTGCCCTACGTTAAGATATGTGAAAACAGCATATATACCATGAAAATACAATGAAAACAATAATAACACTGCCATTGGCTGTGTTATTATTGTTTAAAATATATACTATTTTATCAATGAAAACAATAATACAACAATTAATGCATAGATGACAGCATTGCTTTGTGTGAATCGGGAACTATTTGTTTGTGGATCTGTGCAGTTTTGTGGTAAGTGTCTCAAAATTATATAACTGAGCAAGGTGATGAATATATGTGATCGGTGATTCACAAATGCTCAATCACAATTCACAAACAGAATTTCAAGTTTTGCAAATGCCTTTTTTTACAAATGAAAAAATTATTTAGAAATACACATTTGTAAAAACTAACACACAAGCCACAAATCAGAAATTAGTGTTTATGGATTGCAAAGCGTGTGCAATTCAAGAAACACTTCCAGATCACCCTCTGTGCATTCGCAGGTATTACTGGATAGTCTTCCTTCCTACTCTCACCTATGGTCATGGGGGTTGGGTCATGACCGAAAGAACTATATTGCGGGTACAAGTGGATGAAATGGATTTCCTCAGGAGGATGGCTGGTGTCTCCCTTATACCCCGCCACACTAGAGGACGAATGCCATTCCAAAAAAAAGTTCGGCCCACAATCTTGGTATTCGGACACTGTCCTCTGCAATTCTTATTCCCTCCCAGATGTGGCATGAATTTTTTTTTTTTTCATATTTCACCTGATTCGGCGAATCATTGGCTTGTGCTCAAGTGTGAGGAGGCCCTTTGTGATAAGGTGAGAAGCTCAGTCATCCGTGAGGAGCTCGGAGTAGAGCCAGTAACTTTCGCGTTGAAAGGAGCCACCTGAGGTGGTTTGGGCATCTGATAAGAATGCTCCCTGGGCCCCTCCCTAGGGAGATATTCCAGACATGTCCAGCTGGGAGGATACTCCAGGAAAGACCCAAAACTAGGTGGAGTGATTATATCTCCACACTGGCCTGGCTGGGAATACTTCGGTACCCCCTCAGTCAGCGGAGGTTAATGTGTCCCAGGAAAGTGAAGTTTGGGGTCCCCTGCTGGAGCTGTTGCCCCAACGACCCGGTCCCGGATAAGCAGTTGAAGATGAGTGAGTGATACAACCTTCAACTACTCTCTGCCCCCCAGGATTCATCAGTTGCTGACCTTGTGGACTACTACAACAGTAGCCTCAGCTCCATCCTGGACTTTCATACTCCACTTAAAACTCAAACTGTCACTTTCACCCGTTCAGCTCCCTGGTTTACTGACCAGCTTAGGGCAATGAAAAGGTCTGGCTGCGTCCTGGAGCAGGCCTACAGGCCTACAGTTCTACCACTAGGTGCTGTGTGTATGTATGGTCGAGGCTGTGTGGATATTTACACATGTTCCTAAGTATAAGTACCAGTTGGTAAATTCAACACTGTGTAGAACTGTGCATACACACAGTTTAAGCACAAATCTGTGCTTTCATAAATGAGACCCCTGAAAATTTGTACCATGCATACATGCATGCCTGAGTTCAGACTTACAGAGCTTCTGCTTTCATATCTATAGATAGATATACTGCATTTAAGTAGTTGTATGTTCATGAACATTTCATGCATTTTTCTCATATAATTTCATGAACATGTATATGCTGCATTTGTAGCATTCAGCTAGAAGGGTTGAAAATTTGTGCCCCTGCTTTTGTGAGTTGGTAGTTGTAAATCTGAAGTACTAATAGGAAAAAAAACGCGTTTAAAGTATATCTCTGAAACTGTGTGGTTTCAGTCTGAGCAGGTATACCACAGTGTTTGTAATTCTACACACTCCACGTCAGCTCTCTTCGGTTTTATTTAGTTGTCATATTTGTGTTACATATTGTTTGCTGCACATTGCTGGAATTCCATTCTGCTCTTTCACTTTCTTGCTTCTCATATCTGTAACTGGCTTTTGTTGTTGTTGTTGTTGTCGCCTCCTAAAGAACCCACCAGGGTTTCAGTCCTGGCTGTCAGTGTTGCACAAACAGCAGCGCTGCTACATTTGTTATATGTCTTTTGTCAACCAGTGAGCAAGGCACTGACTTTGTGAGCAAGCACCATTCAATAACACAGATCTCCCACTGAGCCGGCGCTCTCGTAACGCACCGCCGGCTACACTCTCGCTCGGCCGTAGCTCTCATCAGTCCAACCTCTCATCAGAGCTGTCAGTTGATCGACCCGCTGAGTGCATAAACCAAGTTGCGAGGCGCCGTCTGGTAACACAACGCACAACAAAACAACAAACACAGTATAGAGAGAAGCAGCCACCAAGGAGAGATGGAACAGCTACGTTTTAGCGTTGAACACGCTTTAAGTTACAGCTCAAAACCATAAACAGCCAGTAGCAGGTTTCCATCCCAGCTGCTGAGGAATAAAACCAAATATGTAGCAAAAGAGTAGGAATGTTGCTTCAGATTGCTTTTTATGACCAACATTCATCAGCAGCTGTGCACAAGACTTCCAGTAAATTAGCCTCCTACTTGGCGTTGAAAAGCAGCTCTTCTTGGCTCTTGTCCTTCCGCCGACTCGCTGTTCATCAGTTTGCATTTTGTGTGGATCAGCTTACACACAGGAAATTTTGCTGAGTAAAATTTACTCTGCTGGGATAGTATTTGATCCCAGTGTAAATAGAGTGAAGTACACTCTATCACAGTGCTAAATCACCTCAAAACAGTGTCAATCAATCAATCAACTTTTTTCTTATATAGCGCCAAATCACAACAAACAGTTGCCCCAAGGCGCTCCATATTGTAAGGCAAGGCCATACAATAATTCTGAAAAACCCCAACGGTCAAAACGACCCCCTATGAGCAAGCACCTGGCAACAGTGGGAAGGAAAAACTCCCTTTTAACAGGAAGAAACCTCCAGCAGAACCAGGCTCAGGGAGGGGCAGTCTTCTGCTGAGACTGGTTGGGGCTGAGGGAAAAAAACAGGAAAAAGACATGCCGTGAAGGGGGGCAGAGATCGATCACTAATGATTAAATGCAGAGTGATGCATACGGAGCAAAAAGAGAAAGAAACAGTGCATCATGGGAACCCCCCCACAATCTACGTCTAAAGCAGCATAACCAAGGGATGGTCCAGGGTCACCCGATCCAGCCCTAACTATAAGCCTTAGCGAAAAGGAAAGTTTTAAGCCTAATCTTAAAAGTAGAGAGGGTATCTGTCTCCCTGATCTGAATTGGGAGCTGGTTCCACAGGAGAGGAGCCCGAAAGCTGAAGGCTCCGCCTCCCATTCTACTCTTACAAACCCTAGGAACTACAAGTAAGCCCGCAGTCTGAGAGCGAAGCGCTCTAATGGGGTAACATGGTACTACGAGGTCCCTAAGATAAGATGGGACCTGATTATTCAAAACCTTATAAGTAAGAAGAAGAATTTTAAATTCTATTCTAGAATTAACAGGAAGCCAATGAAGAGAGGCCAACACGGGTGAGATATGCTCTCTCCTGCTAGTCCCCGTCAGTACTCTAGCTGCAGCATTCTGAACCAACTGAAGGCTTTTTAGGGAACTTTTAGGACAACCTGATAATAATGAATTACAATAGTCCAGCCTAGAGGAAATAAATGCATGAATTAGTTTTTCAGCATCACTCTGAGACAAGACCTTTCTGATTTTAGAGATATTGCGTAAATGCAAAAAGGCAGTCCTACATATTTGTTTAATATGCGCTTTGAATGACATATCCTGATCAAAAATGACTCCAAGATTTCTCACAGTATTACTAGAGATCAGGGAAATGCCATCCAGAGTAAGATTTGTGGGGCCAAGTACAATAACTTCAGTTTTATCTGAGTTTAAAAGCAGGAAATTAGAGGTCATCCATGTCTTTATGTCTGTAAGACAATCCTGCAGTTTAGCTAATTGGTGTGTATCCCCTGGCTTCATGGATAGATAAAGCTGGGTATCATCTGCGTAACAATGAAAATTTAAGCAATACCGTCTAATAATACTGCCTAAGGGAAGCATGTATAAAGTGAATAAAATTGGTCCTAGCACAGAACCTTGTGGAACTCCATAATTAACTTTAGTCTGTGAAGAAGATTCCCCATTTACATGAACAAACTGTAATCTATTAGACAAATATGATTCAAACCACCGCAGCGCAGTGCCTTTAATACCTATGACATGCTCTAATCTCTGTAATAAAATTTTATGGTCAACAGTATCAAAAGCAGCACTGAGGTCCAACAGAACAAGCACAGAGATAAGTCCACTGTCCGAAGCCATAAGAAGATCATTTGTAACCTTCACTAATGCTGTTTCTGTACTATGATGAATTCTAAAACCTGACTGAAACTCTTCAAATAGACCATTCCTCTGCAGGTGATCAGTTAACTGTTTTACAACTACCCTCTCAAGAATCTTTGACAGAAAAGGAAGGTTGGAAATTGGCCTATAATTAGCTAAGATAGCTGGGTCAAGTGATGGCTTTTTAAGTAATGGTTTAATTACTGCCACCTTAAAGGCCTGTGGTACATAACCAACTAACAAAGATAGATTGATCATATTTAAGATTGAAGCATTAAATAATGGTAGGACTTCCTTGAGCAGCCTGGCAGGAATGGGGTCCAATAAACATGCCGATGGTTTGGACGAAGCAACCAATGAAAATAACTCAGACAGAACAACCGGAGAGAAAGAGTCTAACCAAATACCGGCATCACTGAAAGCAGCCAAAGATAACGATACATCTTTGGGATGGTTATGAGTAATTTTTTCTCTAATAGTCAAAATTTTGTTAGCAAAGAAAGTCATGAAGTCATTACTAGTTAAAGTTAATGGAGTACTCAGCTCAATAGAGCTCTGACTCTTTGTCAGCCTAGCTACAGTGCTGAAAAGAAACCTGAGGTTATTCTTATTTTCTTCAATTAGTGATGAGTAGAAAGATGTCCTAGCTTTACGGAGGGCTTTTTTATAGAGCAACAAACTCTTTTTCTTCTAAGTTAGTGAGACGCCATTTCCTCTCCAACTTACGGGTTATCTGCTTTAAGCTACGAGTTTGTGAGTTATACCACGGAGTCAGACACTTCTGATTTAAAGCTCTCTTTTTCAGAGGAGCTACAGCATCCAAAGTTGTCTTCAAAGAGGATGTAAAACTATTGACGAGATACTCTAACTCCCTTACAGAGTTTAGGTAGCTACTCTGCTCTGTGTTGGTATATGACATTAGAGAACATAACGAAGGAATCATATCCTTAAACCTAGTTACAGCGCTTTCTGAAAGACTTCTAGTGTAATGAAACTTATTCCCCACTGCAGGTGTAAAATCAACTCTTACTGGAGTAAAACCACTTGCATTGAGCAGATGGTGTCGCAAACTGAACGGTCCCCCATTAGCCCTGACGTCACTGCGCTTACGTCATCAGTCACGATTCACTGATAATCAACTCGTTTCTACTTCAAACTGCACTCCAGTCATCATCTGTCTCAGCGACAGATATCTGAAGCTTTTGTACAACAATCCTGTCCGCATAAATTCAGCATTATTCCATCATAACAGATGGAGGAAACGATCAGAGCAGCGCGGCTCCACAAGCTGTTAGCTGATGTGTTCACTGCGTGTCGGACATTTCAATGCATCACCGTTTAAAGCTTTGTTTCTGCTTAAAACTGACTTTAGAATGATTCAAGAGGTTTTATCTTGTCATCTGATGATTAATAATCCATTTAATCCATTTGATCACTTTGGGTGGAGAGACTCTGTGTCACACCTGTGGCTGGGCTCCAGCATGACACATGCACAGTGGAGACAGGGCGGACCAGTGTTTAGGGGCAGACCGTTCAGGCTGTGACAACTGTTGAGCTGATTCACTCTATGATAGAGTGTAATTTACTCTACTTAGACTGGGATCAAATGCTATTGCAGCAGAGTAAATTTTACTCAGCAAAATTTCCTGTGCAGCGGATATGACAGATCTCTGAAGTGATGACATCACAGCCCTTTGACAACCGCTCACCTGGTTTGACACAAACTGTTGCTTGGGAAAAAATGAATGCCATCACAATAGCCTCATCAACATCCTTCTTCTCTGATGAGCTACTGTGTGACATCATCCACAGATTTTCTGAAGAGACAGGGAAGAGTCACTTTGAAGCCCCAAAAAATTGCTGTTGTGGGCATTGAGGTGTTGACAGTTTACTCTTTTTACATCCTGGCTAATCTACACAGGCAAGACCCTGTATGACCTGAGTGAGATGAATAAAGCCTGAACATGCCACCATCTCAGTTACCGATCATCTAAAAACAGGCAAACCTTGGTTTGAGGTATTTATTCAAGTATATTTTGGGGGAGCTAGGCAGTTGGTTTTCTTAAGAGGTGGCTTGGGTGTGGTTATGAAAAATTAGAACCACCTTGTTCCCTCAATAATCGTGGATTTACTCGATGGAACATCATCAAGCTACCAATAGCTGCTAAAAGGGCTATCACTGGTAGGGTTACCACCCTTCCCTTAAAATACAGAACTGTCCTTTATTTAACAATTAATTGTTCCATCCCTTATTGATTCAATATGGGACGTAAATTGTCCCACACACACTCACACACTCATCAAAACTGAATAATGAACAAAATAAATCACAGGAAATATTAAGGGCAGCCAATGCCATCTCTGTACCTCCTGTCGGGTCCTGTAGCGAGAACCCAACACGAGGTACAGGTAGACCTCAGACTTTCACGTCTGCATCTCTGTGTGCCCACCTTTCTGGTCCTGTCACAGGTTGCCTGGTTGCTTGGCATGTCTACACCCAAAACTCCACCACATCCAAAGAAGCAAAAACATTTGCAAATGTACAGACGTGAGTGGTAAGCGTCAAACCCCTGGCTTGGCAGTGTTAGTGACAATGAATACAAGGCAAACTGTAGGAAAACATCCATCCATCCATTTTCTTCCGCTTATCCGAGGTCGGGTCACGGGGGCAACAATTCAAGCAAAGCCGCCCAGACCTCCCGATCCGCACACACCTCCCCCAGCTCCTCCAAGGGAACCCCGAGGCGTTCCCAAGCCAGCTATGAGACATAGTCCCTCCAGCATGTCCTGTGTCTTCCCAGGGGCCTCTTCCCGATGGGACGTGCCTGGAACACCTCTCTCCATTGAGGCGTCCAGGGTGCATCCGGAATAGATGCCCGAGCCACCTCAGCTGTGTCCTTTCGATGTGGAGGAGCAGCGGCTCAACTCTGAGCTCCTCCCGAGTGACCGAGCTCCTCACCCTATCTCTAAGGGAGCACCCAGCCACCCTGCGGAGGAAACTCATCTCGGCCACTTGTACTCGCGATCTTGTTCTTTCGGTCATGAGCCAAATCTCATGACCATAGGTGAGGGTCAGAACGTAGATTGATCGGTAAATCGAGAGCTTTGCCCCCCTGCTCAGCTCTCTCTTCACCACGACTGTCCAATACAGCGACTGCATCACTGCAGATGCTGCACTGATCCGTCTGTCAATCTCACGCTCCATCCGTCCCTCACTCGTGAACAAGACCCCAAGATACTTAAACTCCTCCACTCCTCCACTCCTGTGGGTTCACCACCTGCAGAGGGGGCCATGGGGGTCAGGTGCAGAGAGGATTGGGTGGCAGTCGAGGGCAGGTGGCCCGGCAGCCCGGTCTGCACTCACAGCCTCTGGCTGTTGGGACGTGGAACATCACCTCGCTGTAGGCAAACAAGTATTTTTATTTTTTATTTGTTCTTACAGTAAAAAAAAGTCCTACTTTAAAGATCAAACTTATTTGCCCTTTTCAGGTTTCAAATCACGCAAAGCTTTGAAGAGTTCGCCATGCTGCGAGATCTCAGTAACATTGAGAACTGCATTGAGACGCTCTGATTAGGCTTCACTTTAACCGCTGCACATGGACAACACCATTAACACCGCAACATAAAACTATCTTTATATTTTGCCTAAAACTCTCATGAATATATTCTCTGGGTTTATAGACGTTGTTACTGCATTTATTTTATGTAAACGTGAGAATCACAGGCTGTCTCTCTGTTATTTTCAATGGGAGCTGCTGTGAGCTACGCTCGCTTCCTGATCATGTCGTTCTGTGGGAAAGTGAAGTTTACTCTTTAACGTCTTGATTATTGTCCTTTACAAGACTTTGTCCTCTTTGTTCGAGACTAATATATATAATATGTCTGAAATTCGGTTTCCGTTTATTAAATTCAGATTAAACGTAGCACACATGGATTATTCGTTATAATTGTTTTAGCAAGTTTCCAGGGAATCATGCATGCAGTCTCTTATTAACGTGAAAAGCATAAAAAATTACATTTTTGTAGTATAATATTTATTTGCAATTGTCATCATGTGGATTCTCTATGTTGGTTTGACTGCAGCGACTCTCTGGTGCGAAAGAGATTATGGGATACATGAAAACCCTGAATTGGTCTGTTTTCCTTAATATTTATGTTTATTACTGAACACTGCAGTGACTGCACAGTTTATCATTAACGGTTTCATGTTAATAAAGCACTTAAAGCTTTAAGTATGACAAAATGCTTTTTTCAGAATTAAATATAACCCTCCTTGGGTGGTGGTAGTGACCCTGAGGAGCGGTGGTGGGCGTACTTTATTTTCATTTCTGAAAGGTGGCAACTCTAATCACCATTAGCATACAAAATTAAATAACACGAAAAATTCACTTGATGGAAATACTGGAGCCCAAACTTCTTAAATGATCCATTAGGACAATGACATTAAGACAACAAGCCACATTAAAGTGCATCCATTCAGTACTCCAAAATGGATGAAATTCATTTTTTCCTCAAACTTCTACTCACAATACCCCATAATGACAATGTGAAAAAGGTTTCTTTAAGATTTTGCAAATTTATGAAAAATAAAAAGCTAAGAAATCACTTGTCCATAACTATTCACAGCCTTTGCCATGAAGCTCAAAATTGAGCTCAGGTGCATCCTGTTTCCACTGATCATCATTGAGATGTTTCAACAGGTTAATTGGAGTCCATCTGGGGTAATTTCAGTTGATTGGACATGAATTGGAAAGGCACACACCTGTCTACATATAAGGTCCCACAGTTGACAGGGCATGTCAGAGCACAAACCAAGCATGAAGTGCTTGAAATTGTCTGTAGACAGGATTGTCTTGAGGCACAAATCTGGGAAGGGTACAGAAACATTTCTGCTGCTTTGAATGTCCCAATGAGCACTGTGGCCTCCATCATCTATAAATGGAAGAAGTTTGGATCCACCAGGACTCTTCTTAGAGCTGGCCGCCCATCTAAACTGAACGATCGGGGGAGAAGGGCCTCAGTCAAGGAGGTGACCAAGAACCTGATGGTCACTCTGTCAGAGCTCCAAGTATTCCTCTGTGGAGAGAGGAGAACCTTCCAGAAGGACAACCATCTCTGCAGTAATCCACCATACATCCACTGTATGGTGGAGTGGCCAGACGGAAACCACTCCTTAGCAAAGGGCACATGACAGCCCACCTGGAGTTTGGCAAAAGGCACCTGAAGGACTCTCAGACCATGAGAAACAAAATTCTCTGTTCTGATGAGACAAAGATTGAACTTTTTGGTGTGAATGCCAGGTGTCATGTTTGGAGGAAACCAGGCACCATCCCTACAGTGAAGCATGGTGATGATAGCATTATGCTGTGGGGATGTTTTCCAGTGGCAGGAACTGAGAGACTAGTCAGGATTGAGGAAAAGATTAATGCAGCAATGTACAGAGACATCCTGGATCAAAACCTGCTCCAGAGTGCTCTTGACCTCAGACTGGAGTGACGGTTCATCTTTCAGTGGGGCAATGACCCTAAGCACACAGCCAAGATATCAGAGGAGTGGCTTCAGGACAACTCTGTGAATGTCCTTGAGTGGCCCGGCCAGAGCCCAGACCTGAATTTGATTGAACATTTCTGGAGAGATCTGAAAATGGCTGTGCACAGACGCTCCCCACCCAACTTGATGGAGCTTGAGAGGTGCTGCAAAGAGGAATGGGCAAACTGCCCAAAAATAGGTGCACCAAGCTTGAGGCATCATATTCAAGAAGACTTTTGGCTGCTCCAGCTTCCTCCCACATCCAAAGGCATGCACGTTAGGTGGACTGGAAACTTTAAATTGTCCATAGGTGTGAGGGCGAGTGTGTATGAGGTCTATTAGACAATAAACCGACCTTTTTATTTTTTTTTAACTATATTGATTTGAATGACGTGCGATTCCACCAATCATGCTTGAACCCTCGTGCGCATGTGTGAGTTTTTTCACGCGTCGGTGACGTCATTTCCCTGTGGGTAGGCCTTGAGTGAGATGTGGTCCCGCCCTCTCGGCTGAATTCCTTTGTTTCACACGCTGCTCGAGACGGCGCGCATTGCTTTATCAAAATTTTTCTGGACCTGTGAGGAATATCCGAGTGGATACTATTCGAGAAATTAAGCTGGTTTTCGGTGAAAAGTTTAACGGCTGATGAGAGATTATGGGGTGTTTCTGTCGGTGTAAGGACTTCCCACGGAGTGCGGCGTCGTGCAGCGCTTCCAGGCACCGTCGTCGGCCTGTTTTGACCTGAAAACATCCTAATTTAAGGCTTAATTCACCCAGGACGTCGTGAGAGAATAGAGAAGATTCAGAAGAGGCTGGCATGAGGACTTTATGCGGACATTCCACTGTTTAAGGACATTTTTTAATGAAAGACGTGCGCGCAAATTCACAGAGTCGTTTCCGTGACGACTTGGCGAATCTGTGTGCGCCGCGACAGGTAAAACACCTCCGTGTTGAAAACCATTTGGAAATTTCAGGCGGCTTTTGATGGCTTTCAACAAGTGAGTAACTGAGAAATTGTTTAACAGCTTGGGCATGTTCCAACTTGCCCGTTAAGGTTTCCAACGGAGGTGTTTTTCCTGTCGCGACCCCCCGCGGTTGGGTCCGGCCCGACATGCGACTCTGCCCACACGTTCTTTCATTACAAAATGTCCGTTAACAATGGAATGTCCGAATAAACTCCTCATGCCGACTTCTTCTGAAAGTTCTCTGTTCTCTGACGACTTCCTGGGTCAACAGAGCCTAAAATGTGGAAGTTTTCAACTTGAAACGGTGAGACGCTGCTGCCTCGAAGCGCAGATCGCCGTCAGGCGCCGTGGGCCGTCCTTACGGCGACACTACCAGACCAAAATCTCTCATCAGCCGTTAAATTCAGCTGGTTTTCGGTAAAAAATTTATCGAATGGTGTCCACTCAGTTGTGCCTTACAGTTTTGAAAAATATTTTATCAAACAAAGCAGCAGTCTCTGAGCCATTCCTAAACAATGAAAAAATCGACGAGAGGGTGGGCGACTCCTCACTCAAAGACTGCCCACAGGCGAATGACGTAACCGACAGGCGTGAAAAAACTCTTGCATGCCCGCGAGGGTTCAAGCATGTCTGATGTAATCACACGTGATTCAAATCCATATGGTTTTTGAAAAAAATAATAAGGTCGGATACTTTTCTAATAGACCTCGTATGTGTTTGTTTGTCTGTATGTGGCCCTGCGACAAACTGATGTCCTGTCCAGGGTGTACCTCACCTCATGCCATATGACTGCTGGGATAGAGTCCAGCCCCTTAATTGGAGTTAGCGGTTGAGGGTGAGTGAGTGAGTGGATGGATGGATCGCAGACATTTGATAGATTATTTTCAGGCTAACCTGGTACAATAACATTGTAACACTGTGAAATAACACTGAAAATATGGTTTATATATTGATCTGAAAAAATTTAAAAAGAAAGAACTGATTTGATTTTTATTGATTACCTGTGTTATGCACTTTCAGGGACTGTGGGAGGAAAACAAAGACCTAATCATATTAAGAATCCTCCAATACAGGCCCTGAGGCCCACTGGTGCCTGTGCTTATCCTCACATTCAAAAGCATGAAGCGAACGAGAGTCTGTGACTCCCCCTGAAATAGGACACTGGTCCATCACCGATTACTTCCCCAGCCAAAGCCGATACCCAGTTCCAGCTGGTGGACCTGAGACAGTCCAGATGTATCTTTTTAATCCAAGGGCACAGATAGGTTGTGTGGCCGGGAATTGAACACAGGTCTACATATTGACAGTCCAACTCTGATCCCACTGAACTACCTGCTCTGACATGGTCATCAGAATATTTTCCTATAATTTTTTATTCTTCCTTCATTTGCCACTTGTCTTTCTTCATTTTTTTTCATGTCTCTTTCTTTCTCCCTTTTTGACAAGATATATGTTTGTGCTCCCACCCACCCCCCTTTATGTGCTCACCCGCGCTGTGCATACACACTTCTCTCTTCCTGTCCATCTCGTCTGGATCTCCACCAGCCCGGCGGTTCTAGCCCGTTACCCGCCCCTCCTCAGGGATCACAGCTAAGCTAGGAGGAGAAAAAAAAAAGAGCAACGCCTCAGGCCCAGCCTCCGTAATCTTATTGCACACTCGCGTACTTTCATGTACTCACTCAGCCGCAGACTCAGGGAGTAAAAGGTGAGTCGTGGTGTGAGCTGTCAGGCTTCTCGCAACTTGACTCAATTTCAATTCTCAGGGGTGCAATTTCTGATGAGTTGTGTTTTTCCGTTTACTGCAAGATGAAATGAAACCACATTTGTTTCTCCACTCTTGAAAGTTTTGCTTGTGCAGAACTGAACCAATTCTTGAAAGCGGCGCTGCAGACATTTCCAAATTATATCTTATATAGGTGGGAAATGTGGTTCGGCCGTTCCAAACACACTGACAGAATGGACAGCTGCTTTGTCAAAGGTGGCATGTTTTTTGGGGGGGGGTTCTTTCCATGAGGGATGTGCTGCCTGATAGTCAGTTTCAGAAAGGCATGGACTTCTACCATCTGTCGAACAAGAGAACATGAACATTTTTGTCAATCTGATGGTGAATACAGAAAGTTAATTGTGAAAATGGAACATAAGGTTGAAAATCAAATTTTTAAATGATAAATTAAATACATATTTTTATGCAACTGAACGTGACGAACCATATATATATCAAAGCTTGTATTTACATATGCATGAAAACATTGAATAGCCAAAACAATGTAGAATCAACTCAAATGAAGCTTAAATTACAATGAAAGACATTTACTAGAACTAAAAGTGTAAAAATGCTGTAATAGTTCTTTCAGGTGGTGAAAGTTGTGTCGTGGCTGTCATTACAAGCGCTGTCCCTGTCACATTGCTCCATTTCGATTCTATTTTGATCTGACTCTATTTCAATCCACAGTCTAGACAAATGGTCAATTTCCACCCTTCATTACTGAACTGTGCTGTGACACAGAGTGTCGTTACTCCAATAATCTTGTGTTAAGATGATGTGCTGCGTGCTCTCTCATTAGCACACAAACAGCTTATTATCAGGAAGTGTTTTTATTTCTCTTTTAACATGCTGAAGATCCTGTTAGTGCTTAAGTGCTTTCTACTGTAGCTGTTATGCTAAACCAACTGTGTGTGTGTGTGTGTGTGTGTGTGTGTGTGTGTGTGTGTGTGTGTGTGTGTGTGTGTGTGTGTGTGTGTGTGTGTGTGTGTGTGTGTGTGTGTGTGTGTGTGTGTGTGTGTGTGTGTGTGTGTGTATTTTTGAGGACAAATTTTGGTGGTCCTTATACCTTCAGAAGGGTCATTAGAGTGGATCCAATCCAGACCCGTACTGGCATTTGGCAAGTTTTATTCCAGGTGCACTTGTCATGGATTGTAATTAATTGAATGTAATTAACGATCCAGCCTTTTATAGGGGCTGAGGCCTCCTCCTGGTTTCTCCAGACACCACACTGGCTTCTTTTCCTGTCGCTGTTTCACTCTCCACTCATTTTGGATTTTACTTTAACTAAATGCTTTTACTTAACGTACATTTGATATGAGAAATTTACTTCTGATAATAAAGTACAGTAAATGTCAGATACTTTAAGACTTTTAGTCAACTAATATTTTTAAAGGAGACTTTAACTTTTACCAAAGTAATTTATGATAAGATACTTACTGTACTTTCACTCAAATATCACTTTGAGGTACTTTATACAAGACTGTTAGCCATGTCATTGTATATTTCATGTCACTTTACTTAAGGTTAGTAAGTTGCATTGTGTGTCATCGTTAATTTTCATAGAGCAATTTGGGACATTCATGAGACTCAAGTGAATGATGATAAAATGTGAAAGCATGTCGTATCACAGCAATGCTCTGGAGTGCCGTACACAGAAGGTACAATTTAACTGAAAAAATGGACCCCGTAACTTGCACGCAGTGCACACTGGTCCGTTTGGATTGTAATTAAAGTGCACCCTAGCCACCTGCTACTACGTAGAAAGTAAAGTGTGGTAGTTTGCAACCTGACCTGAGTACCACATGAACTGCGAAAATAAGGGCTCCAGTGAGCGGGTTGTGATCTAATATAAAGGGATGACTCTGTGTGTGTGTGTGTGTGTGTGTGTGTGTGTGTGTGTGTGTGTGTGTGTGTGTGTGTGTGTGTGTGTGTGTGTGTGTGTGTGTGTGTGTGTGTGTGTGTGTGTGTGTGTGTGTGTACACTTTCATGCACGTACGCTTTCAACCTAAGGGCCCCAGTGATCTCCCCCTTGGTGGCCCCAGTCACACAGCAAGTTTGCTATCGATTGCTTAATTACTGTGGCTGTGCATAGCGAACACACATGCACACACATGCGCTCAGTTTTATATATTAGAGGTATAATGTTTTGATATGAAATATTTCATTATTTTAGTATCTGTGCTTAATTTTATTTGTATTATTATTTTCATGATGATAACTCCCTTATATTGGTTTGTGGAATTTAAATTCCCCCAGGGGGAACTTGCCATTGGAACTTTCCCAAGGGGAATTTGAAATTCCCCTTGGGAAAGTTCCAATGGCAATTTGCCCTGGTGGAATTTCAAATTGCCTTGGATTTCAACTTCCCACGTGAGATATATGCACAAGATCACTTGAATAAAACTAATGAAAGTTAATGAAACGAGTGGGTCTTGGTTGAAGCAGGTTATTAATTTGTAGGTAAATTGGTTGGTTTGCAATAACAGTAGAAGCTGTTTTTGAACAGATTTCACTTTGCATATAATTGACGCCATTAAATGTTTGCGTTCATACACATAACGGGAATACATTTTTTCTATTTGTGGATAGGCATTCAGTAGAGGTATGACTCTGAGTGCCCATAGAGTATTTTTCTATTCAACAATATCATGCAATGATGAAGAGTGGAGGAAAAAAACAGTTCCTCTTAATTTTGTGAGCCTGGAATCATATCATGCAGAATTACAAATGTAATATGAATCACGCACTTGGCACTTGGCCTAATAAAACACACACACATGCACACAGACACACTTTGTAGGACCAACCTCTCAAAACCCAGGAACTGATCCATCTACTCTGAATTGTCTTCTTAATGGAGGCTTTTCTGCTGCCTATTAAACTCACTGCACTAACAAGCCGCTATCACGGCTCCAACAATCATCTCAGAAAATCTTCGGTGAACCTGCAGGGCAAAACCACAACCTATACGCAAGCACACACCACACATGCCAGCAGCGGTGGGCGGTCCCAGGCGAGGCTGGATCACACTAATGGATAATGACAGGGTTGACAGCAGGAGAGTGAGCTGGTCACTCTGCGTGCGCAGCCAATGAATAAAAGAAGCAAAGCGTCGTCTGACTATCCCTCGCTGACTGGATTTCCTTTGATACCGTGCTATTCCTGCCAGTCTCCCTCAGTAATCCTGCTCATTACACCGTGCTGTCCCTCTGCTCTCAGAGCGGCGGCAGCAGCCCGTGTGAGAGGAGGAACGGGGGAGAGGCAGCCCGGCTTCTCCCGTCTGCAGCTCGCTCACAAACACAACCTCTGACAAATAAAAACATCTCCACATCTCTTCATCTTGGCATCCTCTGTTGTCCATGAGGTATAATGACACCAATGCTGCTGGTGTTTACCTGATGTGTCGTCTGCTAAAAGGAAGATCCCCCAATTTTTGAAGCAGTGAATCGATACGGAGCTCTGAAACCAATTAAAAAGCTGTATGAAACCTGCCAGTCATATCAGGCCTTTTTGTTTCTGTAGTGCAGTCTGACAATATGCCACCTCAGAATTAATGCGTACTTGTTTCTCTTCCTAAATCAGCTGGATGCTAAAGTCAAGCCTTGATGACCACCAGGGAATGAAAGGAACTGACAGACAGACAACGAGACAGGCAACTTCAGCCATACCTGCTCCTAATTTCCATCACAGGCCCTGTGAGCAATGAAGACTATGTCAAGATCAGATTTGAGTGCAATGGCTTTGACCTTCACCCAAAGGATTCACCCATGACTGACCTTGCAAAGTCACTTGAGAATCCACAGAACTTTGTGCCACATTTGGTCCTTGTTGAAAATCAAATTCCTTACCTTGACCTTTACCAAAATTAATTCTTTAAGTGCACTTTCGAGGTAAACCTTCACTGACATACCCGTTAGGATGGATCAGCAAAAGGACCTGGAAGGTGTATAACAAACAGACAAGAGCACATGACAGTGACCTCAGTGATGGAAGTTGTGGCAAATTTGACCTTAAGTGGGCAATTCTAGAAGCCACCTTCATAGTCGGACACATTTGGTGAAATCAGAGTGAAAAAAATGTAATGAATAAATCAATTTTTGACCTTTGGCCCCCAACTATTTTTGATAGCCCAGTGATTGTCATGGCCTTGCCTAGACAATCCCTGAAACCTCCCTCAATACATGTTCCAGATTTGGTGCAATCAGACTGAAAAATGTATGTTTTTACCCCACTGACCTTGACCTTTAAGGACAATTCCAGGGTAAACTTCCATCCACATACAAAGTTGGGTGGAACTCAGGCCAAGGACCTGGAAAAGTAAGTCAGCAAAAGGGGAGGTGATGGTCTAGTGGTTAAGCGTTGGGCTTGAGACCAGAGGATCCTTGGTTCAAATCCCAGCCTGACCGGAAAATCACTAAGGTCCTTAATCCCCTAGTTGCTCCCGGTGTGTAGTGAGCATGTTGTATGGCAGCACCCTCACATCGAGGAGAATGTGAGGCATTATTGTAAAGCGCTTGGAGTGTCTGATGCAGATGGAAAAGCGCTATATAAATGTCGTCCATTTACCATTTAACAAACAGACGGACAGACATTTCTCAAATGATAGCCTGTGATGACAAGACTATTCCCTGCAACAAGGCTTAACATGTCCAGCAGATGGCAGTGTTCATCAGGTGGCAGACTGGTTTGTGGGATATTACATAAGCAAAACAAGAAGGTACTCAGTGAGCACATACCTCCGCCAAGGCCACATATTGCTTCAAACTTGTTCTGGGTCTAAAATACAGTATGTTTTGGATCAAATTCAAAAATAAAATCCTTTATTTTCTCAGGCCTTAGACATCTGCTCAGCATATGTCATCGACATCCTTTCACAACTTTCAGTTTAATGTTATGTACCAAACATTCTCTGGAGCTATGTTCCAGATTATAATCCAGATTACCTTCAACACTGAATCACTTATATCCCAGAACATTATCTTCTACTCAATAAATTTCTTTGAAATTCATTCATTATTTATTTATTTATTTTTTTTTTGTTATTGTGAGCTCATTCTCATTACATACATTGGAATTGTTAGATAATATCTGTACTAATTCCTTATTTTATATTAGTTATCAGCCCTTTGCTTTAGTTATCTGCTTAAAAGTGTCTGGAACCTGGTTTAAAGTTTCAACAAGAGTTAAATTTCACTTCCATCACGCATGTGCAAGTTACAGTTAAAGGGAGGGCTCCCCCTGTTGGCGAGAGCCAGTAACATTAGAAATCTGAGACTAAACCACACCCACTGTAAATGCCCACATTGTATAAAAATTGTTGTATGACGCATTTTAGGGGCCTTTCACAAGATGGGCACTCTCTGTGAGGGTCCCAGGCATTGTTTTCATGTGACCTTTAATAAACTCAAAATGCGGAAAATAATGGTTTGGTTTTTGGTAGGGGCAGTAAATTACACAAGAACTGGGGTAGAAATTACAGAATTCTGCAAGTTACAAGATAACATTTTTCAGTGCTAAATCAATTCTATCACAGTGTAAAATCAACATCCATCATGCTGTGATTGACTCTTATTGGAGTTGGAAAACTTGATGTGACAAGACGGTAGAGCTGATTTCACTCTATAATAGAGTGTATTTAACTCTATTTGGACTGGGACCAAATGTTATCCCGGCAGAGTATATTTTACTCTGCAAAATTTACTGGGTACAGGCTTTTCCACTGCCTACGTAGGAATGGGCTTTTTGAGGATGCAAACAGATATCACTCCCTGGAGGTGGTCATATCGCTCCAGCATCTTTAATACCTCCTCCTTCCGGCTGATTGGTCCAATTAAATCCACCACCAACCACCGGCATTGGCTTGTTGTCACACCACCATAATGTTGCCAAAAAACACATCGTTTGTTTTGTTCCAACAGTCTCCTTTCACATTATCTCGGTTCCAACAGCCCCGACGAAAGGCCAGATCTCTACATTGTGTGATTAACCCTCGACTCCTTTAGTTAGACAACTTGTGAAATCTTTTCCAAGAATCTCTGGCTTGCACTTTCAGTCTCTCTCTCTTCCTGTTCCAGACGGGCGCGTTAACTGTTGAGCGCTCTCTGTCAGTGTCATATTGACACGTAAATGCTATTCCAATTATTCTACACCCTCTATGCTCACTGTCAAATTAGCAGCACTGGGAGCAGAGCATGGCGCTCGCTGAACTTCTCTGGCATTTTCCCTGACAGGGAGAAGAAAGGCGTCAGAGATCGGAGAACAGGGGCGGTCTTGGCTGCACAATGAGCATCTTAGATACTGAAGCCAGACAATCAGACAGACTCAGACCAGGAGACAACTGTAGATGTTTTGATACAAATGTTTAAATCTCATTTTCCAGCCATAAAGCTGTGGTTTTCACCTCACAGGTGATTCATTAAAAACTGAATAAATCCAGGCACACACACACACACCCACACACCACACACACACAACACAGAGAATGCTGTTTGTTTTATTTCAGCATGAAGTCATTTCCAACATACAAAACTGCTTCACTTCAGAATCATCATAAATTGAAAGAGCAGCATTCAGCAGCGATTCTTTATATTCTGTTTAATTTATCAACTCAGCTGAAAAGATTCTGTTGTACAACACAGCAAAAGGTCAAAAAAATTTCCGGGCATTGTCAGGAGGAAAAAATGTCAAATTGGGTCAAATAGGAATTTCGAGTCAGTAAGCATAATCAAATCTGGTCTGTAGCCTCAGTGGTCACAGAGGCAGAGCGAGAGGTGACAAAGGTCAGAACAAATAACAGAACTGAACAAAATATTTAATTGGAGTGAATAAGAACTTGACTTCTCTCTGTAAATTAAAGCCAAAATCTGTTTTCTAACCACAGTGGTTATGGAGACACAGTGAGGGGTAACTGATGAAATCGAAGGTAAAAATAGGCCAAAGGTTTCAGGAAAAATATTAAGCGTATTTTCCAGAGTATAAGTCGCACCTGGTAAAAATGCCTCTTGAAGAGGAAAAAACATATATAAGTCGCACTGGAGTATAAGTCGCATCTTTTGCTGTATCATGAGTCTTTAATTTGGGGTTTTGTGCATTGTTGTAGTGTACTCTTGTTATTGGTATGTATTTTTATTATTAGAGTTTATTTTGTTTAGTGCTTTGATTTCTGGAAAAGTCCTATATAAATAGTTATTATAACTGTTATTATTCACAGTAAATGTGAGATTTTCAGTATATAAGTTGTACCAGAGTGTAAGTCACAGGGCCTCCAAAACTAGTAGAAAATATGACTAATACTCCAGAAGATACAGTAATTGGAACAAAGAGGAACGTAAGGGTCCACCTGAAGTATCTGAGGAGTTTTAGCCTAAACTGTTGTCTCTTGGGCTCAGTGGTTCCAGGGTTGTGAGCAGTGGGAGAATTTTGTTGCGTTCAGCTTTTACTGTGATATTGCTTAAATTTTTAGCTGAACTCATCCTGACTTGATGGACTGATGTTTTGTCATGACCCCGCTCAGTCCTGTCTTGGATTGGATCTATGATCAATTAAACCAACACACAGTGTTGTATAAAGTACTGTAAAATCACACTTAAGTAAAAGTACAGATACCCAAAATGACTTTGGTAGAAGTTCAAGTCACTGACTGAAATGCTACTCAAGTAAAAGTCTTAAAATATCTAGTATTATTGTACTTAAGTATGACAAGTGATGTACAACTAAATGTACTCAAGTATTGAAAGTAAAAGTACAAGTTAATGTTAATAATCAAAAATGGACTGATTTTTTTTTTTTTTTATAAAAGTTTATCTAGGCTTGTAAATGACTGGTAGTATTAGTCAAAATAATGAAAATTGTGCACACACAAAAACACTTCAGAAACAAGGTTTCAAAACCTAAACAAGAGTAGGCTACTCACTAGGTGTTCACAGGAAACACTTATTTATTTATTTCATTGTTAGATGGGTTTATCTTTTCTTTTGTGTTTTGTTTCATTAGGTTCTTTTTGTCTCTTTCTCTAAATTGTATTGTAACATTATTAGTCTATTATTATTGACTATTATTGTCTATTATGTAGACCATTATTGTTGTTGCTATAATATATGAATAAAAATGAATTTAAAAAATTACAATTTGACTCTTTTACGACAATGAACGCTGAGCCATTAATTATACAGAAAACAAATCAACACAAATGTGCTGATGCAAACAGCTTAATGCTAACTTTAACATTGAAAACGCCATAGACATGCTAACGCGTTAGCATCGGTCCCGTTTTTAAGTTATAAAATCTATCAACTGTTTCAGAAGACCATAACAGGTCAGTTTAACATAAAAATAAATATTACTCACAGATATGCTCTTCAGGGTTTTAGCGGGAAAAATTAGGATAAAGCAAAAAAAAATCCACGAATCGTAGATTGAAGCACTGCTTCGACCTGAGAATCACTGCTTCAATCAATCAATCTTTTATTTATATAGCGCCAAATCACAACAAACAGTTGCCCCAAGGTGCTTTATATTGTAAGGCAAGGCCATACAATAATTACGTAAAAACCCCAACGGTCAAAACGACCCCCTGTGAGCAAGCACTTGGCGACAGTGGGAAGGAAAAACTCCCTTTTAACAGGAAGAAACCTCAGCAGAACCAGGCTCAGGGAGGGGCAGTCTTCTGCTGGGACTGGTTGGGGCTGAGGGAGAGAACCAGGAAAAAGACATGCTGTGGAGGGGAGCAGAGATCAATCACTAATGATTAAATGCAGAGTGGTGCATACAGAGCAAAAAGAGAAAGAAACACTCAGTGCATCATGGGAACCCCCCAGCAGTCTAAGTCTATAGCAGCATAACTAAGGGATGGTTCAGGGTCACCTGATCCAGCCCTAACTATAAGCTTTAGCAAAAGGAAAGTTTTAAGCCTAATCTTAAAAGTAGAGAGGGTGTCTGTCTCCCTGATCTGAATTGGGAGCTGGTTCCACAGGAGAGGAGCCTGAAAGCTGAAGGCTCTGCCTCCCATTCTACTTACAAACCCTAGGAACTACAAGTAAGCCTGCAGTCTGAGAGCAAAGCGCTCTATTGGGGTGATATGGTACTATGAGGTCCCTAAGATAAGATGGGACCTGATTATTCAAACCTTATAAGTAAGAAGAAGAATTTTAATTCTATTCTAGAATTAACAGGAAGCCAATGAAGAGAGGCCAATATGGGTGAGATATGCTCTCTCCTTCTAGTCCCCGTTAGCACCCTAGCTGCAGCATTTTGAATTAACTGAAGGCTTTTCAGGGAACTTTTAGGACAACCTGATAATAATGAATTACAATAGTCCAGCCTAGAGGAAATAAATGCATGAATTAGTTTTCAGCATCACTCTGAGACAAGACCTTTCTAATTTTAGAGATTTGCGTAAATGCAAAAGCGTCCTACATATTTGTTTAATATGCGCTTTGAATGACATATCCTGATCAAAATGTCCAAGATTTCCACAGTTACTAGAGGTCAGGTAATGCCATCCAGAGTAAGGATCTGGTTAGATACCATGTTTCTAAGATTTGTGGGGCCAAGTACAATAACTTCAGTTTTATCTGAGTTTAAAAGCAGGAAATTAGAGGACGTCGCTCTCTTCGGTTTTATTTAGTTGTCATATTTGTGTTACATTGTTTGCTGCACATTGCTGGAATTCCATTCTGCTCTTTCACTTTCTTGCTTCTCATATCTGTAACTGGCTTTTGTTGTTGTTGTTGTTGTCGCCTCCTAAAGAACCCACCAGGGTTTCAGTCCTGGCTGTCAGTGTTGCACAAACAGCAGCGCTGCTACATTTGTTATATGTCTTTTGTCAACCAGTGAGCAAGGCACTGACTTTGTGAGCAAGCACCATTCAATAACACAGATCTCCCACTGAGCCGGCGCTCTCGTAACGCACCGCCGGCTACACTCTCGCTCGGCCGTAGCTCTCATCAGTCCAACCTCTCATCAGAGCTGTCAGTTGATCGACCCGCTGAGTGCATAAACCAAGTTGCGAGGCGCCGTCTGTAACACAACGCACAACAAAACAACAAACACAGTATAGAGAGAAGCAGCCACCAAGGAGAGATGGAACAGCTACGTTTTAGCGTTGAACACGCTTTAAGTTACAGCTCAAAACCATAAACCAGCCAGTAGCAGGTTTCCCTCCCAGCTGCTGAGGAATAAAACCAAATCTGTAGCAAAGAGTAGGAATGTGCTTCAGATTGCTTTTATGACCACCATTCAATCAGCAGCTGTGCACAAGACTTCCAGTAAATTAGCCTCCTTACTTGGCGTTGAAAAGCAGCTCTTCTTGGCTCTGTCCTTCCGCCGACTCGCTGTTCATCAGTTTGCATTTGTGTGGATCAGCTTACACACAGGAAATTTTGCTGAGTAAAATTACTCTGCTGGGATAGTATTTGATCCCAGTGTAAATAGAGTGAAGTACACTCTATCACAGTGCTAATCACCTCAAAAACAGTGTGTCAATCAATCAATCAAACTTTTTTTCTTATATAGCGCCAAATCACAACAAACAGTTGCCCCAAGGCGCTCCATATTGTAAGGCAAGGCCATACAATAATTCTGAAAAACCCCAACGGTCAAAACGACCCCCTATGAGCAAGCACCTGGCAACAGTGGGAAGGAAAAACTCCCCTTTTAACAGGAAGAACCTCCAGCAGAACCCGGTCAGGGAGGGGCAGTCTTCTGCTGAGGACTGGTTGGGGCTGAGGGAAAAAAACAGGAAAAAGACATGCCGTGAAGGGGGGCAGAGATCGATCACTAATGATAAATGCAGAGTGATGCATACGGAGCAAAAAGAGAAAGAAAACAGTGCATCATGGGAACCCCCCCACAATCTACGTCTAAAGCAGCATAACCAAGGGATGGTCCAGGGTCACCCGATCCAGCCCTAACTATAAGCCTTAGCGAAAAGGAAAGTTTTAAGCCTAATCTTAAAAGTAGAGAGGGTATCTGTCTCCCTGATCTGAATTGGGAGCTGGTTCCACAGGAGAGGAGCCCGAAAGCTGAAGGCTCCGCCTCCCATTCTACTCTTACAAACCCTAGGAATACAAGTAAGCCCGCAGTCTGAGAGCGAAGCGATCTAATGGGGTAACATGGTACTACGAGGTCCCTAAGATAAGATGGGACCTGATATTCAAAACCTATAAGTAAGAAGAAGAATTTAAATTCTATTCTAGAATTAACAGGAAGCCAATGAAGAGAGGCCAACACGGGTGAGATATGCTCTCTCCTGCTAGTCCCCGTCAGTACTCTAGCTGCAGCATTCTGAACCAACTGAAGGCTTTTTAGGGAACTTTTAGGACAACCTGATAATAATGAATACAATAGTCCAGCCTAGAGGAAATAAATGCATGAATTAGTTTTTCAGCATCACTCTGAGGACAAGACCTTTCTGATTTTAGAGATATTGCGTAAATGCAAAAGGCCATCAGTCCTACATATTTGTTTAATATGCGCTTTGAATGACATATCCTGATCAAAAATGACTCCAAGCTTTCTCACAGTATTACTAGAGATCAGGGAAATGCCATCCAGAGTAAGATTTGTGGGCCAAGTACAATAACTTCAGTTTTATCTGAGTTATAAAAGCAGGAAATTAGAGGTCATCCCATGTCTTTATGTCTGTAAGACAATCCTGCAGTTTAGCTAATTGGTGTGTATCCCCTGGCTTCATGGATAGATTAAGCTGGGTATCATCTGCGTAACAATGAAAATTTAAGCAATACCGTCTAATAATACTGCCTACGGGAAGCATGTATAAAGTGAATAAAATGGTCCTAGCACAGAACCTTGTGGAACTCCATAATTAACTTTAGTCTGTGAAGAAGATTCCCCATTTACATGAACAAACTGTAATCTATTAGACAAAATATGATTCAACCCCGCAGCGCAGTGCCTTTAATACCTATGACATGCTCTAATCTCTGTAATAAAATTTTATGGTCAACAGTATCAAAAGCAGCACTGAGGTCCAACAGAACAAGCACAGAGATAAGTCCACTGTCCGAAGCCATAAGAAGATCATTTGTAACCTTCACTAATGCTGTTTCTGTACTATGATGAATTCTAAAACCTGACTGAAACTCTTCAAATAGACCATTCCTCTGCAGGGATCAGTTAACTGTTTTACAACTACCCTCTCAAGAATCTTTGACAGAAAAGGAAGGTTGGAAATTGGCCTATAATTAGCTAAGATAGCTGGGTCAAGTGATGGCTTTTAAGTAATGGTTTAATTACTGCCCCTAAAGGCCTGTGGTACATAACCAACTAACAAAGATAGATTGATCATATTTAAGATTGAAGCATTAAATAATGGTAGGACTTCCTTGAGCAGCCTGGCAGGAATGGGGTCCAATAAACATGCCGATGGTTTGGACGAAGCAACCATGAAAATAACTCAGACAGAACAACCGGAGAGAAAGCGTCTAACCAAATACCGGCATCACTGAAAGCAGCCAAAGATAACGATACATCTTGGGATGGTTATGAGTAATTTTTTCTCTACTAGTCACAACTTTTGTTAGCAAAGAAAGTCATGAAGTCATTACTAGTAAAGTTAATGGAGTACTCAGCTCAATAGAGCTCTGACTCTTTGTCCGCCTAGCTACAGTGCTGAAAGAACACTGAGGTTATCTTATTTTCTTCAATTAGTGATGAGTAGAAAGATTGTCCTAGCTTTACGGAGGGCTTTTTTATAGAGCAACAAATCTTTTTCTTCTAAGTAGTGAGACGCCATTTCCTCTCCAACTTACGGGTTATCTGCTTTAAGCTACGAGTTGTGAGTTATACCACGGAAGTCAGACACTTCTGATTTAAAGCTCTCTTTTTCAGAGGAGCTACAGCATCCAAAGTGTCTTCAAAGAGGAGTAAAACTATTGACGAGATACTCTAACTCCCTTACAGAGTTTAGGTAGTATACTCTGCTCTGTGTTGGTATGACATTAGAGAACATAACGACGGAATTCATATCCTTAAACCTAGTTACAGCGCTTTCTGAAAGACTTCTAGTGTAATGAAACTTATTCCACACTGCAGGTGTAAAATCAACTCTTACTGGAGTAAAACCAACTTGCATTGAGCAGAATGGTGTCGCAAACTGAACGGTCCCCCCATTAGCCCTGACGTCACTGCGCTTACGTCATCAGTCACGATTCACTGATAATCACTCGTTTCTACTTCAAACTGCACTCCATCATCATCTGTCTCAGCGGACAGATATCTGAAGCTTTTGTACAACAATCCTGTCCGCATAAATTCAGGCATTATTCCATCATAACAGATGGATGGGAAACGATCAGAGCAGCGCGGCTCCACAAGCTGTTAGCTGATGTGTTCACTGCGTGTCGGACATTTCAATGCATCACCGTTTAAAGCTTTGTTTCTGCTTAAAACTGACTTTAGAATGATTCAAGAGGTTTTATCTTGTCATCTGATGGATTAATAATCCATTTATATCCATTTGATCACTTTGGGTGGAGAGACTCTGTGTCACACTGTGGCTGGGCTCCAGCATGACACATGCACAGTGAGGACAGGGCGGACCAGTGTTTAGGGGCAGACCGTTCAGGCTGTGACAACTGTTGAGCTGATTCACTCTATGATAGAGTGTAATTTACTCTACTTAGACTGGATCAATGCTATTGCAGCAGAGTAAATTTTACTCAGCAAAATTTCCTGTGCAGCGGATATGACAGATCTCTGAAGTGATGACATCACAGCCCTTTGACAACCGCTCACCTGGTTTGACACAAACTGTTGCTTGGGAAAAAATGAATGCCATCACAATAGCCTCATCAACATCCTTCTCTCTGATGAGCTACTGTGTGACATCATCCACAGATTTTTCTGAAGAGACAGGGAAGAGTCACTTTGAAGCCCAAAAATTGCTGTTGTGGGCATTGAGGTGTTGACAGTTACTCTTTTTACATCCTGGCTAATCTACACAGGCAAGACCCTGTATGACCTGAGTGAGATGAATAAGCCTGAACATGCCACCATCTCAGTTACCGATCATCTAAAAACAGGCAAACCTTGGTTTGAGGTATTTATTCAAGTATATTTTGGGGGAGCTAGGCAGTTGGTTTTCTTAAGAGGTGGCTTGGGTGTGGTTATGAAAAATTAGAACCACCTTGTTCCCTCAATAATCGTGGATTTACTCGATGGAACATCATCAAGCTACCAATAGCTGCTAAAAGGGCTATCACTGGTAGGGTTACCACCCTTCCCTTAAAATACAGAACTGTCCTTTATTTAACAATTAATTGTTCCATCCCTTATTGATTCAATATGGGACGTAAATTGTCCCACACACACTCACACACTCATCAAAACTGAATAATGAACAAAATAAATCACAGGAAATATTAAGGGCAGCCAATGCCATCTCTGTACCTCCTGTCGGGTCCTGTAGCGAGAACCCAACACGAGGTACAGGTAGACCTCAGACTTTCACGTCTGCATCTCTGTGTGCCCACCTTTCTGGTCCTGTCACAGGTTGCCTGGTTGCTTGGCATGTCTACACCCAAACTCCACCACATCCAAAGAAGCAAAAACATTTGCAAATGTACAGACGTGAGTGGTAAGCGTCAAACCCCTGGCTTGGCAGTGTTAGTGACAATGAATACAAGGCAAACTGTAGGAAAACATCCATCCATCCATTTTCTTCCGCTTATCCGAGGTCGGGTCACGGGGGCAACAATTCAAGCAAAGCCGCCCAGACCTCCCGATCCGCACACACCTCCCCCAGCTCCTCCAAGGGAACCCCGAGGCGTCCCAAGCCAGCTATGAGACATAGTCCCTCCAGCATGTCCTGTGTCTTCCCAGGGGCCTCTTCCCGATGGGACGTGCCTGGAACACCTCTCTCCATTGAGGCGTCCAGGGTGCATCCGGAATAGATGCCCGAGCCACCTCAGCTGTGTCCTTTCGATGTGGAGGAGCAGCGGCTCAACTCTGAGCTCCTCCCGAGTGACCGAGCTCCTCACCCTATCTCTAAGGGAGCACCCAGCCACCCTGCGGAGGAAACTCATCTCGGCCACTTGTACTCGCGATCTTGTTCTTCGGTCATGAGCCAAATCTCATGACCATAGGTGAGGGTCAGAACGTAGATTGATCGGTAAATCGAGAGCTTTGCCCCCCTGCTCAGCTCTCTCTTCACCACGACTGTCCAATACAGCGACTGCATCACTGCAGATGCTGCACTGATCCGTCTGTCAATCTCACGCTCCATCCGTCCCTCACTCGTGAACAAGACCCCAAGATACTTAAACTCCTCCACTCTCCCACTCCTGTGGGTTCACCACCTGCAGAGGGGGCCATGGGGGTCAGGTGCAGAGAGGATTGGGTGGCAGTCGAGGGCAGGTGGCCCGGCAGCCCGGTCTGCACTCACAGCCTCTGGCTGTTGGACGTGGAACATCACCTCGCTGTAGGCAAACAAGTATTTTTATTTTTTATTTGTTCTTACAGTAAAAAAAAGTCCTACTTTAAAGATCAAACTTATTTGCCCTTTTCAGGTTTCAAATCACGCAAAGCTTTGAAGAGTTCGCCATGCTGCGAGATCTCAGTAACATTGAGAACTGCATTGAGACGCTCTGATTAGGCTTCACTTTAACCGCTGCACATGGACAACACCATTAACACCGCAACATAAAACTATCTTTATATTTTGCCTAAAACTCTCATGAATATATTCTCTGGGTTTATAGACGTTGTTACTGCATTTATTTTATGTAAACGTGAGAATCACAGGCTGTCTCTCTGTATTTTCAATGGGAGCTGCTGTGAGCTACGCTCGCTTCCTGATCATGTCGTTCTGTGGGAAAGTGAAGTTTACTCTTTAACGTCTTGATTATTGTCCTTTACAAGACTTTGTCCTCTTTGTTCGAGACTAATATAATAATATGTCTGAAATTCGGTTTCCGTTTATTAAATTCAGATTAAACGTAGCACACATGGATTATTCGTTATAATTGTTTTAGCAAGTTTCCAGGGAATCATGCATGCAGTCTCTTATTAACGTGAAAAGCATAAAAAATTACATTTTTGTAGTATAATATTTATTTGCAATTGTCATCATGTGGATTCTCTATGTTGGTTTTGACTGCAGCGACTCTCTGGTGCGAAAGAGATTATGGGATACATGAAAACCCTGAATTGGTCTGTTTTCCTTAATATTTATGTTATTACTGAACACTGCAGTGACTGCACAGTTTATCATTAACGGTTTCATGTTAATAAAGCACTTAAGCTTTAAGTATGACAAAATGCTTTTTTCAGAATTAAATATAACCCTCCTTGGGTGGTGGTAGTGACCCTGAGGAGCGGTGGTGGGCGTACTTTATTTTCATTTCTGAAAGGTGGCAACTCTAATCACCATTAGCATACAAAATTAAATAACACGAAAAATTCACTTGATGGAAATACTGGAGCCCAAACTTCTTAAATGATCCATTAGGACAATGACATTAAGACAACAAGCCACATTAAAGTGCATCCATTCAGTACTCCAAAATGGATGAAATTCATTTTTTCCTCAAACTTCTACTCACAATACCCCATAATGACAATGTGAAAAAGGTTCTTTAAGATTTTGCAAATTTATGAAAATAAAAAGCTAAGAATCACTTGTCCATAACTATTCACAGCCTTTGCCATGAAGCTCAAAATTGAGCTCAGGTGCATCCTGTTCCACTGATCATCATTGAGATGTTTCAACAGGTTAATTGGAGTCCATCTGGGGTAATTTCAGTTGATTGGACATGAATTGGAAAGGCACACACCTGTCTACATATAAGGTCCCACAGTTGACAGGGCATGTCAGAGCACAAACCAAGCATGAAGTGCTTGAAATTGTCTGTAGACAGGATTGTCTTGAGGCACAAATCTGGGAAGGGTACAGAAACATTTCTGCTGCTTTGAATGTCCCAATGAGCACTGTGGCCTCCATCATCTATAAATGGAAGAAGTTTGGATCCACCAGGACTCTTCTTAGAGCTGGCCGCCCATCTAAACTGAACGATCGGGGGAGAAGGGCCTCAGTCAAGGAGGTGACCAAGAACCTGATGGTCACTCTGTCAGAGCTCCAAGTATTCCTCTGTGGAGAGAGGAGAACCTTCCAGAAGGACAACCATCTCTGCAGTAATCCACCATACATCCACTGTATGGTGGAGTGGCCAGACGGAAACCACTCCTTAGCAAAGGGCACATGACAGCCCACCTGGAGTTTGGCAAAAGGCACCTGAAGGACTCTCAGACCATGAGAAACAAAATTCTCTGTTCTGATGAGACAAAGATTGAACTTTTGGTGTGAATGCCAGGTGTCATGTTTGGAGGAAACCAGGCACCATCCCTACAGTGAAGCATGGTGATGATAGCATTATGCTGTGGGGATGTTTTCCAGTGGCAGGAACTGAGAGACTAGTCAGGATTGAGGAAAAGATTAATGCAGCAATGTACAGAGACATCCTGGATCAAACCTGCTCCAGAGTGCTCTTGACCTCAGACTGGAGTGGACGGTTCATCTTTCAGTGGGGCAATGACCCTAAGCACACAGCCAAGATATCAGAGGAGTGGCTTCAGGACAACTCTGTGAATGTCCTTGAGTGGCCCGGCCAGAGCCCAGACCTGAATTTGATTGAACATTTCTGGAGAGATCTGAAAATGGCTGTGCACAGACGCTCCCCACCCAACTTGATGGAGCTTGAGAGGTGCTGCAAAGAGGAATGGGCAAACTGCCCAAAAATAGGTGCACCAAGCTTGAGGCATCATATTCAAGAAGACTTTTGGCTGCTCCAGCTTCCTCCCACATCCAAAGGCATGCACGTTAGGTGGACTGGAAACTTTAAATTGTCCATAGGTGTGAGGGCGAGTGTGTATGAGGTCTATTAGACAATAACCGACCTTTTTATTTTTTTTAACTATATTGATTTGAATGACGTGCGATTCCACCAATCATGCTTGAACCCTCGTGCGCATGTGTGAGTTTTTTCACGCGTCGGTGACGTCATTTCCCTGTGGGTAGGCCTTGAGTGAGATGTGGTCCCGCCCTCTCGGCTGAATCCTTTGTTTCACACGCTGCTCGAGCGGCGCGCATTGCTTTATCAAAATTTTTCTGGACCTGTGAGGAATATCCGAGTGGATACTATTCGAGAAATTAAGCTGGTTTTCGGTGAAAGTTTAACGGCTGATGAGAGATTATGGGGTGTTTCTGTCGGTGTAAGGACTTCCCACGGAGTGCGGCGTCGTGCAGCGCTTCCAGGCACCGTCGTCGGCCTGTTTTGACCTGAAAACATCCTAATTTAAGGCTTAATTCACCCAGGACGTCGTGAGAGAATAGAGAAGATTCAGAAGAGGCTGGCATGAGGGACTTTATGCGGACATTCCACTGTTTAAGGACATTTTTTAATGAAAGACGTGCGCGCAAATTCACAGAGTCGTTTCCGTGACGACTTGGCGAATCTGTGTGCGCCGCGACAGGTAAACACCTCCGTGTTGAAAACCATTTGGAAATTTCAGGCGGCTTTTGATGGCTTTCAACAAGTGAGTAACTGAGAAATTGTTTAACAGCTTGGGCATGTTCCAACTTGCCCGTTAAGGTTTCAACGGAGGTGTTTTTCCTGTCGCGACCCCCCCGCGGTTGGGTCCAGCCCGACATGCGACTCTGCCCACACGTTCTTTCATTACAAAATGTCCGTTAACAATGGAATGTCCGAATAAACTCCTCATGCCGACTTCTTCTGAAAAGTTCTCTGTTCTCTGACGACTTCCTGGGTCAACAGAGCCTAAAATGTGGAAGTTTTCAACTGAAACGGTGAGACGCTGCTGCCTCGAAAGCGCAGATCGCCGTCAGGCGCCGTGGGCCGTCCTTACGGCGACACTACCAGACCAAAATCTCTCATCAGCCGTTAAATTCAGCTGGTTTTCGGTAAAAAATTTATCGAATGGTGTCCACTCAGTTGTGCCTTACAGTTTTGAAAATATTTTATCAAACAAAGCAGCAGTCTCTGAGCCATTCCTAAACAATGAAAAAATCGACGAGAGGGTGGGCGACTCCTCACTCAAGACTGCCCACAGGCGAATGACGTAACCGACAGGCGTGAAAAAACTCTTGCATGCCCGCGAGGGGTTCAAGCATGTCTGATGTAATCACACGTGATTCAATCCATATGGTTTTTGAAAAAAATAATAAGGTCGGATACTTTTCTAATAGACCTCGTATGTGTTTGTTTGTCTGTATGTGGCCCTGCGACAAACTGATGTCCTGTCCAGGGTGTACCTCACCTCATGCCATATGACTGCTGGGATAGAGTCCAGCCCCTTAATTGGAGTTAGCGGTTGAGGGTGAGTGAGTGAGTGGATGGATGGATCGCAGACATTTGATAGATTATTTTCAGGCTAACCTGGTACAATAACATTGTAACACTGTGAAATAACACTGAAAATATGGTTTATATATTGATCTGAAAAATTTAAAAAGAAAGAACTGATTTGATTTTATTGATTACCTGTGTTATGCACTTTCAGGGACTGTGGGAGGAAAACAAAGACCTAATCATATTAAGAATCCTCCAATACAGGCCCTGAGGCCCACTGGTGCCTGTGCTTATCCTCACATTCAAAAGCATGAAGCGAACGAGAGTCTGTGACTCCCCCTGAAATAGGACACTGGTCCATCACCGATTACTTCCCCAGCCAAAGCCGATACCCAGTTCCAGCTGGTGGACCTGAGACAGTCCAGATGTATCTTTTTAATCCAAGGGCACAGATAGGTTGTGTGGCCGGGAATTGAACACAGGTCTACATATTGACAGTCCAACTCTGATCCCACTGAACTACCTGCTCTGACATGGTCATCAGAATATTTTCCTATAATTTTTTATTCTTCCTTCATTTGCCACTTGTCTTTCTTCATTTTTTTTCATGTCTCTTTCTTTCTCCCTTTTTGACAAGATATATGTTTGTGCTCCCACCCACCCCCCTTTATGTGCTCACCCGCGCTGTGCATACACACTTCTCTCTTCCTGTCCATCTCGTCTGGATCTCCACCAGCCCGGCGGTTCTAGCCCGTTACCCGCCCCTCCTCAGGGATCACAGCTAAGCTAGGAGGAGAAAAAAAAAAGAGCAACGCCTCAGGCCCAGCCTCCGTAATCTTATTGCACACTCGCGTACTTTCATGTACTCACTCAGCCGCAGACTCAGGGAGTAAAAGGTGAGTCGTGGTGTGAGCTGTCAGGCTTCTCGCAACTTGACTCAATTTCAATTCTCAGGGGTGCAATTTCTGATGAGTTGTGTTTTTCCGTTTACTGCAAGATGAAATGAAACCACATTTGTTTCTCCACTCTTGAAAGTTTTGCTTGTGCAGAACTGAACCAATTCTTGAAAGCGGCGCTGCAGACATTTCCAAATTATATCTTATATAGGTGGGAAATGTGGTTCGGCCGTTCCAAACACACTGACAGAATGGACAGCTGCTTTGTCAAAGGTGGCATGTTTTTTGGGGGGGGTTCTTTCCATGAGGGATGTGCTGCCTGATAGTCAGTTTCAGAAAGGCATGGACTTCTACCATCTGTCGAACAAGAGAACATGAACATTTTTGTCAATCTGATGGTGAATACAGAAAGTTAATTGTGAAAATGGAACATAAGGTTGAAAATCAAATTTTTAAATGATAAATTAAATACATATTTTTATGCAACTGAACGTGACGAACCATATATATATCAAAGCTTGTATTTACATATGCATGAAAACATTGAATAGCCAAAACAATGTAGAATCAACTCAAATGAAGCTTAAATTACAATGAAAGACATTTACTAGAACTAAAAGTGTAAAAATGCTGTAATAGTTCTTTCAGGTGGTGAAAGTTGTGTCGTGGCTGTCATTACAAGCGCTGTCCCTGTCACATTGCTCCATTTCGATTCTATTTTGATCTGACTCTATTTCAATCCACAGTCTAGACAAATGGTCAATTTCCACCCTTCATTACTGAACTGTGCTGTGACACAGAGTGTCGTTACTCCAATAATCTTGTGTTAAGATGATGTGCTGCGTGCTCTCTCATTAGCACACAAACAGCTTATTATCAGGAAGTGTTTTTATTTCTCTTTTAACATGCTGAAGATCCTGTTAGTGCTTAAGTGCTTTCTACTGTAGCTGTTATGCTAAACCAACTGTGTGTGTGTGTGTGTGTGTGTGTGTGTGTGTGTGTGTGTGTGTGTGTGTGTGTGTGTGTGTGTGTGTGTGTGTGTGTGTGTGTGTGTGTGTGTGTGTGTGTGTGTGTGTGTGTGTGTGTGTATTTTTGAGGACAAATTTTGGTGGTCCTTATACCTTCAGAAGGGTCATTAGAGTGGATCCAATCCAGACCCGTACTGGCATTTGGCAAGTTTTATTCCAGGTGCACTTGTCATGGATTGTAATTAATTGAATGTAATTAACGATCCAGCCTTTTATAGGGGCTGAGGCCTCCTCCTGGTTTCTCCAGACACCACACTGGCTTTCTTTTCCTGTCGCTGTTTCACTCTCCACTCATTTTGGATTTTACTTTAACTAAATGCTTTTACTTAACGTACATTTGATATGAGAAATTTACTTCTGATAATAAAGTACAGTAAATGTCAGATACTTTAAGACTTTTAGTCAACTAATATTTTTAAAGGAGACTTTAACTTTTACCAAAGTAATTTTATGATAAGATACTTACTGTACTTTCACTCAAATATCACTTTGAGGTACTTTATACAAGACTGTTAGCCATGTCATTGTATATTTCATGTCACTTTACTTAAGGTTTAGTAAGTTGCATTGTGTGTCATCGTTAATTTTCATAGAGCAATTTGGGACATTCATGAGACTCAAGTGAATGATGATAAAATGTGAAAGCATGTCGTATCACAGCAATGCTCTGGAGTGCCGTACACAGAAGGTACAATTTAACTGAAAAAATGGACCCCGTAACTTGCACGCAGTGCACACTGGTCCGTTTGGATTGTAATTAAAGTGCACCCTAGCCACCTGCTACTACGTAGAAAGTAAAGTGTGGTAGTTTGCAACCTGACCTGAGTACCACATGAACTGCGAAAATAAGGGCTCCAGTGAGCGGGTTGTGATCTAATATAAAGGGATGACTCTGTGTGTGTGTGTGTGTGTGTGTGTGTGTGTGTGTGTGTGTGTGTGTGTGTGTGTGTGTGTGTGTGTGTGTGTGTGTGTGTGTGTGTGTGTGTGTGTGTGTGTGTGTGTGTGTACACTTTCATGCACGTACGCTTTCAACCTAAGGGCCCCAGTGATCTCCCCCTTGGTGGCCCCAGTCACACAGCAAGTTTGCTATCGATTGCTTAATTACTGTGGCTGTGCATAGCGAACACACATGCACACACATGCGCTCAGTTTTATATATTAGAGGTATAATGTTTTTGATATGAAATATTTCATTATTTTAGTATCTGTGCTTAATTTTATTTGTATTATTATTTTCATGATGATAACTCCCTTATATTGGTTTGTGGAATTTAAAATTCCCCCAGGGGGAACTTGCCATTGGAACTTTCCCAAGGGGAATTTGAAATTCCCCTTGGGAAAGTTCCAATGGCAATTTGCCCTGGTGGAATTTCAAATTGCCTTGGATTTCAACTTCCCACGTGAGATATATGCACAAGATCACTTGAATAAAACTAATGAAAGTTAATGAAACGAGTGGGTCTTGGTTGAAGCAGGTTATTAATTTGTAGGTAAATTGGTTGGTTTGCAATAACAGTAGAAGCTGTTTTTGAACAGATTTCACTTTGCATATAATTGACGCCATTAAATGTTTGCGTTCATACACATAACGGGAATACATTTTTTCTATTTGTGGATAGGGCATTCAGTAGAGGTATGACTCTGAGTGCCCATAGAGTATTTTTCTTATTCAACAATATCATGCAATGATGAAGAGTGGAGGAAAAAAACAGTTCCTCTTAATTTTGTGAGCCTGGAATCATATCATGCAGAATTACAAATGTAATATGAATCACGCACTTGGCACTTGGCCTAATAAAACACACACACATGCACACAGACACACTTTGTAGGACCAACCTCTCAAAACCCAGGAACTGATCCATCTACTCTGAATTGTCTTCTTAATGGAGGCTTTTCTGCTGCCTATTAAACTCACTGCACTTAACAAGCCGCTATCACGGCTCCAACAATCATCTCAGAAAATCTTCGGTGAACCTGCAGGGCAAAACCACAACCTATACGCAAGCACACACCACACATGCCAGCAGCGGTGGGCGGTCCCAGGCGAGGCTGGATCACACTAATGGATAATGACAGGGTTTGACAGCAGGAGAGTGAGCTGAGTCACTCTGCGTGCGCAGCCAATGAATAAAAGAAGCAAAGCGTCGTCTGACTATCCCTCGCTGACTGGATTTCCTTTGATACCGTGCTATTCCTGCCAGTCTCCCTCAGTAATCCTGCTCATTACACCGTGCTGTCCCTCTGCTCTCAGAGCGGCGGCAGCAGCCCGTGTGAGAGGAGGAACGGGGGAGAGGCAGCCCGGCTTCTCCCGTCTGCAGCTCGCTCACAAACACAACCTCTGACAAATAAAAACATCTCCACATCTCTTCATCTTGGCATCCTCTGTTGTCCATGAGGTATAATGACACCAATGCTGCTGGTGTTTACCTGATGTGTCGTCTGCTAAAAGGAAGATCCCCCAATTTTTGAAGCAGTGAATCGATACGGAGCTCTGAAACCAATTAAAAAGCTGTATGAAACCTGCCAGTCATATCAGGCCTTTTTGTTTTCTGTAGTGCAGTCTGACAATATGCCACCTCAGAATTAATGCGTACTTGTTTCTCTTCCTAAATCAGCTGGATGCTAAAAGTCAAGCCTTGATGACCACCAGGGAATGAAAGGAACTGACAGACAGACAACGAGACAGGCAACTTCAGCCATACCTGCTCCTAATTTCCATCACAGGCCCTGTGAGCAATGAAGACTATGTCAAGATCAGATTTGAGTGCAATGGCTTTGACCTTCACCCAAAGGATTCACCCATGACTGACCTTGCAAAGTCACTTGAGAAATCCACAGAACTTTGTGCCACATTTGGTCCTTGTTGAAAATCAAATTCCTTACCTTGACCTTTACCAAAATTAATTCTTTAAGTGCACTTTCGAGGTAAACCTTCACTGACATACCCAGTTTAGGATGGATCAGCAAAAGGACCTGGAAGGTGTATAACAAACAGACAAGAGCACATGACCTTGACCTCAGTGATGGAATTGTGGCAAATTTGACCTTAAGTGGGCAATTCTAGAAGCCACCTTCATATGTCGGACACATTTGGTGAAAATCAGAGTGAAAAAAATGTAATGAATAAAATCAATTTTGACCTTTGGCCCCAACTATTTTGATCCCAGTGATTTGTCATTGCCTTGCCTAGACAATCCCTGAACCTCCCTCAATACATGTTCCAGATTTGGTGCAAATCAGACTGAAAAATGTATGTTTTTACCCCACTGACCTTGACCTTTAAGGACAATTCCAGGGTAAACTTCCATCCACATACAAAGTTGGGTGGAACTCAGGCCAAGGACCTGGAAAAGTAAGTCAGCAAAAGGGGAGGTGATGGTCTAGTGGTTAAGCGTTGGGCTTGAGACCAGAGGATCCTTGGTTCAAATCCCAGCCTGACCGGAAAATCACTAAGGTCCTTAATCCCCTAGTTGCTCCCGGTGTGTAGTGAGCATGTTGTATGGCAGCACCCTCACATCGAGGAGAATGTGAGGCATTATTGTAAAGCGCTTGGAGTGTCTGATGCAGATGGAAAAGCGCTATATAAATGTCGTCCATTTACCATTTAACAAACAGACGGACAGACATTTCTCAAATGATAGCCTGTGATGACAAGACTATTCCCTGCAACAAGGCTTAACATGTCCAGCAGATGGCAGTGTTCATCAGGTGGCAGACTGGTTTGTGGGATATTACATAAGCAAAACAAGAAGGTACTCAGTGAGCACATACCTCCGCCAAGGCCACATATTGCTTCAAACTTGTTCTGGGTCTAAAATACAGTATGTTTTGGATCAAATTCAAAAATAAAATCCTTTATTTTCTCAGGCCTTAGACATCTGCTCAGCATATGTCATCGACATCCTTTCACAACTTTCAGTTTAATGTTATGTACCAAACATTCTTCTGGAGCTATGTTCCAGATTATAATCCAGATTACCTTCAACACTGAATCACTTATATCCCAGAACATTATCTTTCTACTCAATAAATTTCTTTGAAATTCATTCATTATTTATTTATTTATTTTTTTTTTGTTATTGTGAGCTCATTCTCATTACATACATTGGAATTGTTAGATAATATCTGTACTAATTCCTTATTTTATATTAGTTATCAGCCCTTTGCTTTAGTTATCTGCTTAAAAGTGTCTGGAACCTGGTTTAAAGTTTCAACAAGAGTTAAATTTCACTTCCATCACGCATGTGCAAGTTACAGTTAAAGGGAGGGCTCCCCCTGTTGGCGAGAGCCAGTAACATTAGAAATCTGAGACTAAACCACACCCACTGTAAATGCCCACATTGTATAAAAATTGTTGTATGACGCATTTTAGGGGCCTTTCACAAGATGGGCACTCTCTGTGAGGGTCCCAGGCATTGTTTTCATGTGACCTTTAATAAACTCAAAATGCGGAAAATAATGGTTTGGTTTTTGGTAAGGGGCAGTAAATTACACAAGAACTGGGGTAGAAATTACAGAATTCTGCAAGTTACAAGATAACATTTTTCAGTGCTAAATCAATTCTATCACAGTGTAAAATCAACTCCATCATGCTGTGATTGACTCTTATTGGAGTTGGAAAACTTGATGTGACAAGACGGTAGAGCTGATTTCACTCTATAATAGAGTGTATTTAACTCTATTTGGACTGGGACCAAATGTTATCCCGGCAGAGTATATTTTACTCTGCAAAATTTACTGTGTACAGGCTTTTCCACTGCCTACGTAGGAATGGGCTTTTTGAGGATGCAAACAGATATCACTCCTTGGAGGTGGTCATATCGCTCCAGCATCTTTAATACCTCCTCCTCGCTGAGTTGGTCCAATTAAATCCACCACCAACCCCGGCATTGGCTTGTTGTTCACACCACCATAATGTTGCCAAAAACACATCGTTTGTTTTGTTCCAACAGTCTCCTTTCACATTATCTCGGTTCCAACAGCCCCGACGAAAGGCCAGATCTCTACATTGTGTGATTAACCCTCGACTCCTTTAGTTAGACAACTTGTGAAATCTTTTCCAAGAATCTCTGGCTTGCACTTTCAGTCTCTCTCTCTCTTCCTGTTCCAGACGGGCGCGTTAACTGTTGAGCGCTCTCTGTCAGTGTCATATTGACACGTAAATGCTATTCCAATTATTCTACACCCTCTATGCTCACTGTCAAATTAGCAGCACTGGGAGCAGAGCATGGCGCTCGCTGAACTTCTCTGGCATTTTCCCTGACAGGGAGAAGAAAGGCGTCAGAGATCGGAGAACAGGGGCGGTCTTGGCTGCACAATGAGCATCTTAGATACTGAAGCCAGACAATCAGACAGACTCAGACCAGGAGACAACTGTAGATGTTTTGATACAAATGTTTAAATCTCATTTTCCAGCCATAAAGCTGTGGTTTTCACCTCACAGGTGATTCATTAAAAACTGAATAAATCCAGGCACACACACACACACACACACACACACACACACACACATAAACACAGAGAATGCTGTTTGTTTTTATTTCAGCATGAAGTCATTTCCAACATACAAAACTGCTTCACTTCAGAATCATCATAAATTGAAAGAGCAGCATTCAGCAGCGATTCTTTATATTCTGTTTAATTTATCAACTCAGCTGAAAAGATTCTGTTGTACAACACAGCAGAAAAGGTCAAAAATAAATTTCCGGGCATTGTCAGGAGGAAAAAATGTCAAATTGGGTCAAATAGGAATTTCGAGTCAGTAAGCATAATCAAATCTGGTCTGTAGCCTCAGTGGTCACAGAGGCAGAGCGAGAGGTGACAAAGGTCAGAACAAATAACAGAACTGAACAAAATATTTAATTGGAGTGAATAAGAACTTGACTTCTCTCTGTAAATTAAAGCCAAAATCTGTTTTCTAACCACAGTGGTTATGGAGACACAGTGAGGGGTAACTGATGAAATCGAAGGTAAAAATAGGCCAAAGGTTTCAGGAAAAATATTAAGCGTATTTTCCAGAGTATAAGTCGCACCTGGTAAAAATGCCTCTTGAAGAGGAAAAACACATATATAAGTCGCACTGGAGTATAAGTCGCATCTTTTTGCTGTATCATGAGTTCTTTAATTTGGGGTTTTGTGCATTGTTGTAGTGTACTCTTTGTTATTGGTATGTATTCTTTTATTATTAGAGTTTATTTTGTTTAGTGCTTTGATTTCTGGAAAAGTCCTATATAAATAGTTATTATAACTGTTATTATTCACAGTAAATGTGAGATTTTCAGTATATAAGTTGTACCAGAGTGTAAGTCACAGGGCCTCCAAAACTAGTAGAAAAATATGACTAATACTCCAGAAGATACAGTAATTGGAACAAAGAGGAACGTAAGGGTCCACCTGAAGTATCTGAGGAGTTTTAGCCTAAACTGTTGTCTCTTGGGCTCAGTGGTTCCAGGGTTGTGAGCAGTGGGAGAATTTTGTTGCGTTCAGCTTTTACTGTGATATTGCTTAAATTTTTAGCTGAACTCATCCTGACTTGATGGACTGATGTTTTGTCATGACCCCGCTCAGTCCTGTCTTGGATTGGATCTATGATCAATTAAACCAACACACAGTGTTGTATAAAGTACTGTAAAATCACACTTAAGTAAAAGTACAGATACCCATTAAAATGACTTTGGTAGAAGTTCAAGTCACTGACTGAAATGCTACTCAAGTAAAAGTCTTAAAATATCTAGTATTTATTGTACTTAAGTATGACAAGTGATGTACAACTAAATGTACTCAAGTATTGAAAGTAAAAGTACAAGTTAATGTTAATAATCAAAAATGGACTGATTTTTTTTTTTTTTTATAAAAGTTTATCTAGGCTTGTAAATGACTGGTAGTATTAGTCAAAATAATGAAAATTGTGCACATCACACAAAAACACTTCAGAAACAAGGTTTCAAAACCTAAACAAGAGTAGGCTACTCACTAGGTGTTCACAGGAAACACTTATTTATTTATTTTCATTGTTAGATGGGTTTATCTTTTCTTTTGTGTTTTGTTTCATTAGGTTCTTTTTGTCTCTTTCTCTAAAATTGTATTGTAACATTATTAGTCTATTATTATTGACTATTATTGTCTATTATGTAGACCATTATTGTTGTTGCTATAATATATGAATAAAAATGAATTTAAAAAATTACAATTTGACTCTTTTACGACAATGAACGCTGAGCCATTAATTATACAGAAAACAAATCAACACAAATGTGCTGATGCAAACAGCTTAATGCTAACTTTAACATTGAAAACGCCATAGACATGCTAACGCGTTAGCATCGGTCCCGTTTTTAAGTTATAAAATACATCTATCAACTGTTTCAGAAGACCATAACAGGTCAGTTTAACATAAAAATATTAAATATTACTCACAGACATATGCTCTTCAGGGTTTTAGCGGGGAAAAATTAGGATAAAGCAAAAAAAAATCCACGAATCGTAGATTGAAGCACTGCTTCGACCTGAGAATCACTGCTTCAATCAATCAATCAATTTTATTTATATAGCGCCAAATCACAACAAACAGTTGCCCCAAGGTGCTTTATATTGTAAGGCAAGGCCATACAATAATTACGTAAAAACCCCAACGGTCAAAACGACCCCCTGTGAGCAAGCACTTGGCGACAGTGGGAAGGAAAAACTCCCTTTTAACAGGAAGAAACCTCCAGCAGAACCAGGCTCAGGGAGGGGCAGTCTTCTGCTGGGACTGGTTGGGGCTGAGGGAGAGAACCAGGAAAAAGACATGCTGTGGAGGGGAGCAGAGATCAATCACTAATGATTAAATGCAGAGTGGTGCATACAGAGCAAAAAGAGAAAGAAACACTCAGTGCATCATGGGAACCCCCCAGCAGTCTAAGTCTATAGCAGCATAACTAAGGGATGGTTCAGGGTCACCTGATCCAGCCCTAACTATAAGCTTTAGCAAAAGGAAAGTTTTAAGCCTAATCTTAAAAGTAGAGAGGGTGTCTGTCTCCCTGATCTGAATTGGGAGCTGGTTCCACAGGAGAGGAGCCTGAAAGCTGAAGGCTCTGCCTCCCATTCTACTCTTACAAACCCTAGGAACTACAAGTAAGCCTGCAGTCTGAGAGCAAAGCGCTCTATTGGGGTGATATGGTACTATGAGGTCCCTAAGATAAGATGGGACCTGATTATTCAAAACCTTATAAGTAAGAAGAAGAATTTTAAATTCTATTCTAGAATTAACAGGAAGCCAATGAAGAGAGGCCAATATGGGTGAGATATGCTCTCTCCTTCTAGTCCCCGTTAGCACCCTAGCTGCAGCATTTTGAATTAACTGAAGGCTTTTCAGGGAACTTTTAGGACAACCTGATAATAATGAATTACAATAGTCCAGCCTAGAGGAAATAAATGCATGAATTAGTTTTTCAGCATCACTCTGAGACAAGACCTTTCTAATTTTAGAGATTTGCGTAAATGCAAAAAAGCAGTCCTACATATTTGTTTAATATGCGCTTTGAATGACATATCCTGATCAAAAATGACTCCAAGATTTCTCACAGTATTACTAGAGGTCAGGGTAATGCCATCCAGAGTAAGGATCTGGTTAGATACCATGTTTCTAAGATTTGTGGGGCCAAGTACAATAACTTCAGTTTTATCTGAGTTTAAAAGCAGGAAATTAGAGGTCATCCATGTCTTTATGTCTGTAAGACAATCCTGCAGTTTAGCTAATTGGTGTGTGTCCTCTGGCTTCATGGATAGATAAAGCTGGGTATCATCTGTGTAACAATGAAAATTTAAGCAATGCTGTCTAATAATACTGCCTAAGGGAAGCATGTATAAAGTGAATAAAATTGGTCCTAGCACAGAACCTTGTGGAACTCCATAATTAACCTTAGTCTGTGAAGAAGATTCCCCATTTACATGAACAAATTGTAATCTATTAGATAAATATGATTCAAACCACCACAGCGCAGTGCCTTTAATACCTATGGCATGCTCTAATCTCTTTAATAAAATTTTATGGTCAACAGTATCAAAAGCACCACTGAGGTCTAACAGAACAAGCACAGAGATGGGTCCACTGTCTGAGGCCATAAGAAGATCATTTGTAACCTTCACTAATGCTGTTTCTGTACTATGATGAATTCTAAAACCTGACTGAAACTCTTCAAATAGACCATTCCTCTGCAGATGATCAGTTAGCTGTTTTACAACTACCCTTTCAAGAATTTTTGAGAGAAAAGGAAGGTTGGAGATTGGCCTATAATTAGCTAAGATAGCTGGGTCAAGTGATGGCTTTTTAAGTAATGGTTTAATTACTGCCACCTTAAAAGCCTGTGGTACATAGCCAACTAATAAAGATAGATTGATCATATTTAAGATCGAAGCATTAAATAATGGTAGGGCTTCCTTGAGCAGCCTGGTAGGAATGGGGTCTAATAGACATGTTGATGGTTTGGTTGAAGTAACTAATGAAAATAACTCAGAACAATCTGAGAGAAAGAGTCTAAACAAATACCGGCATCACGGAAAGCAGCCAAAGATAACGATACGTCTTTGGGATGGTTATGAGTCATTTTTTCTCTAATAGTTCAAATTTTATTAGCAAAGAAAGTCATGAAGTCATTACTAGTTAAAGTTAAAGGAATACTCGGCTCAATAGAGCTCTGACTCTTTGTCAGCCTGGCTACAGTGCTGAAAAGAAACCTGGGGTTGTTCTTATTTTCTTCAATTAGTGATGAGTAGTAAGATGTCCTAGCTTTACGGAGGGCTTTTTTATAGAGCAACAGACTCTTTTTCCAGGCTAAGTGAAGATCTAAATTAGTGAGACGCCATTTCTTCTCCAACTTACGGGTTATCTGCTTTAAGCTGCGAGTTTGTGAGTTATACCACGGAGTCAGGTACTTCTGATTTAAAGCTCTCTTTTTCAGAGGAGCTACAGCATCCAAAGTTGTCTTCAATGAGGATGTAAAACTATTGACGAGATACTCTATCTCACTTACAGAGTTTAGGTAGCTACTCTGCACTGTGTTGGTATTTGGCATTAGAGAACATAAAGAAGGAATCATATCCTTAAACCTAGTTACAGCGCTTTCTGAAAGACTTCTAGTGTAATGAAACTTATTCCCCACTGCTGGGTAGTCCATCAGAGTAAATGTAAATGTTATTAAGAAATGATCAGACAGAAGGGAGTTTTCAGGGAATACTGTTAAGTCTTCAATTTCCATACCATAAGTCAGAACAAGATCTAAGATATGATTAAAGTGGTGGGTGGACTCATTTACATTTTGAGCAAAGCCAATTGAGTCTAATAATAGATTAAATGCAGTGTTGAGGCTGTCATTCTCAGTATCTGTGTGGATGTTAAAATCGCCCACTATAATTATCTTATCTGAGCTAAGCACTAAGTCAGACAAAAGGTCTGAAAATTCACAGAGAAAATCACAGTAACGACCAGGTGGACGATAGATAATAACAAATAAAACTGGTTTTTGGGACTTCCAATTTGGATGGACAAGACTAAGAGTCAAGCTTTCAAATGAATTAAAGCTCTGTCTGGGTTTTTGATTAATTAATAAGCTGGAATGGAAGATTGCTGCTAATCCTCCGCCTCGGCCCGTGCTATGAGCATTCTGGCAGTTAGTGTGACTCGGGGGTGTTGACTCATTTAAACTAACATATTCATCCTGCTGTAACCAGGTTTCTGTAAGGCAGAATAAATCAATATGTTGATCAATTATTATATGATTTACTAACAGGGACTTAAAAGAGAGAGACCTAATGGTTAATAGACCACATTTAACTGTTTTAGTCTGTGGTGCAGTTGAAGGTGCTATATTATTTTTTCTTTTTGAATTTTTATGCTTAAATAGATTTTTGCTGGTTATTGGTGGTCTGGGAGCAGGCACCGCCTCTACGGGGATGGGGTAATGAGGGGACGGCAGGGGGAGAGAAGCTGCAGAGAGGTGTGTAAGACTACAACTCTGCTTCCTGGTCCCAACCCTGGATAGTCACGGTTTGGAGGATTTAAGAAAATTGGCCAGATTTCTAGAAATGAGAGCTGCTCCATCCAAAGTGGGATGGATGCCGTCTCTCCTAACAAGACCAGGTTTTCCCCAGAAGCTTTGCCAATTATCTATGAAGCCCACCACATTTTTTTGGACACCACTCAGACAGCCAGCAATTCAAGGAGAACATGGGGCTAAACATGTCACTCCCGGTCCGATTGGGGAGGGGCCCAGAGAAAACTACAGAGTCCGACATTGTTTTTGCAAAGTTACACACTGATTCAATGTTAATTTTAGTGACCTCCGATTGGCGTAACCGGGTGTCATTACTGCCGACGTGAATTACAATCTTACCAAATTTACGCTTAGCTTTAGCCAGCAGTTTCAAATTTCCTTCAATGTCGCCTGCTCTGGCCCCTGGAAGACAATTGACTATGGTTGCTGGTGTCGCTAACTTCACATTTCTCAAAACAGAGTCGCCAATAACCAGAGTTTGATCCTCGGTGGGTGTGTCGCCGAGTGGGGAAAAATGGTTAGAAAGGTGAACGGGTAGGCGGTGTACATGGGGCTTCTGTTTAGGGCTATGCTTCCTCCTCACAGTCACCCAGTCGGCCTGCTTTCCCGGCTGCTCGGGATCTGCCAGAGGGAAACTAACAGCGGCTAAGCTACCTTGGTCCGCACCGACTACAGGGGCCTGGCTAGCTATAGAATTTTCCACGGTGCGGAGCCGAGTCTCCAATTCGCCCAGCCTGGCCTTCAAAGCTGCGAATAAGCTACACTTATTACAAGTACCATTACTGCTAAAGGAGGCCGAGGAATAACTAAACATTTCACACCCAGAGCAGAAAAGTGCGGGAGAGACAGGAGAAGCCGCCATGCTAAACTGGCTAAGAGCTAGTAGCTGCGCTAAGCTAGCGGATTCCTAAAAACACACAAAGTGAATAATGTGTAAATAATTTAGAGGTGATTCAGCAGAGGGAGTGCTTTAGTTAAGGCACGTGAAGATTACACTGTGAAACAAATCGTTATCTAGGTAAGTAGATCAATCTAACTGCGCAGATTAAACAGCTAACAGATACAGCAAAACACCGCTGTGCTCCAGAACAGGAAGTGATACAATACCGCAGTGAGAGCCAGTAGCGGCAAGCAATCCACACAAAATCAAGGTTGGTTCAAGGTTCAAAGCAAAGCCGCGCTGCAGAAAAGTTGATTACAGACCCGCTGCAGGTCTGTAATCAATGTAGAGAAATTATCATTTTCCTGACAACTACCCTCCAAGTGCGCAACTGCAAAAAAAGCCTACCGACATGCCTCATGATAAATCGGCCTGACTTCGTTGCAGTCACTAGTAATCAGTGGTGTCTCTGGGTGAAAACACGACTTTTTTGTGTGTGTGTGTGGGTTTTTTGTTTGTTTGTTTTTTTTTGTAACGAGTAACGGCATGGCGCATAGAAAATGCATCGGAGTAGAAGTATGCAATTAAGGTTGGAAATGTAGTGAAGTAAAAGTGAAAGTAAGCTGAATTAAAAAAAAACAAGTAAAGTACAAAGTCTCCCAAAACATACTTAAGTACAGTAGTGAAGTATTTTTACTTCGTTACTATACAACACTGCCCACACATCCTCTGATTTACCACCACAACACAGGATATTAATGGTGCATTTACATATAGGTAAGACACGTTACGAATGTCATATTTGTGTCATTCTTGGCACATTCCTGACATTCTTAATGTGACTTAACGCATCTGAATAAGTTTCTTAAGAGTGCGTGTTGGTGTGTGATATTCGTGATTTTCGTGGAGCATGTTTTTGGCTGTCAAAAAATCTTCCACGAATGTCATGCGCCACCCTCATTTCACCTCATGTTGTTGAGGTCACAACTGAGCGTGTTCATCCATCTTGATTAGTGGTGATCCGCAGCGTTCTTCTCTGACGTGCGTACAATTAAACCCTGCTGCACAGCATACAGTTTCATTACTGCAGTATGCTAAAGAAGGACAGTGAAGCCAAGTCGGCTAAAAATTTCGTTCTAATGCTCCTCAGTGCACTCCTGCAAGTGATCTACCTGCTGCTCTGCCTGATGTTTGGGAAAACGAGCGAGACGAGAGCCGCGTGGAGCCACACATCTGGCTCTCTCTGTCTCCTCCTCCTCTCTGTGCCACTCCATGGCACAGAGCCCAACTAAGCATGCAGTCACAAAGTTCTTCTACTGTGGATTAATCAAGATTTTGAGAAGCAAACTGAAGCGATCTGAATTGTTCAGCAACTGACGGTTGGATGAATATGGGTGTGTGTGTGTGTGTGTGTGTAGAGACAATTCACCTCATTCACAATGTGGCAGAACTTAACTTAATCATCACATTCGTGATCAGCAGTCAAGAATGTGTACTTCGTGGCATTCATGACTTGCCGTTGTTATGTGTAAAAGCAGTTTAACAGACAACCCTTGACCTGCATCAGTTGGAGTAAAATTTACTCTAGTAGGATAACATTTGGTCCCAGTCCAAATAGAGTCAAATATACTCTATCACAGTACTAAATCAACTCTATCACAGTGTAAAATCAACTCTTATTGAAAACACTTGATTTGACAAGATGGTAGAGCTGATTTCACTCTATAATGGAGTGTATTTTACTCTAGATTGCAGATAGATAGATTATTTTACTTTAGATTGGGACCAAATGTTATCCTGGCAGAGTATATTTTACTCAGCAAAATTTACTGTGTAGAAACATGTTTTGCAAATAATGTGAATCCAAGATTAAGGCTGTTCCTGGGTTTGCTTCACGCCCGGTCCTTTGTGTGTGGAGTTTACATGCTCTCACCATGTTTGTGTGGGTTTCCTTCCGGTGCTCCGGCTACCTCCCACTTCCAAATTCATGCAGGTTAGATGAGTTGGTGACTCTAAATTAACTGTACAGTAGGTGTAAGAGACAGTATGACTGAGTTTGTCTGTCTACATGTGTTGGCCCTGAATGAGACTGCCAGTCTGCCCAGGCTGTATCCTGCATCTCGCCCAATGACTGGTGTCATAGCACCGTATTACCCACCCACCACATGGCCCTCAGGTGAAATAAGCAGGTTCAGAAAGTGGATCACTGGATGGATTGGGGCTGTATCACTAATGCCTCATAATGTCCATGACAGTACATATGTCAGGTCTTGGGGCATGCCACATATTGCCCCATTCTCTACATCACAGAACTGTACCAGATTCTGGATAGCAACCACCAACAAAGACAACTGGTCCATTACCACTTCTCACAAGTAGTAATCTATCTGCAGCAGTCTTTTCCAGTCACTGGCAGGGGCGTAGCACCAAATTCTGGGCCCTAGGTACTAACCATTTTGAAGACCCCCCTCCCCACACACACACACACACACTGTTATGTTCTTTTTTATTAACGCAAACACCAAATTTCTAATGCATAGTCAAACCAGGTCTAAATCATGTATACCTTAGATCACACCTGGGATTCAGAACCCTTTTTAAAGTTGTGGGAGCAATGCACCAAATTGCACCATTTTCTAGAAAAATGGTGGATTTGGTGCATTCCCGTCTGTTAAAATGCACAGGAATACACCAGATTGCACCATTTTTCTAGAAAATGGTGCAATTTGGTCCCCCAGACCCCCCCCCCCCAACTCAATATAGCTAGCTTTCAGCTGCTTTCCCTCATTTAGTTTTCTTTCCCTGTCCTTTTTTCTCTTCTTTTTTGAAATCCGGACTTTGATTTTTTTTTTTAGGAAAGACGTTTTTTTTTCAGCCTAAACACTAGGGCTGCAACTAACGATTATTTTAGTTATCAATTCATCGGTCAATTATTTTTTCGATTAATCGTTTTGTTTTGTTTTACTTACATGTGAGTTTTGCCATTATTTCTTTAAGTGAGTTATTATTAAAAGGCCTTTATCGTGCAACATCAACGTTTGAACTTGTAACAAAGTTATGTTATATTCTTGTCAAAAACATACCTGGAGTAGTGTTTTGTTTTATTTTGCACATACATACATCACCGATACACCACACAGAGATTTCTATCAGGTTTCACCTGATTATGAGCATTTTTAGATGCCTACAGAAACTATCTCAACCAGTGACAACATATTACAGCAAGAGTCCACAAAACTATTTTAAAGGCCTGACTAAAGTGTAATATGTGATCTTTAAAAACATATTTTCATGAAAAAAGACACAAATGTATGGAGCCCTGATGAGTCACTGCTTCGATTGGTTCAAGGTTCAAAGCAAAGCTGCGCTGCAGAAACAGCTGATTTATATGGAAGAAACGAAACATTTGCAGTAAAACAAGGTTATTTAACAACGAATTGATGACTAAATTAGTTGACAACTATTTATTAATCAATTAAATTTTGTTTAATTGAGATTAGTCATTTTGTTTAGTTTAGATTAGTTGTTTCAGCTCTACTAAACACCTCCTCTTTCTGTCAGATCCCGTTTGGGATGTGTGTGTGTGTGTGTGTGTGTGTGTGTGTGTGTGTGTGTGTGTGTGTGTGTGTGTGTGTGTGTGTGTGTGTGTGTGTGTGTGTGTGTGTGTGTGTGTGTGTGTGTGTGTGGCAGAGTGCCGCCTGTGCGTCTGGACTAAACTATTGTACAACTGTGCAGGGGTGGGAAGGGCCCTCAGAGATTTATTGTTAGAGCAGAATTATGTTTCGCAACATTTATACATTCATTCTAATTATATTCTTTTACAACATGAATTGTATGGACATTAATAACATGCAACACAAAAATGTATTTAATGCCAGTTTTTTTGTGGGCCTCCCCATGCTCTGGGCCCTGGGTACATAGTACCCTTTACCCCCCCCAGTCCGATGCCCCTGGTCACTGGGGTCCTCAACAGTGAGGCACCTGTGTGCTGGATCATCCAGGACAAATGCACCACATGACCAAAATGCCATAGCTGGCACAGTATGTGGGGATGAAGTAAGAGATGGAGGGCTTGTTGAACTTTATAAGAGACGATGTAACATCAATATTGGATTAATAAAAACAATAAGAACAGAATGTAGCTGTGTCGATTAGTCGCCGTCACTTTTGGAATTACAGTTCTTGTGAGAGCCTTATTAGAATGACAATTATGAAATGACAAAATCCAGCAGTAGCATTCACTCAGTCAATGGAAATACTGTCATTTCACCATTTTTTATTTATTTGTTTATTTTTTTGTTTGTTTGTTTTTTTTTGGTCAACATTCTGAAAATATGGATACCATTTGCACAATTCTGTAATGGAAACCCTACTGAAATCCTGGATCAAGATCAAGATCCAGGATATTCCACCAGTGTGCACACAGCTAGAATAAAGTACATTATGCTTTTGTTGTTGTTGTTGTTGTTGCTGCACATGCTGTGCAATAAAATCTTTGTATACTAAATTCATGTTCCTTTACCAATTTTCCACAGAATGTTGAAAACTTATTTTTTTCCAACCGTGCTGAAAAAAAGCAGAAAATATTCTGCATGAAGGATGAAGCAAATAATCTGCATAATTTTGCTGCATATTTTTGGACTAATTCAAGGTCAGAATCTGTGGTCTGACTTTTGGTTGGTGCCCTTTTCTCCCCACAAAAGGTGCAGCAGCAGGCTGGCAGTCAGGAGAAGGTTCGCTGCAGTGAAAACAAGCTGTTTCTTAAATGACACCTCAGCTCCGGGGACCTCGGGGCAACAGCCACCTGACGTGTTTAAGAGTTATTTCAGGCATAAAGAAGCGTCAGTCAGAGCGACAGACCTATGCAGCATCCACATGCATACATATGGCGCGCTCATTAGCACCGAGCTCTGCAAGGTTGGGTAAGCGCTGCCGTGTTCAGATGTTCACGCTCAGACTTCACAGACTGTCAGAGCTCAACCACATGGAGCAGAACCGTGTGTGAAAAGTCACAGAAAAGAAACTTTTAGCACTGTTATTTCCATCATTGTCAGACGTGCAGAATCCCACGACGGGCGTAAATCTGCTGGCGTCATTCTTGATGTTATTGACGGTAGAAAGCAGGAGGAGCCACGCCGGAGACGCAGAGTGGAGTTAGAGGAAATGATAGGTTTTAGAGTGGAGGCCAGAGGTGAGGAGCGTGCAAGAGGAGGGAGGTGAGAGAAAAGACAGCGGCATCTGGAAGGAGAAAAGAACGGTAATAGAAGGAAAGTACTATAAAGCATTCTGAGTAAAGAGACCAGCGAGAAGAAAACGGTAAAGTGCTTGAGGCTAATAAAGTGTTGCTATGAAGGTTTGGAATGGTCGTGTTTGGGAGGTGGTTGGAGCCCAGAGGCGAGCTCGTAGGCATGTTAAGGATACACAGGATGAAGAACACTGAGTGAGGAGTCAGGTTGCTGGGAGGAACAAATCCAGGTGCACGAACTCTTACTTTTGCGCTCTACTCCTCATAACGGCCATCGTTCTGACAGCTAATCAATCGATCTGTTGAGAAGACTCGTGCAACGCCGCAGCAGTGCTGAAAAGTAACTAAGTACAGTAGTGTTCAGAATAATAGTAGTGCTATGTGACTAAAGACTATATTTCTTATTGTTACATGGGAAACAAGGTACCAGTAGATTCAATAGATTCTCACAAATCCAACAAGACCAAGCATTCATGATATGCACAATCTTAAGGCTATGAAATTGGGGTATTAGTAAAAAAAAAAGTAGAAAAGGGGGTGTTCACAATAATAATAGAATCTGCTGTTGGTGCTACAAACTCAAAACTATTATGTTCAAACTGCTTTTTTAGCAATCCTGTGAATCACTAAACTAGTATTTAGTTGTATAACTACAGTTTTTCATGATGCCTTCACATCTGCGAGGCATTCATTTTGTTGGTTTGGAACCAAGATTTTGCTCATTTGCTAGTGTGCTTGGGGTCATTGTCTTGTTGAAACACCCATTTCAAGGGCATGTCCTCTTCAGCATAAGGCAACATGACCTCTTCAAGTATTTTGACATATCCAAACTGATCCATGATACCTGGTATGCGATATATAGGCCCAACACCATAGTAGGAGAAACATGCCCATTGTTGTGAAAGTGTAGGAACACGGACCCACAACAGGGGGCGTAAAAGAACGGGCAATGGATAAGCCAAACAGTAACAATTTAATGTTGTAAATTGTGCACAACGGAATACAGACAACAATCAGTTTGGGACTACAGTCAATTACACGTTGGGTGACGTGTGGGCAGGCTTGAGGATAGGAGACGCCCGTCCAGAACCGAGCCGGATCCCACACGGCCCTCACCGCCAACGGACCTGAAGAACACTGGAGCCGCCAAGTCCTGGGTCCCCAGGTGGTCACCGTCTTCAGCTGTCAGACCTGGTACTGCTGGCAGAGAATAGAAACAGCACAGGTGAGTGTGAGTACGCACACTCAGTAATCCCACAGTCTGTGTTCAGTAAGGAGGGAGCACCTCCACCTCCAATCACACACTCGTGCAGCTCCTGTCTAACCACTTATCTGGTTGGGGTGTGAAGCGAAGCAGTCGCTGATCACACCAAACGCCAATCCCACAGATAAGGCAATCCCACAGGAAAACGGCTGCAAAGAAGTTCAGACTATTAGTCAGCGTTAAATACAGCAGAGAATATTACCTCCAAGGTAGCTGATTTCTCGGCGGGGAGGTGGAGTTGCAGTCCGGCCTTTATGGTGATGGTGTTGAGTAGTGGATGAGTGACAGCTGGTACGGATGATGAGTGACAGCTGTCACTCCCGGTCGCTCCGACGCCCTCTCGTGCTTGAAGCCCGCACTTCAAGCAGGGCGCCATCTTGTGGTGGTGGGCCAGCAGTACCTCCTCTTCAGTGGCCCACACAACACCCATATCATGATGCATGCACCACCATGCTTCACTGTCTTCACTGTGAACTGTGGCTTGAATTCAGAGTTTGGGGGTCGTCTCACAAACTGTCTGCGGCCCTTGGACCAAAAAAGAACAATTTTACTCTCATCAGTCCACAAAATATTCCTCCATTTCTCTTTAGGCCAGTTGATGTGTTCTTTGGCAAATTGTAACCTCTTCTGCACGTCTTTTATTTAACAGAGGGACTTTGCGGGGGATTCTTGCAAATAAATTAGCTTCACACAGGCGTCTTCTAACTGTCACAGCACTTACAGGTAACTCCACACTGTCTTTGATCATCCTGGAGCTGATCAATAGGTGAGCCTTTGCCATTCTGGTTATTCTTCTATCCATTTTGATGGTTGTTTTCTGTTTTCTTCCACGCATCTGTTTTTTTTGTTTTTTTTTTTGTCCATTTTAAAGCATTGGAGATCATTGTAGATGAACAGCCTATAATTTTTTGCACCTGCTAATAAGTTTTCCCCTCTCCAATCAACTTTTTAATCAAACTACGCTGTTCTTCTGAACAATGTCTTGAACGTCCCATTTTCCTCAGGCTTTCAAAGAGAAAAGCATGTTCAACAGGTGCTGGCTTCATCCTTACATAGGGGACACCTGATTCACACCTGTTTGTTTCACAAAATTGACGAACTCACTGACTGAATGCTACACTACTATTATTGTGAACACCCCCTTTTCTACTTTTTTACCTCCACCAAGGAGGTTATGTTTTCGGTCGCGTTTGTTTGTTTGTCTGTCTGTCTGTTTGTCAGCAGGGTAACTCAAAATGTTTTGAACAGATTTTTATCGAATTTTGTGGAGTGGTTGGAAATGACAAGAGGAACAAGTGATTAAATTTTAGTGGTGATCCAGATCACGATCCGGATCCAGGAATTTTTTAAAGGATTCTTCACCATTGCGGTATAGGGGAATTTTGACATTCTAGTTTCTAACTCCACAAAAACAAGGCAGAAAGGCTTGAAAAAAATTAGGGTGTAACATAGTCAAATGTTCTATCAAACACCAAAGTTTGGTGATGATCGGATCAGGATTCCGGATCTGGTGATCCAGAATATGCAAAAATATAGGGAAAATAGAAAATGTGTCAGTGTGAGGTGACAAATGAAGCTAGAGATGCACAACTAACACCAAATTGTAGCTGAATCTGTACTGATTCAGTAAGGTGTCATCACATTTGATGTAGCTTCAAATGTTATGGAGCTAGATCCAGAAGAAAACCGCCATTACCGAAAAATCGTTTTTATACAATAACCTTTGAACTAATAAAGACATAAAAGTGATTCCAAGTTCTAGTGATATGTTTTCATGGTCAAGGATGTCAAATATAAAGGAAAGAAAAGTGTATGTATCATAGTTTTGGTTGTAACACTGAACTGTTGAATAGATCACTGTGCCAAGGAGGGAATCTCTTTGGGGTCAGTGACATTATGGCCTTGTTTAGAGAAGTGTTTCATGAATGTTAAAAAATTAATATATTTGCAGTTTAGTTGAATAATCAATTGAATTTTGTCTCTTATTTGTTTCTGTCTATAAGCACATGCAATATCAATATCAGTGCTCAGATGACAGTAGCTTCTGAGAAAGGTGCAAGTTGCAATAAACTGTGATGCCAAGTGCTAAGGATACATGCTATCCAGTCACAGCAGATGAAACTTTTTTTTACTACTGAGCAAACATCATTGTTAGACTTTTTTAGGTTCAATGATTCCACGGCATGTAGATGTTATGGCTTCAGTGACTCCATGGCCTTGGCGGAGGTTTGCACTCTGAGTGCTTCTAGTTTTACTAAAAGCCCAATTTCATAGCCTTAAGAGTGTGCATATCATGAATGCTTGGTCTTGTTGGATTTGTGAGAATCTACTGAATCTACTGGTACCTTGTTTCCCATGTAACAATAAGAAATATAGTCAAAACCTGGATTAATCTTTTTAGTCACATAGCACTACTATTATTCTGAACACTACTGTATGTGTACAGTTGGGGCCATAAATAATGGACATGGTTTTTGCAATTTTGTATTCATACTGCACCACTATGGAGATGAAATAAACAAAATCAAGATGTGCTTATAGTGCAAACATCTAGCTTTTCTTCAAGGAGTTAAACACAAACATCACACTTACCATTTAGGAATTATTCTTTCATTTTGTACTGTTTATCCGTGTCGCGGTGGCAGCAGACCAAGCAGCTTATCGCACACTTTCCTATCCTGGGCCAAGTACTGTAGCTCTTCTTTGGGGATTCCGAGGATTTCCCAAGCCACCTGGAAAATATAAACCCTCCAGCATGCTCTGGGTCTTCCCTGTGGCCTCCTCCCAGTTGGTCATGCCTGCAGAGTTCCATAGGGAGACACCCACGGAGCATCCTCACCACATGCCTGAACCACCATAGCAGTCTGCGAATAAGCACTGGTTGTACTTGTTTAGGAATTACAGCCATTTTTATACACAGCTCTTACATTTTCAGAGCCCATAGGTAATTGAACAAAATCAATATTAGCATTTTAGGGGTGTCACAGTGGCTCAATGGTTAGGACTGTTCCTTTGATTAAGGATTAAGGTTGTTCCTGGGATCGCTTCTGTGTGGAGTTTGAGGGTGATTCTTAGACTACGGGCACTTATTATGTCCTTTGATCATATTGTATGAAAAACAGAAAAAAGGGGAAATTTCGCACTTTTATAGTTATCTTTACAATGAAAGTGTGTTAAGAACTTTGTTCTAGTAGTCTATGATGACTTTTTCACCTTTTTTCAGCATCATTATATGCAAATATTGCCGTTTTGTGCTTGACCCACACCCAGACTTTTGATCTTCAATGATAAAAATGAATGGTAAAGAAACGTTTTTTCTAATGTTTTAAAATATCTCTGAATAAAATATCAGTCAAATAATCAAAACATAATTGGGGTATTCAATGTCATACAACTGTTGTGATTTTTTTTAAACAACATGTAGTTGTCCCACACTATTGCCGTAATTTAAACCACAACACTGTAATGTCCCTTTAAGCAGTTTCTATGAAAGATTGTTTGGGTAGTTTCTATGAAGATAAACAGTGACATCAGAGCACATGTATATAGCGCCAAATCACAACAAACAGTTGCCCCAAGGCGCTTTATATTGTAAGGCAATGGTGTGGTGGAAATTACATTTACAAGGCCAATAGTGCCCGTAGTTAAAGAATCACCCTTGAATATTCTCCCCATGTTCATTTGTGTTCCCTTGGGTTTCTCCAGTTTCCTCCCACTTTCAGTGACATGCAGATTCAGTGAATTGGTGACTCTGAATTGACTGTAGTGTGAGTGACAGTGTGAATGAGTTTGTGTATTTGTGGCTCTGTGATAAACTGTCAGCTGTCCAGGGTGCACCTCACCTCTTGGCGAATGACCACTGGGATAGGCTCCAGTTCTCCTGTGGCTCATAATTAGAATAAGCAGGTATAGAAAATGAATGAAATCAATAATCACCTTTACAGCCACTTTTCTTTAGCCGAATCAAGAGATTGACACATGAACATTTCCAACTCACTGAATATATTATGGAACAAACAGATGTCGGCGACCATATAGTGCCATGCTGTTTGTATTTCTTAATGATTGATGAAAACAGTTTTGATTAGGCAGCTGTAAAAAAGTGAGTAAGTGTGCAAGAATGAGACAGGTGAGGGAATCCATCAAAACACCCATGACAGTCCTGACAGAGTTATAGGCTTTTATGGGTGTGATGGATGAGAAACTGGGCCTAGGACAACTTTTTTCTGTTGCTCCACCTGCCAGTTTCATGATTGAGTGGCATGTAGAAAGATTTTAGGTATAGGAATAGAGGTCCCACTCTGACCAGAGTGGGACCATATGTACACTGGCGGTGTTAAACTAACACTGTCAGTGTTTTACACGGATGAATTTACTGTGTGGTAGCCAAAGACAACTACAGACCCAAACAATGAGTCAGCACTTCTGTCTTTGTGTGCCCTACCCACTGCTGGAAGCTCCTGTTTGCTACATAGCTTGCAGCAGCTGAGAAGAGCAGCGAAATTCAACTCTCTATGCCAGGGGTGCTCAAGTTTGGTCCTCGAGAGCTACCTTCCTGATGCTTTTAGTTGTCTCCCTGCACCAACACACCTGAATCCAATGAAAGACTCGTTAGCAGGCTTTTAATGAGCGTTTCATTGGATTCAGGTTTGTTGGAGCAGGGAGACAACTAAGAGTATCAGGAAGGTAGCGCTCGAAGGACCGAACTTGAGCACCCCTGCTCTATGAAATAAGTGTTGCCGTGAGGCAGAGGTCTTGGAAAATAAAGCAGTGCTGACTTGTAAATAAAAGTAATACAGATAGAATAACTCCATTAATGTCAATTCTGTCATTTGTACAAAGTTAAAATATATCTTTTAATTTTAAATAATGCACTAATTCTGAGGTTTTGTAACAAACAGACAGATGCCAAAGGGATTATGGGTAAATGTGTCAGGGGGTGGTGACCAAGAGCTAAACAGATTTAGGACCCCAGAAACAAGCAGACTGACTCAGCAGGATGTTTGTCAAAAATCTAGATGATTTATTACAGCGCAAAGTGAAACTAACAAAACCATGCTAACCACTTGGTGAGGGACACAAGATGCCAAATACTAAAAAAGCAATTCTCAACAAAAGAAACAAACAGAACACAGTACTCACAAATCAGACTGGAAACAAATGGCAACACTCTCTAACCCTCAAACAGTAGACAATGGACCCACAAGGAAAAAACAAACAAGGCGTGGTTTAAATAAGCAGACTCAAGAAAAGCAGGTGTAAATAATCAAAGGCAATCAAGACATGTGAAGGACTTAAAATGAACACATGAGGGCAGTAAACCAGGAGGTCCTCAAGACTAAATAACATAAGAGCATAACCCATAACCAACTAAGCATTTAAGAGAAACAAACATTTAACATAGAATAACCAAACACACTAGAAAGAAATGACAATGCTTAAACATAGATCAAAGAAAACGAGAGGCATAAATCAGGACCCAAACATCATATGCAAGAACAAACTCTACCAAACACAAAAGACAAGTGACACTCAACCTGTTATAATCAAAGGAGCCAGAGACACAAGATGCATAATAAAGTAACCAGACATGCAACTCTGATATACAGAATCTAAGAACCATGAGTATTGCTTCAGAACAGACATGATGGAACTGCTGCTGAAAGTGTAACTCCACAAAATGCAAATGTTATACAACAGCCATGAGAACTTTACAATACTATTCTAAACTGTTCCATCAGTACAACAAAGCAAGACAAAATCCAAACAGACACTAGTGGTACAGAAACCGCCCCGTTAAGAGGCAAACACACACCTACCCAGGGCATTGCATCATACACACGGGGCCAGGGAGGAAAAAGCATACTGACCTACACATGACAATTGACAAAGACGGGACATACAGACCAAACTCAAACATACCCTTAACTTAGGAAGTCAAACATGAGCAAACCCCGCAACTAGACGACAGCATGACAGAACCCCCCCTCCAAGAGCTAGCTCCTGACAGCTCAAAAAAACAAAAAAAACAACAGGAGGCCAACAGAAAAACAACGGATGGGAAACAAAAACAGGGACCCCAAACAAAAAACCCAGAAACAACCCCACCCCCCAGAAAACCCACCATGGGAGGGAGGAGGGCAGAGGACAGGCGGGAACTCCAACAAACCAGGGCACACGAGTCCAGAGACCAGGATATATGAATGAACCATCAAACACTGAGCTCATAGGCAGGCCCCTGCAGAAAGCAGAGGCTGGCTGCTGACTGGAGATCCCCGACGCCGCAGGGGGCTGGCTGATTGGTTGGCAGGAGTCCGTCACCATGAACGAGACCAGCCTGTTGGCCGGGTGAAGGCAACATGCGGGCCAGATCGGAGTCTGCGCATCCCTCCAGGAACCCCAGTGGAGACCAAACTCGTGTCATGTGATCTTCCAGGGCCCATGACAGAGACAGAACTGGAACTGTGCAACCCTCCAGGGTCCACCGCAGGGGCAGAGCTGAGGTTAACTAACCCTTCAGGATCCACAGTGACATTAAACGTCCCAGCAGGTGGGTCTCTGTTTAGAACTAACCTGTTTAATGGCAAATAACAGTGAGCACAAACACGTTGTTCACCAATGTCATCTCCCCCAATAAACTGACCGACACTGGAACAAGAACACATAGGATCAGAGGACGTTATCCCTTTGAGTCCCTCTAATGAGGGTATGCATCCATTCTTTGGAAATTGATCCATAATACAAGAAAGTTTGATCAGTACTATTAACTGTATCTAAGCTTTGCTTATTATAACTTGAATCAGTTCCTTTACCAACCAGAGTGAAAGGGGCTACATTAGACGTCAATGCAGAATTTGACAAGTCTATTTCAGGAAGGGCAGTTAAACTTGGGTGCGAAATACTTTGCTTCAGACCAGATTCAAGGTGAGAAGAATCACTTAAATCCTTGCTATGTGAATCAACATATTGTCTAAAATTGGGGCTGGCAAGAACTGGATCTAAAGATTTGTCTGTTCTATCAACATGAGCCTGAAAATGTAAACATGGCTCTGGGTCTATATTCTGCCTAGAACAGAAGTCTGAAGGGTTACCACTATTTCCCTCATTGTCATTAGAACTGTTTTGGTTTCTGTCACAGGTCATATCAGTACCACAGTTATCCTGTTGTAAAGATACAAAGTCTGTCCTCTCTGAGGCACTTCTCTCAGATGTGAAAACTTGACGCTCAATGGTGATGTTTTCAAGTGTGGGTTCAAGCGGCCCCACCTTCACCGTGATGGCATCAGGGGCAACATCAGCATTCCCTTTCATGATGTCAGTTGAGCCAGCATAGGTGTTCCCTGCCTCATCGTCTGGGCTGCTGGACTCGCTGACAGACCTGAAAAATAAATCACAGCCATTACGAGTGTTCCCCACCCCCAACCCAGGAGACGGCTCTGCTGGGGGCCTGTGTTCCTCCTGGACTTACCCCACAGCTGCCACTGAGGGAGAAGGGACCAGCTCCGCAGCCTGCCGACAAGCTTCACCAGATGCGGAACAGCGTTTGCTCTTCTTTTTCCAGGTTCTGCCAGTGCCACTGGTGGTCTCTGGCAGGGGTGGTGATTGAGGAGGGCTCGCTGGTTCCATAGGCTGTGACAAATGTTTGATATTCCCGGAGCCTGGTTCAGGAGCAAGAGTTCTGGGCTGGGAGCTAGCAGGAGGAAGAGCAATATCCATGTGCAGACTACTGAGGGAGTGCGAGAGAGCTGAAAGAACAGTCTGTCTGGAGACTTGAGTTTCCAAGATGACTGGCGACTGCAGTTTAGGTAACAGTTTCTTTATCATGACTGAGTGGGAATGCAAAACAGAGTTAGAGTCAGACTCACTCGGGGAAGAAGACAGGAAATCCAGAGTAGAGTTAACTAAACTGTGCAGATCAGCTAATTCCATGTCTGTGAGTGCATCTGTGGGATGATCTTGGCTATGAGGGTTAGCTATAGAAGCTGTAACAGGGAGAGGAGTAGATGACCGAGTGTATGAGCCAGATGAGGCTGATTCCTGAGTTGACAAAAAGTCCTCAGGACTCCTCACCCAATCAGGAAGCTTCCCCATTTTAAACAAAGGTTCAGTGAACAGAAAATCTGGAAACAAGTCCACTCTCCACCTATTGCCCACCACCAAGTCCAATGCTTGATCCACAAATTCTGACTACTTGCCAGGAATGCTGCAGTAATGATAGCAATCAAATAAAAGCTTCATTTGAGAAAAAACAGCCTTAAGCTTTGGAATGTCCAGAGTACTGCTTGCAGGGTCCTGATTTGGTGGGTCCATTCTGTCAGGGGGTGGTGACCAAGAGCTAAACAGATTTAGGATCCCAGAATCAAGCAGACTGACTCAGGAGGATGTTTGTCAAAAATCTAGATCATTTATTACAGCTCAAAGTGAAACTAACAAAACCATGCTAACCACTTGGTGAGGGACACAAGATGCCAAATACTAAAAAAAGCAATTCTCAACAAAAGAAACAAACAGAACACAATACTCACAAATCAGACTGGAAACAAATGGCAACGCTCTCTAACCCTCAAACAGTAGACAATGGACCCACAAGGAAAAAACAAACAAGGCATGGTTTAAATAAGCAGACTCAAGAAAAGCAGGTGTAAATAATCTAAGGCAATCAAGACATGTGAAGGACTTAAAATGAACACATGAGGACAGTAAACCAGAAGGTCCTCAAGACTAAATAACATAAGAGCATAACCCATAACCAACTAAGCATTTAAGAGAAAAAACATTTAACGTAGAATAACCAGACACTAGAAAGAAACAACAATGCTTAAACATAGATCAAAGAAAACAAGAGGCATAAATTAGGACCCAAACATCATATGCAAGAACAAACTCTACCAAACACAAAGTAACCAGAACCAAAGAATAATAAAGTAACCAGACATGCAACTCTGATATACCAGAATCTAAGAACCATGAGTACTGTTTCAGAACAGACATGATGGAACTGCTGCTGAAAGTGTAACTCCACAAAATGCAAATGTTATACAACAACCATGAGAACTTAACAATACTATTCTAAACTGTTCCATCAGTACAACAAAGCAAGACAAAATCCAAACAGACACTAGTGGTTCAGAGACCGCCCCTTTAAGAGGCAAACACACACACCTACCCAGGGCATTGCATCATACACACGGGGCCAGGGAGGAAAAAGCATACTGACCTACACATGACAATTGACAAAGACGGGACATACAGACCAAACTCAAACATACCCTTAACTTAGGAAGTCAAACATGAGTAAACCCCACAACTAGATGACAGTATGACAAAATGAGCCTCCGCTATCACTGATTGGTTGACTCATTCATTCTATGTAAAAACCAACACATTAATGTGAGGTGTGTTTGTGTTAGTGTTTACATATAAACATGCTTTTGTAAAATATGCCATTTTTTATTTGTAAAATAAAGCCAAAAGCCAAAAAGTTGATTTGACAACCAATTGATATACAGTGGGGAAAATAAGTATTTGACCCCCTGTCAGTTTTGCAGGTTTTCCCACCAACAAAGAATGGAGAGGTCTGTAATTTTTATCGTAGGTACACTTCAACTGTAAGAGACAGAATCTAAAAAAAAAAAAAAAAAAAAAGAAAATCACATTGTATGATTTTTAAATAATTAATTTGCATTTTATTGCATGAAATACCAGCAAGAATTCTGGCTCTCACAGACCTGTTAATTTTTCTTTAAGAAGCCCTCTTATTCTGCACTCTTTACCTGTATTAATTGCACCTGTTTGAACTTGTTACCTGTATAAAAGACACCTGTTCACACACTCAATCAATCACACTCCAACCTGTCCACCATAGCCAAGACCAAAGAGCTGTCTAAGGACACCATGGACAAAACTGTAGACCTGCACAAGGCTGGGATGGACTACAGGACAACAGGCAAGCAGCTTGGTAGAAGACAACAACTGTTATGATTATTTATTAGAAAGTGGAAGAAACACAAGATGACTGTCAGTCTCCCTCGGTCTGGGATTCCATGCAAGATCTCACTTTGTGGGGTAAGGATGATTCTGAGAAAGCTCAGAACTACACAGGAGGACCTGGTCAATGACCTGAAGAGAGCTGAGACCACAGTCACAAAGATTACATTAGTAACACATGATGCTGTCATGGTTTAAAATCCTGCAGGGCAGCAAGGTCCCCCTGCTCAAGCCAGCACATGTCCAGGCCCGTTTGAAGTTCACCACTGACCATCTGGATGATCCAGAGGAGGCATGGGAGAAGGTCGTGTGGTCAGATGAATCCAGAATAGAGCTTTTTGGAATCAACTCAACTTACCATGTTTAGAGGATGAGAACAACCCCAAGAAAACCATCCCAACTGTGAAGCATGGGGGTGGAAACATGATACTCTGAGGGTGCTCTTCTGCAAAGGGGACAGGACGACTGCACCATATTGAAGGGAGGATGGATGGGGTCATGTATTGCGAGATTTTGCAAACAACCTCCTTCCCTCAGTAAGAGCATTGAAAATGGGTCGTGGCTGGTTCTTCCAGCATGACAGTGACCCCAAACACACAGCCAGGGCAACTAAGGAGGGGCTCCGTAAGAAGCATTTCAAGGTCCTGGAGTGGCCTGGCCAGTCTCCAGACCTGAACTCAATAGAAAATCTTTGGAGGGAGCTGAAACTCCAAACCTGAAAGATATGGAGAAGATCTGTATGGAGGAGTGGACCAAAATTCCTGTTGCAGTGTGTGAAAACTTGGTCAAGAACTACAGGAAACGTCGGACCTCTGTAATGGCAGACAAATGTTTCTGTAATTGTTAAGCTCTGTTTTTCTAGGGGGTCAAATACTTATTTCATGCAATAAAATGCAAATTAATTATTTAAAAATCATACAATGTGATTTTCTGGATTTTTTTTTTTTTTTTTTTTAAGATTCTGTCTCTCACAGCTGAACCGTATGTACAATAAAAATGACATACCTCTCCAAAACTGACAGGGGGTCAAATACTTATTTTCCCCACTGTAACTGGGATCAAAATAAATAGAACACTGCCATCTACTGGTGCCCAGAGGCTTAGTACTTAGGGCAAATACTGCCATGAACACTACTGGCCAATAGATGGCGGTAGAGACCGTGAAAACTTGCAGTTTTCATACGGATCATTTATTATTCCAAAAAAAAATCCATCCGTGTCTGCTACTGTTTAAGATGCGTGGAATTTAATGAACACAAACCGAATTTCAGACATCTTCTATATATTACTCTGGAACAAAGAGAACAGTCAGTGTTTGACAAAAGCAAGACGTTAAAGAACATGAAGCATTGCAGCTCACAATGATTCGAATTGAAAATAATGGAGAAGCAACCTGAGCTTCTTCTGGCATTTTTACATAAAACAAACACAATAAAAACATCTATAAACCCAGAGAATATATTTCCGAGAGTTTTAGGCACAATATACACAGAGTTTAAGGCTGTTGTCCATGTGGAGCCTGATCAGAGCATCACAAATGCATTTCCCCTGTCATGAATGTACTGACATTACCCATAATGCACTTTGTAGAGACACAATGTCCACACTAAAACCTTCAAAATTAGTGCAAGAGTGAATGTGAGGCATAATTGTAAAGCACTTTGAGCATCTCCGTTAAGTGCAGTCCATTTGCACCTGGGTGGACTGTGATGATGCAGATGAAGTGTTCTGTCCAAGGACAGATGAAGGTGGCACGAAGCACACATCAGGAATCAAACCCTGGTCAACATTCAGTGAGTCCAGCTCTGAACCCACACATCCACCTGCTCTGAGCGCAACCTGCACAACGCGCAATGGGTGGACTCTCTGGTTGTTAATCAGTTGGTATTCAGCTGGTCCTTCAGTTATTCCCTTCTCATTCAGCAGCAGTTCTTGGGCTTTACTCTTATGTCTAGACTCACCAGTTCCTGCTGTAATTAGTAGTGATCTGATAAGAAAACAAGGGCTGGGACAGAGAACGTGACAATAATGCCAATGAGAGGCCAAGGCAAACAGTGACGGGCAATTCCACTTCCCAGCCTTGCTGCAAACAGAGGTGGACACGAGCACAGGAGTGACAAAAATGTAGCATGTGATCACAGATGTGTGAAAATATACTTTTAACGATGGAAAAAGCCTGATGTGGCTGTATGACAAATCTTAAAACTAGCTTTGAAATGCAACAATAAGATGGAAACTACCTACCTACACTTCGTACTTCCTGCTGCACGTTTCTAGCACAGACACTGCAAAAACTCTCAATATAAGGCAAATAATCTGAAATCTAGCCAAATTGTCTTACATTAAGCAAAAAAAATCTGCCAATGGGGTAAGAAAAATTTACTTAGAATTCTCAAAACTAGCCAAATGTCTATGCACTGAATAATCAAAATGTGCCTTAAAACTAGACAGAATTCTTATTTTAAGATTAGACTCTGTCTCAAAATAAAGAAAACAATCTTGTTGCTTTGCTTGGATGATTTGAAATTCATTGCCTTTCCTTGTTACTGGCTAAATAACCAATAACCAGCAAAAATCTATTTAAGCATAAAAATTCAAAAAGAAAAAATAATATAGCACCTTCAACTGCACCACAGACTAAAACAGTTAAATGTGGTCTATTAAACATTAGGTCTCTCTCTTCTAAGTCCCTGTTGGTAAATGATATAATAATTGATCAACATATTGATTTATTCTGCCTAACAGAAACCTGGTTACAGCAGGATGAATATGTTAGTTTAAATGAGTCAACACCCCCGAGTCACACTAACTGTCAGAATGCTCGTAGCACGGGCCGAGGGGGAGGATTAGCAGCAATCTTCCACTCCAGCTTATTAATTAATCGAAAACCCAGACAGAGCTTTAATTCATTTGAAAGCTTGTCTCTTAGTCTTGTCCATCCAAATTGGAAGTCCCAAAAACCAGTTTTATTTGTTATTATCTATCGTCCACGTGGTCGTTACTGTGAGTTTCTCTGTGAATTTTCAGACCTTTTGTCTGACTTAGTGCTTAGCTCAGATAAGATAATTATAGTGGGCGATTTTAACATACACACAGAAGCTGAGAATGACAGCCTCAACACTGCATTTAATGTATTATTAGACTCTATTGGCTTTGCACAAAAATGAAAATGAATCCACCCACCACTTTAATCATATCTTAGATCTTGTTCTGACTTATGGTATGGAAATAGAAGACTTAACAGTATTCCCTGAAAACTCCCTTCTGTCTGATCATTTCTTAATAACATTTACATTTACTCTGATGGACTACCCAACAGTGGGGAATAAGTTTCATTACACTAGAAGTCTTTCAGAAAGCGCTGTAACTAGGTTTAAGGATATGATTCCTTCTTTATGTTTTCTAATGCCATATACCAACACACTGCAGAGTAGCTACCTAAACTCTGTAAGGGAGATAGAGTATCTCGTCAATAGTTTTACATCCTCATTGAAGACAACTTTGGATGCTGTAGCTCCTCTGAAAAAGAGAGCTTTAAATCAGAAGTGTCTGACTCCGTGGTATAACTCACAAACTCGTAGCTTAAAGCAGATAACCCGTAAGTTGGAGAGGAAATGGCGTCTCACTAATTTAGAAGATCTTCACTTAGCCTGGAAAAAGAGTCTGTTGCTCTATAAAAAAGCCCTCCGTAAAGCTAGGACATCTTTCTACTCATCACTAATTGAAGAAAATAAGAACAACCCCAGGTTTCTTTTCAGCACTGTAGCCAGGCTGACAAAGAATCAGAGCTCTATTGAGCTGAATATTCCATTGACTTTGACTAGTAGTGACTTCATGACTTTCTTTGCTAACAAAATTTTAACTATTAGAGAAAAAATTACTCATAACCATCCCAAAGACGTATCGTTATCTTTGGCTGCTTTCAGTGATGCCGGTATTTGGTTAGACTCTTTCTCTCCGATTGTTCTGTCTGAGTTATTTTCATTAGTTACTTCATCCAAACCATCAACATGTTTATTAGACCCCATTCCTACCAGGCTGCTCAAGGAAGCCCTACCATTATTTAATGCTTCGATCTTAAATATGATCAATCTATCTTTGTTGGTTGGCTATGTACCACAGGCTTTTAAGGTGGCAGTAATTAAACCATTACTTAAAAAGCCATCACTTGACCCAGCTATCTTAGCTAATTATAGGCCAATCTCCAACCTTCCTTTTCTCTCAAAAATTCTTGAAAGGGTAGTTGTAAAACAGCTAACTGATCATCTGCAGAGGAATGGTCTATTTGAAGAGTTTCAGTCAGGTTTTAGAATTCATCATAGTACAGAAACAGCATTAGTGAAGGTTACAAATGATCTTCTTATGGCCTCGGACAGTGGACTCATCTCTGTGCTTGTTCTGTTAGACCTCAGTGCTGCTTTTGATACTGTTGACCATAAAATTTTATTACAGAGATTAGAGCATGCCATAGGTATTAAAGGCACTGCACTGCGGTGGTTTGAATCATATTTGTCTAATAGATTACAATTTGTTCATGTAAATGGGGAATCTTCTTCACAGACTAAAGTTAATTATGGAGTTCCACAAGGTTCTGTGCTAGGACCAATTTTATTCACTTTATACATGCTTCCCTTAGGCAGTATTATTAGACGGTATTGCTTAAATTTTCATTGTTACGCAGATGATACCCAGCTTTATCTATCCATGAAGCCAGAGGACACACACCAATTAGCTAAACTGCAGGATTGTCTTACAGACATAAAGACATGGATGACCTCTAATTTCCTGCTTTTAAACTCAGATAAATCTGAAGTTATTGTACTTGGCCCCACAAATCTTAGAAACATGGTGTCTAACCAGATCCTTACTCTGGATGGCATTACCCTGACCTCTAGTAATACTGTGAGAAATCTTGGAGTCATTTTGATCAGGATATGTCATTCAAAGCGCATATTAAACAAATATGTAGGACTGCTTTTTTGCATTTACGCAATATCTCTAAAATCAGAAAGGTCTTGTCTCAGAGTGATGCTGAAAAACTAATTCATGCATTTATCTCCTCTAGGCTGGTCTATTGTAATTCATTATTATCAGGTTGTCCTAAAAGTTCCCTAAAAAGCCTTCAGTTAATTCAAAATGCTGCAGCTAGAGTACTGACGGGGACTAGAAGGAGAGAGCATATCTCACCCATATTGGCCTCTCTTCATTGGCTTCCTGTTAATTCTAGAATAGAATTTAAAATTCTTCTTCTTACTTATAAGGTTTTGAATAATCAGGTCCCATCTTATCTTAGGGACCTCGTAGTACCATATCACCCCAATAGAGCGCTTTGCTCTCAGACTGCAGGCTTACTTGTAGTTCCTAGGGTTTGTAAGAGTAGAATGGGAGGCAGAGCCTTCAGCTTTCAGGCTCCTCTCCTGTGGAACCAGCTCCCAATTCAGATCAGGGAGACAGACACCCTCTCTACTTTTAAGATTAGGCTTAAAACTTTCCTTTTTGCTAAAGCTTATAGTTAGGTCTGGATCAGGTGACCCTAAACCATCCCTTAGTTATGCTGCTATAGACGTAGACTGCTGGGGGGTTCCCATGATGCACTTTTTCTTTCTCTTTTTGCTCTGTATGCACCACTCTGCATTTAATCATTAGTGATCGATCTGTGCTCCCCTCCACAGCATGTCTTTTTCCTGGTTCTCTCCCTCAGCCCCAACCAGTCCCAGCAGAAGACTGCCCCTCCCTGAGCCTGGTTCTGCTGGAGGTTTCTTCCTGTTAAAAGGGAGTTTTTCCTTCCCACTGTAGCCAAGTGCTTGCTCACAGGGGGTCGTTTTGACCGTTGGGGTTTTACATAATTATTGTATGGCCTTGCCTTACAATATAAAGCGCCTTGGGGCAACTGTTTGTTGTGATTTGGCGCTATATAAAAAAATTGATTGATTGATTGATTAAATACAGCTTGATATTAGCTGGAAAAACCTATTAAGAAAAAGTGAGATACATTTTCCCAAAATAAGGCATTTTTTTAATGTAAAAAAAAGCTTGACAAGATTATTTTACTATTTAGACAAAATTAACTAAAATTTTCCTTAAACAAGTCTTTTTTACTTTCTTAGATATAATTTTTTTGCAGTGGAGTTACAGTTGTGCAGAAGAAGAAGCTTTATGTTTTGATATTTAAATTTTTAAATGCAGTACTACATGACGGAAAAGAAAGTATATCCACATTAGTCTACATTTTCCCTAAAAACTACGTAGTAAAAATTAGATTTTTAAATAATAACGGCACAGATGGACATGTTTGTCAGCCATGTTTGTGATCCTGTTGAGGATGGTGAGCTGGAACCTATCCAAGAATTCACTGGGCGAGTGGCAGGGTACATCCTGTGCACGCCATCACGGAGCCAACACACAGCGACACACTCACACTCACCACTACAGGCCACATTTCCTCTAATGTGCATGTGTTGAGAAAGCATCCAGAGAGAATCCTTGCAGACATGGAAAATTGGTAAAGTCGACAGAGAATGGCTCTAAGAGGGGTTTGATCCCATGACACTCTTCCTATGAGATGACACATCCAACCGCCCTGCTGTCCAAAAGGTGAATTTGCACTTTAATTAATCTCACAGGCAGCTCTAGGGTGGGGCTTGATGGGGCCTTGTCACCCTCCCCGTTTCCCAAGATTTTCAGTAACTTCAGCATAATCCCCCCAAAAAAATGTAATTACATTTTACAATCACAATCCTACTTTGTTTTGTTTTTTTGCCTCTTGTCACTACAACCACCATTTTTTGTATGATCTAATTTTATAGTCCCCCATGTCTCCATTGCTTCGATTAAATGTTATTTGTGCACTGAACTGGGTTCCACTGAGCAACTTCGCTGTGTGGGAGTGAAACTCGCACACATTTTTTCATTATGTTATATACTTTGGAATGCCAGCATAAGTTAGAAATTTTTAATTAAAAACTAAAAATTTCTTTGTCAAACCACTTCACCTGGAATGCAGAATCAAACAAAATTAACAAATGGGAGAACAACAGTCCAACTTTTAGAAAGGAAGATGAAGTAGTAAGTCCTGTATAGTCCCTGAGGCCCATTGGCGCCACTGCTTATCAAACAATCCCGCTGGACAGGACGCCCATCTGATGCAGTTTACTTCCCCAGCCGAGGCTGGTACCCATTTACAGTTGGGTGGACGGGGACAATGCACACGAGGTGCCTTGGGTCAAGAAGGAGTTGGGGAGTAGGTGTTTAATGCGATTTAGCTTTTACCCCTCAACTGACAGCCCCCCTGACAGGGGGTATTGTCATTATGTTGTTATCATCTGTGTATCTGTGATCACATAAAGACATTATTCCTTCAGTGGGGTATGGAATGCTCTTTGAGTAAAGACTGGTCACATTGACCAATTTTTCTTTTCTTGGTTTTCTTTCTGTTCCCAAATTTTCACATTTAAATTTGTGTCTTAGTAAAACAGGAGCTCCATCAATAATGAGCTGAGCTATAAATTTGTAAACCCGGTTGATTTGCTACCTGTGTCATTTATCTGCATGGTCACTTGGGAGGAGCTCGGAGTCAAGCCGCTGGTCCTCCACGTCGAAAGGAGCCGGCTGAGGTGGCTCGGTCATCTTTTTCAGATGCCCCCTGGATGCATCGCTGGAGAGGTGTTCTGTGCACATGCCATTGGGAGGAGGCCCCGGGGAAGACCCAGGACACGCTGGAGGGACTACGTCTCGCAGCTGGCTTGGGAACGCCTTGGGGTTCCCCCGGAGGAGCTGGGGGAGGTGTGTGCGGATCGGGAGGTCTGGGCGGCTTTGCTTGAGCTGCTGCCCCCACAACCCGACCTCGGATGAAGTGGAAGAAAATGGATGGATGGATGCATTGTCTTAATCCATTTCATTATAAATGGCTGCCAGCCTTGGCTAAAGAAGTAAGCTGAGCTGGACTGGCTTTTGGTCCAATGGGAGTCCAGATTCTCATGTGCTTCACACAACAGAATTGAGAGATAAACACTGGGACCAGCAGGCCTCTGGGCCTATCCTGTTGTTAAGCTCTGACGTAATGCATCATGTGATAAATCTGTTTCCGGGTCCAAAGACCTGCAAGTTTACAATTAAAGTTACATCTGTATGATCCTTTTAAGGATCTACAGTTTAAGTTTAGTTTATGTTTACATTGTGCGCAAACCTTGGGTTTCTCCCTTCTCCGCCTCCACCTCCGTTAACCACATTCGTCTGTTTCTAAGGTAAGAACACTTAATAAAACTTTGTTCTTTTACTTTATATATTTTATTATGCACAGGTAAAATATACATGTCTGTTTGTTAATAAAAAAAAAATTTATTACAATAAACAGGACGTTAAAGTGCAAACTTCACTTTCCATCCTGAACGACATGAACAGGAAGCGATCGCAGCTCGCAGCTACTCCCATTGAAAATAACGGAGAAACGACCTGAGCTTCTAGCATTTTTACATAAAACAAATGCAATAACAACGTCTAAAAACCCAGTTAATATATCCAGGAGAGTTTTAGGCACAATATACAAAAAGTTTTATGTTGCGATGTTAATGCTGTTGTCCGTGTGCAGCGGTTTAAGTGCAGCCTGATCGGAGCATCTCACAGTGCAGTTCTCAATGTTAATGACAGCGCGCCTTTTTTCTGTTTGGACCCGGAAGTTGAAAATCACATGATGCGTTATATCACACTTAACCAGATGTAGGACTTGCTTCACTCTTATTAGTTCTGTCTGTTATGTATTGTGTGGGTGAATTAATAACATGCAGGTAGTGAACATTTTTAATGCATATTTGCACATTTACTTCAAGTCATGTGACCCCACCACTAAATCATGCTTCCACCAAGAAATATAGTGGAGCTGCTGTTCAATGTGCAGCACTTTTTGTTCCTTCACAATGCAGAAGACCAACCATGTACAAACTAACTACCTTTATTGTGCATTTTTCTCTGTGTGCAGGACATATAGTGGCTAAAGTAGCATAGGACGTCTGCCCAGACATTATGTTTGTCCTGCCAGAGGGCAGCACTTTAGCAGATGTGAAAACCCTTTTGTTGCAGTGAGGCCTCTCCCCGATTGCCCGGCTGGTGCATCTGAATTTAAGGAGAGCAAAGTGACAACAGAGCTGCCAGTACAGCTGTGCACATTTACTGTAGTAGAGATTAGATTAAACAAGGAGAGAAAAAGTCGCCAATGTTGAATGTGAATTTTTTTTGTTTTTTTTTTTTTACTTGTTAATTAAAATGAACACAGCAATAGGCATCAGGTAGATTTGAGACAGTCCTGGCGTCAGGCCAACATCATTCTAATTTTCAGTGCAATGACAACAATTACTCACCAAAACTCTATCCAGAGACTTTTGACACAGATGAGAAATGGTGTCACACCAAGCGAGCTTATGGGTTGGGTAAAATAAGTATTGAACATGTCATCATTTTTGTCAATAAATATATTTCGAAAGATGCCATTGACATAAAATTTTCACCAGATGTCAGTAACAACCCAAGTAATTCATACATACAAAGAAATCAAACCATAGATAACCATAGATATCAATAAGTTAAGTTATTTGTAATGGAATAGAATGACAGGGAAAAAGTATTGAACACACGTACTGAAATTTATTTAATACTTCGTACAAAATCCTTTGTTGGTAATGACAGCTTCAAGATGCTGCCTACATGGAGAAACTAGTCACATTCATTGCTCAGTTGTGATTTTTGGCTATTCTTCCACACAGTCTTCAAATCTTGAAGGTTCCATGGACTTCTTCTATGAACTCTGATCTTTAGTTCTTTCCATAGATTTTCTGCTGGATTCAGGTCAGCTGGGCCATTCTAGCAGATTTATTTTCACTCTCTGAAACCAACTCAGAGTTTTCTTGGCTGTGTGTTTGAGATCACTGTTTGGCTGAAATGTCCACCCTCATTTCATTTTCATCATCCTGGTAGATTTTTATCAAGAATGTCTAGGTACATTCTTCCATTCATCCTTCCTTCAATTATATGAACTTTGCCAGTGCCGTATGCTGAAAAACGGCCCCCAAACCATGATGTTCCCACCTACAAACGTCGTTGTTGGTGTAGTGTTTTTGGAGTGATGTGCAGTGCCATTTATGGTGTGTTTTATGGCATCCAGAGAGTTCAATTTTGGTCTCATCTGACCAGACTATATTCTCCCAATATTTCCAGCCCAGTCTCACATTTTTTTTTTCGTGCTCCCATGATGAAATGAGTCAAATTTTCGTGACAGGGTTTTTTTAACTCACTATTACTAATCCTATTCCTACCCCCAACCCTAACCCTAACCCTACTCCTTCCCCCCACCCTAACCATAACCACCCCGACGCCACTCCCCCCCCCCCCCCCCCCGAAAAAAGAGGCACTTTTCATCACAATAGATTAGACCAATAGATTAATGTATATTTTGTGCTGCTGAATTACGACTTGCCGTGAGACTGGGTTGGTATTTCATAGGATTGGCTGAATGTTGTGCAGCAAATCTTAAACAGGGAACCTTAAATAAGGAAGTGTGGAATGAGCTGCTTGCTCTGCTGCCAGCAGTCTGCTGCCACCGCGACCCCAAGCCAGATATGAATGAATGAATAAACGTAAAGCCACACTCACCATTTGTAGTTAATGTTTCATGATTTGCATGTTTGGGTAAATTATTTGGAAGTATAATTCAGGAGTGCAAGGCACTGCCACCTGGTGTTTCTGACCAACCGTCCCACAAGCACTGAAATAGTTGTGAATCTTCATTTTGGAGGGGTATAGTGATAGTTCTGTTGCCTCCCAACAAAAAAATTCCCATTCAAGTGCCCTTGGTTGTACCCAAATCTCTACCTGCATCTGGTGATAGCCAGTGGTCATTTTGTGTTGCTTGGGTCAAACTACAATGTCAGGTACCCATAAACTAACTGTGTCTGCAACATGACATTGTGCATAACTATGTTCTAACTGCCCCATTCCAACGACAGACTGACTCTTTGCAGCTTTTCTCTCTTCTCAAAGCCTTTGAGTTGTTGACTCAGCACCTACACCTAAGTATGTCGCTTCTGTCATGCAGTCGTCAGCTCTGTTGAATCCTCTTCATTGTCTAGCCGTGTCTGTGCAAAATCCCTTGCAGCATGCAGCCACTCAGCTTGGCTAAAATCATTGCACACATTTCTCACTTCTTACAGCGAGCTTTGCACAGTCACTCCTACAGTGTGGAATACCATCCACATCCTATTGTTGATGGAGAACAAAAACACTGATGTGTATTTGGTGAGGGAGTAGTTCATAAGGTGGGTGCTGCAGCGTGTGCTCTGCACCTAGGTCATGAGCTCTGCGGTGTCTAAATAAGATATGTGCCAATTAAATCCTCCGGCACCTCGTCCCAGCTGAGATAATTCATTTAACCTCAGGCTCACAGCTGACAGGCAGCATTTGTTTACACATCCCTCCTCATGCACGCTGCCCTGCCCGTCCTTTACGCGGTAATAAAACAGCCCGCCTCCCACCACACCCCCACGTACCGCTCTCTGACTCCCTGTTTCCATGGAAATCTGCCCAAAGAAGTCGTTGCATCTTGTAACCTTGAAGGTACCCAAATAGAACCAGCTGTGAGAATATACTGGTGTTGAAATTAATTGTCAGTCATATTTGATACCATCTTCTTGCTGTTTCCTGTCCCTGAAGTTCATTATCCCCCACCCCACCCCCAACCCCCGCTGTGCTCAGTGTGATATTTGCTAATTTGAGAAAAGAATTTGAAGACTGCAATTTAAAAAAAAAGAACAACACAAGTATTCTATTTTGGCGCAAAGTGAAACATGAGGCAGATTAACAGCTCCCTATTTATTGGCCCACAGTGACAGCTTCCCTTTATCATTTAATGCAGTGTCAAAGTTTGGGAAGACTTTCATTGCTACAAGTCTGACATGGCAGGCCATGGATATATCAGTGATGAAACTGAGGCCAGAAATAAAACCTGAACTTTTTTGTGCCGTCTATGCGAGACCAGACAGACAGTCATATGCAAAGTTTGAAGCCACCAAAAAAAAAGCGGGGTGGGGGGGGCTCCCCTAGGAAATTGTTAAATTCTACATATTCTGATGTGCATGTTGGTGCGGTCTAACAGGCAAATCCTGTCTGGTTTCTGATCAACAGAAAGTTAGAAATCATACGAAACGTGATGAATAATCCAATTGGTATTCTGAGTTTTATTAGAACAGTGTCACTAAACACACTAAAGTGAAAGATGCCATATTATTATATGGCGCGACGCTACGCGCGCTTTGATTGGCTTATTACCAGTTAGATATTTTCCCATATCAGACCAGGTACCATGACAATTGATCCGCAATGCGTATTTTCATTACAAAACAGGAAGCTAAAAACACGAAGAAAAAAAACCAAGTCGGACATGAACGTTCTCCATAAATATCTAAACGGCATCGGAAAAAACACAGAGGTTGAAATCTGTTGTGTTGCCATAGACGGGAGGTGAGGCGCGACGGGCTCCCGTTTGTGTGTGTATGTGCGTGCGTACGGGAATGCGCAATAAAAGGAGCCACGCTGGTGCTGCGCTCGAATGGTCCACAGTCGCCCCGTCTCCTTTTTAATACTTCACGCCTGTCAAGAACCCACAGAGAAGCAGCTACATTGGTGGCAGCGGTGGCTGCTTGTGCAGGTTGTTGCATGCGTTGGCGTTCGTACTGAACGGTTATTTTGAGTTGTGACCGTGTTAGCTTAGCTGCTTCAGTTTAGCTAGCCTGCTAACGAGCACGGTACTTCGGTGACATGTGGTGTGGGGACGAGGACCCGTCAAAGCCTTATACGGCGTGGACCACCAGGAGCTCACTTGGTGGAGGAAGTGAGAGTGGACCTGCCTGCTCCTTTTGCTGGGGATGGGAGCCAGAGCTTTCACAGCTGGGTGCGGCAGCTCAAGGTTGCCATTGGGGCGACATCTGTCGGCAGAGACTGTAATGATGAATTGGCGCGCATTCTGCCTACGCGCCTCAGTAAGTCGGCCTTTCTGCTGTGGGACAGTTTTCCTGACGTGGTGAAGAGAGATTATTCTGCTGTCGAAGATAAGCTCGGGACAGCGTTTGGGCAGAGACAGCTCTTGGACCGCTTCAGAGACAGCTTTTTGCTCGAGTGCGTGCTCCGGGGGAGAGCCTGGAGGTGTATGCAGCTGACGTGAGCCGGCTGGTGGCGGAGGCGTTCCCAGACTATGGCAGCAATGCACAGCGAGAAGAGAAGTTTCGACGTTTCTTGGCCGGCCTAGATCCAGCATTGAAAGCTAAGTGCCTGGAACAGGGCGCGACAGACGTTGATGAGGCCCTGGCTGAGTGCTTTGAGAATACCAGGGTGGCCCTGCAGAGAGACAGTGGGAGTTCATTCACAGGTGTTTACCTGGGTCAGAGTGCAGCTGTCCAGTCTGTGTCTGTTACGGATGGCCTTCAGAGGGCCGTGGAGAAATTAAATGAGGACATGTGTGCAATGAGGATGGAAATGAGGGAGTTGTATGGGGAGAATCAGAGACTGAGAGCCAGAGATGCCGACAGGAGAGATCGTGGCCTTCACTCTCCATCCGGGGGGGCGCTGTAGCTGTGCCTGCGGGGAGTACGGATGTCAATCCAGAGGGTCTGAGGACAGATGCTTGGGACGCTCTCCCAGCCGCCCACCTCATGACTATCCTCGTGACAGAGGCTTCTCTCCAACAGCCAGGCCATCCTGGGGCAGGAGTCCCAGTCCTGGTTGGAGGTCCCACAGAGAGGAGGAGCCGAGGAGATGTGGTGTGCGTTTCTTTCCACAACAATCATCTCTGAAAGGCGGTCACCAGGGAAACGGACAGTAGCTGGGGTTGAGGCCCAGACGCCAGCCGCTCAGACCGAGGGCCCTGTACGGCATGACATGACTGAGGACGTGACTGAGACCGCCACTACTGTGGACAGTTGTGATCGTCCCATATCCTATGTCAGGGGTCTGGTGGAAAGTTGCGAGGTTCCTATTTTAGTCTACTCGGGAGCTAATGTCTCATTGATCAGTGCGGATTTTCGAATGTCGGCCCCCGCTTTGAGGAACCGGCCTTTGAAAAAGAACTATGTTAGTTCTCATGCAGTTAATGGGCAAATATTGGATACGCTGGGCTCTACTGAAGTGACATTCCGATTGGGTCCGACCTGCTGGCAGCATAACTTTTATGTACTGAGGGAGTCAACTCAGATTGTTCTACTTGGGCTTGATTTTTTGACTAGGAACCGTGCGTTGCTGGACCTGGTGCGGGGGGTACTGCAATTATGGGATGTCACGGTGCTCCTGCTGCGAGGTGGGGAACTCACCCCCGACTGTTGTAACATGACGGTGGCGAATGTTGTGACTATACCCCCCTTAAGTGAGGCCCTGGTGCCAGTGACGATTGGTTCTCTCGGTGGTGCTATGTCACCTGCTAAGGATTTTGAAGGGTATCTGGAACCCAACGCCCCGGAGTCGACAGGGCTAGTGGTAGCTCACTCTGTGAATAGTATTAAAGATGGGGTCACATTAGCACGTGTTCTCAATCCATCTGGGGGAGCTGTTAAGCTGTTAAGAAGTTAAGCGGGGGCTGCACCTCGGTCAGTTCCACTCGGTGGTGAGAGACGACCTGGTAGCCCTCCCCAGTATTGCTAATGTTGGGGGTGCCTCACAGCCACCAACGAGGAGCACATTCATCTTAGATGGGTCACCCATCACAATGCAGCAGAGGGAGGAGCTCTCAGAGCTCCTTCTGAGGTTTTCAGATGTTTTCAACCTGTCTGACAGGAATACGGGCAAGTGCAGATTGGTGTCACATCGCATTATAACCGGTGACCATCCCCCTGTTAAACAACGGCCCTATCGCACATCTCTAGAGAAAAGGGCTGAGATTGAGCGGCAAGTAGCTAGCCTGCTGGCAGACGGAGTGGTAGAGGAGAGTTGCAGTCCCTGGGCATCCCCGGTGGTGTTGGTGAGGAAGAAAGGGGGACAGTAGAGATTTTGCATCAATTATCGTCGCCTTAATGCGGTGACGGTTAAAGAGTCACACCCTCTACCATGTATGGATGACAGCCTTGATGCGTTGGCAGGCTCTGCCTGGTTCAGCACACTTGACTTTTCTAACGGTTACTGGCAGGATGAGGTAGCTGAGGAGGACCGTGAGAAGACAGCCTTTACGACCGGCAGGGGCCTCTACCAGTCGCGGGCCATGCCGATGGGTCTGTCAAACTCACTCTCTGGCCACCTTCCAGCAGATGATGGAACTTGTTCTGAGGGGTTTGCCCTGGCACATTTGCATGGTATATCTGGACGATATACTGATTTACAACTGCTCCTTCGGCGATCATCTCCTCCACATCGAGGAGGTTCTGTCCAGGATACAGCAGGCCAGGCTGAAATTGAATCCAAGCAAATGCCATTTTGTGAGGGATCATGTGGTTTTTCTGGGCCACGTGGTTTCTTGGCAGGGTCTCCAACCGGATCCCCGTAATACGGACAAGGTGAGGGCCTGGCCCACTCCACATACCTCGGTGGAGGTGAGAGCATTTGTGGGCCTATGGTCGTATTACAGGAGGTTCATGAAGGACTTCTCAAAACATGCGGCTCCACTGAGTTACCTGGTGGGTAAGAATGTGCCTTTTGAGTGGACAACAGAGTGTGAAGAGGCCTTTTCCTACCTTAAGTGGGTCCTTACCTCCTCTCCTGTTGTAACACTGCCAAATTTTGCACTCCCCTTTAAAGTTTACACCGATGCCTCCAATGAGGCAGTGGGTGCGGTGTTGGCACAGGATGGGGGGGTCGAGAGGGTAGTGGCATATGTCAGTCAGGCTCTCACAAAAACACAGAAGAGGTGGTCCACCTTTGATAGAGAACTGTGGGCGGTCGTGTGGGCCATGCGTGAATTCAAACGCTACGTGGGACTTTCCACTTTCTCAATCATAACTGACCATCGTCCGCTGTTGGTCATCAGGAACATGGCTATGAACAGTGACCCTACGGGTCGTAGGAGTAGGTGGATTTTAGAACTGGGCCCATTTAACTGGGTCATGATTCACAAGGCTGGGGTCCGGCACAACAACGCGGATGCACTGTTGCACCGAACGGCTTCTCCCCCCCGAGGGGACCCAGATAGGTCAGCTAGGGAGCTCACGGTCACCTCCGTGGGAGAGTCGGGCTGCTCATCACCTCCCGGGGTGTCCCATTCAGGTCTGGAGGCTGCCTGCTCCCTGTCAGGGAGCGACTCTGAGCTCCGGACCTGGCATCAGGATGACCCAGATATTAGCACCATAGTGGGGTGGTTGGAACGGAATGCGGCAAAACTACCTCGTCAGCTACTCAGGGGGTCCTCTGCCAAACTGAGGAAACTTGGGACAGAGTTCAGCCACCTATCGATGGTAGGTGGACTGTTGTGTCGGACTGTGCGGCTGACAGCATCTGGGGAGGACCAAATTCAGGTGGTGGTCCCCTCAGCTATGGTGCCTGAGCTCCTGCGACAGTTACATGGGGAGCCTACTGCGGCACACTTCTCGGCGGAGCGAGTGTGGGAGACAGCCAGACAGTCTTACTATTGGCCCTTCATGTTGAGAGACATTAAACGCTGGTGCGAGCAGTGTGAGGCCTGCCAGACCCACCGGTGCCCTGTTCCCAGACCGAGAGCACCTATGGGGGGTCTCAGGTGGCCCGTCCTCTACAGAGGGTGGCGGCAGACATTTTGGAGTTGCCTCTGACCTCTAGGGGGAACAGATACGTTCTAGTGGTGGAGGATTATTTCTGCAAATTTGTTAATCTGTATGCCTTGCCAAATCAGACAGCGCAGACCGTGGCTCACTGCATGTTTGAGGATTATGTGTTGGTGCATGGGGTCCCTGAAGTCCTTCACAGTGATCAGGGCCGCCAGTTTGAGGCAGAGGTAATTCAGAGCCTGTGTCAGCGATTGGGCATGAAGAAAACACGCACCACCGCATATAACCCCAAATCTGATGGCATGGTGGAGCGTCATAACAGGACTCTGATTGATCAGCTGGCTAAAATGCTGCTGTCGCATGGGGGTGAATGGGACTCGTATGTGAAGCAAGTGGCTTTTGCCTACAACACTTCTAAGCATTCCAGTACCCAGTTCACCCCCTACTTCCTCATGCATGGGCGTGAAGCACGGGTTCCAGAGGACATGCATGTACCAGCGGGTATTCGAGACCACTGGGGCGCTGGGACGCAGGCGGAGTATGTGTCGTCTATGGCAGAGAGGTTGAAGTCCGCATTCAGCATGGCCCGGCTCAGTTTGGCAGAATCTCATGATCGGCAGAAACTGTACTACGATGAAAGTGGCTGTCACCGCGCCTATGGTGTGGGTGCACTGGTGTGGCTGAATAATCCCACTGAAAACTGAACCAAGTTGGCGCCACACTGGAAAGGCCCCTATCAGATCGCTCAGGTGTTAGCTTCAGGTGGGGAAGATGCCCTGACGTACCGCATTGTTAACCCTCTGGTCTCGATGGAACGAGCCCAGGTTGTGCACCATGACAGACTCAAGCCTTACACTCTGCCATTGCCGACGCATACACCTCCTGCTGCTCCTCTGGCCTGCAGTCCCATCCGGCCAATTGCCCAGGCCCCGGATGTGAAGGATCAGCCTCAGGCTGCGAGTGGAGATTACGAACTCTGGGGGCATTCGAGGGCATCAATGCCCACTCCATCTCGTGGGGGGAGAGTGGTATGACCTCCGGTGCACCTGAATGACTTCATTAGGTTTTGAGTCCAGTGCAGCGCATTGGTTATGATTTTACGGTGATTGGTGGATGCTAATTACATCCGACTATTCAGGAGTCTGTTATACTGTTTTTTTTTTGTTGTTGTTGTTGATGTTGTTGTTTGTTTGTTATATGTGCTTTGTTTATGGTGGCACCAGAAACGAGGACATTTCATGTTGAGAGGGGGACGTGTGTAACAGACTTTCTGATGTCTTTGATTTATCTTTATTTATTTCCTTTATTTACTGTGAAGCTGCACAAGGTTAATGATGGCACTGTTGTGTTGTCGTAGACGGGAGGTGAGGCGCGACAGGCTCCCGTTTGTGTGTGTATGTGCGTGCGTACGGGAACGCACAATAAAAGGAGCCACGCTGGTGCTGCGCTCGAACGGTCCACAGTCATCCCGTCTCCTTTTGAATACTTCACGCCTATCAAGAACCCACAGAGAAGCAGCTACACTCCTATAATAATATGTAGTACTATATCTCTTGTATATGTTGTTTATTACACTTATTGTGTAAATATCACATATATACATGATGTCCTTTTTCTTGAGCGGCTTGGGTGGGTAGGGAGAGTTCCCATGGGATAAAAAAAAAGCTTTTCAACCTACCATCCCTGGTTCTCAAGACCAGGCACCTAAGTGGCTCTGTTCTACTCTTCTATTCTCCTTTTTTTTTTTTTTTGATATTTAGATATACCTTAGTATACACTTGTAGAGTTCTACATTGGAATTGGAATGTATTATAGAAGACATACCTTGCTGAATTTTCATGCTAACTTAGCAATGCTAACTTCTGGAAGTACATTTTCTGTTTGCTGACATACTCTGATAATGATAAAAATGTTTGGATTGGTAGATACCTGCAGTGGATCCTGTAACGTTTGGTAACGTCACTTCAAGCAATATTCTCACAATGTCAGTGTTAAATGCAGAAACGATAAGAGCACTTAGCTTAGCTGAAGTGACACTAACCCTGCATTTAAATACTTAGCATGTGCTTACTTAACCTCTGTTGGTACATAGTACTCAACTATGTCTGTTTGCACATTGTGGAGGTAGCAGATCATCCAAGTACTGTTCACCTACCAGTAAAGGCATACTGAGTATTCAGACACCCGACAGATTGTACATATTGCTTTTTGCCTGCTATATATGGTGCATCCAGAACGTATTCACAGCGACTCACTTTATCTACATTTTAATATGTTACAGCCTTATTCCAAGACAAAAAAAATTCATTCATCAGGGTTCTGAGGTCATCCAATCTACATCTGTTGGAAGTCCCAATGAGGTGTCTGGGCTTTCTCAATGGGCTCAGGCTTTGGCACAAACTCCTACCTGATCTACGCATCATCACTGGTCAGGGTCTTTTAAAAACTGAAGACTTTTGTTTTCAAAATGACTTTTAACACAGTGGTGCTATGACATTTTATTCTGGTTTTATGTACACACACATTTATTATTCTTGATTTTACAACCCCAGTTCCAATGAAGTTGGGACGTTGTGTAAAATGTAAATAAAAACAGTATACAATGATTTGCAAATCCTCTTCAAGCTATATTCAATTGAATACACCACTAAGACAAGATATTTAATGTTCAAACTGCTAAACTTTATTGTTTTTTGCAAATATTTGCTCATTTTGAAATGGATGCCTGCAAATTGTTTCAAAAAAGCTGGGACAGTGGTATGTTTACCACTGTGTTACATCAGATTTCCTTCTAACAACACTCAGTAAGGAGTTGGGAACTGAGGACACTAATTGTTGAAGCTTTGTAGGTGGAATTCTTTCCCATTCTTGCTCGATGTACGACTTCAGTTGTTCAACAGTCCGGGGTCTCCATTGTTGTATTTTGCGCTTTCCTAATGCGCCACACATTTTCAGTGGGCAACAGGTCTGGACTGCAGGCAGGTCAGTCTAGCACCCACACTCTTTTACTACAAAGCCACGCTGTTGTAACACGTGCCGAATGTGGCTTGGCATTGTCTTGCTGAAATAAGCAGGGACGTCCCTGAAAAAGACGTTGCTTGGATGGCAGCATGTGTTGCTCCAAAACCTGGATGTACCTTTCAGCATTGATGGTGCCATCACAGATGTGTAAGTTGCCCATGCCATGGGCACTAACACACCCCCATACCATCACAGATGCTGGCTTTTGAACTTTGTGCTGGTAACAGTCTGGATGGTCTTTTTCCTCTTTTGTCCGGTGGACACGACGTCCATGATATCCAAAAACAATTTTGAAATTTGAACTCATCAGACCACAGCACACTTTTCCACTTTGCGTCTGCCCAGAGAAGGCAGTGGCATTTCTGGATGTTGTTGATGTATGGCTTTCACTTTGCATGGTAGAGTTTTAACTTGCACTTATAGATGTAGCGACAAACTGACAATGGTTTTCTGAAGTGTTCCTGAGCCCATGCGGTAAGATCCTTTACATAATGATGTTGGTTTTTAATGTTGGTTTTCGGCCTTGCTGCTTACGTGTAGAAAGTTCTACTGATTTTCTGAATCTTCTGATTATATTATGGACTTTTTATGATGGAATCCCTAAATTTCTTGCAATTGAACGTTGAGAAACATTGTTCTTAAACTGTTGGACTATTTTTTCACGCAGTTGCTCACAAAGTGGTGATCCTCTCCCCATCTTTGCTTGTGAATGTCTGAGCCTTTTGGGGATGCTCCTTTTATACCCAATCATGACACTCACAATTAGTGTCCTCAGTTCTCAAATGCTTATTGAGTGTTGTTAGAAGGAAAGGTGATGTAACACAGTGGTAAACATACTACTGTCCCAGCTTTTTTGAAACATATTGCAGGCATCCATTTCAAAATGAGCAAATATTTGCACAAAAAAAAATAAAGTTTATCAGTTTGAACATTAAGTATCTTGTCTTTCTGGTGTATTCAATAGAATATAGGTTGAAGATGATTTGCAAATCATTGTATTCTGTTTTTATTTACATTTTACACAACGTCCCAACTTCATTGGAATTGGGGTTGTATTTGTTATTGTATATTGTCCTTGTGTTGTCTGTTTTTAGTTATACTGGACAGCACTTTGGTCACCCTTTGGGCTGTGTGAAGGGCTATAGAAATAAAAGTTGATTGATTGATTGATTGATTGATTGATTGATTGATTGATTGATTGATTGATTGATTGATTGATTGATTGATTGATTGATCTATTTATGAACAGCAGCACCACAGAACCCTGGGTGGGTGTGGAAGGTGCCGTAACAATACTTGTTCCCATACTTGACCTAACCTGGTATTTTAATGTGGCAACCAATCCAGCATCTGTTTCCAAGAACAGAGAAATCCAGGATCACATGACACTGTACTTTAATTCAGCGAACACAGCTGTCCATGGCCCTGGTTTTCTCGCCACAAATATGGACTTTCTATTCAACAAGGGCTCAAGACAGAGGCGCTGCATTTCACACATTTTTAAAAATGCACTGAAAAAAATGGGATGCAGGAGAAGGAGGCAGCATTGTTACATGAGAATGAAAAACAAGATGTTTTTTTTTTACCCCCTTTGTACTCTGGGCAGAAACACCGCTGCATATTCCTCTTTTTACTCATGGCACATGCCGAACTCCTCAGATTCCTAAATAGTATGTTTGTGTGTTGTGAAAATTGCAGTACTTCTTGCAATGTGACTATCGTTTCAACCCGTTGATGAGTATTAGTGGAATGGCTACCTGAGACCACATCACATGAGTGTTGAAAGCTCGTGGTGGAAACTGTTTTCCACTGAGACTCAGGTTCAAAAGCTTCTGTCTGTAAAAGTCCAGAGTGGACTCTGTGTTTTACAAATGAGTGTTACATTATACTGGAATGTGGGAGTTATTTGTTTGTTTCTATTTGTTCTACTACTCCTCTGGGGTGCTTGTGCCAATTACGCTCTCTAACTGTCTGCGTGCAGAAACCGTTGAGCCCAGAACTGCTATTAAAGCTAGCATCATACTGTGCTGCGACAGTCCGCGAACGGCATCTGCAAGGAAATCCATGCAGTTCGGCATGATGTTCACAGCTGTTCACAGCCCCCTCACCTCAGTCATGGGGTGGATGAAGCGGATTTATTGTGTTTTCCTCTTCATATTTATTTTTGTGAGGACAGAAGTGGAAATAATTTTAGTGCTGTTGGTCGGTGTCCACCCGCCGTGCACATGAGTCAGAGGGCGGGACGAGTCCTGTCTGTCCACGGACGACCCACACAAACAGGATTTATTGTGTTGTTCTCTTTTATTTCTTTATTTATTTTCTGAGTACCGCAGTGGAAATAAGTTTAATACTGCTGGGCCTGTGAATTTTCAGTGTATGTGAGGACATCAATGGAAGTTGAGAAAAGCAGCACCTGGACATCATTCTGTAAGTCCATGAATGGTTGTTCACACTTTTCTTCTTGTTTTTAGATTATTTATTATTTATTATTTTATTATTACAACCCCAATTCCAGTGAAGTTGGGATGCTGTGTTAAATGTAAATAAAAACAGAATACGATTTGCAAATCATCTTCAACCTATATTCAATTGAATATACCACAAAGAGAAGATATTTAATGTTCAAAATGATAGACTTTTTTGTTTTTGTGCAAATATTTGCTCATGTTGAAATGGATGCCTGCAACACATTTCAAAAAAGTTGGGACGGGGCAACAAAAAAGACTGGGAAAGTTGATGAATACTCAAAGAACACCTAATTGGAAACAGGTGAGTGTCATGATTGGGTATAAAAGGAGCATCCCCAAAAGGCTCAGCCATTGACAAGCAAAGATGAGGCAAGGATCACCACTTTGTGAACAACTGCTTGAAAAAATAGTCCAACAGTTTAAGAACAATGTTTCTCAACATTCAATTGCAAGGAATTTAGGAATTCCATCATCTACAGCCCATAATATAATCAGAAGATTCAGAGAATCTGGAGAACTTTCTACATGTAAAGCACCGTTTACACATAGACGTTAAGAGCTCCAGGAAGCGTCCCGGAAGAGTTTTTGGCCATCTTAAGGATCACACGCCGTTGTTAACACTGGCGCTAGGGGGCGTGACTTAGTTCCAGCTTTACCGGGAATCGTCAAAAAAATTATTCAACATGTCGAATAATTCTGGGAGCGCTCCCGGAGAATTCGCGTGACAACGGAGACAACGCGAACAACGGCGTTTGATACTTTTTAATCGCCGTTTCATCCTACCCTTTCCTGTAGTGCCGCAGTTTACACCGCCGTAATTGGCGGCCGGCGTTGTATCCCTAACCAACGGCGTGTAAAACGGCGATAGAGCCCACATCGGCGTCCTCAAGGGCGTTTTAACCTGCGACAGAGGCAGACAAAACGGCGGCACTAGCGGACAGTACGCTGCTCTAAACGCCACCTCCCGGTAACGGCATTCCAAACGGCCGATAGGCGGCGGTCAATATAAAAACGCTAGCGCGCTGCATGCAGGCCTCTCACTCGCGGCCAGCTCCAGATATTTTTGCAGAGAAGCTCCAGTATGCCTCCTAAAAGAAAATTGGCAGCGGCAAGGACTTACCAAGAGGTCTGGTTCAGAAGCAGAGGGTAGCCCTGTGGTGGAGACGGAGCAACACGTTGAGGAGGGGAAAAGGAAACAGAAGGCTCAGTATGATCTCCCTCCCTCTGCAGTAACAGGCATGTATTCCTGCTGCTTCAGCCTATTATACTCCGGCGGTGCCTGTATGCAAAAGTTCCTGGAGTAACGCAGGATTTGCCTGAATAAATCCAACGGCACACAGGGCATTATCGGCGGCAGCAGAACACCGCCGTTCTCACGCGCATCTTAACCTGCGATTGTAAAGGATAGAACTGGGTATTAACCCCCGTTGCCTGATGTGTGCCGGATGCTACGGCTTCAAAACGCCACTTTATTCGGCGGATTTAGCAGCGTTTTATCCGCGTATTTGCGGCTAGTGTGGTGGTCAAAACGCCGGCAAAATGCGCCGCCCCTTTCCACCGCGAAAACAGCCGGAACTACCGCGAACTTCGGTCTACGTACTACCCGCCAACAAAACCGTCTATGTGTAAACCATGCTTAAGTGGCAAGGCCGAAAACCAACACTGAATGCCCGTGACCTTCGATCCCTCAGGCAGCACTGCATTAAAGACCGACATCACTGTGTAAAGGATCTTACCGTGTGGGCTCAGGAACACTTCAGAAAAACACTGTCAGTTAACACAGTTTGTCGCTACATCTACAAGTGCAAGTTAAAAGTCTATCATGCAAAGTGAAAGCCATACATCAACAACATCCAGAAACAGTGCCACCTTCTCTGGGCCCGAGCTCATTTGAAATGGACAGACATAAAGTGGAAAAGTGTGCTGTGGTCTGATGAGTCCATATTTCAAATTGTTTTTGGAAATCATGGACGTCGTGTCCTCTGGACAAAAAAGGAAAAAGACCATCCAAATTGTTACCAGCACAAAGTTCAAAAGCCACAATCTGTGATGGTATGGGGGGGTGTTAGTGCCCATGGCATGGGCACTAACACATCTGTGATGGCACCATCAATGCTGAGAGGTACATCCAGGTTTTGGAGCAACATATGCTGCCATCCAAGCAACATCTTTTTCAGGGACGTCCCTGCTTATTTCAGCAAGACAATGCCAAGCCACATTCGGCATGTGTTACAACAGCGTGGCTTTGTAGTAAAAGAGTGTGGGTACTAGACTGGCCTGCCTGCAGTCCAGACCTGTCGCCCATTGAAAATGTGTGGTGCATTATGAAGCTCAAAATACGACAACGGAGACTCCTGACTGTTGAACAACTGAAGTCGTACATCAGACAAGAATGGGAAAGAATTCCACCTACAAAGCTTCAACAGTGAGTGTCCTCAGTTACCAAATGCTTATTGAGTGTTGTTAGAAGGAAAGGTGATGTAACACAGTGGTAAACATACCACTGTCCCAGCTTTTTTGAAACGTGTTGCAGGCATCCATTTCAAAATGAGTGAATATTTGCACAAAAACAATAAAGTTTATCAGTTTGAACATTAAATATCTTGTCTTTGTGGTATATTCAAATGAATATAGCTTGAAGAGGATTTGCAGATCATTGTCTTCTGTTTTTATTTACATTTTACACAACATCCCAACTTCATTGGAATTGGGGTTGTATTTACGGTGCTTTTTCTGCCTCATGTCGGGGGAATTTTCACAGCCTCTTTTACATAATTATATTGTCATAGTCCACATACATCCTGAGCACTGTGTGTGCAAATGTGTCATCATTTTAGCCACACCAGTGGCTAAAATGATGACATGATGATGATGATGATGACGTTGGAAATGATCTGGTTGTTTCAGCGGGGTTTGAGCCTGTCGATCGGCGCTCGGAGCGCACCGCGCTCTTAAAAGCTGTGGGCGGTCTTTAAACCAGCTGGAGCACTCCTTATTCTGTATAATCCCCATAAAATCGTCCCTGAAAGCCATATTAATTTTCCGAACGGTGTCCACCTGGAGGTCTCTCACAGTTTCAAGAAAAAATTGATGCAGCAAAGCTCTAAATCATTCCGCCATTTCCTTAACGACGAGAGGGGTGGACCAGTGCTCACTCAAAGCCTGCTCACAGGCGAATTACACAACCAACAGGCGTGAAAAAACTCACGCATGCGCACAGAGGTTCAAGCTTGGCTGATGCAATCACACGTGATTCAAATCCATATGGTTTTTGAAAAAAATAAAAAGGACCAATACTTTTCTAACAGACCTCGTATGTTATATTTTAGCTTTGTACAAATGACAGAATTGACATTAATGGAGTTATTCTATTGGTATTAATTTTATTTTTAAATCCAAACCATAAGTCAGCACTGCTTTATTTTCCAAGACCTCCGCCTCACGGCGACACTGCTATTGATTAGAGAGTTGAGCTTCACTGCTCCTCTCAACCACGTCTCTGACTCATTGTTTGGGTCTGTGGTCGCCTTTGAAGCGATCGTGGTGTTAAAACTAAAAATCAGTTTGTTAGTAGTTGCAAGTGTACCAGAGACAATACTGGAAGTTATTGGTTAGCTGTAGCTTCCGATAAATTTTTGAGTGGTTTATCGGTTTAGCTTTATAAAAGATAACTTTTCCGTTAGCAGATTATCTGTTATTGAAGCTAACTTTTGGTTGACTGTGCCCACCAATGAGTGTTGCGCGGCATTCGGGTGCAAATCCTTGCTCTTGAAAAGACCACGCTAGGACCGCTCGACTTTCATGTGTGTGCTGCGTGGTATGTCAGTGGCTCCCACGCAGTATGTGTGCAGACCATCAATTTCTATTTAATCCACTAGATGCTGGATGCAGCCTGTGAGCTGTTGCCAGGCAGCCTCCATCTTGCTTACCGTTAGTATGCGTTGTCAGGCATGAGATTAAATAGAAATTGATGATGTGCTGACTTATAGTTGGGTTAAAGTGATCTGAAAATGCTGTTTTGTCCAGCACCCAGCAGACAAAGGAGTATCAGCTGGTTAAGTAAAGGTTAAATAAATAAAAAATAAATATTAATAAACTGTGGAGTGAGCTTTCATAAGTGTGTATTATATGTAATATTAATGATGTGGGGAAATGACTTAGGGACCCTTAACACATGGTGCGAATTTGGTCGAATTGCACATGAAGTGCGCATCAAGCAGGAATTGTATGCGATACGTGTAAAATCGTAGCTGCCTCTAATGCCTTGTACGCCTGTTGCTACAACTATTTGCACACACCATAGGCTGAAAGACAGAGTGTGTGCTGTGAGATCCCATCGAATCCTCTCGCGGCAGGTGGCGGCCAAATTCTAGCTGTTCATCCACGAACATGTAACACCGCTTGCTTGGCACTTAGAAAATGTGTGGCCATTCGCACTGTTAATATTACAGCAGTCTGCAGACAGTCACTGTCGAGCTGGATGTGAAATCTGTCTAAGTGCCCCACAAGTGTGGCTTTGCAAAAAGCCACACACATGTGGTGCATGTGTCTCACGCGTCTGTCGTCCCCCAGCACACCAGATGTGTTGGGGTGAGCAAGGGCACACTTGCATAAAATGCTTATGTGTATGTACAGATCTGATCACATGGGGGCTGGACAGCCAGGTCTGATCACACACAGCACGGGTAGGGGCCTGTCAGCTGATCACAGCACACTGACAGCTGGATGACGGCTCAATGCACACATTACAAACACAGACGCTACCGCCAATACCTACATATGCAATTACATAACAAATAACGAAAATGAATGACCACATAACACAGAGAGTGACACATTGGTCTGGGCACTGAACGGATGGAGGGGGCCATATCCGCCCACAGCCATGGCTGTAAAGATCTCTGCTCCTGGACGTCCCAGCTTGAGAACATGTTCCGTGTTTGGAAGGACATGAACTTGCAACATTCCTCCATGAGGCGCGTGTCTGTACCTGCTGTCCTCATGTGGAAATATATAAAACATCTTTTACCTTTGTGCTGGGCTACAGCAGCTGCACGCAGCGCACCTTGTCCATGTCCTTGTTGATTTCACACATTTTTCTGCTAATTACAGGCCAGCAATGGTAGCGCAGTGGTAAAGTTTCCGTCTGGTAATCAGAGCTAACAGGTTCGAATCCTGTGAGTGGCATTTTTTGTTTTTCTTTTTTTTAACTAGGTTTATTTAACTGCAGGGTTCTGTATTGCGTCCCCTTTTATGTATTATTTCTATCAACCCAGTGACATTCACTAATTATACAGCTGGTTTTTATTTAATTTTTCTCCACATCAGCGGTGCGATATGGTGCACCTCATCCCAGCTGCTCACACTGGATCATGCACACCTACCCGATCGTGGTTCGCTCATACGAGCTGTTCCGCCGTGAGTCACCCAGATTTGTACTTAATCATACTATGTGTAAAGGGGCCCTTAATAAAGGTTAGAAAATAATTTTTGTTGTTGTTGTTGTTTTTGGTCGGGCTGTATTCTGTAAAGTAGTGACTTCAGTTTTACTGCCTAAATGCTTTGTCATGATAAATGTCGCACCATTCCTTAAGCGATTCAATTAAAAGTCTAACTTTCAAGTCTCAATTTATCCCATTTTAATTAGCCTTGGGTTTTTTGTTCACATCGGGTTTTCCATCCTGAGATATTCTGTAAGAGCAAATTCATAGAATGGAAATGTTTTTTCTCACAATTTTGTGGGTCAAATGACAGTCTCTTTGACATTATATATTCTACTAATATAAGAATATACATGAATGAGATTAATTTCTCTTTGATATACTCCGTGTAAACAGTGTAGTGTTTTCATATTTTTTTCAACTTGGTCCAGAAATTACTGAATAATCTTACTTTCACCCTGGCTGGTATGACCGTTTAATTTTATTTGATATTTTAACCAAGATGGCGGCGCTCTGGCAACAGCCAGCGAATGAGTGGATCGCCTCCATCTAGTGACTAAATAGAAATTGATGGGGCAGACTGGTCAAGATTTCTGGTTGTATTATTGTCCCCACTCCGGATGGCATTTAGCGGACAGTCGGCCACCATGCGCGTATGTGTCAGGAGGACCAATTCTTTGAGATTCCACATGAGAAAGTTAGCACGTTTTTACCTGTTTTCGCACAATTTTATGTCTCCGCCTCCTCTCCACCAGTCGCAGCCTAAGGTGTTTGTTTGTCAAAAGTTAAGGTAAATGGGGTCAAAGATTCAAAGTTTGGTTTATCTGTTTCTTCCCTTACTCCTCCAAGGTCCATTGGCCAGTTTGATATGTGGATAAAAGTTGAGCCTGCAATTGTTTTTGAAGGGTTTCTTTTAGCAAACATCAAGGTCATTGGGGTCAAAGTTAAAAAAAACTGATAATTCAAATAAGAGAGAACCAACACAGCTCACCACATGGAAGCCGATAGCAGAAAATAGAAAGAACAAGGGTTATAATCCCCCAAAAGAGCAGGGGTCCAATTAGGACATGCCCACATGTCACAGCTCCTTCCCCACCTACCTAACCAATATGCCCCCAAGTGGTGACATAACCACACTACAGGTGATACAAAGCAAAATAAAAATAGGGGAAATAAACACACAAATGAGACTGGAGAATACTGCCTGATATTACTCTGCTACACAGGGTCAAATTGGCCAAGCGTCAGTTGTTGGGGTCACGGTCAAGTCTGCTTCTCTGTTTGCTGACTGACTCCCAGGTCTCTTTGCCCCCAAATTGCCCTTAAATATTTCAGCGTGCCAAATGTCAAGGAATTTGATTTTCAACCCAATATTGATCAAATGTGAAACTCATTTTGCAGAATTCCATAACTGCACAGGAAAGTTCAGCCAGAGGTCAAATGTTTGCATGAAGGTCAAGGTCATTGGAGTCAAATATCACACTATATACTCCTTACCATCTTGATATAATAAAAATTTGTATTAAACAATGTCGCAAATAAATTATTCTCAGACCACAGACTTACTACACTTTATTTTTTTTAACTCATTCATAAACTTGTAAGGAGTGATGCGTTGGAGACGCAGATGATACATTACACCTGAAGCTGCACTGCCTTTGAGCAGGAAAGCACAGTGCCCTAAAAATGCAAAGGTGGTAACCCTGCCACATGGCCTCACATCATAAATAGCCTTTCCCCGAGCTCAGCTTTTATGGATGTGGATGTAATCTTTGTATGCTTACCCTGGGTGCTGCTGATGCATAGCTGTGATTTAATGTGGTGACTCATTGGAGGAAGGACAATCTTTTTGTTTCTTCATTTCTTTAGATTCAATTTGAGTTTTTAGCTAGTACAGAATGCTGAGGGCTATACAAGGTCAAGGTTAATGGTGATCCCACACATTTGTGATTCTTGAATGAATTCTCAATTTCAATAAGTTTCCTCTAAGGTGCACTAAAATGGGTTTTGCAAAGGGAAGGTCACCCTGATGTGCACTAATGATTGTGAAGGTGATGGTTACAAAATGACCTTGTGCTTTGTGATAATCACATTTTTTTTTTACATTTTATCCCAAATGCAATGTGAGAACAGTGCAAATCTACAATGACTACAACTTAATTTTGCAGATATTGGGCCTCATGTATCAACGTTGCGTACGGCGATATTTGAGCGTATATGGGGTGTACGCCAAAACGGCTGCGCTACTTGGCATTTATCAATGTGCTCGTTGGCGTACGCTGCGCTGAAAATATACAGCAGGTCGAGAGGTGGCGTAAATTATACACCAAAATGAACCAGCGCTGGAATCCACATAAAAATGAAGATGATCAACATGATAAACAGTGCCATTATACAAATCAATGCATATGTTACATAAATAACACTTTCCTGATTATACTACATAATAATCAATACAAATCCCGCCTTTACGGGACTGTTATGGAGCACGATCCGTGGCCACAGCACTGACTGCAAAGAAAGCGCTGCTCGCCTTTTTCTCCAGACTTCGAGCCTGGAGCCAGAGCAGCGCTGAGCTTAACTTCATGTGGTGTGATCGTTTTAGACAATGAAATTGATAATAACAACTGTAGTTTCATCATTCCCTTAATTCGCCCGTGCTGCAACCAGGTTTTGTCGTCTCCATTCGGTTGTCACAATAAAATAAATACAGAAATACATTTAAAAAATAAAGAAATCTGACAGATTAGGCGTGTCTTATTAATTGAGCGAGCAAATATCCACATGTCAAGAATTATTGACATGTGAAAAGAGAATACAGTGGTCCCTCGCTATAACGCCGTTCACCTGTCGTGGCCTCGGAGTCTCACGGAGTATTTAGTCCAATTTTGCATGCCTTTTTTTTTTACAGTGTTCTGTGTTCTGCGTATCTGTTTATAAGAATCTTGTTGCCCAGAAGAGAAAAGAGCGCCAACAACTTCTCATAACTGTGTTTGTCACTCGGAAACAAACACCTGCTGCTGCCAGGTGTGAGTGGGAAAAGGCGCAGCGCCAGGACGTAGAGGAGCGATCTGTGACATACTGGTCAGTCACTATTAATAATTTCTTATGTGTCCGACCTCGTTCGTTGATCGTTAAAATTAATTTGTTAGTTCTAAATACCATCATAATTATTTATAGGAAAACGTTCTATTTTTATTTCTCAAACAAATGTTTGGGCCTGAAAACAGTTTGGTATTATTTTCCTACTAAGGTTTGAACTTTGAGAGTGTTTACACACGAGAGAAAAGTGAGAAAATATTCATGCCTGATTGAGAAAGTGTATAAACTGTGTAGTGAGGGGTTTTACAGCTTTGAAACGTCTATAATAATTGTAAAAAATAACGCTGACTACGTCGCGGTTTCGCGTATTACGGGCTATTTTTAGAACGTAACTCCAGCGATTAATGAGGGACCACTGTAACACTTTATTGATTATATACTACAAAACAATTGATACGACGGCCGCTTTTGACGCTCTATTGGCACGCGTCGTGATTGGTGGAGTTCTTTTTCATTGCCGTCTTCCCGGCTTCCATGTCGTAAAATGAGGGTGTGTCTGAAGCAGAGTCTGAATATTTATGGGCGTGTTTATTATAATTACGATCGTTTCCACCCGCCGCATTTATCAAGATCACGTCAGGCGTATGCCAGAAATGGGCAGGTGCGCACTGCTTGATACATGTCACGGTGACTTTGGTGTATTTCAAGTTTACGCCGTAAATTTACGCCACAAGTGCACAACATTGATACATGAGGCCCATTGAGTGCATGTTGTGTCACATCATCCAAAGTGTTGCTGTGCAATTCTCCATCACATTTAGGGTCAGATTTACTAAGATCCCTCCAATGGGGGCTACATTGCATGGGCAATCCCACCTTTTGCTCAACGAGTTAGAAATAGTTTTGCAGGAGCTTTACGAAGACTACAGTAATTGCACAATTGGTAGTAGGCAGTAATGTGATGTAGACAGCAGTATGTAAATTTTGTGCGAGTTAATGGCCGTAAGTGCTAAATGATATTCAGTTAGCCATTTATTTATATATATATATATATATATATATATATATATATATATATATATATATATATAATACAGTGAGGAAAATAAGTATTTGAACACCCTGCGATTTTGCAAGTTCTCCTACTTAGAAATCATGGAGGTGTCTGAAATTTTCTTCTTAGGTGTACGTCCAATGTGAGAGACATAATCTAAAAAAAATAAAAAATCCGGAAATCTACCCACCAGCAAGAGTTCTGGCTCACAATGGCCTGTTAATTTTTCTTTAAGAAGCCCTCTTATTCTGCACTCTTTACCTGTATTAATTGCACCTGTTTGAACTTGTTACCTGTATAAAAGACACCTGTTCACACACTCAATCAATCACACTCCAACCTGTCCACCATAGCCAAGACCAAAGAGCTGTCTAAGGACACCAGGGACAAATCTGTAGACCTACACAAGGCTGGGATGGACTACAGGACAACAGGCAAGCAGTCTGGTAGAAGACAACAACTGTTATGATTATTTATTAGAAAGTGGAAGAAACACAAGATGACTGTCACTCTCCCTCGGTCTGGGAGTCCATGCAAGATCTCACTTGGTGGGGTAAGGATGATTCTGAAAAAGCTCAGAACTACACAGGAGGACCTGGTCAATGACCTGAAGAGAGCTGGGACCACCGTCACAAAGATTACATTAGTAACACATGATGCTGTCATGGTTTAAAATCCTGCAGGGCAGCACGGTCCCCCTGCTCAACCCAGCACATGTCCAGGCCCGTTTGAAGTTCACCAGTGACCATCTGGATGATCCAGAGGAGGCATGGGAGAAGGTCATGTGGTCAGATGAGACCACATTATTTCCGGATTTCTTTTTAGATTATGTCTCTCACAGTGGACATGCACCTAAGATGAAAATTTCAGACCCCTCCATGATTTCTAAGTGGGAGAACTTGCATAATCACAGGGTGTTCAAATACTTATTTTCCTCACTGTATATATATATATATATATATATATATATATATATATATATATATATATATATATATATATATATATATATATATCGCCCGATCCCGTATGTATTTACTTGTAATCATAAAACTGCCCTGATACGAGACACCCAATACCCCTTTACTGCAGCGTGATGTCAACGTGTCAATGCATTGTGTTTGTATTATGGGTTGATTGCAGCGGCCGGTGGGCAGGCGGAGGTTGTGGTTCGACAGAACTGCCCACTTCGCCCATGAAGAGTTTGATGCTGCTTGCTTTTCAGCCGGTTTTATGCAGCGCAGGTCTGAATTGACAACAAGCGCGGTGACCTGCAGTGAGCTTTACAAAGATATTTTTATGTTTTTTCTTTAAAACTCTGTGCCGCTTCGTGTGTGTCCTCACTAAAAACAGCTGATCTGCACGCATTAACAAATGCTAACGCTTGTTTTTTTCGACCCAAATGCACCTAAAGTCTCTTTCTGAGGATGACATGACATAAAAAAAATGCTGAAAAGCATTAAAAAAAAAAAAAAAAAATCCCAACCTGTCAGTCTGGTCGTGCTTTTTCCATAAATACACGCTGTCAATTCTTCCTGCTCAGACGGCCATCCAGGGGCAAATCCAGGTGGGGGGGGGGGGGGGGGGAGTGTCCTTCCCCCTCCACCCCTCTAGATTAAAGGTCCACTTTTGAAGACAATTTTTCATACTACTAATAAACCCAAATTCCAATGAAGTTGGGACATTGTGTACAATGTAAATAAAAACAGAATGCAATGATTTGCAAATCCTCTTCATCCTATATTCAACTAAATACACCACAGAGACAAGATATTTAATGTTCAAACTGATAGACTTTTTTGTTTTTGTGCAAATATTTGCTCATTTTGAAATGGATGCCGGCAACACATTTCAAAAAAGTTGGGACGGGGCAACAAAAGACTGGGAAGGTTGATGAATTCTCAAAGAACACCTAATTGGAAACAGGTGAGTGTCATGATTGGGGATAAAAGAGCATCCCCAAAAGGTTCAGCCTTTCACAAACAAAGATGGGGCGAGGATCACCACTTTGTGAACAACTGCATGAAAAAATAGTCTAACAGTTTAAGAACATTTTTCGGGATCGAGCGGAGATGGGCCTCCAGTGATAGCCAGCCGGTCAACATTGGGCCGAGATGTCCCTCCAGTGGCAGCTAACCAGCTAACATTGAGCGGAGACGTCCATCCAGCGGTAGCTAACCAGCTAACATCGAGCGGAGACGTCCATCCAACGGTAGCTAACCAGCTAACATTGAGCGGAGACGGGCCTCCAGCGATAGCCAGCCAGTTGACGTCGGGCCAGGCCGGGCCTCCAGGGGCAGCTAATCAGCGAGTCAGCGAGGCGCTGGGCCTCAGCCAGCCCCCCCAGTGGTGGCCAAACATTGGGACGGTCCTTTCACTGTGGGACGGTGCAGTTGCGACACGGTGGACTAAGGTAAAGCTTTCTCTTATAACTGCTCATCATGCCGAAAAAGACCATAAGTGGTGAAGACTTAGATGAAATTAAACAGTCTCTGAATTTCATGTCTGAGGAACTAAGTGGAGTGGTAAAAAAGCAAACAGAACTGCTTGGTTTATTAAAGGAAGTCAGACAACTCACACAATAAAATACAGATTTTGGAAAACCGTGTGGACGAATTGGAGCAGCATATTAGGATGGATGAGGTGACTGAGTCGGGATTGAACATTAAATATAGATCATATGCCAGGGCTGCTGCTCTCAGCAGCGGTACCAGCATGGATGAAGACACTCCGGGAGAAATTCACTCCCTGGAGCAACAGCTCATTGACTTTTTTTCATCTCAGGACATCCACATCAACAACAATGATGTTGCAGACTGTCATTCAATTCCAAAAAAGGATAAATAGTCTGGACCGGTTATTGTTATCCGGTTAGCAAATAGGAAACTTAAGAATGAATTGTTAAAGCAAGCAAAAAAGCTGAAAGGAACTGAGGTGTACGTACACGAACATTTGACAAAGAAGAATGCAGATATTGCAAGGCAAGCCAGAGCTCTAAAAAAAAAACAGAAAAAAATACAAGCAACTTGGACCAGGAACTGTAAAGTATGGATTCAATTAAATGGATCTCCGGAGGAAGGAAAAGTTATGATAATAAGAGAGCTCTCGGATCTGGACAAATTTAAATGACTGCTTCCTAAGGAGGACAATGCTTATTATTGGTTCTTTTTCATTTATTTGTAGTGATTTCTTTTGTGGTTGATTTGTTTGTTTTCTTTCACTATGGGACACATTTTTCAAAAATTTATGTCACAAATATATTCACATCTAGCAGCTAGACTTTATTTAGCCGCATTTTTGGTTTGTGGATCACAATTTTTTTTATCTTTATGACAACTGATTCTTATCAATTTACTCCTGCACAGGAGCTCCACTTAAAAAATTTTGATTACACTGAACATAGATTTCATAATCTATATACATAAATGGCTACTTTTGTCTTTCTCTCTGTCCGGAATAGGCTCTAAAACTACAAAAAGTGAGCTCCCCAAAGTTACATATTCTGAACCACCATGACATGGGCTACAACCTGGTACTATTTTCAAACAAAAAAAATTAATATTAAGGCAACAATATTAACAATAATCTGATACATACAGTTGAACCATATGTACTTCAAATCTCTCAGCTTTAATAGCTGGCCGCTGGCCCTATGCATATATGCAGGAGCTCAGTAGCCTGCCTACTGCTATAAACAGCCCGACTCCTGGGCTATCTGCTGCTGGCTAGCACACATAGCGTGGGTGTGCATGCTAGCTTGGTTGTATAACCAAGCAGATTCAAATATCCCCCTTGGTATGAATGCATACTTTCTCTGTACATGCTGCACGTGGGTGCTACAAACCTGTTTGACTCTCCTTGAAAAGATTTGAACAACTCTACAAACTTGAGTGTTTTCTGACCTGTTTATAGCAAAAACAAATGTGAGTATTCTGTCATTTACTGACTAATCATATACTGAACATTTTGATTGTAAGAATATAAATACACAATTCAATACAAAGTAACTTTCTTCCATGTGCTTTGTTATCCCCATACTCCCCTCTACCAATATTACACCCATGATATTTGACACCAAGTGTGAATGAGTAGATATGCCATCCTACTTAAAAATAGTCCTTAAATCTGGTTTAATCATTATGGCAATATGCACCCTCAAATTGAGATTTTTCTGTACCTAATGGCCAATACTGCATTATGTTTATCAACTTCAAAATAAATACAGGGTAAACTCTTCATAATGCTGTCCCCAGGAACAAGGATTTAGACCTGCAGATAAGGTGCCAGCTCAGAGATGTAGATGGGTTCTCCCCATGCCAGGCATTGGTGGCTGAGAAGGGGTGGGGTGGCTGGGGGTCAAACCACATGAATTTTGATAAAACTTATACACAATCACTATGATATAATACTTATCAGAATACAGCCTATTCCTTCTTGGAATGAAGGTTTTCACTCTTAGCAGAGAGCTTTCAACCACAGGCTGTAAATTAAACTTTAAAAGTTTACTGGAAGGCTGTAAATTAAACTTTAAAAGTTTACTGGATAAAATATCAAGCTTTGTCTTTTCTTGCAATTTGTACATGTATTTCTAAACATTTGCACATTTTCTAAAAATAAAGGTGTAGAGTGTACATGATGCGTATCACTTGCCTAGCGTTGATCATAATGTATCAGGCAAACGCATGTTTTCTGTATCACAATGGCACTCTGCAGATCATTTGAAAAAGTGATGTAGTTCTAACTGCTGATGGGGCAGCACCCTTTCAATCAGCCAGTAAGCGGGCATAGAGCCTGTGTTCTCCAATGGCGCGTTGTATATAGGCTGCTCATTATGATGTAAATATCATAAATTAAATTTTGTTATTTATCAACTCTCCACAACCTGCTGTCCTATTATAATAGTGCACTAGCTTTGGGGTTGATCTAATAGTTTTGGTATGTTGATGTTTCATGGCTCAAACTGTTTTTAGTGGTCAAACCTCTTTTTTAACAATTGAAAAGATTGTTTGTTCTCTAAATATACCAATGAATGCATAACTTTAAGAAATATGCAAGGCAACATTTACACCATTTAAAGATGGAATGCCTCAAAGTGTGCAAAAAGAAACCACTACTTTTTCTGATAATGTGGCTGGCCTGAATATGGCAGAACCTGCGATTTTCCACAGTTAGTCAGATGCTCCAGAGTTGGTAACCCCAATCAGCTGTATATCCACTTTCCTGACAGAAGGACAAGGAACATTGTCTACCAAGAGGCTCTTCAGAACTATTGGTCAGTAAAAGCTACATTTAAATATATATTCAACATCTCAAATCCAAAATTAACATTTGCTTAAAAGCCATTTTATTTTTGTAGCATTCTTATAAACTAGATTTGCAATGTATCAACAATTATAAAGGTCATAACATCAATTCTGATTAATGATTATGAGCATACTTGATCTGCAATATAAAGTCTGAATAACTTCATTGTTGTTTCTTGCATGCAGCAAAATTCAGTTTTCTCTCTTGGTTTGGGGATTCCACCTATTCTGCGTTTTTAGTTCAAACCTTTGCCTATTCAGACTACATATATACTTATAAGATATCTACAATTATGACAAAATATAAACTTTGGAATATTTTGTAGATTATATCTTAAACAGGTTAACCTGGGCAACGCCGGGTACCAAAGCTAGTATATGTATGTATCTACACTAGAGATGTTTATGATGATGGGATTTGAGTTTGTGTTGTGTTAAATGTGTTTGTAGCATGGCCCAAGCAGAAGGTCACCCCTTAGAGTCTGGTCTGCTTGAGGTTTCTTCCTCAATACATCGGAGGGAGTTTTCCTTACCACTGTCGCCTGTGTGTTTGCTCTGGGGGTTGGTAATGAGTATATATGTATGTTGGTATGTATATAAGGGGTGGGCATTTATAAGCTTTGCTTCTGCTCACCCCCTTTTGGTCACACATGTCACTGTGGAATTGTCTTGTGTATCAGTTTTTTGTTACTGTTGAGTTTGTGTGCCAAATAAATTCATTCATTCATTCATTCATTCATTCATTCATTCAAAAAGTTCTCCAGATTCTCTCATTCTTCTGTTTATATTATGGACTGTAGTTGAAGTAATCCCTAAATTCCTCTCAATTGAACATTGAGAAACATTGTTGAATGAATGAGTTTATTCGGCACATAATTCAACAACAAAAACAAAAAAACTCATAACAAAGCAAAGCAACTTTACAAAAGTCCTGCGTGGCCGAAAGGGTGAGGGCAGAAGCAGAGCTTATAAATACCCACCCCTTATACTAAAAAATAAACATATACACACAAACAAAATTTCATAAATACATATCTACACAATCACACACACACATATATATATATATATATATATATATATATATATATATATATATATATATATATATATATATATATACATACACACACACACGTATATATACATATATACATACGCATACGCAGATATATAAATGTACACATACCTACATGTACATACATACATACGCACACACGATGACAATACCAAAAAGAAAAAAAACATGCAAACTTAGTGAATGAACTCAAATTTACAAAATATAACCAGACAATACTGGCACACAACACACAAACTTGAAAGTAATAACAAGCCCTAAGTTTTCAACTATTGCATGCAATTTTGTGATTCTTGTAATGTCTTTTAAAGCCTACTAACGTACCAAGTACATTAATGTTGTCAGGACAGTTGTTCCAGATGTTAACACCTTTGACAGATACACAATGACTTTTTGCAGTAGTTCGGATCCTTGATTTTTCAAACAATAAAATTCCTCTCAAATTATAACTGGAGTCCCTCAGTTTAAACAGATCCTGGACATGTTGTGGCAGCAGTTTATTTTTAACTTTATACATAATTTGTATTGTAAAGTAATCAACCAAGTCCCAGAATTTTAGAATATGCAAACAGGCAAACAATGGATTCGTTGGCTCACAATGTGATTTGTTATAAATAATTCTTACAGCTTTCTTTTGCAACACAAAAATATTGGATTAGTATTAGTTTTATTTGTATTTTCCCACACCTCAATACAGTAGGTCATGTATGGAACGAGCAATGAGTGATATAAAATAGTTAATGAGTGTTGGGAAATTAAATCTTGTGCTTTATGCAGAATTGCAATGGCTTTTGACATTTTGGATTTAACAAAATTAATATGCATTTTCCAGCTCAGTTTATCATCAATAACAACACCAAGAAATTTTGTATCAGTTACAGTTTCAATTTCAATATCATTTAACAATAAATTTCTGCAGGACATCCTGGACTTGTTTCCAAATATACACTCAACAAAAATATAAACGCAACACTTTTGGTTTTGCTCCCATTTTGTATGAGATGAACTCAAAGATCTAAAACTTTTTCCACATACACAATATCACCATTTCCCTCAAATATTGTTCACAAACCAGTCTAAATCTGTGATAGTGAGCACTTCTCCTTTGCTGAGATAATCCATCCCACCTCACAGGTGTGCCATATCAAGATGCTGATTAGACACCATGATTAGTGCACAGGTGTGCCTTAGACTGCCCACAATAAAAGGCCACTCTGAAAGGTGCAGTTTTATCACACAGCACAATGCCACAGATGTCGCAAGATTTGAGGGAGCGTGCAATTGGCATGCTGACAGCAGGAATGTCAACCAGAGCTGTTGCTCGTGTATTGAATGTTCATTTCTCTACCATAAGCCATCTACAAAGGCGTTTCAGAGAATTTGGCAGTACATCCAACCAGCCTCACAACCGCAGACCACGTGTAACCACACCAGCCCAGGACCTCCACATCCAGCATGTTCACCTCCAAGATCGTCTGAGACCAGCCACTCGGACAGCTGCTGAAACAATCGGTTTGCATAACCAAAGAATTTCTGCACAAACTGTCAGAAACCGTCTCAGGGAAGCTCATCTGCATGCTCGTCGTCCTCATCGGGGTCTCGACCTGACTCCAGTTCCTCGTTGTAACCGACTTGAGTGGGCAAATGCTCACATTCGCTGGCATTTGGCACGTTGGAGAGGTGTTCTCTTTACGGATGAATCCCGGTTCACACTGTTCAGGGCAGATGGCAGACAGCGTGTGTGGCGTCGTGTGGGTGAGTGGTTTTCTGATGTCAATGTTGTGGATCGAGTGGCCCATGGTGGCGGTGGGGTTATGGTATGGGCAGGCGTCTATTATGGACGAAGAACACAGGTGCATTTTATTGATGGCATTTTGAATGCACAGAGATACCGTGACGAGATCCTGAGGCCCATTGTTGTGCCATACATCCAAGAACATCACCTCATGTTGCAGCAGGATAATGCACGGCCCCATGTTGCAAGGATCTGTACACAAGTCTTGGAAGCTGAAAATGTCCCAGTTCTTGCATGGCCGGCATACTCACCGGACATGTCACCCATTGAGCATGTTTGGGATGCTCTGGACCAGCGTATACGACAGCGTATACCAGTTCCTGCCAATATCCAGCAACTTCGCACAGCCATTGAAGAGGAGTGGACCAACATTCCACAGGCCACAATTGACAACCTGATCAACTCTATGCGAAGGAGATGTGTTGCACTGCATGAGGCAAATGGTGGTCACACCAGATGCTGACTGGTATCCCCCCCCAATAAAACAAAACTGCACCTTTCAGAGTGGTCTTTTATTGTGGACAGTCGAAGGCACACCTGTGCACTAATCATGGTGTCTAATCAGCATCTTGATATGGCACACCTGTGAGGTGGGATGGATTATCTCAGCAAAGGAGAAGTGCTCACTATCACAGATTTAGACTGGTTTGTGAACAGTATTTGAGGGAAATGGTGATATTGTGTATGTGGAAAAAGTTTTAGATCTTTGAGTTCATCTTATACAAAATGGGAGCAAAACCAAAAGTGTTGCGTTTATATTTTTGTTGAGTGTAATACACTTTGTCTTACCAAAGTGGAGCGATAATTTGTTCGAATCAATCCATTGTTTAAATTTCTGTAGTTCCTTCTCCATCATGTCCAAGGTCTGTCCAAGGTGATCCCACTACAAAACACAGTCGTATCATCAGCAAACAAAATACATCTGATGGACTTGGAAACCAAACATATGTCATTAATATACAGAAGAAACAACAACGGCCCCAGAACTGAACCCTGGGGCACCCACAAGTAATTTTCATGGGTTCAGATTTTGCCCCACCAATATGTACACACTGATATCTATTGTATAAATAGCTAACTATCCAATCATATGCCAATGCCCTGATACCATACCACTGCAGTTTGTCCAATAGCACAGTATGGTCTATAGTATCAAATGCTTTCTGTAAATCAAAAAAAACAAAAAAAACCCAACAGTATATTGCTTATTTTCAATTGCATTTGTAATCTGTTCAACAAAATCAATTACAGCCAGTGAAGTAGTATGATTTTTTCTAAAACCATATTGCTGTTCACTAAGTATGTGATGTTTAGTTATGAAATCATATAACCTCTTTAAAAATACCTTTTCCAAAATCAAAATTTTGGAAAATTGTGGCAGGAGTGAGATTGGTCTATAATTTGAGAAGACATGTTTGTCTCCAGATTTAAACAGCGGTATCACTTTAGCCAATTTCATTCTGAAAGGAAATTTCCCAGTCATTAGTGACAGGTTACAAATATATGTAAAGGGTCTAACAATACATTCAATAATATTTTTAATTAAAGACATATCAAAACTATCACTATCAATTGATCTTTTCCCCTTGAAGTTACGAACAATATCATTTATTTCATATTCATCAGTTTCTTTAATGAACATTGAATCCTGAATTGTATTAATTGTTTTACAGTAATCGAAAGAACGCAGTCCAGAAGACACAGTTGAATCAGCTAAATTTTTACCCACATTTACAAAGTAATCATTAAAATTATCTGCTATTGCTTTATTTTCCTTAACAACTGTACCACTACTTGTGTAAAAAAGGGCAGGATATTCTTTAATACCTTTTCTCTTATTTATGACTTCATTTAAAATCTTCCTAGTACCCTTAATGTTTGTTTTATTTTTTTCTAATAAATTACTATAATATATACTATAGTAATTTAGTAATATATATATATATACTATACTATATAAGCCTTTTACAAGATCGCATAATATTAGTTAGCTTATTTTTATATGTCTTATATCCTTTCTCAGCATCAAATGTTCTTAGTTTTAAGAATTGCTTGTACAGAAATTTTTTCTTTTTACATGCATTTTGCAGTCCCTTAGTAAGCCACGGTTTGTCAACATTATGCTTACGAGGTCTGTCCGCCACAGGAAAAACACCTCTGTTGGAAGCCTTAAGGACAAGTTGGAACATGCCCAACTGTTAAACAATTTCTCAGATACTCACTCCACTGAAAGCCATCAAAAGCCGCCTGGATTTTACAAATGGTTATCAACACGGAGGTGTTTTTCCTGTGCCGCCGCACCGCGCCGGCTGCGTCCCGACGCGCGGACCCGTCCGCACGTCTTTCATTAAAAAAATCTCCTTTAACAGTGGAATATCCGGATAAAATGCTAAAACCGACTTCTTCTGAAACGTGTCTGTTCTCACGACGTCCTGGATCAATAGAGCCTGAAATGTGGAGGTTTTCAGCTTGAAACAGGCTGACAACGGCGCCTGGGAGCGCTGCACGACGTCCCGTGGGAAGTCCGTGCGTGGGAAGTCCTTAAAACGACGGTATCACCTCAAAATCTCTCATCAGCCGTTAAAATTTTCACCGAAAACCAGCTTAATTTTTCGAACCGTGTCCACTTCGATGTGCCTCACAGGTTTAGAAAAAATTTTGATCAAATAAAGCGCCAGTCTCTCGGCAACTTCTCAGACAAAGGAATTCCGACGAGGGGCCTGACGACTCCTCCCACAAGGAGTGCTCACAGGTGGATGACGTCACCGACAGGCGTGGAAAAATGCATGCGCACGAGGGTTCAAGCATGTCTGACGTAAAAACATATGAATGAAATCCATATAGTTTTTGAAAAAAAATAAAAAGGACCTATACTTTATTGACAGCCCTCGTATTTCCAACATTTGATACCAAAGGGCAATGTTTATCATATAAATTAGAAATAATAGAAATGAATGACTCATAGGATTGATCAATATCCTCAATATAAATGTCACTCCAGTTTTGATCCCTTAAGTCCATTCTAAGATTTTCCAAAGTCTCCTCCGTTATTTTCCTCTTGAAATTTATACTTTCAGTATGGTCAATTTTGTCAATTAAAGAATTCAAAACTACAAAAACCGGCAAATGATCACTGATATCACTAATAAGTAATCCCCCCTCTAAATTCCCCACGGTAACATTTGTAAGTATATTATCAATAAGTGTCGCTGTGTTCGCAATTATCCTAGTTGGATGAGTAATTACTGGATACATTCCCAAACAAAACACAGAATTGATAAATTCAGTTATATGTATTTGACCGTGAGGATTTAAGAAGTCAATGTTGAAGTCTCCACAAACAAATACAGACTTATTTTTAATAGTGTTGTACATCTCAATCAACTTTCCCACAAAAATTTTTATGTTTGATCCTGGTGCTCTGTAAACACAACTTACAATTATGTTTTTTGATTTTTCGCATTTAATTTCCACAGTGACACATTCCATGACGTTTTCCAAAGAGAAAAACGTTTTGAATGATTTCACAGTGATAAGCAGATTTAACATAAAGTGCGACACCACCACCCCGTTTGTTCATCCTATTTATTGGGAAGAAATCATAACTCTCAAACTGGACAATGTCCATATGCTCCTCTTTCAACCACATCTCAGAAATTGCAATAACTGAAAACTGTTTATTTGCACTATTTAAACAATCCTGAATGTTTGACAAGTTCATGGGAAGACTTCTGCTATTAAAATGTATGATGGAGAATGTCCCATTTAACACAGTAAGCTTGCTAAATTGTTCCTCAGAAAAATAATTGCAATGATGAGTAATATTTTTAAGAAAAAAATAATCCGGATCTATATTATATTCAATACTAGCTGGGGTACCCGGCGTTGCCCAGGTTAACCTGTTTAACATATAATCTACAAAATATTCCAAAGTTTATATTTTGTCATAATTGTAGATATCTTATAAGTATATATGTAGTCTGAATAGGAAAAGGTTTGAACTAAAAACGCAGAATAGGTGGAATCCCCAAACCAAGAGAGAAAACTGAATTTTGCTGCATGCAAGAAACAACAATGTAGTTCTTCAGACTTTATGTTGCAGATCAAGTATGCTCATAATCATTAATCAGAATTGATGTTATGACCTTTATAATTGTTGATACATTGCAAATCTAGTTTATAAGAATGCTACAAAAATAAAATGGCTTTTAAGCAAATATTAATTTTGGGATGTTGAATATATATTTAAATGTAGCTTTTACTGACCAATAGTTCTGAAGAGCCTCTTGGTAGACAATTTTCCTTGTCCTTCTGACAGGAAAGTGGATATACAGCTGATTGGGGTTACCAACTCTGGAGCATCTGACTAACTGTGGAAGATCGCAGGTTCTGCCATATTCAGGCCAGCCACATTATCAGAAAAAGTAGTGGTTTCTTTTTGCACACTTTGAGGCATTCCATCTTTAAATGGTGTAAATGTTGCCTTGCATATTTCTTAAAGTTATGCATTCATTGGTATATTTAGAGAACAAACAATCTTTTCAATTGTAAAAAAAAAAAAGAGGTTTGACCACTAAAAACAGTTTTGAGCCATGAAACATCAACATACCAAAACTATTAGATCAACCCCAAAGCTAGTGCACTATTATAATAGGACAGCAGGTTGTGGAGAGTTGATAAATAACAAAATTTAATTTATGATATTTACATCATAATGAACAGCCTATATACAACACGGCATTGGAGAACACAGGCTCTATGCCCGCTTACTGGCTGATTGAAAGGGTGCTGCCCCATCAGCAGTTAGAACTACATCACTCTTTCAAATGATCTGCAGAGTGCCATTGTGATACAGAAACATGCGTTTGCCTGATACATTATGATCAACGCTAGGCATGTACACTATACACCTTTATTTTAGAAAATGTGCAAATGTTTAGAAATACATGTACAAATTGCAAGAAAAGACAAAGCTTGATATTTTATCCAGTAAACTTTTAAAGTTTAATTTACAGCCTTCCAGTAAACTTTTAAAGTTTAATTTACAGCCTGTGGTTGAAAGCTCTCTGCTAAGAGTGAAAACCTTCATTCCAAGAAGGAATAGGCTGTATTCTGATAAGTATTATATCATAGTGATTGTGTATAAGTTTTATCAAAATTCATGTGGTTTGACCCCCAGCCACCCCCACCCCTTCTCAGCCACCAATGCCTGGCATGGGGAGAACCCATCTACATCTCTGAGCTGGCACCTTATCTGCAGGTCTAAATCCTTGTTCCTGGGGACAGCATTATGAAGAGTTTACCCTGTATTTATTTTGAAGTTGATAAACATAACGCAGTATTGGCCATTAGGTACAGAAAAATCTCAATTTGAGGGTGCATATTGCCATAATGATTAAACCAGATTTAAGGACTATTTTTAAGTAGGATGGCATATCTACTCATTCACACATCGTGTCAAATATCATGGGTGTAATATTGGTAGAGGGGAGTATGGGGATAACAAAGCACATGGAAGAAAGTTACTTTGTATTGAATTGTGTATTTATATTCTTACAATCAAAATGTTCAGTATATGATTAGTCAGTAAATGACAGAATACTCATTTGTTTTTGCTATAAACAGGTCAGAAAACACTAAAGTTTGTAGAGTTGTTCAAATCTTTTCAATGAGAGTCAATCAGATTATTGTTAATATTGTTGTCTTAATATTAATTTTTTTGTTTGAAAATAGTACCAGGTTGTAGCCCATGTCATGGTAGTTCAGAATATGTAACTTTGGGGAGTTCACTTTTTGTAGTTTTAGAGCATATCCCAAACAGACAGAAAGACAAAAGTAGCCATTTATGTATAACTCAACAAAAATATAAACGCAACACTTTTGGTTTTGCTCCCATTTTGTATGAGATGAACTCAAAGATCTAAAACTTTTTCCACATACACAATATCACCATTTCCCTCAAATATTGTTCACAAACCAGTCTAAATCTGTAATAGTGAGCATTTCTCCTTTGCTGAGATAATCCATCCCACCTCACAGGTGTGCCATATCAAGATGCTGTTTAGACACCATGATTAGTGCACAGGTGTGCCTTAGACTGCCCACAATAAAAGGCCACTCTAAAGGTGCAGTTTTATCACACAGCACAATGCCACAGATGTCGCAAGATTTGAGGGAGCGTGCAATTGGCATGCTGACAGCAGGAATGTCAACCAGAGCTGTTGCTCGTGTATTGAATGTTCATGTCTCTACCATAAGCCGTCTCCAAAGTCGTTTCAGAGAATTTGGCAGTAGATCCAACCAGCCTCACAACCGCAGACCACGTGTAACCACACCAGCCCAGGACCTCCACATCCAGCCTGCTCACAGGCGAATGACGCAACCGACAGGTGTGAAAAAACTCATGCATGCGCGCAAAGGTTCAAGCTTGGCTGCTGCAATCACACGTGATCCACAAGATAGAAAAACAAAGTGCACACAACTAAACAATGATCAACAAAACACCCTAACCCTCAACACCCTTCCTCCTCCTTATACCTAGAAAAAACCATGTATCTATACCGCTGCTTAAACTGATTCATGCTTGGACATTGCTTGAGCTCCACCCTCAATCTGTTCCACATCCTCACTCCACAAACAGAAATACAAAAACCTTTTAATGTTGTATGTGCCCACTGATGTTTTAAGTTAAACTCCCCCCTCAGATTATAATCCCCTACTCTATTAAAGAACATGTTTTTAATATTTCCAGGAAGTAAATTGCTTATTGCTTTATACACGATTTGTACTGATTGAAAATGAACCAGATCAGTAAATTTTAAAATTTTTGATTTTAAGAATAGTGAATTTTATGGTCTCTATAACCAGTATTAAAATTTCTACACGTAAGCGGCAAGGCTGAAAACCAACATTGAATGCCCGTGACCTTTGATCCCTCAGGCAGCACTGCATTAAAAACCAACATCATTGTGTAAACGATATTACCGTGTGGGCTCAGGAACACTTCAGAAAACCATTCTCAGTTAACACAGTTTGTCGCTACATCTACAAGTGTGCATTAAAACTCTAGCATGCAAAGCAAAAGCCATACACCAACAACATCCAGAAACACTGTCGCCTTCTCTGGGCCCGAGCTCATTTTAAATGGACAGACACAAAGTGGAAAAGTGTGCTGTGGTCTGATGAGTCCACTTTTCAAATTGTTTCTGGAAATCATGGACGTTGTGTCCTCCGGACAAAAGAGGAAAAAGACCATCCAGATTGTTACCAGCACAAAGTTCAAAAGTCAGCATCTGTGATGGTATGAGGGTGTGTTAGTGCCCATGGCATGGGCAACTTACACATCTATGATGGCACCATCAATGCTGAAAGGTACATCCAGGTTTTGGAGCAACAGATGCTGGGACGTCCCTGCTTATTTCAGCAAGACAATGCCAAGCCACATTCTGCACATGCTACAACAGCATGGCTTCATAGTAAAAGAGTGCGAGTACTAGACTGGCCTGCCTGCAGTCCAGACCTGTTGCCCATTGAAAATGTGTGGCGCATTATGAAGCGCAAAATATGACAACGGAGACTCCTGACTGTTGAACAACTGAAGTCTTACATCAGGCAAGAATGGGAAAGAATTCCACCTACAAAGATTCAACAATTAGTGTCCTCAGTTCCCAAATGCTTATTGAGTGTTGTTAGAAGGAAAGGTGATGTAACACAGTGGTAAACATACCACTGTCCCAGCTTTTTTGAAATGTGTTGCAGGCATCCATTTCAAAATGAGCAAATATTTGCACAAAAACAATAAGGTTTATCAGTTTGAACATTAAATATCTTGTCTTTGTGGTGTATTCAGTTGAATATAGGTTGAAGAGGATTTGCAAATCATTGTATTCTGTTTTTATTTACAGTATATATATATATATATATATATATATATATATATATATATATATATAAATTTTAAAATCTCCTATTTTAGACAAATTATCATTTCATCTGTGGTATTTATACTGTTTTCTTCCCCATTCTGGTCATAAACAGTTCTGCAACAGTTTTACATGACTCCACTTTGACTATTGTCTGTCAGTCTGGAAAAATTGTGGTGTCAAGAATATGAATCGTCTCGACTGTCTATTAAAATAGTCAGTGTGCGTTATTCTAAATTGTGCCTTTGATTGGAAACCATGTATTAAGAATTGAAATGGTTTCCATTGTCCTACCATTAAAAATCAAAAGTATATAGTATATATGTGTGTTTATAAGGCGCTGAATCAGTTATGTCCTTCATAAATCAGTAATTTTCTAGAGTATTACAATCCAGCTACACGCATGATGCTAAGATCTGTGTCAAATAAACCTATAAATGTACCATCCACTCAGTCTGAAATCCACAAGCATTCTTGTAGTATCAGTGGTCCCACATTACACAATGAGTTACCACTGCATATCAGAGAATGTAAAACTCTGCTTTGTGTCAGCATTATTATCAGCTCTATGTTACATTTTTAGTTAAATAGTTAAATTTATTCCTTATTAGTTTTAATATGTTAACATACTCATCATTAAAAAAGAGGATGTGTCAATTTAATCTATATCATTTTATCTGTCATGATAAAATGATTTGTATCATGTTATCAAGTTGTAATAAAGTATATTATTATTATTATTATTAAGCAAACTCTTGAATAATTTTGATACATTGTGCTGGTAAATGCACACAGACAACTGTGCACACAGAGCGGACACAGGCAGCTGTGCAGTGACAACCGTGCATCGTCCTGCAGACTCTGAGATGAGCGTGTTTGTGTAATGCTGCATGACAGTGACAGACAGGATCAGGTCTCACACTTAAATGTAACTTGTGCTCAGTGTAGAAAAGCACAGAACTGTGGTCCACCTGTTACAGCAGAAAGTAAACTGTTAACTCTTGAAATATGTCCAACATTAACAATGAATGATTTTTTTTAATTATTATTATTATTTTTGTGTGTATGGGGGGGGCAGTGTCTCGGCTGCTGAAACAGGGCAATAAATTAATCCCAAGAATTCAAACTTGCAAAATACAGATGCTATCAGTACCCGTTAATCTCCGTTTGACCTTGATAAATCATTTTGCATGTGTAAACCCCTCCTGCAATTTTGCACAATCAGACAGATACACCCCAAAATGCATATTCATAAAGTCAAATGCACTGAATGGACAATATGCAATTTTGCACATTTCAAAGAGGCAATCCTCAGTGCATAATGTTAGTAACTCAGCATGCAGGACTTTTTTGCAAGTGCATGGTGTTTGTGCACACTTTTACTTTTAGTAAATCAGGCCTATAGTGCTTTAAATACAGTAAGTAGCACACATTGTACAAGACAGACAAACAAATTGTACTATGTAGACCAAAAGTCCAGATAGAGAAATATCAAGTGAATACAGAATGTTGTTTTTCCATTTGACCTGAAAAGACATTTCAGCTCAGAGGCTTTAGTGTTTGAAAGTATAATATCTGCTTGTCTCAGACCTTTGCTCAAGGCAATACTTTAAAAAACATTAGTAAAATTTCACAGACTGATGAGAGTCTCCCCTGCCCTTTTTTCTTTTGGAAAAACAGTGAAAATGGATTTTACAACCAGACTAGACATCTCGGCACTTGTCGAAGTGAGTTGTTTTTATTCATTAACAACCAAATTAAACTCAAATTGCGAATTAGATGGTGGACTCTCAGTAGATGACAGATATGAGAGGTTTTCTGCTGAGGTACCAGATTTGCATAGAAAGTGTCATGGCACACAGCAGATCATTTATGGGAGCATCAGTCATCCACTGCAGTTCCCTGTGGTGAAGTGGTTGACCACCAAACCCAACAATGTCAGGCGTATCTGGATAATGTGCTGTAGAAGCAGCATAAAAGTACTGCATGAATGTATACCAGGTTTTTGTTGGTTTATCGCACAACTGCTTTCTGCTGCCTCAGACAACAGTCAACAACCTCCATTTTAAAATCAGCACATCCAGGTAAGTGTAAGCACAGTACATTTTGTTGTGTGGGCCGCCAGAAGAGGAGGTACTGCTGGCCCACCACCACCAGATGGTGCCCTGCTTGGAGTGCGGGCTTCAAGCACGAGAGGGCATCGGAGCAACGGAGAGTGACAGCTGTCATTCATCATCTGCACCAGCTGTCACTCATTTTCCCACATCACCATAAAAGCCGGACTACAACTCCACCTCCCCGCCGAGAAATCAGCAACCAAGAGGTAATCTTCTCTGTGGTAAATTTCTCTGCTAACTTAACTCTTCCTTGCAGCCGCTTGCCCTGTGGTGTCCTTATCGGAGCTGGAGTAAGGGCGTGACCGCGACGACTTCGCATCACGCTCCGTAGCAGATAAGTGGTTACACAGGAGCTGCACGAGTGTGTGATTGGAGGTGGAGGTGCTCCCTCCTTGGAGAACATTGACTGTGAGTGGACTACGTGTTGTGCGGATTCACACTCACCTGGATTTTCTCTGTTCTCTGCCAGCAGTACCAGGGTCGACAGCCGAAGGCAGAGGCCACCTGGGGACTCGGGATTTGGCGGCTCCGGTGTTCTTCAGGCCCGCTGGTGGTGGAAGCTGTGTGGGAATCAGCTCTTCTCTCGCCAGAGGTCTTCTATCTTCGAGCCTGCCCACACGTCACCTGGTGTATAATTGGCAATCCATATCTCTGTCTGTATTCCGTTGTGTGTTTCCACAACATTAAATTGTTACTGGTTGGCTTATCCATTGTCCGTTCCTTAGCGCCCCCTGTTGTGGGTCCGTGTCACGACACCTTCCCAACACATTTACTTTTTCAACAACCGTCTTATTCTCATGGTGCATTTCTTATAACACGAAAATGTATTTGCCAAATTGTGTGGATATGTAGTACAATTTGGTTGATGATCTCCACTGTCATTTGTGTGTGTTCATTTTCCTATTTCTATTTTGCTTTGTATCACCTGTAGTGTGGTTATGTCACCACTTGGGGTGTATGAGTTAGATAGGCAGGAAAGGAGACATAAGGTGTGGGTGCGTCCCACCTAGACCCCAGCTATTTAGTACCCCATTACAAAGGGATACATTCTGTTCTGCGTCACTTGTCTGAGCAGGAAATCATTGAGGATGCCACAGCATGCAGTAAAAATGCACAGCGCTTGTCAGGACCTTACAAGGCATGCTCAGTAGTTGCACACTACATGCCATGGTTTCCATGGTCACTGTGAAGAATGAGCTGCACCTGACAAATTCAGAAGAGTCTCCAAGGCTGGAGAACGCTCAAATACTTCACAGGACATGCACAAACACTGCACAGGTCACTACATGGCTTCCCAATGGATGCTCAGTGATCAGGCTGTGTGCCTTGATTTTTATATTAATTTATAAAGCACTGTTATAAAGCGCAAAATGAGTTCCTAGTCAGTTGATGTCTGTAAGTTTGTCAGAAAGTTTTGTGCGTGTTCAAAACTTTGAGTGGAGATGAGGTGGAGAGATTTTTCTTCTACATTTGCTGGAGCTGATTTATTCTGGGCTCCTGAAAGATCAGGTGTCAATTCAGCACAAGCAGACATGGAACACAGCTCAGCTGTCAATGAAAACGCGCTCTACACACCACGTCCAACAAGTAATCTGCACCCGATCACTTTGGTTGTTATGATGACAACCTGTAGCATGAACTAACTAAAAAGCTGTCACCATAGCAAACAAAACTAAATATTAAATTAATCCTTTTTCCATGTCATTATGGTGTGTTATGAGTAGAATTTTTAGGGAAAAAATTAATTTACTCCATTTTGTAATAAAGCTGTAACATAACAAAATGTGGAATAAATTCTGGCTGCACTGTACATACAAAATCCACATAAAAATGCATATACATATGTTTGAATTTTGTGCACCACTTTTTTGTATGTTTTACCACAATTTTTTCATGAGAATAGTCCAAAACAGCATAAATTCCAGTCAAAATTCAAGCAGCCATACTATGAATCATCTGTTGTTCTCTGATACCAGCCATCCCATTCTTGACATGTTGTACAACTTTGTCTGTAGGTGCATAGGCCAATTCGAGAGTGGCAATCTCTACCGCAGAAGTTGCAGATGAAGATTAATGCGGATAAGTGTGTAATTTTCTTCCTTATGCTGGATCCTCTTCTGTCTTGAAACTTCTTGTTATGTGTCGGACGCAGCCCGGAGAACCGGCCAGCGTTTGAAGGACCCAGTATGAAATAAGCAGAGCAAGGTACAAAGGATAACAGAGTTTAATGAACATAACAGTGCTGTGAAAAAATACAAACAAATAAGTGCGAGGTCTGGCATGGCGGATTTGCGGTGTGCTCCCAGCAGCACAAAACGGTCCGGAGCCAGAACCAGTTCGGACCCAAGGACCCCGCCGACACCCCCCAGGTGGCCGCGACAAACCGAGTCTGTGAAAGAAGGAATCCTTATGTGAGTCCACACTCAACACACAGAGAGACCACTCAAAGGTGTACAAACAGCAAACACTTCCTGGCTTAATTGCAAATCAGCTTCCCACCCTGCAGGCATAGAACACCCTGTTCACAAAACTCCACTGCAGTGGAAGCTGATTTAAACGACCAACATACAGCTCAATATAATAAAGGTGTGAGGGACACCACATTTACTGACTGTATAAATGTTAGTCACAAAATCTAACGTACCTCAGGAAGTGTGCTGACGAGCGTAGACCTCACCCCCTCCTCTTTCACAGACCATGCATCAAACCTGGACGTTCTCTGCATCCACTGATGATGAGATGGCTCTTGAGACGACGATCTCACCCGTCTGGTCACAAGGTCGAGTCTCTGGCAAATACACTGTGTACTCCAGTCTTAAATGCCACCATGTTCCAATCCATGTAGATGCACCACAGCTGTGAGTCCTGACGAGCCGCAGGTGATCAGCCTCAGGTGATCAGGGTGAGGTCCTGATAAACTCAGCTACACAGCCACTCAGTCCCAAATGCAAGCCACCTGGAAGGAAAAACAAAAGACAGGACAGAAAACAGAAACAAAAGGCAGCCAGGCCCCCCCAGCCATACAACAGTACCCCACCCTCATGGGAAGCCCCCCGGCGACCACAAACCTGGCCCAGGAGAAACACCCCCCTCCAGGGACCATGGCTGGAAACCGTATCCGCATTCATCTTCCAACAAACAGAATCTTCATCTAACAGAACGGTTGATGTCTTCTCCTCTGGCTGCATCTTTGCCCTTGTTTCAATCAGTCAGTTAGCACAGGTGTGGCCAGGAGTTCTTGAACCTGTGGTCAGCCTTTGTCCAACCATGTTCACAGTCTGATTAGTCATAAAACAAAAACAAACACAAACAACCAAAACACCCCCCCTCCCCAGGGGACTGTCCCATCAAACCCCAGGAAGAGGAGAATAGAAAACACAACCCAAACTTAAGCTTACAAATAAAAATGCTAACACCCCCCCCTCCCCAGAGGACCGTTCCATCAAACCCCGGGGGGGAGAAAAGAAAAACCCAAACTTAAGATAGCAAATAAAAACACTAACACCCCCCCCCCCCCCCAACGACATGTAGGGACCAACACCCCCCAGAGGACATCCCGCCAGCTCCAGGAGTAATAACCACAGCCGAGGTCCGTCTGGGATCCAATGTCACCCACGGGGACTCCCAGCGCCTCCCAGAGGACCATTCCATCAACCCCAGGAGACGCCTCCCCTCATGACCAACGGACCCAGCCCCGGCCGTCTATGGCTAGATGGACCCCAGCCCTTTCCCCCCCGAGGACACCACAGTCAAACCCTGAGGGCGGAAACTGGGGGAAAACAAAAGGAAAAAAAAAACATACAAACAAAACAACCCCAACCCCACCCCCTTGGCGCAGTGGAAACTGGAAGCACGTCCAGTGTCACCAACCGTGACTATACCCCAGAAGCCAACCGGGAGGAGTGGAACAGCGGTTATGGCAGACGGCACAAAACGGCGCCACTCCTCCGACTTCCAAACCAGCCACCAGCTGCGGGTATATCCCACTGCCCCAAACCTCAACCACGCCGATGGCAGATGGCTCAAAGGCACGCTGAAGCCGGAGGTGGAACAGGGAATCAACAAACAAAACAACCCCCCCCCCCCCCCAGGTGCAGAGGTTACCTGGGAAATGCCCAGCATAACCAAACTGCACCACTCCAGCAACGCCGACACTACGGCTCACCCGGCTGGAGCCAGAGGAGAAGAGGGAACAAAAAAAATACCCCAACCCCCCCCCCTCCCCTCCCGGGTGCAGAGGTTACCTGGGAAACGCCCAGCATAACCAAACTGCACCACTCCAGCAATGCCGACTCTACGGCTCACCCGGCTGGAGTCAGAGGAGAAGAGAGGGTATAACAAAAAACAAAACAAAAAAAGAAAAAAGAAAAAAACTACCCAATTACCCCCCCATGACCCCCCAGGGGACCGTCCCATCAAACCCTGGGAGGTGAAACTGAAAGAAAGAAAAAGAAAGACTAACAGACTAACATAAAGTTGCTTGGGTCCTTTTTTTGCTCCAGACAGAACTGCAGGGTCACGACCCCAGACACTAATAGTGTACAAATAAAAACCCCACACAAAAACCAACTCAAAAAACACCCACACAAAATGAACACACAAAACTAATAAGTGATTTATACCGTCAAGCTCAAACAATAAACACCTGTTCCAACTTAAGAGCTTGACGGTAATGTGACTCAGTCACCAAAAGAGGGAGCCAAAGTGCTAAAATGAAAAACCCCCTTTGGTAACTGAGAAAACAAACTCATGCTGCCTTTCTGTGCGCAGCTCTGTGTAACACACAACCAAAAATGTGATTTAACTAAATAACACCGGAGCTGACACAACAGACGCAGTAGTTATCTTCATCCGGGGAACGGGGCTACGACTGTCACACGGGAAGCACAGCGACCCGTGCCACAGAGCTCCGCCGTGCGCGTGCACCCATTACAGACACACTCTTGCAGCTCCCGTTTAAACCTCTTATCCGGTCGGAGCGTGACGCGAAGCTCACCAGTCACACTCCACCACGACCCTCGGATAAGGCACACACAGGAACACGGCTGCATGAGCGCTCAAATCAGTATTCAGTAATGGGTTCTCCAACGCGCACCATCCGGGGGAGAGCACCCGCAACTGATCCGGATAACTTCTGAACGTCTGCTGCCGCCTTCCCGGCGTTACCGTCTCTACCTCGCTACGCTGGTCCGTGATGTTTGGCCAGAGACTACTGTTATGTGTCGGACGCAGCCCGGAGAACCGACCAGCGTTTGAAGGACCCAGTATAAAATAAGCAGAGCACGGTACAAAGGATAACAGAGTTTAATGAACATAACAGTGCTGTGAAAAAATACAACAAATAAGTGCGCGGTCTGGCGTGGCGGATTTGCGGGGTGGTCCCAGCAGCACAAAACGGTCCGGAGCCAGAACCAGTTCGGACCCAAGGACCCCGCCGACCCCCCCCCCCCCAGGTGGCCGCGACAAACCGAGTCTGTGAAAGAAGGAATCCTTATGTGAGTCCACACTCAACACACAGAGAGACCACTCAAAGGTGTACAAACAGCAAACACTTCCTGGCTTAATTGCAAATCAGCTTCCCCCCCTGCAGGCATAGAACACCCTGTTCACAAAACTCCACTGCAGTGGAAGCTGATTAAACGACCAACATACAGCTCAATATAATAAAGGTGTGAGGGACACCACATTTACTGACTGTATAAATGTTAGTCACAAAATCTAACGTACCTCAGGAAGTGTGCTGACGAGCGTGAGACCTCACCCCCTCCTCTTTCACAGACCATGCATCAAACCTGGACGTTCTCTGCATCCACTGATGATGAGATGGCTCTTGAGACGACGATCTCACCCGTCTGGTCACAAGGTCGAGTCTCTGGCAAATACACACTGTGTACTCCAGTCTTAAATGCCACCATGTTCCAATCCGTGTAGATGCACCACAGCTGTGAGTCCTGACGAGCCGCAGGTGATCAGCCTCAGGTGATCAGGGTGAGGTCCTGATAAACTCAGCTACACAGCCACTCAGTCCCAAATGCAAGCCACCTGGAAGGAAAAACAAAAGACAGGACAGAAAACAGAAACAAAAGGCAGCCAGGCCCCCCCAGCCATACAACACATCTTGCTGTTAGAGCTCAACCCTTTTGAAGCCCTCCTTATCTCCAGCAGCTGTGGTCCTCAGCCAGTTCTCCCAGGTATCCGTGTTGATGCCAGTCTGCTTGAGGTCTCTCTTGCAGACATGCTGAAAGTGCAGATTAGGACGTTCACATGGTCTGGGGCCACTGGCGATCGCTTCATACACTGTCTTTTGGGATGCAGCCATGATCCATGCGGTTGCAGGTGGCCAAACCACCACAGGCGTCTTTGAGTTAGGAGAGCATGGCTGCTTGGTATCCCTGTATGGTTGAGGATCTCTTTGGCACTTTGTACAGCTATACGATGCCTTTGATCCATCTGAGGCAGCAAAGGTGGAAGCTCTTCAGCCTTTTCTCCTGGGTGGAGTAAGTTGTCCATGCCTAGCTGCTGTGTAGTGGAGTGCTGAGGATGCAGGCCTGGTACACATGGAGGATGTGTTGATTGTCAGCATGGCATTGGTCCACACAGTCTTCTTGAGTCTGGACATGACAGCTGCAGCTTGATGATCCTGGTGCTGATTTCTTTTTCCAGGGACAGGTTACTTGTTGCAGTTATACAGCTTCATGATGAAGTGGTATAGAGGAGGATTTCTTAAACAGAAGACCTGAAAGTTCAGCTACAAATTGCCAGAAGGAACATTTGAGATGCAAGCCTAGTTTTGATCTGTTTTGGTGAAAGACTATCCTTCTCCGCTGTACTCCACTATGAAGCTAAGAGTGGTGATGCAAAATGCAGAATTTGCACTGAGCACAATTTCTCCAATCACAGCCACAGAAGCCTATAACTTCTTCCGGGTTGTCTGGGTGTCTTGGTGGCTTTCCTCACTCTTCTCCTTGCACAGTCAATCGGTTTTTGAGAACTGTCAACTCCATACAGATTTACCATAGAGTGCCGTACTGTTTGTATTTCTTTGTAACTGATGTAAATAAAGTCCAAGACCTATTCAGTAGCAGCTTTACCATCAGAGAGCCTCGTCCACAACTACCACAATAGACTCCAAGCTGTCATTGATGTTAAAAGGGGCAATACATGGAAATTAAGGGGTACAGGGGTATGTAAACCTTTGATCATGGTCATTTGGGTATTTTCTGTTGTCATTATCATTTAAAAAGAGTAAACAGTAGTTTGACAATAAAAAGGCTTCACCCAACCACTAACCATGAGTGAAAAAAAAACTTTTTATCATTCATATTCTCTGAGAAATGGCCAAAAAAAAAAAAAAATCTGCGAGGGTATGTAAACTTTTGAGCACAACTGCATCTCAATAAATGACTGTTTTTGTTGCCCTTCTGTTTTTTGTTTTGTTTTTTGTTTTTTTTTTGTAAAAGAAATGATAAATTTGAAAAGCCTTGCAACTATTAGAATGGCCTAAGCCAGTGGTTCCCAAACTTCACTTGCGTACCCCTTCAGATTTCTGAGTTCAACTCAAGTACCCCCACTCACCCTTTGATTTTTTTCAATTAAAAAAAAAAATTATTAGAGAACACATGCTACTACGTTATCATATATTGATTTATTAAAGAATTGCAGAATTATCAGACAACACTTTTGAACCTGGGAATTTTTATTCAAAACTCTTAACTTTTATCAAGTTTTATGAACAGTATTCCAACTCTCCACACTTTTAATGCGAAGGTTGTGCTTGGAAAGAGGCACACAACTCTGTTAGATCTGGTGTAATAGGTGAAAGTCTGAGTCTTCTCTGTGTATACTGCAATGCACCCAAGTGGCATCAGGCGCCGCCGCCTGCACACGCATAACCACGCCACTGTGCCTCCCTGTCATAGCTTTTGCGCCGTCAGTACATACCCACACATTGAGTCCACTTAAGTCCATGCGAATTGACAGAGGTGTCCAGCATCGTGAAAATTTCTTCTGCTGTTCTCATTTCCAAAGGTTTACAGAAAATGTCCTCTTTAATTGTCCCTTCATGAATGTATCGCACATACACAAGCAGATGTGCCAGACCTGCAACATCTGTGGACTTGTCCAGCTGTAGTGCATAAAATCCACCTGCAAGTATGTGCTGTAGTAACTGTTTTAGGACATTTTCTGCCATTTCAGAGATCCGCCGAGAGATGGTGTTGTTTGATGAGGGCATTGTCTGAGTAGTTTTTTTAAACTTTTCCCCCAGCATTGTCCCAACTATATCTGAGGCGGCAGGTAATATCAAGTCCTCACTACAGTGTGCGGCTTACTAGTTTTAGCCACTCTATAACTCACCGTGAAGGATGCTTTTAGTCCATTCTTGCGATCATTATCCGTCTCCCTTAAACACGTTTTACTTGTATGAAGGGATTTCAGTTGCCGCTCAAAATAATTCCATGGCTTGTCTTTCAAATGGGAATGATTAGTTTCTAAATGTCTTCTCAACAATGAAGGCTTCATCGAATTATGAGACAGTACTCTTGCACAAATAACACACTGTGGTCGGGAAAATCCACCAGTATTGATAGAAGTAAATCCCAGGGAAATGTAGCTCTCATCATATCAAGTAGTGGTCAAAGTAGTGTCTGGCGTATTATTGTCGCTGGCTGGTGCATCCTCTACTGTTGACCTGGGGTTGTAACCACCAATATCTCTCTGGATGGAGATTTTTCTTTTTTAGCCATCTGTCCATTTTAGCTGCCTCAACTTTGTCGAGCCAATGCGGCATTGATTGACAGGTGTTGGATTCATCACTCTCGGAAGTCACACCTATCGTCCTGCCCTACTGCTTTGACAATGCAATAATTTTGTTGAACACTAGATGGTAGTATTTTCATGTGTATTATTTGGTAGCCCGAGAGTCTATTTGTCTATTTATGTGTAGTATAAATCTTTGTTGTTGTTTTTTGTTTTTTTTTCAAAATTTCTCGCGTACCCCCTGCACTCCCCTCACGTACCCCCAGGGTACGCGTACCCCACTTTGGGAATTCCTGGCCTAAGCTTTGGGTCACCCCTGAGTCTGGTCTGCTTGAGGTTTCTTCTTCATTATCACCAGGGGAGGTTTTCCTGACCACTGTCACCTGTGTGCTTGCTCAGGAGGTTGGTAAGGTTGGACCTTACTTGTGTGAAGCCCCTTGAGGCAGTGTTGTTGTGATTTGGCACTATATAAATAAAATAATTTGAATTTAATAAATTGAGTACAGCTGGATGGACAAGACACTTTGCAGAAGTATCTTACTATGTTTTATTTATTTGTGATTGCTTGGCAGATGTCTTAATAATTAAAACATGAGAAGATGCAACAAAGAAAATGTTGCATATAGGAACAAAGAAATGTTGCTATATATGATCGGCCTCCAGCACAAACCATTTATTAGTTTACAAACCTTTTTAACTTAACTGAACAGGTGTTTATTGTTGTTAGTGGTCTTCATACTTTATAGGGAATTTAAAATCTGACTGATGGTCCATGAAATGTCCAGTCTAGCTTGACTTTTTTTTTCTTTTTAAGCAGCAGTGTTTTTTACATGATCCTCCTTGTTTCATCTTCAGTGATTGTTTGGTTGAGCATGTCGGCGATTGATTTTTGTCCAGAGCTGTACTTTGACTTGTGAAAACAGCTTCCAAACAAGCCAACCGTCAGATTAGACTACACACAGATTCTGGTCTTCAGAGGTTCTCTGCTTGCACCGTGTTCAATCACTGATCAGCCTTTTCCTCCTAAACCTGCTCCTCGTGCAGCCGTCTCTCCGGCATAGCATCCACACCTCAATGCCAAAACATCGCTTTATCTCTTTCTACAAGTTAAAACATCAATAGAGCTGATCTTGAAGCCTAATACCTCTGTTCTCTATCTTTCTTCCTTTGATATATCACGCCAAAATGCCAGAGGCTGGTGTTCCTGCACAGAGACACGTGGAGGAGGTGTGTTTGTAGAGAGCAGGTAGTGGGTAGTTTGACTTCACTTTTAATATATGAGAAAGTGACTTAGTATTTTTTATTGTCACTTGGATAATCTACCATCTTTGTTTTGGTGAAAATACACGGGATATACAACCCCTGGCAAAAATTATGGAATCACCGGCCTCGGAGGATGTTCATTCAGTTGTTTAATTTTGTAGAAAAAAAGCAGATCACAGACATGACACAAAACTAAAGTATTTCAAATGGCAACTTTCTGGCTTTAAGAAACACTATAAAAATCAGGAAAAAAAATGTGGCAGTCAGTAACGGTTACTTTTTTAGACCAAGCAGAGGGACAAAATATGGAATCACTCAATTCTGAGGAAAAAATTATGGAATCATGACAAACAAAAGAACGCTCCAACATCACTAGTATTTTGTTGCACCACCTCTGGCTTTTATAACAGCTTGCAGTCTCTGAGGCATGGACTTAATGAGTGACAAACAGTACTCTTCATCATTCTGGCTCCAACTTTCTCTGATTGCTGTTGCCAGATCAGCTTTGCAGGTTGAAGCCTTGTCATGGACCATTTTCTTCAACTTCCACCAAAGATTTTCAATTGGATTAAGATCTGGACTATTTGCAGGCCATGACATTGACCCTATGTGTCTTTTTGCAAGGAATGTTTTCACAGTTTTTGCTCTATGGCAAAATCATTATCATCTTGAAAAATGACTTCATCATCCCCAAACATCCTTTCAATTGATGGGATAAGAAAAGTGTCCAAAATATCAACGTAAACTTGTGCATTTATTGATGATGTAATGACAGCCATCTCCCCAGTGCCTTTACCTGACATGCAGCCCCATATCATCAATGTCACCTTTATAAATCTCATTGGAACGGCACCAAACAAAAGTTCCAGCATCATCACACCTTGCCCAATGCAGATTCGAGATTCATCACTGTTCACGATTGCTTTTCCTTAGCCCATTGTAACCTTGTTTTTTCTGTTTAGGTGTTAATGGGCTTTCGTTTAGCTTTTCTGTATGTAAATCCCATTTCCTTTAGGCGGTTTCTTACAGTTCGGTCACAGTCGTTGAGTCCAGTTTCCTCCCATTCGTTACTCATTTGTTTTGTTGTTCATTTTCGATTTTTGAGACATATTGCTTTAGGTTTTCTGTCTTGACGCTTTGATGTCTTCCTTGGTCTACTAGTATGTTTGCCTTTAACAACCTTCCCCTGTTGTTTGTATTTGGTCCAGAGTTTAGACACAGCTGACTGTGAACAACCAACATCTTTTGCAACATTGTGTGATGATTTACCCTCTTTTAAGAGTTTGATAATCCTCTCCTTTGTTTCAATTGACATCTCTCGTTGGAGCCATGATTCATGTCAGTCCACTTGGTGCAACAGCTCTTCAAGGTGTGATCACTCCTTTTTAGATGCAGACTAATGAGCAGATCTAACAGACCTCGTATAGTTCTGTCCATCTCTATGTAAGAAGAAGAGGATGACGTGAATCTTCCACAGCAGCTCTCTGAAAATTGGTGAGACAAAACTCAAATGGCTGAATTTTGTATGTGTGTATTTTGTATACAACCCCTGGCAAAAATTATGGAATCACCGGCCTCTGAGGATGTTCATTCAGTTGTTTAATTTTGTAGAAAAAAAGCAGATCACAGACATGACACAAAACTAAAGTCATTTCAAATGGCAACTTTCTGGCTGTAAGAAACACTATAAGAAATCACAAAAAAAAGATTGTGGCAGTCAGTAACGGTTACTTTTTTAGACCAAGCAGAGGAAAAAAATATGGAATCACTCAATTCTGAGGAAAGAATTATGGAATCACCCTGTAAATTTTCATCCCCAAAACTAACACCTGCATCATATCAGATCTGCTCGTTAGTCTGCATCTAACAAGGAGTGATCACACCTTGGAGAGCTGTTGCACCAAGTGGACTGACATGAATCATGGCTCCAACATGAGAGATGTCAATTGAAACAAAGGAGAGGATTATCAAACTCTTAATAGAGAGTAATTCATCACGCAATGTTGCAAAAGATGTTGGTTGTTCACAGTCAGCTGTGTCTAAACTCTGGACCAAATACAAACAACATGGGAAGGTTGTTAAAGGCAAACATACTGGTAGACCAAGGAAGACATTAAAGCGTCAAGACAGAAAACTTAAAGCAATATGTCTCAAAAATCGAAAAATGTACAACAAAACAAATGAGGAACGAATGGGAGGAAACTGGAGTCATCTGTGACCGAACTGTAAGAAACCGCCTAAAGGAAATGGAATTTACATACAGAAAAGCTAAACGAAAGGCATCATTAACACCTAAACAGAAAAAAACAAGGTTACAATGGGCTAAGGAAAAGCAATTGTGGACTGTGGATGACTGGATGAAAGTCATATTCAGTGATGAATCTCGAATCTGCATTGGGCAAGGTGATGATGCTGGAACTTTTGTTTGGTGCCTTTCGAATGAGATTTATAAAGATGCCTGAAGAGAACATGTAAATTTCCACAGTCATTGATGATATGGGGCTGCATGTCAGGTAAAGGCACTGGGGAGATGGCTGTCATTACATCATCAATAAAGTTTATTTGATATTTTGGACAATTGAAAGGATGTTTGGGGATGATGAAATCATTTTTCAAGATGATAATGCATCTTGCCATAGAGCAAAAACTGCAAAAATTCCTTGCAAAAAGACACATAGGGTCAATGTCATGGCATAGGGTCAATGTCAATGAGCAGATCTGATTTGATGCAGGTGTTAATTTGGGGGATGAAAATTTACAGGGTGATTCCATAATTCTTTCCTCAGAATTGAGTGATTCCATATTTTTTTCCTCTGCTTGGTCTAAAAAAGTAACCGTTACTGACTGCCACAATCTTTTTTTCTTGATTTCTTATAGTGTTTCTTAAAGCCAGAAAGTTGCCATTTGAAATGACTTTAGTTTTGTGTCATGTCTGTGATCTGCTTTTTTCTACAAAATTAAACAACTGAATGAACATCCTCTGAGGCCGGTGATTCCATAATTTTTGCCAGGGGTTGTAGTTGAGAGGTGGTCTACTGCCACCTCTAGCAAGATCTCAAGGAGACACTCACACTCACTCATCTTCAACTGCTTATCCAGGATCGGGTCACGGGGCTGATTTATTCAGAACCACGTAGGCTGGAATCTGTTGCTTTATATTGGACGCAGAATTGAAAACCTGAGTTAATACTGCTCACTAAGTTTTTACAATGAATTCAGCTCCCAGAAAAGTGCAAATTACTTAATTTAGACAAGTGATATAACAAATTACCCCAGATTAATTAATACATACTCAATATTTCAAGTAAAGACAAATTTAGGGTTTACAGTGTAGAGAGGCGAGCAGCTGGCTGGGGTCATGGTGCCTCAGTGTGTTGAATAACTAATGAAAGGTTTATGGATGCACAGCATGACTCTTTTCTGAACAGGGGGCAGAAGGAGGACACGCCTTGTCTGGCTGCTCACGCCTTCCTGGTCTGTCTGGTGAAAAATTGGCATTTAACAAGTTCTCCCAGAACATAGGGCCAAAGTCCTTCAGTTAACAAGCTCATTATTTCACATTGTTTTCCCCCTTGCTCCTCCTACACAGTGGTGGCAGGGAAAAGGAATGTTTGATGTGTGTCTCTGTTGAAGTTACACAAGGTCCTTTGAAAGGGAAAAGACAATAATGCTGCTGCTAACTGCTAATGATGTGACCCTTGCTCGTGTGTATCCTTGTAATAATGCCGGGTTGTGCGCATGAATATTCAGTGGCTTTGTTTCTGAAGGTGGATGTTGAAGGTTACCAAAAGGGGACGTTCGACAGTTTTCAACTTGAGCTCTATTTTTAGGCATTTTGGGGGTCATCTTTTCACTCAGGACAAAAACAGAACTGATCAGCACATTATTCATTCAGAACACAAACACTGTCACAGGCTAACCAGCTAATAAATGTAATAGCACAGGGTAAGCTAAACACTGCTCCTTGTCACCACTGAACAGGTGAAAATGTCATTACAAGTGTCTGGTAACACAGAGAGGGCCCCTGCAGGGGTAACCATGTTTAGCTCTCTGAATGTAAAGAAACCTTTTAAGATAAAATAATGACTTGGATTTATAGAGCGCTTTTCAAGTTGCATTATTCATTCACTCGCACATTCACACACATTGGTGGTGGTAAACTACAAGATGTCCAATTATACAGGGAGCTGCTTACCTTAGCCTAGCTGTCATTGCTCAGTGTTGTCTTTAAGAGGTTGTGCCTTAGTTCTTGTCCACACAGAAACAGAACTTTCCCTATATGACTTTTTTCTTTGTCATTTTCAAATATGTTTTCCATAAACACGGGACTGTTTCAAGAAATATCTGCATACGTGTGAAGTACTAAAAATGACTGAACGCTATTGTATATATGCCAAGCCTGTATCTGGTGCTGTAATGCTCTGTTAACCCCCAAAACGTGAATCAGCTGCACATCATGAATTATGGAGAATTGCAAAACGTGAATACTGAAAAAATATCTCCTGAAACTGCAGACTGTCATTCAATTCCAAAAAAGGATAAATAGTCTGGACCGGTTATTGTTATCCGGTTAGCAAATAGGAAACTTAAGAATGAATTGTTAAAGCAAGCAAAAAAGCTGAAAGGAACTGAGGTGTACGTACACGAAATTTGACAAAGAAGAATGCAGATATTGCAAGGCAAGCCAGAGCTCTAAAAAAAAACAGAAAAAAATACAAGCAACTTGGACCAGGAACTGTAAAGTATGGATTCAATTAAATGGATCTCCGGAGGAAGGAAAAGTTATGATAATAAGAAGCTCTCGGATCTGGACAAATTTAAATGACTGCTTCCTAAGGAGGACAATGCTTATTATTGGTTCTTTTTCATTTATTTGTAGTGATTTCTTTTGTGGTTGATTTGTTTGTTTTCTTTCACTATGGGACACATTTTTCAAAAATTTCCACAAATATATTCACATCTAGCAGCTAGACTTTATTTAGCCGCATTTTTGGTTTGTGGATCACAATTTTTTTTATCTTTATGACAACTGATTCTTATCAATTTACTCCTGCACAGGAGCTCCACTTAAAAAATTTTGATTACACTGAACATAGATTTCATAATCTATATACATAAATGGCTACTTTTGTCTTTCTCTCTGTCCGGAATAGGCTCTAAAACAAAAAGTGAGCTCCCCAAAGTTACATATTCTGAACCACCATGACATGGGCTACAACCTGGTACTATTTTCAAACAAAAAAATTAATATTAAGGCAACAATATTAACAATAATCTGATACATACAGTTGAACCATATGTACTTCAAATCTCTCAGCTTTAATAGCTGGCCGCTGGCCCTATGCATATATGCAGGAGCTCAGTAGCCTGCCTACTGCTATAAACAGCCCGACTCCTGGGCTATCTGCTGCTGGCTAGCACACATAGCGTGGGTGTGCATGCCAGCTTGGTTGTATAACCAAGCAGATTCAAATATCCCCCTTGATATGAATGCATCTTTCTCTGCACATGCTGCACGTGGGTGCTACAAACCTGTTTGACTCTCCTTGAAAAGATTTGAACAACTCTACAAACTTTAGTGTTTTCGACCTGTTTATAGCAAAAACAAATGTGAGTATTCTGTCATTTACTGACTAATCATATACTGAACATTTTGATTGTAAGAATATAAATACACAATTCAATACAAAGTAACTTTCTTCCATGTGCTTTGTTATCCCCATACTCCCCTCTACCAATATTACACCCATGATATTTGACACCAGTGTGAATGAGTAGATATGCCATCCTACTTAAAAATAGTCCTTAAATCTGGTTTAATCATTATGGCAATATGCACCCTCAAATTGAGATTTTTCTGTACCTAATGGCCAATACTGCGTTATGTTTATCAACTTCAAAATAAATACAGGGTAAACTCTTCATAATGCTGTCCCCAGGAACAAGGATTTAGACCTGCAGATAAGGTGCCAGCTCAGAGATGTAGATGGGTTCTCCCCATGCCAGGCATTGGTGGCTGAGAAGGGGTGGGGTGGCTGGGGTCAACCACATGAATTTTGATAAAACTTATACACAATCACTATGATATAATACTTATCAGAATACAGCCTATTCCTTCTTGGAATGAAGGTTTTCACTCTTAGCAGAGAGCTTTCAACCACAGGCTGTAAATTAAACTTTAAAAGTTTACTGGAAGGCTGTAAATTAAACTTTAAAAGTTTACTGGATAAATATCAAGCTTTGTCTTTTCTTGCAATTTGTACATGTATTTCTAAACATTTGCACATTTTCTAAAAATAAAGGTGTAGAGTGTACATGATGTGTATCACTTGCCTAGCGTTGATCATAATGTATCAGGCAAACGCATGTTTTCTGTATCACAATGGCACTCTGCAGATCATTTGAAAAAGTGATGTAGTTCTAACTGCTGATGGGGCAGCACCCTTTCAATCAGCCAGTAAGCGGGCATAGAGCCTGTGTTCTCCAATGGCGCGTTGTATATAGGCTGCTCATTATGATGTAAATATCATAAATTAAATTTTGTTATTTATCAACTCTTCACAACCTGCTGTCCTATTATAAGTGCACTAGCTTTGGGGTTGATCTAATAGTTTTGGTATGTTGATGTTTCATGGCTCAAACTGTTTTTAGTGGTCAAACCTCTTTTTTACAATTGAAAAGATTGTTTGTTCTCTAAATATACCAATGAATGCATAACTTTAAGAAATATGCAAGGCAACATTTACACCATTTAAAGATGGAATGCCTCAAAGTGTGCAAAAAGAAACCACTACTTTTTCTGATAATGTGGCTGGCCTGAATATGGCAGAACCTGCGATTTCCACAGTTAGTCAGATGCTCCAGAGTTGGTAACCCCAATCAGCTGTATATCCACTTTCCTGACAGAAGGACAAGGAACATTGTCTACCAAGAGGCTCTTCAGAACTATTGGTCAGTAAAAGCTACATTTAAATATATATTCAACATCTCAAATCCAAAATTAACATTTGCTTAAAAGCCATTTTATTTTTGTAGCATTCTTATAAACTAGATTTGCAATGTATCAACAATTATAAAGGTCATAACATCAATTCTGATTAATGATTATGAGCATACTTGATCTGCAATATAAAGTCTGAAGAACTTCATTGTTGTTTCTTGCATGCAGCAAAATTCAGTTTTCTCTCTTGGTTTGGGGATTCCACCTATTCTGCGTTTTTAGTTCAAACCTTTGCCTATTCAGACTACATATATACTTATAAGATATCTACAATTATGACAAAATATAAACTTTGGAATATTTTGTAGATTATATCTTAAACAGGTTAACCTGGGCAACGCCGGGTACCAAAGCTAGTATATGTATGTATCTACACTAGAGATGTTTATGATGATGGGATTTGAGTTTGTGTTGTGTTAAATGTGTTTGTAGCATGGCCCAAGCAGAAGGTCACCCCTTAGAGTCTGGTCTGCTTGAGGTTTCTTCCTCAATACATCGGAGGGAGTTTCCTTACCACTGTCGCCTGTGTGTTTGCTCTGGGGGTTGGTAATGAGTATATATGTATGTTGGTATGTATATAAGGGGTGGGCATTTATAAGCTTTGCTTCTGCTCACCCCCTTTTGGTCACACATGTCACTGTGGAATTGTCTTGTGTATCAGTTTTTTGTTACTGTTGAGTTTGTGTGCCAAATAAATTCATTCATTCATTCATTCATTCATTCATTCAAAAAGTTCTCCAGATTCTCTCATTCTTCTGTTTATATTATGGACTGTAGTTGAAGTAATCCCTAAATTCCTCTCAATTGAACATTGAGAAACATTGTTGAATGAATGAGTTTATTCGGCACATAATTCAACAACAAAAACAAAAAACTCATAACAAAGCAAAGCAACTTTACAAAAGTCCTGCGTGGCCGAAAGGGTGAGGGCAGAAGCAGAGCTTATAAATACCCACCCCTTATACTAAAAAATAAACATATACACACAAACAAAATTTCATAAATACATATCTACACAATCACACACACACACACACATATATATATATATATATATAATATATATATATATATAATATATATATATATATACATACACACACACACGTATATATACATATATACATACGCATACGCAGATATTAAATGTACACATACCTACATGTACATACATACATACGCACACACGATGACAATACCAAAAAGAAAAAAAACATGCAAACTTAGTGAATGAACTCAAATTTACAAAATATAACAACAACTGGCACACAACACACAAACTTGAAAGTAATAACAAGCCCTAAGTTTTCAACTATTGCATGCAATTTTGTGATTCTTGTAATGTCTTTTAAAGCCTACTAACGTACCAAGTACATTAATGTTGTCAGGACAGTTGTTCCAGATGTTAACACCTTTGACAGATACACAATGACTTTTTGCAGTAGTTCGGATCCTTGATTTTTCAAACAATAAAATTCCTCTCAAATTATAACTGGAGTCCCTCAGTTTAAACAGATCCTGGACATGTTGTGGCAGCAGTTTATTTTTAACTTTATACATAATTTGTATTGTAAAGTAATCAACCAAGTCCCAGAATTTTAGAATATGCAAACAGGCAAACAATGGATTCGTTGGCTCACAATGTGATTTGTTATAAATAATTCTTACAGCTTTCTTTTGCAACACAAAAATTGGATTAGTATTAGTTTTATTTGTATTTTCCCACACCTCAATACAGTAGGTCATGTATGGAACGAGCAATGAGTGATATAAATAGTTAATGAGTGTTGGGAAATTAAATCTTGTGCTTTATGCAGAATTGCAATGGCTTTTGACATTTTGGATTTAACAAAATTAATATGCATTTTCCAGCTCAGTTTATCATCAATAACAACACCAAGAAATTTTGTATCAGTTACAGTTTCAATTTCAATATCATTTAACAATAAATTTCTGCAGGACATCCTGGACTTGTTTCCAAATATACACTCAACAAAAATATAAACGCAACACTTTTGGTTTTGCTCCCATTTTGTATGAGATGAACTCAAAGATCTAAAACTTTTTCCACATACACAATATCACCATTTCCCTCAAATATTGTTCACAAACCAGTCTAAATCTGTGATAGTGAGCACTTCTCCTTTGCTGAGATAATCCATCCCCCTCACAGGTGTGCCATATCAAGATGCTGATTAGACACCATGATTAGTGCACAGGTGTGCCTTAGACTGCCCACAATAAAAGGCCACTCTGAAAGGTGCAGTTTTATCACACAGCACAATGCCACAGATGTCGCAAGATTTGAGGGAGCGTGCAATTGGCATGCTGACAGCAGGAATGTCAACCAGAGCTGTTGCTCGTGTATTGAATGTTCATTTCTCTACCATAAGCCATCTACAAAGGCGTTTCAGAGAATTTGGCAGTACATCCAACCAGCCTCACAACCGCAGACCACGTGTAACCACACCAGCCCAGGACCTCCACATCCAGCATGTTCACCTCCAAGATCGTCTGAGACCAGCCACTCGGACAGCTGCTGAAACAATCGGTTTGCATAACCAAAGAATTTCTGCACAAACTGTCAGAAACCGTCTCAGGGAAGCTCATCTGCATGCTCGTCGTCCTCATCGGGGTCTCGACCTGACTCCAGTTCCTCGTTGTAACCGACTTGAGTGGGCAAATGCTCACATTCGCTGGCATTTGGCACGTTGGAGAGGTGTTCTCTTTACGGATGAATCCCGGTTCACACTGTTCAGGGCAGATGGCAGACAGCGTGTGTGGCGTCGTGTGGGTGAGTGGTTTTCTGATGTCAATGTTGTGGATCGAGTGGCCCATGGTGGCGGTGGGGTTATGGTATGGGCAGGCGTCTATTATGGACGAAGAACACAGGTGCATTTTATTGATGGCATTTTGAATGCACAGAGATACCGTGACGAGATCCTGAGGCCCATTGTTGTGCCATACATCCAAGAACATCACCTCATGTTGCAGCAGGATAATGCACGGCCCCATGTTGCAAGGATCTGTACACAAGTCTTGGAAGCTGAAAATGTCCCAGTTCTTGCATGGCCGGCATACTCACCGGACATGTCACCCATTGAGCATGTTTGGGATGCTCTGGACCAGCGTATACGACAGCGTATACCAGTTCCTGCCAATATCCAGCAACTTCGCACAGCCATTGAAGAGGAGTGGACCAACATTCCACAGGCCACAATTGACAACCTGATCAACTCTATGCGAAGGAGATGTGTTGCACTGCATGAGGCAAATGGTGGTCACACCAGATGCTGACTGGTATCCCCCCCCAATAAAACAAAACTGCACCTTTCAGAGTGGTCTTTTATTGTGGACAGTCGAAGGCACACCTGTGCACTAATCATGGTGTCTAATCAGCATCTTGATATGGCACACCTGTGAGGTGGGATGGATTATCTCAGCAAAGGAGAAGTGCTCACTATCACAGATTTAGACTGGTTTGTGAACAGTATTTGAGGGAAATGGTGATATTGTGTATGTGGAAAAAGTTTTAGATCTTTGAGTTCATCTTATACAAAATGGGAGCAAAACCAAAAGTGTTGCGTTTATATTTTTGTTGAGTGTAATACACTTTGTCTTACCAAAGTGGAGCGATAATTTGTTCGAATCAATCCATTGTTTAAATTTCTGTAGTTCCTTCTCCATCATGTCCAAGGTCTGTCCCAGGTGATCCCACTACAAAACACAGTCGTATCATCAGCAAACAAAATACATCTGATGGACTTGGAAACCAAACATATGTCATTAATATACAGAAGAAACAACAACGGCCCCAGAACTGAACCCTGGGGCACCCCACAAGTAATTTTCATGGGTTCAGATTTTGCCCCACCAATATGTACACACTGATATCTATTGTATAAATAGCTAACTATCCAATCATATGCCAATGCCCTGATACCATACCACTGCAGTTTGTCCAATAGCACAGTATGGTCTATAGTATCAAATGCTTTCTGTAAATCAAAAAAAACAAAAAAAACCCAACAGTATATTGCTTATTTTCAATTGCATTTGTAATCTGTTCAACAAAATCAATTACAGCCAGTGAAGTAGTATGATTTTTTCTAAAACCATATTGCTGTTCACTAAGTATGTGATGTTTAGTTATGAAATCATATAACCTCTTTAAAAATACCTTTTCCAAAATCAAAATTTTGGAAAATTGTGGCAGGAGTGAGATTGGTCTATAATTTGAGAAGACATGTTTGTCTCCAGATTTAAACAGCGGTATCACTTTAGCCAATTTCATTCTGAAAGGAAATTTCCCAGTCATTAGTGACAGGTTACAAATATATGTAAAGGGTCTAACAATACATTCAATAATATTTTTAATTAAAGACATATCAAAACTATCACTATCAATTGATCTTTTCCCCTTGAAGTTACGAACAATATCATTATTTCATATTCATCAGTTTCTTTAATGAACATTGAATCCTGAATTGTATTAATTGTTTTACAGTAATCGAAAGAACGCAGTCCAGAAGACACAGTTGAATCAGCTAAATTTTTACCCACATTTACAAAGTAATCATTAAAATTATCTGCTATTGCTTTATTTTCCTTAACAACTGTACCACTACTTGTGTAAAAAAGGGCAGGATATTCTTTAATACCTTTTCTCTTATTTATGACTTCATTTAAAATCTTCCTAGTACCCTTAATGTTTGTTTTATTTTTTTCTAATAAATTACTAATATATACTATAGTAATTTAGTAATATATATATATATACTATACTATATAAGCCTTTTACAAGATCGCATAATATTAGTTAGCTTATTTTTATATGTCTTATATCCTTTCTCAGCATCAAATGTTCTTAGTTTTAAGAATTGCTTGTACAGAAATTTTTCTTTTTACATGCATTTTGCAGTCCCTTAGTAAGCCACGGTTTGTCAACATTATGCTTACGAGGTCTGTCCGCCACAGGAAAAACCCTCTGTTGGAAGCCTTAAGGACAAGTTGGAACATGCCCAACTGTTAAACAATTTCTCAGATACTCACTCCACTGAAAGCCATCAAAAGCCGCCTGGATTTTACAAATGGTTATCAACACGGAGGTGTTTTTCCTGTGCCGCCGCACCGCGCCGGCTGCGTCCCGACGCGCGGACCCGTCCGCACGTCTTTCATTAAAAAAATCTCCTTTAACAGTGGAATATCCGGATAAAATGCTAAAACCGACTTCTTCTGAAACGTGTCTGTTCTCACGACGTCCTGGATCAATAGAGCCTGAAATGTGGAGGTTTTCAGCTTGAAACAGGCTGACAACGGCGCCTGGGAGCGCTGCACGATGTCCCGTGGGAAGTCCGTGCGTGGGAAGTCCTTAAAACGACGGTATCACCTCAAAATCTCTCATCAGCCGTTAAAATTTTCACCGAAAACCAGCTTAATTTTTCGAACCGTGTCCACTTCGATGTGCCTCACAGGTTTAGAAAAAATTTTGATCAAATAAAGCGCCAGTCTCTCGGCAACTTCTCAGACAAAGGAATTCCGACGAGGGGCCTGACGACTCCTCCACAAGGAGTGCTCACAGGTGGATGACGTCACCGACAGGCGTGGAAAAATGCATGCGCACGAGGGTTCAAGCATGTCTGACGTAAAAACATATGAATGAAATCCATATAGTTTTTGAAAAAAAATAAAAAGGACCTATACTTTATTGACAGCCCTCGTATTTCCAACATTTGATACCAAAGGGCAATGTTTATCATATAAATTAGAAATAATAGAAATGAATGACTCATAGGATTGATCAATATCCTCAATATAAATGTCACTCCAGTTTTGATCCCTTAAGTCCATTCTAAGATTTTCCAAAGTCTCCTCCGTTATTTTCCTCTTGAAATTTATACTTTCAGTATGGTCAATTTTGTCAATTAAAGAATTCAAAACTACAAAAACCGGCAAATGATCACTGATATCACTAATAAGTAATCCCCCCTCTAAATTCCCCACGGTAACATTTGTAAGTATATTATCAATAAGTGTCGCTGTGTTCGCAATTATCCTAGTTGGATGAGTTTACTGGATACATTCCCAAACAAAACACAGAATTGATAAATTCAGTTATATGTATTTGACCGTGAGGATTTAAGAAGTCAATGTTGAAGTCTCCACAAACAAATACAGACTTATTTTTAATAGTGTTGTACATCTCAATCAACTTTCCCACAAAAATTTTTATGTTTGATCCTGGTGCTCTGTAAACACAACTTACAATTATGTTTTTTGATTTTTCGCATTTAATTTCCACAGTGACACATTCCATGACGTTTTCCAAAGAGAAAAACGTTTTGAATGATTTCACAGTGATAAGCAGATTTAACATAAAGTGCGACACCACCACCCCGTTTGTTCATCCTATTTATTGGGAAGAAATCATAACTCTCAAACTGGACAATGTCCATATGCTCCTCTTTCAACCACATCTCAGAAATTGCAATAACTGAAAACTGTTTATTTGCACTATTTAAACAATCCTGAATGTTTGACAAGTTCATGGGAAGACTTCTGCTATTAAAATGTATGATGGAGAATGTCCCATTTAACACAGTAAGCTTGCTAAATTGTTCCTCAGAAAAATAATTGCAATGATGAGTAATATTTTTAAGAAAAAATAATCCGGATCTATATTATATTCAATACTAGCTGGGGTACCCGGCGTTGCCCAGGTTAACCTGTTTAACATATAATCTACAAATATTCCAAAGTTTATATTTTGTCATAATTGTAGATATCTTATAAGTATATATGTAGTCTGAATAGGAAAAGGTTTGAACTAAAAACGCAGAATAGGTGGAATCCCCAAACCAAGAGAAAAACTGAATTTTGCTGCATGCAAGAAACAACAATGTAGTTCTTCAGACTTTATGTTGCAGATCAAGTATGCTCATAATCATTAATCAGAATTGATGTTATGACCTTTATAATTGTTGATACATTGCAAATCTAGTTTATAAGAATGCTACAAAATAAAATGGCTTTTAAGCAAATATTAATTTTGGGATGTTGAATATTATTTAAATGTAGCTTTTACTGACCAATAGTTCTGAAGAGCCTCTTGGTAGACAATTTTCCTTGTCCTTCTGACAGGAAAGTGGATATACAGCTGATTGGGGTTACCAACTCTGGAGCATCTGACTAACTGTGGAAGATCGCAGGTTCTGCCATATTCAGGCCAGCCACATTATCAGAAAAAGTAGTGGTTTCTTTTTGCACACTTTGAGGCATTCCATCTTTAAATGGTGTAAATGTTGCCTTGCATATTTCTTAAAGTTATGCATTCATTGGTATATTTAGAGAACAAACAATCTTTTCAATTGTAAAAAAAAAAAGAGGTTTGACCACTAAAAACAGTTTGAGCCATGAAACATCAACATACCAAAACTATTAGATCAACCCCAAAGCTAGTGCACTATTATAATAGGACAGCAGGTTGTGGAGAGTTGATAAATAACAAAATTTAATTTATGATATTTACATCATAATGAACAGCCTATATACAACACGGCATTGGAGAACACAGGCTCTATGCCCGCTTACTGGCTGATTGAAAGGGTGCTGCCCCATCAGCAGTTAGAACTACATCACTCTTTCAAATGATCTGCAGAGTGCCATTGTGATACAGAAAACATGCGTTTGCCTGATACATTATGATCAACGCTAGGCATGTACACTATACACCTTTATTTTTAGAAAATGTGCAAATGTTTAGAAATACATGTACAAATTGCAAGAAAAGACAAAGCTTGATATTTTATCCAGTAAACTTTTAAAGTTTAATTTACAGCCTTCCAGTAAACTTTTAAAGTTTAATTTACAGCCTGTGGTTGAAAGCTCTCTGCTAAGAGTGAAACCTTCATTCCAAGAAGGAATAGGCTGTATTCTGATAAGTATTATATCATAGTGATTGTGTATAAGTTTTATCAAAATTCATGTGGTTTGACCCCCAGCCACCCCCACCCCTTCTCAGCCACCAATGCCTGGCATGGGGAGAACCCATCTACATCTCTGAGCTGGCACCTTATCTGCAGGTCTAAATCCTTGTTCCTGGGGACAGCATTATGAAGAGTTTACCCTGTATTTATTTTGAAGTTGATAAACATAACGCAGTATTGGCCATTAGGTACAGAAAATCTCAAGTTGAGGGTGCATATTGCCATAATGATTAAACCAGATTTAAGGACTATTTTTAAGTAGGATGGCATATCTACTCATTCACACATCGTGTCAAATATCATGGGTGTAATATTGGTAGAGGGGAGTATGGGGATAACAAAGCACATGGAAGAAAGTTACTTTGTATTGAATTGTGTATTTATATTCTTACAATCAAAATGTTCAGTATATGATTAGTCAGTAAATGACAGAATACTCATTTGTTTTTGCTATAAACAGGTCAGAAAACACTAAAGTTTGTAGAGTTGTTCAAATCTTTTCAATGAGAGTCAATCAGATTATTGTTAATATTGTTGTCTTAATATTAATTTTTTTGTTTGAAAATAGTACCAGGTTGTAGCCCATGTCATGGTAGTTCAGAATATGTAACTTTGGGGAGTTCACTTTTTGTAGTTTTAGAGCATATCCCAAACAGACAGAAAGACAAAAGTAGCCATTTATGTATAACTCAACAAAAATATAAACGCAACACTTTTGGTTTTGCTCCCATTTTGTATGAGATGAACTCAAAGATCTAAAACTTTTTCCACATACACAATATCACCATTTCCCTCAAATATTGTTCACAAACCAGTCTAAATCTGTAATAGTGAGCATTTCTCCTTTGCTGAGATAATCCATCCCACCTCACAGGTGTGCCATATCAAGATGCTGTTTAGACACCATGATTAGTGCACAGGTGTGCCTTAGACTGCCCACAATAAAAGGCCACTCTAAAAGGTGCAGTTTTATCACACAGCACAATGCCACAGATGTCGCAAGATTTGAGGGAGCGTGCAATTGGCATGCTGACAGCAGGAATGTCAACCAGAGCTGTTGCTCGTGTATTGAATGTTCATGTCTCTACCATAAGCCGTCTCCAAAGTCGTTTCAGAGAATTTGGCAGTACATCCAACCAGCCTCACAACCGCAGACCACGTGTAACCACACCAGCCCAGGACCTCCACATCCAGCCTGCTCACAGGCGAATGACGCAACCGACAGGTGTGAAAAAACTCATGCATGCGCGCAAGGTTCAGCTTGGCTGCTGCAATCACACGTGATCCACAAGATAGAAAAACAAAGTGCACACACTAAACAATGATCAACACAACACCCTAACCCTCAAACCCTTCCTCCTCCTTATACCTAGAAAAAACCTGTATCTATACGCCGCTGCTTAAACTGATTCATGCTTGGACATTGCTTGAGCTCCACCCTCAATCTGTTCCACATCCTCACTCCACAAACAGAATACAAAAACCTTTTAATGTTGTATGTGCCCACTGATGTTTTAAGTTAAACTCCCCCCTCAGATTATAATCCCCTACTCTATTAAAGAACATGTTTTTAATATTTCAGGAAGTAAATTGCTTATTGCTTATACACGATTTGTACTGATTGAAAATGAACCAGATCAGTAAATTTTAAAAATTTTTGATTTTAAGACATAGTGGAATTTTTATGGTCTCTATAACCAGTATTAAATTTCTACACGTAAGCGGCAAGGCTGAAAACCAACATTGAATGCCCGTGACCTTTGATCCCTCAGGCAGCACTGCATTAAAAACCAACATCATTGTGTAAACGATATTACCGTGTGGGGCTCAGGAACACTTCAGAAACCATTCTCAGTTAACACAGTTTGTCGCTACATCTACAAGTGTGCATTAAAACTCTAGCATGCAAAGCAAAAGCCATACACCAACAACATCCAGAAACACTGTCGCCTTCTCTGGGCCCGAGCTCATTTAAATGGACAGACCACAAAGTGGAAAAGTGTGCTGTGGTCTGATGAGTCCACTTTTCAAATTGTTTCTGGAAATCATGGACGTTGTGTCATCCGGACAAAAGAGGAAAAAGACCATCCAGATTGTTACCAGCACAAAGTTCAAAAGTCAGCATCTGTGATGGTATGAGGGTGTGTTAGTGCCCATGGCATGGGCAACTTACACATCTATGATGGCACCATCAATGCTGAAAGGTACATCCAGGTTTTGGAGCAACAGATGCTGGGACGTCCCTGCTTATTTCAGCAAGACAATGCCAAGCCACATTCTGCACATGCTACAACAGCATGGCTTCATAGTAAAAGAGTGCGAGTACTAGACTGGCCTGCCTGCAGTCCAGACCTGTTTGCCCATTGAAAATGTGTGGCGCATTATGAAGCGCAAAATATGACAACGGAGACTCCTGACTGTTGAACAACTGAAGTCTTACATCAGGCAAGAATGGGAAAGAATTCCACCTACAAAGATTCACAAATTAGTGTCCTCAGTTCCCAAATGCTTATTGAGTGTTGTTAGAAGGAAAGGTGATGTACAACAGTGGTAAACATACCCTGTCCCAGCTTTTTTGAAATGTGTTGCAGGCATCCATTTCAAAATGAGCCAAATATTTGCACAAAAACAATAAGGTTATCAGTTTGAACATTAAATATCTTGTCTTTGTGGTGTATTCAGTTGAATATAGGTTGAAGAGGATTTGCAATCATTGTATTCTGTTTTATTTACAGTATATATATATATATATATATATATATATATATATATATATATATATATAAATTTTAAAATCTCCTATTTTAGACAAATTATCATTTCATCTGTGGTATTATACTGTTTTCTTCCCCATTCTGGTCTAAACAGTTCTGCAACAGGTTTACATGACTCCACTTTGACTATTGTCTGTCAGTCCTGGAAAATTGGTGGTGTCAAGAATATGAATCGTCTCGACTGTCTATTAAAATAGTCAGTGTGCGTTATTCTAAATTGTGCCTTTGATTGGAAACCATGTATTAAGAATTGAAATGGTTTCCATTGTCCTACCATTAAAAATCAAAAGTATATAGTATATATGTGTGTTTATAAGGCGCTGAATCAGTTATGTCCTTCATAAATCAGTAATTTTCTAGAGTATTACAATCCAGCTACACGCATGATGCTAAGATCTGTGTCAAATAAACCTATAAATGTACCATCCACTCAGTCTGAAATCCACAAGCATTCTTGTAGTATCAGTGGTCCCACATTACACAATGAGTTACCACTGCATATCAGAGAATGTAAAACTCTGCTTTGTGTCAGCATTATTATCAGCTCTATGTTACATTTTTAGTTAAATAGTTAAAATTTATTCCTTATTAGTTTTAATATGTTAACATACTCATCATTAAAAAAGAGGATGTGTCAATTTAATCTATATCATTTATCTGTCATGATAAAATGATTTGTATCATGTTATCAAGTTGTAATAAAGTATATTATTATTATTATTATTAAGCAAACTCTTGAATAATTTTGATACATTGTGCTGGTAAATGCCACACAGACACTGTGCACACAGAGCGGACACAGGCAGCTGTGCAGTGACAACCGTGCATCGTCCTGCAGACTCTGAGATGAGCGTGTTTGTGTAATGCTGCATGACAGTGACAGACAGGATCAGGTCTCACACTTAAATGGAACTTGTGCTCAGTGTAGAAAAGCACAGAACTGTGGTCCACCTGTTACAGCAGAAAGTAAACTGTTAACTCTTGAAATATGTCCAACATTACAATGAATGATTTTTTTTAATTATTATTATTATTTTTGTGTGTATGGGGGGGGCAGTGTCTCGCTGCTTGAACAGGGCATAAAATTAATCCCCAGAATTCAAACTTGCAAAATACAGATGCTATCAGTACCCGTTAATCTCCGTTTGACCTTGATAAATCATTTTGCATGTGTAAACCCCTCCTGCAATTTGCACAATCAGACAGATACACCCCAAAATGCATATTCATAAAGTCATAATGCACTGAATGGACAATATGCAATTTTGCACATTTCAAAGAGGCAATCCTCAGTGCATAATGTTAGTAACTCAGCATGCAGGACTTTTTGCAAGTGCATGGTGTTTGTGCACACTTTACTTTTAGTAATCAGGCCTATAGTGCTTTAAATACAGTAAGTAGCACACATTGTACAAGACAGACAAACAAATTGTACTATGTAGACCAAAAGTCCAGATAGAGAAATATCAAGTGAAATACAGAATGTTGTTTTTCCATTTGACCTGAAAAGACATTCAGCTCAGAGGCTTTAGTGTTTGAAAGTAAATATCTGCTTGTCTCAGACCTTTGCTCAAGGCAATACTTTAAAAAACATTAGTAAAATTTCACAGACTGATGAGAGTCTCCCCTGCCCTTTTTTCTTTTGGAAAAACAGTGAAAATGGATTTTACAACCAGACTAGACATCTCGGCACTTGTCGAAGTGAGTTGTTTTTATTCATTAACAACCAAATTAACTCAAATTGCGAATTAGATGGTGGACTCTCAGTAGATGACAGATATGAGAGGTTTTCTGCTGAGGTACCAGATTTGCATAGAAAGTGTCATGGCACACAGCAGATCATTTATGGGAGCATCAGTCATCCACTGCAGTTCCCTGTGGTGAAGTGGTTGACCACCAAACCCAACAATGTCAGGCGTATCTGGATAATGTGCTGTAGAAGCAGCATAAAAGTACTGCATGAATGTATACCAGGTTTTTGTTGGTTTATCGCACAACTGCTTTCTGCTGCCTCAGACAACAGTCAACAACCTCCATTTTAAAATCAGCACATCCAGGTAAGTGTAAGCACAGTACATTTTGTTGTGTGGGCCGCCAGAAGAGGAGGTACTGCTGGCCCACCACCACCAGATGGTGCCCTGCTTGGAGTGCGGGCTTCAAGCACGAGAGGGCATCGGAGCAACGGAGAGTGACAGCTGTCATTCATCATCTGCACCAGCTGTCACTCATTTTCCACATCACCATAAAAGCCGGACTACAACTCCACCTCCCCGCCGAGAAATCAGCAACCAAGAGGTAATCTTCTCTGTGGTAAATTTCTCTGCTAACTTAACTCTTCCTTGCAGCCGCTTGCCCTGTGGTGTCCTTATCGGAGCTGGAGTAAGGGCGTGACCGCGACGACTTCGCATCACGCTCCGTAGCAGATAAGTGGTTACACAGGAGCTGCACGAGTGTGTGATTGGAGGTGGAGGTGCTCCCTCCTTGGAGAACATTGACTGTGAGTGGACTACTGTGTGTGCGGATTCACACTCACCTGGATTTTCTCTGTTCTCTGCCAGCAGTACCAGGGTCGACAGCCGAAGGCAGAGGCCACCTGGGGACTCGGGATTTGGCGGCTCCGGTGTTCTTCAGGCCCGCTGGTGGTGGAAGCTGTGTGGGAATCAGCTCTTCTCTCGCCAGAGGTCTTCTATCTTCGAGCCTGCCCACACGTCACCTGGTGTATATTGGCAATCCATATCTCTGTCTGTATTCCGTTGTGTGTTCCACAACATTAAATTGTTACTGGTTGGCTTATCCATTGTCCGTTCCTTAGCGCCCCCTGTTGTGGGTCCGTGTCACGACACCTTCCCAACACATTTACTTTTTCAACAACCGTCTTATTCTCATGGTGCATTTCTTATAACACGAAAATGTATTTGCCAAATTGTGTGGATATGTAGTACAATTTGGTTGATGATCTCCACTGTCATTTGTGTGTGTTCATTTTCCTATTTCTATTTTGCTTTGTATCACCTGTAGTGTGGTTATGTCACCACTTGGGGTGTATGAGTTAGATAGGCAGGAAAGGAGACATAAGGTGTGGGTGCGTCCCACCTAGACCCCAGCTATTTAGTACCCCATTACAAAGGGATACATTCTGTTCTGCGTCACTTGTCTGAGCAGGAAATCATTGAGGATGCCACAGCATGCAGTAAAAATGCACAGCGCTTGTCAGGACCTTACAAGGCATGCTCAGTAGTTGCACACTACATGCCATGGTTTCCATGGTCACTGTGAAGAATGGAGCTGCACCTGACAAATTCAGAAGAGTCTCCAAGGCTGGAGAACGCTCAAATACTTCACAGGACATGCACAAACACTGCACAGGTCACTACATGGCTTCCCAATGGATGCTCAGTGATCAGGGCTGTGTGCCTTGATTTTTATATTAATTTATAAAGCACTGTTATAAAGCGCAAAATGAGTTCCTAGTCAGTTGATGTCTGTAAGTTTGTCAGAAAGTTTTGTGCGTGTTCAAAACTTTGAGTGGAGATGAGGTGGAGAGATTTTTCTTCTACATTTGCTGGAGCTGATTTATTCTGGGCTCCTGAAAGATCAGGTGTCAATTCAGCACAAGCAGACATGGAACACAGCTCAGCTGTCAATGAAAACGCGCTCTACATCACACACGTCCAACAAGTAATCTGCACCCGATCACTTTGGTTGTTATGATGACAACCTGTAGCATGAACTAACTAAAAAGCTGTCACCATAGCAAACAAAACTAAATATTAAATTAATCCTTTTTCCATGTCATTATGGTGTGTTATGAGTAGAATTTTTAGGGAAAAAATTAATTTACTCCATTTTGTAATAAAGCTGTAACATAACAAAATGTGGAATAAATTCTGGCTGCACTGTACATACAAAATCCACATAAAAATGCATATACATATGTTTGAATTTTGTGCACCACTTTTTTGTATGTTTTACCAACAATTTTTCATGAGAATAGTCCAAAACAGCATAAATTCCAGTCAAAATTCAAGCAGCCATACTATGAATCATCTGTTGTTCTCTGATACCAGCCATCCCATTCTTGACATGTTGTACAACTTTGTCTGTAGGTGCATAGGCCAATTCGAGAGTGGCAATCTCTACCGCAGAAGTTGCAGATGAAGATTAATGCGGATAAGTGTGTAATTTTCTTCCTTATGCTGGATCCTCTTCTGTCTTGAAACTTCTTGTTATGTGTCGGACGCAGCCCGGAGAACCGGCCAGCGTTTGAAGGACCCAGTATGAAATAAGCAGAGCAAGGTACAAAGGATAACAGAGTTTAATGAACATAACAGTGCTGTGAAAAAATACAAACAAATAAGTGCGAGGTCTGGCATGGCGGATTTGCGGTGTGCTCCCAGCAGCACAAAACGGTCCGGAGCCAGAACCAGTTCGGACCCAAGGACCCCGCCGACACCCCCCAGGTGGCCGCGACAAACCGAGTCTGTGAAAGAAGGAATCCTTATGTGAGTCCACACTCAACACACAGAGAGACCACTCAAAGGTGTACAAACAGCAAACACTTCCTGGCTTAATTGCAAATCAGCTTCCCACCCTGCAGGCATAGAACACCCTGTTCACAAAACTCCACTGCAGTGGAAGCTGATTTAAACGACCAACATACAGCTCAATATAATAAAGGTGTGAGGGACACCACATTTACTGACTGTATAAATGTTAGTCACAAAATCTAACGTACCTCAGGAAGTGTGCTGACGAGCGTGAGACCTCACCCCCTCCTCTTTCACAGACCATGCATCAAACCTGGACGTTCTCTGCATCCACTGATGATGAGATGGCTCTTGAGACGACGATCTCACCCGTCTGGTCACAAGGTCGAGTCTCTGGCAAATACACACTGTGTACTCCAGTCTTAAATGCCACCATGTTCCAATCCATGTAGATGCACCACAGCTGTGAGTCCTGACGAGCCGCAGGTGATCAGCCTCAGGTGATCAGGGTGAGGTCCTGATAAACTCAGCTACACAGCCACTCAGTCCCAAATGCAAGCCACCTGGAAGGAAAAACAAAAGACAGGACAGAAAACAGAAACAAAAGGCAGCCAGGCCCCCCCAGCCATACAACAGTACCCCACCCTCATGGGAAGCCCCCCGGCGACCACACAAACCTGGCCCAGGAGAAACACCCCCCTCCAGGGACCATGGCTGGAAACCGTATCCGCATTCATCTTCCAACAAACAGAATCTTCATCTAACAGAACGGTTGATGTCTTCTCCTCTGGCTGCATCTTTGCCCTTGTTTCAATCAGTCAGTTAGCACAGGTGTGGCCAGGAGTTCTTGAACCTGTGTGGTCAGCCTTTGTCCAACCATGTTCACAGTCTGATTAGTCATAAAACAAAAAAGACAAACACAAACAACCAAAACACCCCCCCTCCCCAGGGGACTGTCCCATCAAACCCCAGGAAGAGGAGAATAGAAAAACACAACCCAAACTTAAGCTTACAAATAAAAATGCTAACACCCCCCCCTCCCCAGAGGACCGTTCCATCAAACCCCGGGCAGGGGAGAAAAGAAAAACCCAAACTTAAGATAGCAAATAAAAACACTAACACCCCCCCCCCCCCCCAACGACATGTAGGGACCAACACCCCCCAGAGGACATCCCGCCAGCTCCAGGAGTAATAACCACAGCCGAGGTCCGTCTGGGATCCAATGTCACCCACGGGGACTCCCAGCGCCTCCCAGAGGACCATTCCATCAACCCCAGGAGACGCCTCCCCTCATGACCAACGGACCCAGCCCCGGCCGTCTATGGCTAGATGGACCCACAGCCCTTTCCCCCCCAGAGGACACCACAGTCAAACCCTGAGGGCGGAAACTGGGGGGAAAACAAAAGGAGAAAAAAAAACATACAAACAAAACAACCCCAACCCCACCCCCTTGGCGCAGTGGAAACTGGAAGCACGTCCAGTGTCACCAACCGTGACTATACCCCAGAAGCCAACCGGGAGGAGTGGAACAGCGGTTATGGCAGACGGCACAAAACGGCGCCACTCCTCCGACTTCCAAACCAGCCACCAGCTGCGGGTATATCCCACTGCCCCAAACCTCAACCACGCCGATGGCAGATGGCTCAAAGGCACGCTGAAGCCGGAGGTGGAACAGGGAATCAACAAACAAAAACACCCACCCCCCCCCCCCAGGTGCAGAGGTTACCTGGGAAATGCCCAGCATAACCAAACTGCACCACTCCAGCAACGCCGACACTACGGCTCACCCGGCTGGAGCCAGAGGAGAAGAGAGGGAACAAAAAGAAAATACCCCAAACCCCCCCCCTCCCCTCCCGGGTGCAGAGGTTACCTGGGAAACGCCCAGCATAACCAAACTGCACCACTCCAGCAATGCCGACTCTACGGCTCACCCGGCTGGAGTCAGAGGAGAAGAGAGGGCATAACAAAAAACAAAACAAAAAAAAAGAAAAAAGAAAAAACTACCCAATTACCCCCCCATGACCCCCCAGGGGACCGTCCCATCAAACCCTGGGAGGTGAAACTGAAAGAAATAAAAAGAAAGACTAACAGACTAACATAAAGTTGCTTGGGTCCTTTTTTTTGCTCCAGACAGAACTGCAGGGTCACGACCCCAGACACTAAATAGTGTACAAATAAAAACCCCACACAAAAACCAACTCAAAAAACACCCACACAAAATGAACACACACAAAACTAATAAGTGATTTATACCGTCAAGCTCAAACAAATGGAACACACCTGTTCCAACTTAAGAGCTTGACGGTAATGTGACTCAGTCACCAAAAGAGGGAGCCAAAGTGCTAAAAATGAAAAACCCCCTTTGGTAACTGAGAAAACAAACTCATGCTGCCTTTCTGTGCGCAGCTCTGTGTAACACACAACCAAAAATGTGATTTAACTAAATAACACCGGAGCTGACACAACAGACGCAGTAGTTATCTTCATCCGGGGAAACGGGGCTACGACTGTCACACGGGAAGCACAGCGACCCGTGCCACAGAGCTCCGCCGTGCGCGTGCACCCATTACAGACACACTCTTGCAGCTCCCGTTTAAACCTCTTATCCGGTCGGAGCGTGACGCGAAGCCGTCACCAGTCACACTCCACCACGACCCTCGGATAAGGCACACACAGGAACACGGCTGCATGAGCGCTCAAATCAGTATTCAGTAATGGGTTCTCCAACGCGCACCATCCGGGGGGAGAGCACCCGCAACTGATCCGGATAACTTCTGAACGTCTGCTGCCGCCTTCCCGGCGCGTTACCGTCTCTGCTACCGCTGGGTCCGTGATGTTTGGCCAGAGACTACTGTTATGTGTCGGACGCAGCCCGGAGAACCGACCAGCGTTTGAAGGACCCAGTATAAAATAAGCAGAGCACGGTACAAAGGATAACAGAGTTTAATGAACATAACAGTGCTGTGAAAAAATACAAACAAATAAGTGCGCGGTCTGGCGTGGCGGATTTGCGGTGTGGTCCCAGCAGCACAAAACGGTCCGGAGCCAGAACCAGTTCGGACCCAAGGACCCCGCCGACACCCCCCCCCCCCCCAGGTGGCCGCGACAAACCGAGTCTGTGAAAGAAGGAATCCTTATGTGAGTCCACACTCAACACACAGAGAGACCACTCAAAGGTGTACAAACAGCAAACACTTCCTGGCTTAATTGCAAATCAGCTTCCCACCCTGCAGGCATAGAACACCCTGTTCACAAAACTCCACTGCAGTGGAAGCTGATTTAAACGACCAACATACAGCTCAATATAATAAAGGTGTGAGGGACACCACATTTACTGACCGTATAAATGTTAGTCACAAAATCTAACGTACCTCAGGAAGTGTGCTGACGAGCGTGAGACCTCACCCCCTCCTCTTTCACAGACCATGCATCAAACCTGGACGTTCTCTGCATCCACTGATGATGAGATGGCTCTTGAGACGACGATCTCACCCGTCTGGTCACAAGGTCGAGTCTCTGGCAAATACACACTGTGTACTCCAGTCTTAAATGCCACCATGTTCCAATCCGTGTAGATGCACCACAGCTGTGAGTCCTGACGAGCCGCAGGTGATCAGCCTCAGGTGATCAGGGTGAGGTCCTGATAAACTCAGCTACACAGCCACTCAGTCCCAAATGCAAGCCACCTGGAAGGAAAAACAAAAGACAGGACAGAAAACAGAAACAAAAGGCAGCCAGGCCCCCCCAGCCATACAACACATCTTGCTGTTAGAGCTCAACCCTTTTGAAGCCCTCCTTAACTCCAGCAGCTGTGGTCCTCAGCCAGTTCTTCCCAGGTATCCGTGTTGATGCCAGTCTGCTTGAGGTCTCTCTTGCAGACATGCTGAAAGTGCAGATTAGGACGTTCACATGGTCTGGGGCCACTGGCGATCGCTTCATACACTGTCTTTTGGGATGCAGCCATGATCCATGCGGTTGCAGGTGGCCAAACCACCACAGGCGTCTTTGAGTTAGGAGAGCATGGCTGCTTGGTATCCCTATATGGTTGAGGATCTCTTTGGCACTTTGTACAGCTATACGATGCCTTTGATCCATCTGAGGCAGCAAAGGTGGAAGCTCTTCAGCCTTTTCTCCTGGGTGGAGTAAGTTGTCCATGCCTAGCTGCTGTGTAGTGGAGTGCTGAGGATGCAGGCCTGGTACACATGGAGGATTGTGTTGATTGTCAGCATGGCATTGGTCCACACAGTCTTCTTGAGTCTGGACATGACAGCTGCAGCTTTGATGATCCTGGTGCTGATTTCTTTTTCCAGGGACAGGTTACTTGTTGCAGTTATACAGCTTCATGATGAAGTGGTATAGAGGAGGATTTTCTTAAACAGAAGACCTGAAAGTTCAGCTACAAATTGCCAGAAGGAACATTTGAGATGCAAGCCTAGTTTTGATCTGTTTTGGTGAAAGACTATCCTTCTCCGCTGTACTCCACTATGAAGCTAAGAGTGGTGATGCAAAATGCAGAATTTGCACTGAGCACAATTTCTCCAATCACAGCCACAGAAGCCTATAACTTCTTCCGGGTTGTCTGGGTGTCTTGGTGGCTTTCCTCACTCTTCTCCTTGCACAGTCAATCGGTTTTTGAGAACTGTCAACTCCATACAGATTTACCATAGAGTGCCGTACTGTTTGTATTTCTTTGTAACTGATGTAAATAAAGTCCAAGACCTATTCAGTAGCAGCTTTACCATCAGAGAGCCTCGTCCACAACTACCACAATAGACTCCAAGCTGTCATTGATGTTAAAAGGGGCAATACATGGAAATTAAGGGGTACAGGGGTATGTAAACCTTTGATCATGGTCATTTGGGTATTTTCTGTTGTCATTATCATTTAAAAAGAGTAAACAATAGTTTGACAATAAAAAGGCTTCACCCAACCACTAACCATGAGTGAAAAAAAAACTTTTTATCATTCATATTCTCTGAGAAATGGCCAAAAAAAAAAAAAAATCTGCGAGGGTATGTAAACTTTTGAGCACAACTGCATCTCAATAAATGACTGTTTTTGTTGCCCTTCTGTTTTTTGTTTTGTTTTTTGTTTTTTGTTTTTTTTTTGTAAAAGAAATGATAAATTTGAAAAGCCTTGCAACTATTAGAATGGCCTAAGCCAGTGGTTCCCAAACTTCACTTGCGTACCCCTTCAGATTTCTGAGTTCAACTCAAGTACCCCCTACTCACCCTTTGATTTTTTTCAATTAAAAAAAAAAAAGGTTATTAGAGAACACATGCTACTACGTTATCATATATTGATTTATTAAAGAATTGCAGAATTATCAGACAACACTTTTGAACCTGGGAATTTTTATTCAAAACTCTTAACTTTTATCAAGTTTTATGAACAGTATTCCAACTCTCCACACTTTTAATGCGAAGGTTGTGCTTGGAAAGAGGCACACAACTCTGTTAGATCTGGTGTAATAGGTGAAAGTCTGAGTCTTCTCTGTGTATACTGCAATGCACCCAAGTGGCATCAGGCGCCGCCGCCTGCACACGCGTAACCACGCCACTGTGCCTCCCTGTCATAGCTTTTGCGCCGTCAGTACATATACCCACACATTGAGTCCACTTAAGTCCATGCGAATTGACAGAGGTGTCCAGCATCGTGAAAATTTCTTCTGCTGTTCTCATTTCCAAAGGTTTACAGAAAAGCATGTCCTCTTTAATTGTCCCTTCATGAATGTATCGCACATACACAAGCAGATGTGCCAGACCTGCAACATCTGTGGACTTGTCCAGCTGTAGTGCATAAAATCCACCTGCAAGTATGTGCTGTAGTAACTGTTTTAGGACATTTTCTGCCATTTCAGAGATCCGCCGAGAGATGGTGTTGTTTGATGAGGGCATTGTCTGAGTAGTTTTTTTAAACTTTTCCCCCAGCATTGTCCCAACTATATCTGAGGCGGCAGGTAATATCAAGTCCTCCACTACAGTGTGCGGCTTACTAGTTTTAGCCACTCTATAACTCACCGTGAAGGATGCTTTTAGTCCATTCTTGCGATCATTATCCGTCTCCCTTAAACACGTTTTACTTGTATGAAGGGATTTCAGTTGCCGCTCAAAATAATTCCATGGCTTGTCTTTCAAATGGGAATGATTAGTTTCTAAATGTCTTCTCAACAATGAAGGCTTCATCGAATTATGAGACAGTACTCTTGCACAAATAACACACTGTGGTCGGGAAAATCCACCAGTATTGATAGAAGTAAATCCCAGGGAAATGTAGCTCTCATCATATCAAGTAGTGGTCAAAGTAGTGTCTGGCGTATTATTGTCGCTGGCTGGTGCATCCTCTACTGTTGACCTGGGGGTTGTAACCACCAATATCTCTCTGGATGGAGATTTTTTCTTTTTTAGCCATCTGTCCATTTTAGCTGCCTCAACTTTGTCGAGCCAATGCGGCATTGATTGACAGGTGTTGGATTCATCACTCTCGGAAGTCACACCTATCGTCCTGCCCTACTGCTTTGACAATGCAATAATTTTGTTGAACACTAGATGGTAGTATTTTCATGTGTATTATTTGGTAGCCCGAGAGTCTATTTGTCTATTTATGTGTAGTATAAATCTTTGTTGTTGTTTTTTGTTTTTTTTTTCAAAATTTCTCGCGTACCCCCTGCACTCCCCTCACGTACCCCCAGGGGTACGCGTACCCCACTTTGGGAATTCCTGGCCTAAGCTTTGGGTCACCCCTCTGAGTCTGGTCTGCTTGAGGTTTCTTCTTCATTATCACCAGGGGAAGGTTTTCCTGACCACTGTCACCTGTGTGCTTGCTCAGGAGGTTGGTAAGGTTGGACCTTACTTGTGTGAAGCCCCTTGAGGCAGTGTTGTTGTGATTTGGCACTATATAAATAAAATAATTTGAATTTAATAAATTGAGTACAGCTGGATGGACAAGACACTTTGCAGAAGTATCTTACTATGTTTTATTTATTTGTGATTGCTTGGCAGATGTCTTAATAATTAAAACATGAGAAGATGCAACAAAGAAAATGTTGCATATAGGAACAAAGAAATGTTGCTATATATGATCGGCCTCCAGCACAAACCATTTATTAGTTTACAAACCTTTTTAACTTAACTGAACAGGTGTTTATTGTTGTTAGTGGTCTTCATACTTTATAGGGAATTTAAAATCTGACTGATGGTCCATGAAATGTCCAGTCTAGCTTGACTTTTTTTTTTCTTTTTAAGCAGCAGTGTTTTTTACATGATCCTCCTTGTTTCATCTTCAGTGATTGTTTGGTTGAGCATGTCGGCGATTGATTTTTGTCCAGAGCTGTACTTTGACTTGTGAAAACAGCTTCCAAACAAGCCAACCGTCAGATTAGACTACACACAGATTCTGGTCTTCAGAGGTTCTCTGCTTGCACCGTGTTCAATCACTGATCAGCCTTTTCCTCCTAAACCTGCTCCTCGTGCAGCCGTCTCTCCGGCATAGCATCCACACCTCAATGCCAAAACATCGCTTTATCTCTTTCTACAAGTTAAAACATCAATAGAGCTGATCTTGAAGCCTAATACCTCTGTTCTCTATCTTTCTTCCTTTGATATATCACGCCAAAATGCCAGAGGCTGGTGTTCCTGCACAGAGACACGTGGAGGAGGTGTGTGTTTGTAGAGAGCAGGTAGTGGGTAGTTTGACTTCACTTTTAATATATAGATGAGAAAGTGACTTAGTATTTTTTATTGTCACTTGGATAATCTACCATCTTTGTTTTGGTGAAAATACACGGGATATACAACCCCTGGCAAAAATTATGGAATCACCGGCCTCGGAGGATGTTCATTCAGTTGTTTAATTTTGTAGAAAAAAAGCAGATCACAGACATGACACAAAACTAAAGTCATTTCAAATGGCAACTTTCTGGCTTTAAGAAACACTATAAGAAATCAGGAAAAAAAAATGTGGCAGTCAGTAACGGTTACTTTTTTAGACCAAGCAGAGGGACAAAATATGGAATCACTCAATTCTGAGGAAAAAATTATGGAATCATGACAAACAAAAGAACGCTCCAACACATCACTAGTATTTTGTTGCACCACCTCTGGCTTTTATAACAGCTTGCAGTCTCTGAGGCATGGACTTAATGAGTGACAAACAGTACTCTTCATCATTCTGGCTCCAACTTTCTCTGATTGCTGTTGCCAGATCAGCTTTGCAGGTTGAAGCCTTGTCATGGACCATTTTCTTCAACTTCCACCAAAGATTTTCAATTGGATTAAGATCTGGACTATTTGCAGGCCATGACATTGACCCTATGTGTCTTTTTGCAAGGAATGTTTTCACAGTTTTTGCTCTATGGCAAAATCATTATCATCTTGAAAAATGACTTCATCATCCCCAAACATCCTTTCAATTGATGGGATAAGAAAAGTGTCCAAAATATCAACGTAAACTTGTGCATTTATTGATGATGTAATGACAGCCATCTCCCCAGTGCCTTTACCTGACATGCAGCCCCATATCATCAATGTCACCTTTATAAATCTCATTGGAACGGCACCAAACAAAAGTTCCAGCATCATCACCTTGCCCAATGCAGATTCGAGATTCATCACTGTTCACGATTGCTTTTCCTTAGCCCATTGTAACCTTGTTTTTTTCTGTTTAGGTGTTAATGATGGCTTTCGTTTAGCTTTTCTGTATGTAAATCCCATTTCCTTTAGGCGGTTTCTTACAGTTCGGTCACAGTCGTTGACTCCAGTTTCCTCCCATTCGTTACTCATTTGTTTTGTTGTTCATTTTCGATTTTTGAGACATATTGCTTTAGGTTTTCTGTCTTGACGCTTTGATGTCTTCCTTGGTCTACTAGTATGTTTGCCTTTAACAACCTTCCCCTGTTGTTTGTATTTGGTCCAGAGTTTAGACACAGCTGACTGTGAACAACCAACATCTTTTGCAACATTGTGTGATGATTTACCCTCTTTTAAGAGTTTGATAATCCTCTCCTTTGTTTCAATTGACATCTCTCGTGTTGGAGCCATGATTCATGTCAGTCCACTTGGTGCAACAGCTCTTCAAGGTGTGATCACTCCTTTTTAGATGCAGACTAATGAGCAGATCTAACAGACCTCGTATAGTTCTGTCCATCTCTATGTAAGAAGAAGAGGATGACGTGAATCTTCCACAGCAGCTCTCTGAAAATTGGTGAGACAAAACTCAAATGGCTGAATTTTGTATGTGTGTATTTTGTATACAACCCCTGGCAAAAATTATGGAATCACCGGCCTCTGAGGATGTTCATTCAGTTGTTTAATTTTGTAGAAAAAAAGCAGATCACAGACATGACACAAAACTAAAGTCATTTCAAATGGCAACTTTCTGGCTGTAAGAAACACTATAAGAAATCACAAAAAAAAGATTGTGGCAGTCAGTAACGGTTACTTTTTAGACCAAGCAGAGGAAAAAAATATGGAATCACTCAATTCTGAGGAAAGAATTATGGAATCACCCTGTAAATTTTCATCCCCAAAACTAACACCTGCATCATATCAGATCTGCTCGTTAGTCTGCATCTAACAAGGAGTGATCACACCTTGGAGAGCTGTTGCACCAAGTGGACTGACATGAATCATGGCTCCAACATGAGAGATGTCAATTGAAACAAAGGAGAGGATTATCAAACTCTTAATAGAGAGTAATTCATCACGCAATGTTGCAAAAGATGTTGGTTGTTCACAGTCAGCTGTGTCTAAACTCTGGACCAAATACAAACAACATGGGAAGGTTGTTAAAGGCAAACATACTGGTAGACCAAGGAAGACATTAAAGCGTCAAGACAGAAAACTTAAAGCAATATGTCTCAAAAATCGAAAAATGTACAACAAAACAAATGAGGAACGAATGGGAGGAAACTGGAGTCATCTGTGACCGAACTGTAAGAAACCGCCTAAAGGAAATGGAATTTACATACAGAAAAGCTAAACGAAAGGCATCATTAACACCTAAACAGAAAAAAACAAGGTTACAATGGGCTAAGGAAAAGCAATTGTGGACTGTGGATGACTGGATGAAAGTCATATTCAGTGATGAATCTCGAATCTGCATTGGGCAAGGTGATGATGCTGGAACTTTTGTTTGGTGCCTTTCGAATGAGATTTATAAAGATGACTGCCTGAAGAGAACATGTAAATTTCCACAGTCATTGATGATATGGGGCTGCATGTCAGGTAAAGGCACTGGGGAGATGGCTGTCATTACATCATCAATAAAGTTTATGTTGATATTTTGGACAATTGAAAGGATGTTTGGGGATGATGAAATCATTTTTCAAGATGATAATGCATCTTGCCATAGAGCAAAAACTGCAAAAACATTCCTTGCAAAAAGACACATAGGGTCAATGTCATGGCATAGGGTCAATGTCAATGAGCAGATCTGATTTGATGCAGGTGTTAATTTGGGGGATGAAAATTTACAGGGTGATTCCATAATTCTTTCCTCAGAATTGAGTGATTCCATATTTTTTTCCTCTGCTTGGTCTAAAAAAGTAACCGTTACTGACTGCCACAATCTTTTTTTCTTGATTTCTTATAGTGTTTCTTAAAGCCAGAAAGTTGCCATTTGAAATGACTTTAGTTTTGTGTCATGTCTGTGATCTGCTTTTTTTCTACAAAATTAAACAACTGAATGAACATCCTCTGAGGCCGGTGATTCCATAATTTTTGCCAGGGGTTGTAGTTGAGAGGTGGTCTACTGCCACCTCTAGCAAGATCTCAAGGAGACACTCACACTCACTCATCTTCAACTGCTTATCCAGGATCGGGTCACGGGGCTGATTTATTCAGAACCACGTAGGCTGGAATCTGTTGCTTTATATTGGACGCAGAATTGAAAACCTGAGTTAATACTGCTCACTAAGTTTTTACAATGAATTCAGCTCCCAGAAAAGTGCAAATTACTTAATTTAGACAAGTGATATAACAAATTACCCCAGATTAATTAATACATACTCAATATTTCAAGTAAAGACAAATTTAGGGTTTACAGTGTAGAGAGGCGAGCAGCTGGCTGGGGTCATGGTGCCTCAGTGTGTTGAATAACTAATGAAAGGTTTATGGATGCACAGCATGACTCTTTTCTGAACAGGGGGCAGAAGGAGGACACGCCTTGTCTGGCTGCTCACGCCTTCCTGGTCTGTCTGGTGAAAAATTGGCATTTAACAAGTTCTCCCAGAACATAGGGCCAAAGTCCTTCAGTTAACAAGCTCATTATTTCACATTGTTTTCCCCCTTGCTCCTCCTACACAGTGGTGGCAGGGAAAAGGAATGTTTGATGTGTGTCTCTGTTGAAGTTACACAAGGTCCTTTGAAAGGGAAAAGACAATAATGCTGCTGCTAACTGCTAATGATGTGACCCTTGCTCGTGTGTATCCTTGTAATAATGCCGGGTTGTGCGCATGAATATTCAGTGGCTTTGTTTCTGAAGGTGGATGTTGAAGGTTACCAAAAGGGGACGTTCGACAGTTTTCAACTTGAGCTCTATTTTTAGGCATTTTGGGGGTCATCTTTTCACTCAGGACAAAAACAGAACTGATCAGCACATTATTCATTCAGAACACAAACACTGTCACAGGCTAACCAGCTAATAAATGTAATAGCACAGGGTAAGCTAAACACTGCTCCTTGTCACCACTGAACAGGTGAAAATGTCATTACAAGTGTCTGGTAACACAGAGAGGGCCCCTGCAGGGGTAACCATGTTTAGCTCTCTGAATGTAAAGAAACCTTTTAAGATAATAATAATGACTTGGATTTATAGAGCGCTTTTCAAGTTGCATTATTCATTCACTCGCACATTCACACACATTGGTGGTGGTAAACTACAAGATGTCCAATTATACAGGGAGCTGCTTACCTTAGCCTAGCTGTCATTGCTCAGTGTTGTCTTTAAGAGGTTGTGCCTTAGTTCTTGTCCACACAGAAACAGAACTTTCCCTATATGACTTTTTTCTTTGTCATTTTCAAATATGTTTTCCATAAACACGGGACTGTTTCAAGAAATATCTGCATACGTGTGAAGTACTAAAAATGACTGAACGCTATTGTATATATGCCAAGCCTGTATCTGGTGCTGTAATGCTCTGTTAACCCCCAAAACGTGAATCAGCTGCACATCATGAATTATGGAGAATTGCAAAACGTGAATACTGAAAAAATATCTCCTGAAACGTGAACGCACATCTCGCAAAACATGAATTTCTTCACGATTTGGCATAGGTGCTTGGCTGAGGAGCTGATGGTGCGAAGCTACCATCTGTAGGATTATGACTGCATGCCTCATACCTACATTGCACCACGATGTGTCGCGCCACCCCTCGACTCACGCGTGCATTAGACTCTTTCAAGTTCCGTATTAGTGGGTGAACAATCCAGTGCTTAGTGAATTCTGCTTAAATGATGATAGGAAGAGTTGACATCGAAGGACAAAAGTGACATCGCTATGAATGCTTGGCTGTCACAAGCCAGTTGTCCCTGTGGTAACTTTTCTGACACCTCCTGCTTAAAACCCAAAAAGTCAGAAGGATCGCGAGGCCCCGCTTTCACGGTCTGTAGTCATACTGAAAATCAAGATCAAGTGAGCTTTTGCCCTTCTGCTCCACGGGAGGTTTCTGTCCTCTGTCTTGAGTTTGCCTTAAGACACCTGTGTTACCGTTTGACAAGTGTATTGCCCCAGTCAAACTCCATGCCTGCCACTGTCCCAGGAGCGAGTCACGCCCAGCGTGTCACCAGACGCAGGAGCCCACTTGGGGCTCGCCTCCATACCTTACTGGGTGTAGTGACCCCCCCCCAAAAAAAAAAAACATTTTTGGGAGGTAGGGGTTTGTGATCAAGATTTCCTGAAGGTTGATCCGTAAACTGAAATCCATAAACTACTTAAACTGAAAGAAAATGTATATCATGAATGATATTCATGTTTTGCAACTTATGTTTTGTGAGACATGCCTGCATTCATGTTTTGTGGGATGTTTTATTCATGGTTTGCAGGAAAGTGATTAGCGGTTCACGGATATTCACAGTTTGCGTAAATTTTTATAAATTGTTTGCGGATAATTCACAATTTGCAGTAGATTCACGTTTTGGGGGTCAACATCTCCCACAAAAAGCAGACAAGAAGATGTGGCACATGCACATAAAGCTGGAGTGCTGTATATAAACACAGAAGAAGATGACATCATCGTTTACCAAAAGTTCCATACTGGTTGTACACACTCATACATTTTGTGATTTATCCAGTGTGGAACTGTTTTCAAAAAGTAGCATTTTAAGGCTGGTCCCATGTGGATGAATTGCTGATACTATACAAAAACATTTGTGAATACACCTAAACTCATGTCTGTGAGGACAGGCCTTTAGAGAGCAAGCCCGTCAGCAACAGTTGACTCATAATATTAGGCTAAAGTAAACAGTTAACCGTATAATCGATCATCTTAAAAAGTTCCTTTGTATTTCGTCATAAGAGTGTACACATGTTTACCTCTTCATGGACCCTCTCCATGCTGCTGGACACTTTTAATGACATTTACACCTGTTCAGTAGTAACAAGAAGCAGTTTAAGGAGTGTTTTAGCTTGCCCCATCAAATAGCATTACTTAGCTGGTTATCCTGTGACGGTGTTTGCATTCTGAACCAATATTGTGAAGATTCATTTTATGTTTGACCCAAGAAAAAAAGAAGACCCCGACATGTCTAAAAATAGATCCAAGGTTGTTGGGGCAGCAAGACTCAAAAGCCACTGACAGTCTGCTTTTAAAACCTGTTCATCAACAAAATTATGATGAAATATCTGAAAATGAAAGCTGTTTTGATGCAGGTACACTGTGTGAAGAGTGGATGTTATAACTCTATGAATTCACTGGAACACTTAAAGGATGCTGCTGCCCATTTTCATGTTTAAGTCCAGCTACTCACTTGACTAAACTTGGGAAGAAACATCTAATTTTTTTGTCAAAGAATATAAGAAAAAAAAAAATTTGTTAATCTACTTTCCACTCTACAGCTGTATGTGGAAATAGTAAACTGAATTTTCTGCATCTCACAGAACAGAACCTCATGAATTTATCCGTGTTTCACTGCACAGCAGGGAAAATCAATGGCATAGTTATACTGAGTGGAATTGACTGAGTGTGAAATTGCAATAAAACACCAACTATTACTTTCAGACAAACACATACTACAGTGATAAATGGTGTTTACAAATCCCTTTGAAATTCAGTCTGCCTTCTATATTACTAGTTTCACTGAATCACGTTGGTTCCATGAAATGTATGTAATTGAGACGTGTTACTTGATAGTTTAACATTTACGTATAAGGCAGAATTCAACCCTTGATAATAAAGTATTGAGGCATGGATTTTATACATTAAATAAATCCATGTCAGTTTCTTTTGATATCAAGAGCCCTCAGAGAATCAGCACACAGGGTTTTCATTGCCTTTGGTCTAGTTTAGCGTTGTTGCATTTTGCATGTGCTTTTTCTCAATTCTGTCCAGGGGCGTAGGCAGAAATCACAAAATGGGTGGGCCCAGAAAAAATCAGACGGGCGCAACCTTTGGGGTTGTAGGTAAGGTGTAGGTATTATAATACACCGTTTCAAAAAGTGTGCCTTGTTTGGACATCGCAAGCAACGTTATCACTTAGCCTACAGCACTGGCAAAGTGAGCACACAGACACAACACGTCAGACACAAGTACTCTTCATGGATAATGCAAGCCCCCCCCCCCACACACACACACACACACACACATTCAGTGCAAGTCTGGTAGCCTACTTGGCTCCGCCTAAACCCAAAACGTCAATAGGTATTTAAATAAGGCATTGTTTCAAAAATGAATTCCAAGTTTAATGATGAACACATCTCAGCCAACTGCACAGACGCTGTGTGCACAGTTATACAGACGCAAAGTGTCAGACACAAGCACCCCATGGACAATGCATGCAGCAACGCAACGCTTAGTCATGTAAAGTTCTTTAAAAAAAATTCAAAATATATCCGCAACATGAAAACAGGTTGGCTCGGCGGCCAAATTAAAAACCATCAGAACGGACACCAACATGATTTGTGGCAGTTGCAATATAATAATAACAATTAGGCCTATTTAGAAGAAAAAGTAATTCATGGTCTCACACTTACATTTGATGAATCCTTTTAATGCTCCAGCAGGAGACGACGGGGTTTTTGTTGAACTCTCTTCTCACGTCATCATAGACCAACGATTCACTCAGTTTTCTTTCAAGGGAGAGTGCATTCAGTCTGTGAGTCAACATGGATGTTCTGGTGGATGTTTTTATCCCATTAACAGTAGAAAACAGCCGTTCGACGGTGCATGTTGTTATTGGCATTGTGATGAGGGCCCACAGAAGACTATTTATTTGAGGAAAAATGTGCTCCCTCGTTTATCGTGGGAGTTACGTTCAAAAATAACCCGCGATAAACAAAATCCGCGAAGTAGTCAGCGTTATTTTTTACAATTATTATAGATGTTTTAAGGCTGTAAAACCCCTCACTACACACTTTTCTCAAACAGGCATTAACATTTTCTCACTTTTCTCTCCTGTGTAAACACTCTTTTTCTTCTGGGCGAGAAGATTATAAACAGACACACGCAGAACACAATGCGCAGCTCTCCCTTCGCTCACTGCCTCCGGAGGTACGGATGCAGGACCCGCAAAGAATCCAAGTCCTCTCTCGGTGGCCACGGAGCTCTGCGGCTGCGGTCAACATCCAGATCAAAACAGCAAGCGTATCTCAGGACCTGTTGCCAGATTTGGCGCAATTCCGCACAGCAGACAGGAGGAGGTGGCCTGCAGCTGCATTTACTGAGCCCGCAGAAAGCGCATCGGAGGCAGTGAGAGCAATCGCGGTGATGCCGACCGGTGCCTCCGAACGGCCCGCCTGATAAGGACGCAGAACACAATGCGCCGTTTAAAAAAAAAATGCATTCAAAATTGCACTAAAAAAATCAGCGAAACTGCGAGGCCGCGAAACGTGAACTGCATTATCGTGAGGGACCACTGTACTCTGAAAATGAATTAATAAAAATCACAGAAGATGAACCAGATTTTTTTGACAAAATTTATTATTTGTCGCTCAGTGCTAATGCAATACCATATCATAGGAATACAATGAGGCAACGACAGGTGACTGTCGAATGTCGACTCAGCCTTCTCATTGGATGGGGTGGGCCTGGCTGACAAGTGGGCGGGCCCAGGCCCATCCAGGCCCACCCTTGGCTACGCGTAAGATTCTGTCCATTCAGGCATGACGTAACTGTAGGTGAGGCCCCGGTCTGCAGATAATTACCTTTGGAAGGGTTGGTGCTGTGGTTGGTACTTCTTCACTGTAAAACACTCTGCAAAGCTCAACACACCAAGAGATCTTTTGTTTCCAAAAAGATGCAGCTGCCGCCTTCCATTAAAGGGTGGTACACATGACAGAGTGTTTTTTTGGGGGGGGGGCTGTTGGGTTAATCGTCATCATGGTAGAAGATAAAACTCAAGATTCAAACAACTTCAGACAAGAATACAGCAATTAATCCACAATTATTACGAGTTGAACGTAATAATGGCACACATCAGAATTAAAACAACCGCACACATACATTTGATTGTTTATGTATGCTAAACTTTGAAACAGTCCATCGTCCGAATTGAGGCAATGTGAGTGTGGGTTGCAGCAGCTTTATGCCGTGCAACCAAGCTTGGGGGGTGGAGGTGGGCGGTTGCTGCAGCCCTGCTGCACAGTCTCCCAGAGTGTGAAGGCAGTGGCAAGTGCGGAGGCCGGCGTGGGGGGTGGGGACAGAAACACAAGGAGGGGTGGGGGGGGGCATGCATCCTTGTGTGCAGGTGGTTCATATCAGTCCCTGTCCGTGTGTGTGTAGAGTCTGTCGGGCAGATGGGAAAGGGAGCCTTGTGCGTCACCAGGGCCTTTGAAATCTTCTGGAGGAAAAACAAGTGGGGCATTTTAACCTTCGGTAGCTGATAAGGCTGCTGTGTTTGGGTTAGGCAGAGAAGCACAGAGCCAAATGTGGCTTCTCTTAACTGTACAGATCCAGTTGTGTAAATGAATATTCACTGGTCTCCTACATCAATACCTTTGCAGGGCAGACAGTTGCTCCGATATGCATTCCAACTTGTGTTTCAGTTCAAGAGTTAACACAGACGCAAACTATTAAAGAACACCTTGTCTCTGGAAGATGGTGACTGGTGTGGTACTGAAAGGTCAGCCCCATCACAGCAGCACACAGGTCCAAAACTGAATTGGTTGATGACAGTGGGCACGTAGAAAAGTCCTTCTCTTTGAAAGAATGACTATCTTCCACTGTGTGAAATCAACAGATGATCTGAATGAGGCACTGAGAAGTTCAGTGAGGAGCTGGAGTGATTTATTCTACTGAATCAAGTCTAGAGTCATGAGGTCCCTGGACAGAGATATTTGGCAATACTGATGCCGTTACAAGAGAATGTAGATCTAAGTCTTCAGGCTGCTGGTTCTTTCAGCCTTACTATAAAGTTTTGGGAGTTGAACCCTAACCAGTCAACAAAGTCAAGAACTAAATGTCTTTGGTGGTAAGTATCTCCAGAAGATCCTTGGGTACCCCTAGAATGACATTGTGTCAATTGAACGGTTACTTAAAGAGACTCAGATGAGCTATACTACTGCCATTCTGTGGAACTTCAGCTACAGTACAATATTTTGGCCATGTATGTTTCTCTGTGCATGACCCAGCACACACGTGCTTCAGCACTGAGGAAAAAGCCACTGGGATGCCCATGTAACACCTGGGTGTGACAGATAGATGTTTACTTTCCAGAGGTGGGGATGGACCCATTGTCTGTCTACTTGAAGGCCAACCAGGACCCAGGGTGATTTTGTGGCGTTTTGGATGTGGCAACACACAGCACCAACGAATCCTCTCAGACTGGACCATGTTCAAAACAAGATGTGTATTCACTGGAACAAGGGCAATTTCTACTTTACATCTCTGCCAGCCACATGAATTGTTGGTTTGGACAGTTGTGCCAATTAAACTGTTGTATCATTTTCACAAAATGAAGTGATTCTTTTCCATAAAATGGCATTGTTTTCTATAGTGCACCCTGACAAGATGTGAATCCATTGTGGCCAAATATCTACATAAAGACAAAAGGAGTTTGTGCTTGTACAATACTGAAGCTTTGATCATCATTTTTTTATGTTTATCTTACTAGCTGTATCTTGTAAACGTACCTGGTTGGGATTTTAAAGAAATGGCTAAAGTCTACAATATTCAGCAACAATACTTTGAAACTATTTGGTGAGTGTGTGAATTTGGCACCCTGTAATTTGGCTGTACAAAATCATAAAGTATTTAAGAAATAATGTTATGAATAAAACACGAAAGGAACTTTTGCCAAAGAACTTGGAAAGGGGGGCATGACACACAGGATTAAACTTGTTAAGATGGCAGAGGTATTTGTTGTTTTCCTATTTACGGTGAAATGTCTTAAGTTTGCTTTCACCTAATGCACACCGCTTCTTCCCACTCCAAGATTGCATTTTTACACATATCTTTTTTTTTTTTACTTATTTTTATACAGTATAAATCTGCTGCAGATAATAATTATGAAGAATCGTTACAGATCAGAGCTGATACTGTTAGAGGAGTTTTGATAACTGCTTCTTCCACTTTAACTGTTTCACAGAAAATTAATTTCCACATTTTAGCATTACTCTGTAATTGCTGACAATTTCCACCAATTAGTTTGCAGTTTGGTGGAGAACACATGTAGTTACAAATGCAGAACATCATACCCAAGATGTGCTTCATGCGCAGATGCACAAAGCAGATTTCAGATGCAAGAAAATATCAGCTTGTCTTATCACTGCATGTGCTAATTCAGTCAGAGACATTTGCATCAAATTCTTCCACACTGAGTGTTGCAAATGGTTATGCAGTTCCAGTTAACAGACATTACTTGGCTCTTTGAGAAGTTGAATCTTTTGAAGATCTTGCAAAGAATCCAAGCAGCATTGAATATTTTTCAGAGAGAGCTGATCCTGAGCATTTACATTGACATTGTTTAGCTGTTTATCGTCCACGTAACCATGCCACAGCTTAAAGTACATAACAAGAAGGAGATGGAAGGGAATTTCCTTACGGCCACTGGAGTGAATGTAAACACATATTAACCCTCAAGCGACTGAGTGGGGTCATTTATGAGCCCAGGCATATATTTTTGTGCACCATTTTTCTAATTTTAATTGGGAAAAAGTTTCTTAACATAAATTTGTCATCTATTTGCCCTGCATTTGTTCATAGAATTTTGCCAGGATTGGCCGATTCGTGTGGCAAGCAAGGTTGGGTTGGATTACTTTGAAAGAATACATGTGGATTACATGTATGTATGTACATACATTTGGATTACTTGTAATCTGATTACTTTTGGATTACATTTCAAAGTAATCCTACCCCCACCTTGGTGGCAAGTATAATCCAAACTTGTGCAGGGTCACTTATGACCCTCCAGGAAGATCAATGAGATTTTCGACATTATATTTTACTGCTATATTGCTATTCAGCAGAACTAGAATAGCAAGATTTACAGATGCACAAGCACTGAGGCTGATTCTTAATGCCCAGAGGGAGGATGAAAAGGATGATGGACAAATATATGAGAGAGTGAAATAAATATGAAGAACCCTAAAACAATCATCTATATAGAAGTATTCCAATATAAAGCCAATGGGGTTATAAATAATCCCACTCAGTCATATTAGTCGCTAAAATAACTTGGTCACTTGAGGGTTAAATAGACTGTTTCAACCTTCTGAGGTCAAATCTCTGTTTCCTGCCAAGTTTTGATTAATAAGTCAGTGATGAAACGTCACAGCGACTTTATTCGGCCACTTCCTGAAATTACCACGTTTCAATTCTTGTTCTAGACTGTCTTTACCTTACAGCCAATCTTAGAGCCTAGAGAGGATCACATAGCGCTCTCTCTCTCTCTCTCTCTCTCTCTCTCTCTCTCTCTCTCTCTCTCTCTCTCTCTCTCTCTCCCTGCTGCTTCACCAGGCTCATTCAGAGCCCAACACATTCAAATTGTCACTAAACCCTCAGAAATGCAAAAAATAAATAAATAAATAAATAAATAAAAAATAAGTTCTGTCATCCTCAAAACAGTTTTTACTTTTTAATTTAGTCCTACAGACAAAGTATTTCAGGATCTATACCACCACCACCCCACCCCCAGCTCGCCGGCACAGAGCAAATGGTCATTTTCATTCAATGACAGATATTTGTGGACATTTCTAGATTGAGGTAATCCACACTAGCTGTAAATGATGAGTGACTTTACAAGTCCCTCTAGCTTCCCCCTTGTTTTCACTCAGGGTCTAATCTGGCACAAGTTTTAAACCCGATGTCCTTCCTGACCCAAGTCCACATTACATGTAGAGATGTGGCAGGGGTGGGATTTTTAACTAGGAACCTTGACCAGTAGGTGCCTTTATTGATAGGGGCCACCACCCCTATCAATAAAGATTTGAAGAATTTTCAAAAAGTGTGTTTAATTTTACATTCTTCTTGACAAATATTATACAAATAATGAATGTTTTTGAGTTCAATGGTAGGAATATTTCATGAGGTGAAAGCTGGAACACACCATTCAATGAGGCAAAGCCAAGTTGAATGGTGTGTTCCAGCTTTCACCGAATTAAATATTTGTTCCACTGAAAGAATGTAAAGACATTCATTATTTGTTTTATATAACAGCTAAAATAGATCATTGTCATTTGACATTTTATTAATTTATAAACAACAGAAAAGCGACTTACATTTTGGTGTTCCACTGCTGCTAAAGTCCAAATTGTGACGTGTGTGCACTGACTTCGGACTTCCATAAAAAAAAAATAAAAAAGACTTTGTGTAATTCTTCAGTCCAGCCAAAAATCATGTCAGTTTTTCATCTGACCAACTCTTCATACATCCAGATGGCTTACAGCAAAGTGGATTGTGTGTGTGTGTGTGTGTGTGTGTGTGTGTGTGTGTGTGTGTGTGTGTGTGTGTGTGTGTGTGTGTGTGTGTGTGTGTGTGTGTGTGTGTGTGTGTGTGTGTGTGCACAAGGACATGCGCGAGTGGACAAGGACATGTGCATGCGTGTGCATGTGTGTGTGTGTGTGCACACGTGTGCGCACGTGTGCAGAGTACAATGGTACCAAATGCATGGAACCAAAGTTGCAAACTGCACTCTAAATGCAATGCAACACAAATGGGATCAATTAATCCATGTCATGTGACATACAAACTCAGCCGTTATATAAATAACACATAATCTGAAAGCTCAGATTGATGTGAACATTTTGATATGGAAGTCATGGTCATTATATTCACTCTCATCTTCAACCGCTTTTCCGGGTTCGGGTTGCGGGGGCAACAGTTCCAGCAGAGGACCCCAGACTTCCCTTTCCCATGCCACATTGACCACTTTTGACTGGGGGATCACAGTATAATGGGCATAATACTTTTAAAAAAAAGTACATATCACGAGTAAATAAAATGTCAAATGAGCTGACTATTCTAAATACATAAAGAATTATGAAATTATTGATGCATTGCATTTTATTTTTGGTACCATGTGCCCTGAGAAATTAAGTCATAAACATGGGGAATTCGACCATATGAACATCAATCAATCAATCAATTTTTTTTTTATATAGCGCCAAATCACAACAAACAGTTGCCCCAAGGCGCTTTATATTGTAAGGCAAGGCCATACAATAATGATGTAAAACCCCAACGGTCAAAACGACCCCCTGTGAGCAAGCACTTGGCTACAGTGGGAAGGAAAAACTCCCTTTTAACAGGAAGAAACCTCCAGCAGAACCAGGCTCAGGGAGGGGCAGTCTTCTGCTGGGACTGGTTGGGGCTGAATACATAAAAATAAGAAAAATAATATGACCCTTTGACCTCTTAAAATAGGTCAGGGTTAGCCATCTTTGAACTTGTCCAAGGTGTATGTCCCAAGAATGTTCCCTGTGAATTTGAAGACCCTGGCGGGAATTGGAATGGACTTATGCTCATAGGTGTGATTGGCTTAGGACAAAAAAGCAGGTCACTCAACCCTTTTATTTGTTATTCATGTGAATTTTAGTTCAAATGTTTTGCCTATCTTCTAGTCCATTGTTTTTCTAGTCCTAATTTCGGTGCTAGATTTGTTGTTGTGTGTACATACCTATAGGTATACAGTTGTTATTTACGCTGAACAGAAATATAAACACAGGACTTGTTTTTGCTCCCATTTTTCATGAGCTGAAGTCAAAGACCTAAAAAATTTGCTATATGCATATATATATATATATATATATATATGTGTGTGTGTGTGTGTGTGTGTATGTACAATAATCATGCTGTCTAATCAGCATCTTGATATATATGTGTGTGTGTGTGTGTGTGTGTGTGTGTGTGTGTGTGTGTGTGTATTTACATTAATTATTAAGATCCTGTTGTCTTATTTACAATTTGTACATGTTCAGTCAAGCCTCTCTGTTTTGACATGTGATAATTTCACAAAGACCACAATGGAAATAAGTGTTTATGCTTGATATATTAACCAATGTATGTTTATATTGATGTTACAGAATAAACTCAATCATTCAATCATAAACAATATTTTATTTACCTTCTAACAGCGTCTGCAGGAGGGCATGCATGTGCACATATCTGAGCTTTTCAAAAGAACGGACGTTACCTTTGATTGCGTGTGATGCACGTCCACACTGACGTCCGTGAGATGTCTTGTAAATCACTTGAGAGGTGTTATCAGGTTACAAAAACAGGGTTTTCAATTTTAGAAGTGTTTCTTTCTCACGACCTTTCACATAATATGTGAGAAACATGTTAGATTTACACAGAAATGCAGAAGTTTCCACCATGTTGGATTAGCAGCCAGAGAAAGAGACCAGCCAGTGACGTCAAGGTGCCTCTCTACTCTGATTGGTTATGTTTACCAACACCCCCCCTCCCCCATAAGGGCACCTTCACACATAGTACGAATGTGGTTGAATTGCGCATGAATTGCACACGAAGCAGGGATTGTATGCAATACGTGTAAAATCGTAGCTGCCTCCAACACCAACACCTGTTGCTACAACTGTTTGCGCACACCAGTGGCTGAAAGACAGAGAGTGATCTATGAGAGCCCATTCGATCCCTCTTGTGGCAGGTGTCGGCCAAACTCCAGGTGACACACACGCACATCGACCACCGCTTGCTTAGCACTTAGAAAATGTTTGGCCATTTGCAGTATTAGCACAAAAACATTCAGCAGACGATCACTTTTGAGCTGGATGTGAAATTTGTCTAAGTGCCCTCACGAGTGTGGCTTTGCAACACATGCAGCATATGTGTGATTCCCACACTTGCATAAAATGCTGATATATATGCTGCACAGACACGGATCACATGGGGGCCCGACAGGCAGGTCAGAGCGTACACAGCACAGCGAGGTACCACAGACTCACTGACAGCTCACATAACACAGACAGAGAGTGACACGTTGGTGTGTGCACTGAATGGACAGGGGGTGTGTCCACCGACAGAAGCTACTCTGGAGATCTGTGGTTCTGGACTTCTGAGCTGGAGAACACGTACCGTGTTTGGATGGACATGAACGAACAACTGTCCACTGTGATGCGTATGTGTCTGCTTGCTGTCATCACGTGGAAATATATAAAAACATATATTGCTGTTGTGATGGGCTGCAGCAAGTGAGCGCAGAGCGTGTACATTGACAGGCTGTCCCAGGTGAAATGGACCGTCAGATCATAACATGCAGCAGGCGATCTGAATGTCACACCACCCACGTGAGCTCTGTTCCACATGACACGGTGTCTGTCCTGCAGTGCACCGTCCACAAGATACACGTGTCAGGCTGGACACACCCGCGGGGCCGGCTGCACATGCTGCCAACAGCGCACTGCTTCATTCATGTCATTTCATGACTGTACATCTGTGACCATGGGTCACAGACTGTTCATACTTATATTGTCCACTTGATAAGAGGGATTCAATAAAATGTGGTGTTTTTATATGGTGTGTGTTTTTTTTTTAAATACATCCATCTCCTTCTTGATTTCAGGCATTTTTCGGCACCTTTATAGGACAGTGATGGTTCTCAGTGGTAAAGTTTCTGGCTGGCAATCAGAGCTTTTGTAAATTGCACATTCGAATCCCGTGCATGGCATGTATTATTCTTTTTTTTCCACAGCAGCTGTGCAATGTGGTTACACATGTTCCAGCTGCTCGCACCTGTGTTCCTGCTGTGACTGTTCGTGCACACTCGTGCAGGACACCGTCGCGTGCACAAAACCGTCACAGTGGGATCGTTCACACCTGCACGTCGGCTCAGTGTTTTCGTGGTTCACTCATATGAGCTGTTCTGCCGTGATTCGCCGTGATTTGTACTTATTCGTACTATGTGTGAAGGGGCCCTAAAAAAAAGCTGATTTGAATGATTCATGCTGTCTGCCATATGAGCATAACAATAGGAAACAGAATGTGACCTTTTGACCTTTTAAAATAGGCCAAGGTTAGCCATCTGTGTCCAAAGAATGTTCCCGGTGAATTTGAAGACCCTGGCAGTAAAAGGACTGGACGTATGCTGAGCACAGACAGAGGGGCAGACGGACGGACGCAAGGTCTTTGCAATACCTGAGGCAAAGAATATGGCCAATATCAAATTTAGAATTTGATATTGATGCAAATTCCTAAATCATCCAGCAGGTGCCATTGTTTACCAGGTGTCAGCACCAGACATGATGTCTTTTTCATAAATACATATTTCATAATGCCAATATGACACACTAAAACTAACTATTCTGGTAAGCCAAAAAAAAAAAAAAAAACACATGAATCCCATCATGCATTGTGTTCTGAATTTCCTCCCATACACCTTGACACACTGTCAACATAACAAGAGTTGATTTTACTCTTTGGTGTGGCACAGTATTGATGTTCTGCAGTCCTGACACCAAGCGTTTGTGACAAACTGTAGCCAGTCGCACATCGTGTAGTAGGAACCAATTAGACCTTCGGAGATTTCAATTACCACCTTGATGGGGTTTTCAAGATCGATGACTGAGCTGATATCCTGACAAGATGACTGTGGCGACAATGGGCTCACTCTGTTCCATCACTTTGGAACACTGGAACAGTAGACCTAGAAAGATTTTTGCTATTGTTGTGCATGGATCTGTTTCCCTGCATGTTGTCATAAATATTCATGCTTTTCAGATTTGCCAGTGTAAACTCATATCAAAGATTCTCATGTCACGCCGAGCTATCATTAGGGTTAGGAGATCAAATAATGCAGCAGACCCAAAACAAGATGAGGAAATGTCACACATGGCCTTCACCTCCTCCTCCTCCTCCTCCCCACATCTCATTCAAGCTAATGGAGACAAGTAAAGACTCAACATACAAAGCCACACACCAACACAGAGCTCTCCAGCGCATACTAATCTAAAACAACATTTCATCTGGGCGACATGTTTTATTCCCTCTCCGCTGAGCCGTGTTTAAGTGGAGGCTCGGTGCTCTGCAGATCTCATCACTTAGGGAAGGTTGCGGCCTGCATCCACTCACACCCACACACCCCCACCCCACTCCAGTGTGCAGGTTCCTATCACTTCCATCCTTAAATTGGAAGTGGCAGGCCACTCAGACAGAGGTGTCCGTGCTCGCCCCGATCAGCAGCCGTGTAGCCCCACCAAGAGCTGTCAGTCTGATTACACATCAGTGGGATGGGAGAACCTGAGGAAAGCAGATGTCCAGCTGGAGACAGACCACTAAACACATCGTCTGTCCTGCTGCCTCGCACATCTGCCAAAGCACAAAACACCCGTCCCCAAGGCTGCCACAAAACCAATCTCTGTGTCTCCATCACTCTGCAGCTCTACTCTGCAAATTAAACAAACAGCAGCTGTCCTCCCCTCCCGTCTGCAACGTGCATCCATCGTATTTCAAACTGAATCTTTGGCTTGTGTTTTGGTTTTGCAGATTTTCTTTCTTCTTTCTTTCCTTTATTGGTCTCCTTCAGGGGAGCAAATGTTGAATATTTTATCTCCAGAGTGGAAAAGGAGGGATACTAGAATGTGTTCTCTGTTCATACGTCAGTCTATTTGTTCAGTTGTGCTTCCATCCTGGATCCCGCAGGAGGAGTTACAACATAAACTACCGAACAGAACCAGAAATCTGTGAGCAACTCAGAAAATTATACCCTACCCCCCACCGCGCCTCTGCCACACAAGTTGCTTGCATATATTATCGCTCGTGGCAGCAAATCTTTTGTCATAATCTGTCCTCTGTATATGTAACTTGATGGCAGACAACTGGTCTGTCCCCACTTCTCAAAAATAACCCTCAGTCTGCTGTAGCCAAGTAAAACGTGAGTGCCCCCTTGGTGTTGTCCAGCTGCTGTGGTCCTCAACATGGAGACACCTATGAGGTGGATCATGGTCAGAGAAATGCATTACATGTCCAAAATGTTGTAGGTAATGCCTGGTTCACATGGCAGGATTTTAAAATTATCTGTAGGTTTCCAAAACCTGAGAGACCACACACATGGAGATAAAAATTCATAGATCTAACAGGTTTGGTCGTACAGTGTGTGGTGTTCAGCCACACGGTAAGGACAACAACACCACACATGAAAAGATTTCACACACGAACATTCCCAGGTCAGACAGGAAATCTCACAAAATCTCTCAAGGATTAAACGTGACTTCAGAGTAAACAGACGGAGATAGTTTGTGGACTATTTAAAACAGAGGTGAAAAAACGATACAAAAGAAAAAGACATTCTTTAAAGGAGTGGAGACAGCGCGACCACCAGACTTTCTAGTGCACATAACAGCTGTTTTGATGTTATTTTCCACTCCATTGAGGCTTTTCAGGTTTCAAATCCCGCAAAACCTCAGAGAGGTCGCCGCTCTGTGAGATCTCAGTAACATTGAGAACTGCATTGAGACGCTCTGATCGGGCTTCACTTTAACCGCTGCACACAGACAACAGCATTAACATCGCAACATAAAACTATTTTTATACTGTGCTTAAAACTCTCATGAATATATTCTCTGGGTTTATAGATGTTATTGTGTTTATGTAAACATGTGAGAATCACAGGCTGTCTCTCTGTTATTTTCAACAGGAGCTGCTGTGAGCTACGCTCACTTCCTGATCATGTCGTTCTGGGGGAAAGTGAAGTTTGCTCTTTAACGTCTTCATTATTGTTCTTTACAACACTGTTTGTCCTCTTTGTTCCAGACTAATATATATAATATGTGTGAAATTCGGTTTGCGTTTATTACATTCCACGCAGATTAAATGTAGCAGACACAAATTATTTGTTCTAATTGTTTTAGCAAGTTTTCAGGTTATCATGCAGCAGTCTCTTATTAACGTGACGAAAAGCATAAATTTAATTTTTGTAGTATAATATTCATTTACAATTGTCATCATGTGGATTCTCATGTTGTTTTGACTGCAGTGACTCTCTGGCACGCAAGGGATTATGGGATACATGAAAACCCCGAATACCTCTGTCACCTCGCTTTCTGATTGGCTGCATGTCACATTCAGCAGGCTACATGCTCGTTTGTGGTCGGGGGGACACCACACACACTGCAATATCAGGCCAAGACAATCCAACATGTTGAATATCCCTGATTGGTGATCGGAGCGCCCCAGACGTCCTTCCGAGGAGATCAGAGTGCTGTTAACACATCTCACACATGGCAGGAATATCTGATATGATTATCTTTAGTGTCATCACGATTGTCAGGGCGTCCTTAAGATTGTCAGAAGGGGAAGATCGGGTCCGATATCGGCCAAATTATCTTGCCGTGTGAACCAGGCTTAACTCTCTTTCACCGTGCAAGTGATACTCCTCAGCTGAGTCTCCCTATGTAACAATTCCAACATTAATTAATTCCAGCAGTACTCAAGGATCCTGCAAAGAGTCGGACACCCAGAGACATCTAAACGTCACTTTGGTTAGCATCCAAGTCTCACAATCATGAAGTAAAACAGGAAGAAGTAGAAGGATTGCATTTCTATTAGGCTTTTCCAGATAGAAACGCACTTTACATTGATGACTCACATTTACTTCCTGAGCCAAGACCGTTACTCATGTTTACAGCTGGGTGGACTGAGACAATGCAAATGAAGTGTCCAAAGACACAGACAGGACCGTTGTTCTCCTGTAAAGATATCAGCATCACCAAACACCTCTGTCCAGTGATCTCATCACTCTGTGAGCTCGTCCCAGGTGTTTCCCAATCACAAAGGCCAAGGATCCACAAATATGAATGTTATTGCTGAGCTAAATAACTGTCCCAACAAGTTCAGCACTAACACCGCAGGTACACAGGTACTCTTCTGATGACCGAGTCCAGGAAGTCTTTGAAAGCCTGGGCCTTTGTCATGAACCAGGACAATCGCACACTCAAACACTCCAAATAGGTCACTCAACTTCTCTGCAATCAGTGGATCCACAAATTCCACAAAATATAGTTGATTAATTGATTGATTGATTGATTGATTGATTGATTGATTAAAATATGATATATATATATATATATATATATATATATATATATATATATATATATATATATATATATAAGTCTGATTATATCCCTTCAGAGTTGTTGGACTGATGTTATTTTCTTTCATGCACATCTTCACATAATCATTGTGTGCATGTCCATTAAAATCCATTCAGTGCATTTGGAGTTGTGCATACAAATTCAATATCATATGATACATCAGTTAAACGCAAAAGTCCAATTATCCGCTGGTGAAGACGTCGGACCATAATCATTTCCCTTTATGCACCTTGGAAACTCACAAGATGTCCATTTGCTGTAAACCTTTTGATTTTTCTTATCTGTATGACAGAGAACCTTATGTGTTTGTAATGCTATAGTCATAGTAAATAAACTGCATTTATATAGAGCTTTCATGGTCAAAGTGCTTTAAAGTGATGCCTCACATTCACCCTTTCAGGCAGTCAACTGCACACCAAGAACAACTTGGGGATTAAGGACCTTGCCCAAGGGCCCTTAATGATATTCTGGGATGATGGTGATAAGAACCGAGGAGCATCTGCTCACCGGTCCACTGCTTTAACTACTTGACCATCATGAGGCTTTTATTAACATTTACCTAAGCAGTTTATAAACTATCAATTAAGTCCCTTTAGCTGCTTCCTTGTTTGCACTCGGGGTCAGATCCAAGCTGGATCTGCATGTTGATTTGGCAGACGTTTTACACTGGATGCCCTTCCTGATGCAACTCCACATTTCATGGACAAATGTGGCAGGGGTGGGGTTTGAACTGAGAACCTTCCACAAGCACACTAACCACTTGTAAACAATTTATAAACTATGAACATGTTTATTGTATGTTGTTGAATGTCTCGTTAAGTAACCAGAAACATGTATTGTTTCACATATAAAACCACCTTGATTATAAAATGATCATCCTTTTTCAAGACATATTTTGAGGAAAATACTTTCTGAAAACTTTTTTTTTTTTTTTTTTTTTAAGAAATCAAAGCACATTTTATGGCCAGCCCCCATTTCATTTTCACCTCTGAAATGCCACACTGCTGCTTGAAGGACCATGGACAGCTTTTCTGACTGTTAGCATTTTTAAAATGATATTTTGTTGCTCGCATCCTTTCAAATTATACAGTTACACCATATTTCTTGGTTGCTTGAGATTTGTTTGATGCAACACTGTAAGCTAGTTAGAGAAACTGGTTGCTGCAGTCCTTGACTTGTTTCACTTAAAATTTATGTTTGTATGGGATGTATCACTTAGTCCGTCATAGTGCAGGTTTTCCTTGTTACTGATCACCTGAGTAGGTCATTTCACAGATGATCAGGACTTTAAATTGGCGGATGGAGCTCACCCTGAGGCAATCAATTGCAAGGAATACAGTACATGTACCATCTTTTCCCTTCACAGCACACTGTTGCCCACCCCTGGCCTATGTTGCACTTTGGGCTGTGAACTTTAATATCTGCTTTTAAGACACCTACTGACCTATATAGCTTCTTGATAAAGTATACAATTTTACCCATTTAAGTGATTAATTGATAATCAAAAATGCTGAAGTTGTTTTTCAGTCTGATTGATTATTCGATGAAATGATTCAGTACTAATCTCCTCCCTAATTAAAACAAATTGCACTTTGTTTTCCTGTGCTCCTACCAGCTCTCATCCCGAGTGTTTACCACAGGGAGCACAACTCATTTACCAACTTTTCATGCTTGTGGCAGCTCATTACCCAGACAGAGCTACCTGTCTCCTCTCTGTGGAGTAGCAGAATAGTGGTGGTTTGCCAGGGATCAAATCAAGATGTGCTAAGTGAAGAGAAGTGTTAAACTATTGGAGGCTACGATGCATCTGAACTCCTAAATCTTTTCCATAAGGACAATGTGCGTGTTTTACTTAAGTGTTGATCTCCTTGCCTGTTTTCTCTCACAGGTGTGAAGCTAGGAGGTGCTCTACTTCAGTCCAGAGAGGTATGTATTTACGCCACGTCCCCCAGAACTCAAATGTACATATTTTACTACCTGTTTTCTTCAGAAAATAAACAGTGATGTTCGACACTCAACGTATCTGACAGCATCTGTGTAGAGAAACTCCACACACTGCATCCAGACAGCCACACTTGCGCTCAGTAAACACACCAGCTGAACCAGATCTAGTCCCTACCTTAAAGAGTAGAAGCCACACACACACACACACACACACACACACACACACACACACACACATATATACACACAGCGGGGCAAAAAAGTATTTAGTCAGCCCCTGATTGTGCAAGTTCTCGTACTTGGAAAGATGACAGAGGTCTGTAATTGTCATCATAGGTAGACTTCAACTATGAGAGACAAAATGAGAAAAAAAAAATCCAGAAAATCACATTGTAGGATTTTTAAAGAACTTATTGTAAATTATGGTGGAAAATAAGTATTTGGTCAATAACAAAAATTCAGCTCAATACTTTGTAACATAATCTTTGTTGGCAATGACAGAGGTCAAACATTTTCTGTAAGTCTTCACCAGGTTTGCACACACTGTAGCTGGTATTTTGACCCATTCCTCCATGCAGATCTCCTCTAGAGCATTGATGTTTTGGGGCTGTCGCTGGGCAACATGGACTTTCAACTCCCTCAACAAATTTTCTATGGGGTTGAGGTCTGGGCACTGGCTCGGCCACTCCAGGACCTTGAAATGCTTTTTACGATGCCACTCCTTCGTTCCCCGAGCGTTGTGTTTGGGATCATTGTCATGTTGGAAGACCCAGCCACATTGCAGCTTCAATGCTCTCACTGATGGAAGGAGGTTTTGGCTTAAAATCTCACGAAACATGGCCACGTTCATTCTTCTCTTAACACGGATCAGTTGTTCTGTCCTCTTTGCAGAAAAACAGCCCCAAAGCATGATGTTTCCACCCCCATGCTTCACAGTAGATATGGTGTTCTTGGAATGCAACTCGGCATTCTTCTTCCTCCAAACACGACAAGTTGAGTTTTTACCAAAATGTACTATTTTGGTTTCATCTGACCACATGATATTCTCCCAATCCTCTTCTGGATCATCCATATGCTCACTGGTAAACTTCAGACGGGCCTGGACATGTACTGGCTTAAGCAGTGACACACACCTGGCACTGCAGAATTTGAATCCCTCTCTGCATAGTGTGTAGCCTTTGTTACTTTGGTCCCAGCTCTCTGCAGGTCATTCATCAGGTCCCTCCGTGTAGTTCTGGGATGTTTGCTCACCGTTCTCATGATCATTTTGACCCCACAGAATGACATCTTGCATGGACCCCCAGATCGAGGGAGATTATCAGTGGTCTTGTATGTCTTCCATTTTCTTACAATTGCTCCCACAGTTCATTGCCTCTACTGGTGGTTGGCTCTCACTACGGTATTGTATCACTTCCTGTTCCGGAGCACAGCGGTGTTTTTCTGTATCTGTTAGCTGTTTAATCTGCGCAGTTAGATTGATCTAGTTATCTAAATTACGATTTGTTTCCCAGTGTAATCTTTACGTGCCTTAACTAAAGCACTCCTTCTGCTGAATCACCTCTAAATTATTTACACATTATTCACTTTGCGTGTTTTTAGGAATCCGCTAGCTTAGCATAGCTTCTAGCTCTTAGCCGATTTAGCATGGCGGCTTCTCCTGTCTCTCCCGCACTTTTCTGCTCTGGGTGTGAAATGTTTAGTTATTCCTCGGCCTCCTTTAGCAGTAACGGTACTTGTAATAAGTGTAGCTTATTCGTAGCTTTGGAGGCCAGGCTGGGCGAATTGGAGACTCGGCTCCGCACCGTGGAAAATTCTACAGCTAGCCAGGCCCCTGTAGTCGGTGCGGACCAAGGTAGCTTAGCCGCCGTTAGTTACCCCCTGGCAGATCCCGAGCAGCCGGGAAAGCAGGCCGACTGGGTGACTGTGAGGAGGAAGCGTAGCCCTAAACAGAAGCCCCGTGTACACCGCCAACCCGTTCACATCTCTAACCGTTTTTCCCCACTCGACGACACACCCGCCGAGGATCAAACTCTGGTTATTGGCGACTCTGTTTTGAGAAATGTGAAGTTAGCGACACCAGCAACCATAGTCAATTGTCTTCCGGGGGCCAGAGCAGGCGACATTGAAGGAAATTTGAAACTGCTGGCTAAGGCTAAGCGTAAATTTGGTAAGATTGTAATTCACGTCGGCAGTAATGACACCGGTTACGCCAATCGGAGGTCACTAAAATTAACATTAAATCGGTGTGTAACTTTGCAAAAACAATGTCGGACTCTGTAGTTTTCTCTGGGCCCCTCCCCAATCAGACCGGGAGTGACATGTTTAGCCGCATGTTCTCCTTGAATTGCTGGCTGTCTGAGTGGTGTCCAAAAAATGAGGTGGGCTTCATAGATAATTGGCAAAGCTTCTGGGGAAAACCTGGTCTTGTTAGGAGAGACGGCATCCATCCCACTTTGGATGGAGCAGCTCTCATTTCTAGAAATCTGGCCAATTTTCTTAAATCCTCCAAACCGTGACTATCCAGGGTTGGGACCAGGAAGCAGAGTTGTAGTCTTACACACCTCTCTGCAGCTTCTCTCCCCCTGCCATCCCCTCATTACCCCATCCCTGTAGAGACGGTGCCTGCTCCCAGACTACCAATAACCAGCAAAAATCTATTTAAGCATAAAAATTCAAAAAGAAAAAATAATATAGCACCTTCAACTGCACCACAGACTAAAACAGTTAAATGTGGTCTATTAAACATTAGGTCTCTCTCTTCTAAGTCCCTGTTGGTAAATGATATAATAATTGATCAACATATTGATTTATTCTGCCTTACAGAAACCTGGTTACAGCAGGATGAATATGTTAGTTTAAATGAGTCAACACCCCCGAGTCACACTAACTGTCAGAATGCTCGTAGCACGGGCCGGGGCGGAGGATTAGCAGCAATCTTCCATTCCAGCTTATTAATTAATCAAAAACCCAGACAGAGCTTTAATTCATTTGAAAGCTTGACTCTTAGTCTTGTCCATCCAAATTGGAAGTCCCAAAAACCAGTTTTATTTGTTATTATCTATCGTCCACCTGGTCGTTACTGTGAGTTTCTCTGTGAATTTTCAGACCTTTTGTCTGACTTAGTGCTTAGCTCAGATAAGATAATTATAGTGGGCGATTTTAACATCCACACAGATGTTGAGAATGACAGCCTCAACACTGCATTTAATCTATTAGACTCAATTGGCTTTGCTCAAAAAGTAAATGAGTCCACCCACCACTTTAATCATATCTTAGATCTTGTTCTGACTTATGGTATGGAAATAGAAGACTTAACAGTATTCCCTGAAAACTCCCTTCTGTCTGATCATTTCTTAATAACATTTACATTTACTCTGATGGACTACCCAGCAGTGGGGAATAAGTTTCATTACACTAGAAGTCTTTCAGAAAGCGCTGTAACTAGGTTAAAGGATATGATTCCTTCTTTATGTTCTCTAATGCCATATACCAACACAGTGCAGAGTACCTACCTAAACTCTGTAAGTGAGATAGAGTATCTCGTCAATAGTTTTACATCCTCATTGAAGACAACTTTGGATGCTGTAGCTCCTCTAAAAAGAGAGCTTTAAATCAGAAGTGCCTGACTCCGTGGTATAACTCACAAACTCGTAGCTTAAAGCAGATAACCCGTAAGTTGGAGAGGAAATGGCGTCTCACTAATTTAGAAGATCTTCACTTAGCCTGGAAAAAGAGTCTGTTGCTCTATAAAAAAGCCCTCCGTAAAGCTAGGACATCTTTCTACTCATCACTAATTGAAGAAAATAAGAACAACCCCAGGTTTCTTTTCAGCACTGTAGCCAGGCTGACAAAGAGTCAGAGCTCTATTGAGCTGAGTATTCCATTAACTTTAACTAGTAATGACTTCATGTCTTTCTTTGCTAACAAAATTTTAACTATTAGAGAAAAAATTACTCATAACCATCCCAAAGACGTATCGTTATCTTTGGCTGCTTTCAGTGATGCCGGTATTTGGTTAGACTCTTTCTCTCCGATTGTTCTGTCTGAGTTATTTTCATTAGTTACTTCATCCAAACCATCAACATGTTTATTAGACCCCATTCCTACCAGGCTGCTCAAGGAAGCCCTACCATTATTTAATGCTTCGATCTTAAATATGATCAATCTATCTTTGTTAGTTGGCTATGTACCACAGGCTTTTAAGGTGGCAGTAATTAAACCATTACTTAAAAAGCCATCACTTGACCCAGCTATCTTAGCTAATTATAGGCCAATCTCCAACCTTCCTTTTCTCTCAAAAATTCTTGAAAGGGTAGTTGTAAAACAGCTAACTGATCATCTGCAGAGGAATGGTCTATTTGAAGAGTTTCAGTCAGGTTTTAGAATTCATCATAGTACAGAAACAGCATTAGTGAAGGTTACAAATGATCTTCTTATGGCCTCGGACAGTGGACTCATCTCTGTGCTTGTTCTGTTAGACCTCAGTGCTGCTTTTGATACTGTTGACCATAAAATTTTATTACAGAGATTACAGCATGCCATAGGTATTAAAGGCACTACGCTGCAGTGGTTTGAATCATATTTGTCTAATAGATTACAATTTGTTCATGTAAATGGGGAATCTTCTTCACAGACTAAAGTTAATTATGGAGTTCCACAAGGTTCTGTGCTTGGACCAATTTTATTCACTTTACACATACTTCCCTTAGGCAGTATTATTAGACAGTATTGCTTAAATTTTCATTGTTACGCAGATGATACCCAGCTTTATCTATCCATGAAGCCAGAGGACACACACCAATTAGCTAAACTGCAGGATTGTCTTACAGACATAAAGACATGGATGACCTCTAATTTCCTGCTTTTAAACTCAGATAAAACTGAAGTTATTGTACTTGGCCCCACAAATCTTAGAAACATGGTGTCTAACCAGATCCCTACTGTGGATGGCATTACCCTGACCTCTAGTAATACTGTGAGAAATCTTGGAGTCATTTTTGATCAGGATATGTCATTCAAAGCGCATATTAAACAAATATGTAGGACTGCTTTTTTGCATTTACGCAATATCTCTAAAATCAGAAAGGTCTTGTCTCAGAGTGATGCTGAAAAACTAATTCATGCATTTATTTCCTCTAGGCTGGACTATTGTAATTCATTATTATCAGGTTGTCCTAAAAGTTCCCTAAAAAGCCTTCAGTTAATTCAAAATGCTGCAGCTAGAGTACTGACGGGGACTAGAAGGAGAGAGCATATCTCACCCATATTGGCCTCTCTTCATTGGCTTCCTGTTAATTCTAGAATAGAATTTAAAATTCTTCTTCTTACTTATAAGGTTTTGAATAATCAGGTCCCATCTTATCTTAGGGACCTCGTAGTACCATATCACCCCAACAGAGCGCTTCGCTCTCAGACTGCAGGCTTACTTGTAGTTCCTAGGGTTTGTAAGAGTAGAATGGGAGGCAGAGCCTTCAGCTTTCAGGCTCCTCTCCTGTGGAACCAGCTCCCAATTCAGATCAGGGAGACAGACACCCTCTCTACTTTTAAGATTAGGCTTAAAACTTTCCTTTTTGCTAAAGCTTATAGTTAGGGCTGGATCAGGTGACCCTGAACCATCCCTTAGTTATGCTGCTATAGACGTAGACTGCTGGGGGGTTCCCATGATGCATTGTTTCTTTCTCTTTTTGCTCTGTATGCACCACTCTGCATTTAATCATTAGTGATCGATCTCTGCTCCCCTCCACAGCATGTCTTTTTCCTGGTTCTCTCCCTCAGCCCCAACCAGTCCCAGCAGAAGACTGCCCCTCCCTGAGCCTGGTTCTGCTGGAGGTTTCATCCTGTCAAAAGGGAGTTTTTCCTTCCCACTGTAGCCAAGTGCTTGCTCACAGGGGGTCGTTTTGACCGTTGGGGTTTTACATAATTATTGTATGGCCTTGCCTTACAATATAAAGCACCTTGGGGCAACTGTTTGTTGTGATTTGGCGCTATATAAAAAATTGATTGATTGATTGATTGATTTATTCACACCAACCTGCTTGACTATTGTAGACTCACTCTTCCCAGCCTGGTGCATATCTACAATGTTCTTCCTGGTGTCCTTCGACAGCTCTTTGGTCTTGGCCATGGTTGAGTTTGGAGTCTGACTGTTTGAGGCTGTGGACAGGTGTCTTTTATACAGATAACGAGTTCCAACAGGTGCCATTAATACAAGTAACAGGTGGAGGACAGAAGAACTTCTTAAAGAAGTAGTTACAGCCAGAAATCTTGCTTGTTTATGGGTGACCAAGTACTTATTTTCCACCATAATTTACAAATAAATTCTTTAAAAATCCTACAATGTGATTTCCTGGATTTTTTTTTCTCATTTTGTCTCTCATAATTGAAGTGTACCTACTATGTTGAAAATTACAGACCTCTCATCTTTCTAAGTAGGAGAACTTGCACAATCAGGGGCTGCCTAAATACTTTTTTGCCCCACTGTACATATGTCAATGGGCCCTTAGGTTGAAAGCACACGTGCACTCACACACACATACACACATACGCAGTCAGCCTTATATAGGCTTTGAAGGATTACGTCGAAACTACTTCACGGATTCTCACCAAATTTTCACCACAGGTAGATATTAGGCCATGGAAGACTCCAATACATTTTGGAGGTGCCATTACCTACCATTTAGTGAAAGTGGTACCATTTTTTGTCCCGAGTGGCCTCAATAAATTGGACAACCATAACAAAATAAAGGGTGCTGTTTTTGCAGCCTTGATCATATATATCACACTTCATCCCATTAAGGTTGTTGTGTTCATGGAGCCCAGGATTATTAAATGGTCAAACCCTGATAAATACTGCTGAAATAACTTGGGTATTTATTATTCCATCCATTTTAAATTTATTATTTTCATCTGTGGATTTCAGTGGTCTTGTCTGTTTCTGAAAAAGGAACTATTTAAATATATAAAACTTGTATTTCAGGTTTGAATGAGCCCAAGCTTGAATAACACTTTTTATCCAAACTAGAAGGACACTCATAGTCATCTGTACTTCTACCGAGGCCACACAATCCTTGAATTTTTGTATTGGAATTAACATTATCACATTTGTAACCATATTTCTTATAATATTGCCACTTTCACCCTGATCATTCCTATATATTCCTATATCTGGATCACCTCAAAATTTCTGTCGCTGAAAAAAAGGCTGTTGGATTTGCATGATTTAAATATGTACTGTACATTGGTTGTACATAATCTGAATGTGTCCAAATAATGTGATTTTCCTATGGTTCTATTTGAGAAACATCCAATGCAACCAAATTTGCCATAAGTCATATTTCCCTTTCAATTTGTGTACCTTTTATTTTGTGTGTGGCTGATATGTTCCCAGCAATATGAAAATTTGTTTTGTGTTTTTTAAGAAATTGGCTAAAACAGAGAAAAATGTAATGCTTTCTTTGTTGTTGTAAGATAGCACACTATACCATGCCTTTAATACATAAAACTGAATGTCAAAACTTCCCTACATTGGTATGTAAAAAGTCATTGAAATGGTTTTTCCTCTTGACAGAGTTAATAATTCCATCAGATTTTGTGGAGATTGGCACTAGCACGTTTTGAGTAAGAGCCAGAGAAACAGAAATATGCCTGTGGTTAGAGTGATGTCCTTGGCAGAGGTGATAACCTGAAGATAATTTGAATAAACATATATTCTGAGTATAAATATGTCCTGCTTTGCCAGGTCTGGCAGTAAAACCTACATGAAGGATAAATTCCAGGTAGCAATGTTCATAAAGCTGAAGTTGACTGCAGGGTAATCAACAAAGTAGGTTGCAAACTAGTGTTTCTTCTCCCCAAAGACCCAAACTTGATCTCCTTTGATCATCAGGATAAATGAGAGACTACATGAATGCAACCATGATATCTGAGAGGCGGGATGCTGTCCTAATCCTGCTGTGCACATTAAATAGACAATGAGGAACCACTCCCTCCATATGCCCCTGGGGTTGAAAGAATACAGCTATTTAGGTCGGAACAGGGATGAGCCAAGATCCATGATGGTCCCATCACCTTGTCTGTTGTAAAATTAAAATTATGCATCCAGTCCATTGACTTTATGATGCCGTTACAGCATTTAATTGAAATAAAATGTCAGAATGCATGATGGCCTTGGGCCTCATCTGATGGTAATCAGGCAGTGGATGATTCTAATTTAGATTTACCACTGAGTGTTTATAAGACATTTATATGATGTTACAGCTCAGTTAACTTGTGGCATTGGGCAGTGTGACATTTGCATGTACCTGAGTTCATCCTTTATTTGAGGTGTAGTGAAACAGCACCACCATGTGGCCAGCTGAGTACTGATGCCTTCATGTGGGCTAAATGCAAGTGGATAGTTGTGTGTGGTAAAAATAAATAAATAAATGCTTCTGTGTTTATACCTTCACTTGGCTTCGTGGCTGTTTATGTCCCAGTGGGTTCTAATTTATTTGTATTGTAACAGTATCTAAAATCTGTGTTTATCTTACAGACTCTTTGTACTCAGGACATACGAGAAGCCAAATCTGACAATTATCAGGACCACCGAGCAGCTGAAAGCATCCTGTCCAGTCCCATCCCTCCGATGCAGTTCCCAGAGTTTGAGAGAACAAAACAATCTGCAACTTCTGGATCTACAGAGCAAGACATCATGTCCCTACGTGTGACCAAAAGACATCGGAAACTGTTGAAAACAAGTCTGCTGATCCTTCACACTAATAACACCTCCTCGCCCTCTTCCGCCTCTTTGTCCTCAGATCCCTCATCCTCCTCTGCTCCAGGTTACTTCCCCGCTGAGACCTGGAAAAAGCTTTCCAATATCGTGGAAGCACGCCGACAACTAATGAAGGAAATGTGTGCCAAATACAAAAGCAGCATCTCCAAGACCATCACACGCCATCATGTGGCCCACATCTATGTGGAAGACAAGTACAGGTTGTTGTACTGCCAGGTGCCCAAGGCAGGCTGTTCCAACTGGAAGAGGACCCTCATGGTGCTGGCAGGACAGGCCTCCAATGCCCAAAATATTAAACATGACACAGTTCACTATGGAAATCACCTCAAGAGACTGGACAGCTTTGACCGACATGGAATAATGTGGCGTCTGGAAACCTACACAAAACTCATCTTTGCCCGAGAGCCTTTGGAGAGGCTGGTATCCGCCTACAGGGACAAATTTGAGAATCCCAACAATTACTACCACTCTTTGTTTGGCAAACCCATCATCTCCAAATACAGAGCAAACGCTTCCTCGGCAGCACTGAGCACAGGCAATGGTGTCACATTCCAGGAGTTTGTCCAGTACTTGCTGGATGTCCACCGGCCCGTGGGAATGGACATCCACTGGGAGCCAGCAAACCAGCTCTGCAACCCTTGTCTGTTGGACTACGATTTCATTGGCAAGTTTGAGAACATGGAGGAAGAGTCCAACTTCTTCCTGCGACGGGCTGGCGCACCACGAAACCTCACACTCCCCAGTTTTAAAGATAGGAACCCTTCGGCTGAGAGGACCTCCATGCAGATCACACAAAAATACTTTTCTCAGATAAGTGCGTGGGAGAGACAGCGGATCTATGACTTTTACTACATGGATTATTTGATGTTTAACTACTCCAAGCCTTTTAAAGATTTATATTGACTCATATAAAGATTCTTCTGCATTGACAGTAACATTCCACTTACATCATTACCACAATCTAACCAACAAACTCCCAAATATGAAATGTCCATCTTAACAGACCCATTTGTTCGCTTATGTTACGTGTTGACACGCTGATATATACAGACCTGTTGGTGCAACAACACGAAATTTATCTGTTTATTTCAAACACATTCCAACAAAATTATCTCAATTTTCAAATTAATACTTTGAGCAAAAGCTGAGGAAAATATTAAAATACAAATGTGCTTCAAAATAAACAGTTATTGAAAAGGACTTTAAAATTCTGCCTAACGTGGATCAAACAGTATTTGCAATTGCATTCATGGTTTGGGATTTTTATATTTGTTCCAGTTATGCTCACATTCATGCAAAGTTCCAATATCTGGCTACCTTCCACATTTTGGATGATATAACAGAAATCTACCTTGAACAAAATGATGCTACAGTACAATGGATCATCTTCACCTTGTCCTTTCATACAGCACTTTCTAAACCATCTGCTTGTCAAATGTTTGACTTCCTCTTAGGCATATACCTCTATGTATCACTTCACACTAATGCAGACACTTTATGTACATTTTTTTTAAATGATGTATAATCATAATGCAACACAATGAAACTATGTCCAGTGTTGCCCACTTTGACACTGTATTGCACTTATTGTAGCATTCTTGTACCTCCAAATCTGTCACTTTGTGCTTTTGTCTGACATATACTGTCCTTCACTGCCGGAGGTGCTTATTAGGGTGACTTGATATGGTGTCTATAAAACATATTCATTGATTTGAAGATTTTGCTGGATTTTTTTTTTTTTTAACTGATCATTTTTGCCAGATTAGCGAGGATTTACATGGGACAAGAACTTTTTCTTCATCTTATCTCGTAATTACAAGATGTTTTCTCGTAATTACGAGATCTTTTGTCATAATTACAAGATCATTTTCTGTTAATTACAAAGATTGTTTAGCATAATTACGAGATAAGGTGTCTAATTTCTTTTATCCAGTGAATGCAATGTGCTGAGCTTCTGTACAAATGTCATCAGAAGTGTAAAAACATGCACAATTTGATTGTCCTTAAATTTGGGTTTCTGAAGGTCTATAAATTCAAGACAGGGAGGAGCTGGAGAATGGTGTGTCCTTCATTCTCTTCTCTTCTGTATATTTTCTACTAAGTCCACTCATAACAGATATTGTTGAGCAATTCTCACATTGTTGTACTGCTGTACCCTCAACATCTCATCCCACTAATCTCCTCATACTCTGTCACAAAGGCTTTTTTCTGGCACCAAGGTGTATAAATGTATAATGGGCATTCAGATGATTCTATATTTTTCTATGTATTTCTAAAATTATATCTACTGAGTGCTTTTTTGGTGAAGTTGATTTCATTTTTGATGTCACTGTTCTTTCAGTAATACCAGTGTAGAGTGTCATTTAACTGAAGAGTTTCTTTCCAAAACACGATATCCATCAGTGGAAAAACAGAGAACCACTTTCAAAAGATAAAAAAAATAATAATAATTAATCCAAATGACTGCAAAAACTGATGTACCTTTGATACCGCTGGGAGCTTTCAAGGGTAAAGGGTTTATTTTTGTAAAATGGATATGGATATTTTGGAAATGAGCTCTTTATTTACTTAACCCTTATCTTTTTATCTGTTTGGTCTTTTCATTGGATAATTGACCCTGTACAGAAGAGCTGCATTCTATACTTACTCATCATGCTAACGTCATTTTTAACTATGGAAAATCCACTGTAGGTCTGTGTGTGGGGCCGCTGAATACATTTTATAGTGGGGGTTTTTTTCACTTCTAGAAGTCACACTTTACAACCATAGTAATATGTGTGATATAATTAAACTACAATCTCCCAACATCATCCAGCTGGCAATGAAATCTATTATAGAGCCCTAAAACACCTTTTTATCCTTAAAGAGTCCTTGATGCAAGTCAGAAATATTGAAAGGAACTTGTAAATTTCAGGTCCTGTGAAATCAAACCTTTTTTAATTAGTGTGCCTCTCAAACTATATACTAAAGATTCTCTCTGAGGAAACCAGTGGCTTAGTCAGCAAGGAAAGGTTTAATGACCTTGACTTTGTGGATAATGCTGTCATTTTTGTAAATTCAATGGAAACCCTGACTGCAGCATTTGAGAAGCTGAGAGAGAAATCTGAGTGTCTGGATTTGTGACTGTCCTGGATCAAGACTAAGATCCAAGCTTTTAATTACTTCTTGGACTCAGTAATCATGTATGTGTAAGTGACAGAAGTGTTGAAATTGAAAAGACATTCGCTTATCTCGGTAGTGATATTCATGTCTCTGGGCCCTCTGCCTTTGAGAGATGCTTATGGATTCATGAGGTGGTTGGACAGAGGTGTTTGGCGATGCTCATATCTTTACAAGAGAATGAAAGACCAAGTTTTTAGGGTCCTGGAACTTTACTGTCACTGTCTTGGATGCTAACTGGTGACGTTTGACACCTACTAAATGTCTTTGGTACCAGGTCTTTTTGGAGGATCCTTGGGTACCACTGCAGTGACTTTATGTCAGAAGGTCAAAAGAGCAGTCACACAGGAGGACTCAAATGAGGCATATCAGTTGCATCGTAAGGGCGCATCAGCTATGACATTCTGGCCATGTGGTGCATTTCTCTGGGTAGGATCCAGCGCACAGATGCCTCAGTGTGTTGAGCACCCCAGTGGCTGGAGAAGGGCAACGGGATGGCCACATTTCAGATGGCAGGATGATGTCTACTTGCGAGAGGCGGGGATGGACCAGTTGTCTTCCTTGGTGGTTGCCATCCAGGACTCAAGGTGGTTCCATGATGTGGTGAATGTGGTGATCGCAACACCAGTGCATCCTCCCAGACCCGACTTCTCAGACTAACCACATATTCTAAACACATCATTGAGCGCTGGTTTCTCCATTTGTTCATTTATCCACACAGGTGAACACAGGACTTTAATCCTAACTTAAAAGATGCAAATGAACCAGCAGAAACCACCTCAGCCAACCAAAAACGCAAATATGTACTCACAATGATGATCAATGATGCAACTGAAATGGATAATCAAATGTGTGTTATGATAGAAAGGTGCAACAATTTATGATGCATTCACATGTTGGCGGTATCGCAGGGACACATATAGACAGACAAACATTCACACCTACGGCCAAATTAAAGTTTCCAGTTCACCTAACCTGTATGTCTTTTGAAGTGGGAGGATGCCAGAGCACCTGGAACCACGCAAACATGCAAACTCCACACAGAAGGGACCAGGCAGGAAGCAATCCCAGGATCTTCATGCTGTGAGGCAACGGTGCTAACCACTAATCCACCGTGCCGCCCTCTCTCTGTAATATCGAGCAGGTTTTCCTGTTTGCTTTACACAAGCAGCGCCGCCACCACACCTCGGCTTTGGAAATGAAAGAAACTCTCAAACAAGATCTTTTCAAGCAACTTCAAAAACCATACATATGTTGAGAGCGAGAAGGAGAGAGAAGGAAGAACTGTTTGCTTTCTGCAGGGTTGTGTAGGAATGACTGTGTTGAGTTTTAAAATGTAATCCATGTAAAATAAATCATACAACAATTTTATTGATTTTGTACATTCTTGCATGAAAATGGTGTCTTTTTTTTTTTTTTTTTTTACCCACAGCCACACATTTTCATAATTTCCATCTTCCATTCAGCATCCACTAGCCATGCAGCAGGTGGTGTTCAGTCGCTTTATAGACAGTCCATCAGAATTTGACCAATTTTATCACTTTGTCTTCATTATATGTCATTTTAATTTGGAAACAAAAGATTATAGCATTTATTGTTTTGAAACTCATTAATAAACTGGAGAGGATGAGCTCCATTTATTGAACTGTTGTTTCACTGCATTATATGGAATACGGTGGTTCATCAGTCAGTGTCTGTCTCCCACTGTCATAAAGGTGAATCAACACGTGGTTTGGCTTTGTCACCCTGGCAAGCGGAAAAAGCTGAAAATTTTCAAAGCACACTGTCTCACAACAAGCAGTCACAAAATGTAACATCATCCTCCTCTCACTGAAAAACATCTGGTTTGCCATCTGCCGCACGCCACCAACATGTGAATGCAACATGACTAATGTGACATAACAGTGTGATGTAAAGACGCAGTTGGTTTTTGTATGCTTTTGCAACTCTGAAATGTTCTATGTAACAAAAGATTATATATGGCAATGTATGTGTTTGACTGTGAGTAAATAGAAATTCACATTATTTAAATCTATACGCACACTATAACCTGCCTATTTTCAAATAAGGACTTTCAACACGTTTGATGGTATTACCCTTTCACGTTGATGATAACTGTATGAAATTTTGTCAGTATGCTGTGTTGGCTTTTGCAGTTCCAAAATCTATTCTTTGTTTAAGTTGTGGTAAGATGGTCAGATGTATAAGCAATATCTGACCAAAACAGTTAAAGCGTTATGACTATTACTTTTGCAAAATACCCTGTCAGTCTCTGCACCTCAGCTAATAGTTTTCTTGGTATATGGGTGTACAGACAGATTAATCAAAAGCATAATTACAGTAACAAATGAATGTATAAATGTTTATTGTTGGTGCAAAAGTGTATAAAATATGATCTAAACCCTTTGCCTTATTTTACACTGCCAATCAAATGGTGTATTTCAGGACGACATTCTACTGTACTAATAAACTGTCTTTAGCATTTTTAGTGTGCTTTTTTGTGTGTTTATGTGTTAGATATGTTGCTAATTCATACAAAGCTAATCATGCTTTGTTGCAGATGCACAATGAAGATTCTTTACATTTGTTAATCACTTTTTAATGCCAAAGTATGATTGCATTATAGCCTCACTCAAAACATGAGCTCTTCATCTACTTTTTCCGTTGCCTTTATCAGCCAAAATTTCACAAGAAAACCTATTTGCTTGTTTACGGTGCATCCGGAAAGCACTTCTTTCTTTCTTTCTTTCTTTGGATAAAATCGATTGATTTTGAGGGATAAAATTCATTTTATTCCTCAAACTTCTACACACAATACCCCATAATGACAATGTGAAATAAGTATATATATATATATATATATATATATATATATATATATATATATATATATATACGAGGTCTCTTAGATAATAAACCGACCCTTTTATTTATTTTTTTTAACTATATGGATTTGAATGACATGCGATTACACCAATCATGCTTGAACCCTCATGCGCATGCGTGAGTTTTTTCACGCGTGTCGGTGACGTCATTTCCCTGTGGGCAGGCCTTGAGTGAGATGTGGTCCCGCCCTCTCGGCTGAATTCCTTTGTTTCACACGCTGCTCGAGACGGCGCGCGTTGCTTTATCAAAATTGTTTCTGGACCTGTGAGGAATATCCGAGTGGACACTATTCGAGAAATTAAGCTGGTTTTCTGTGAAAAGTTTAACGGCTTATGAGAGATTATGGGGTGTTTCTGACGGTGTAAGGACTTCCCACGGAGCGGGACGTCCTGCAGCGCTTCCAGGCGCTGTCGTTGGCCTGTTTCGAGCTGAAAACATCCTAATTTAAGGCTTAATTCACCCAGGACATTGTGAGAGAACAGAGAAGATTCAGAAGAGGCCGGCATGAGGAATTTATGCGGACATTCCACTGTTTAAGGACATTTTTTTAATGAAAGACGTACGCGCAAATTCGCCGAGTCGTTTCCGTGACGACTCGGCAAATCTGTGTACGCCGCGACAGGAAAAACACCTCCGTGTTGAAAACCATTTGTAGAATTCAGGCGGCTTTTAATGGCTTTCAACAAGTGAGTAACTGAGAAATTGTTTAACAGCTTGGGCATGTTCCAACTTGCCCGTTAAGATTTCCAACTGAGGTGTTTTTCCTGCCGCGCCCCCCCGCGGTCGGGTCCAGCCCGACATGCGACTCTGCCCGCACGTTCTTTCATTACAAAATGACCGTTAACAATGGAATGTCCGAATAAACTCCTCATGCCGACTTCTTCTGAAAGTTCTCTGGTCTCTGACGACTTACTGCGTCAACAGAGCCTGAAATGTGGAAGTTTTCAACTTGAAACGGCGAGACGCTGCCGCCTCGAAGCGCAGATCGCCGTCAGGCGCCGTGGACCGTCCTTAAAGCGACACTACCAGACAAAAATCTCTCATCAGCCGTTAAAATTTTTACCGAAAACCAGCTGAATTTATTGAATGGTGTCCACTCAGTTGTGCCTTACAGTTTTGAAAAAAATTTTATCAAACAAAGCAACAGTCTCTGAGCCATTCCTAAACAATGAAAAAAATCGACGAGCGGGTGGACGACTCCTCACTCAAAGACTGCCCACAGGCGAATGACGTAACCGACAGGCGTGAAAAAACTCTCGCATGCCCACGAGGGTTCAAGCATGTCTGATGTAATCACACGTGATTCAAATCCATATGGTTTTTGAAAAAAATAATAAGGTCGGATACTTTTCTAATAGACCTCGTATATATATATATATATATATATATATGTATATATATATATATATATATATATATATATATATATATATATATATATATATATATATATATATATATGTGTGTGTGTGTGTGTGTGTGTGTGCAAATCAATTAAAAATAAAAAAAAACTACAGAATCGAATGCACATAAGTATTCACAGCCTTTACCATGCTCAGGTGCATCCTTTTTCCACTGATCATCCTTGAGATGTTCCTACAGCTTAATTGGAGTGCACCTGGGATAAATTCAGTTGATTGGACATGATTTGGAAAGGCACACACCTGTCTACATATAAGGTCTCACAGTTGATGGTGCATGTCAGAACACAAACCAAGCATGAAATCAAAGGAATTGTCTGTAAACATTTACATCACCAAGGTTGGAGGTAGTGTTGCATGGAACACAATGAGAGCGACTGGTTAGGTAAGATGTCAGCCATGCAAGGACATTCCCAGTAATCTCAAAATGGTTCTCCAGCCAATCAAGTACATCACAAAAAATACATATACATCGTCAAGGCAGTTTTAAAGTAAAACTAGTTTGCTCAAATACATTCTCTTCAATGACTTGTTAACTCTGCTATTCAAGTAGCAACCACTCCACCTCATAATCTATCTTGTGTATCCCAGTCACAAAGCCAGCTAATTGGCTAGGTAGCATGTTAGCTTGCTGAAAAATAAGTTTGTGGACACAATGATACCTCCTAATGATCTTCAGCGTAAACAAGACAACTACACACTTGGTGATTTTACGCAAATATTTATTTCTGATCTTTCATACTTGTTTGTGGATGTTTAGCTACACCAACAACACTGTTTACAGCAGAAGCTCACGTGATGCCATCTACTGTCATGCATTCCACCATAATAAAATTCACCTACTGCACATAAAGATAAATTGTTGCTTTTACATAATCTTTAAATTGCGTTTTGTTGTGCCTTGTGCAACCCAAGTCAACATTTGTTAACTATTGAGCAGCTTCCTAAGGATTAAATGAAGACCATGTGTAGCGAGGATGCTCAAGACATCTTTACTGAACCAAAAGTTGGCTTCTCTTTTAACAAAACACTGGACAGCCCCGACAATCCTAAGGCTGGAATGTGTTATAGCCCGGCTTAGTGCCAGGCACCAAATGCTTTCCACCCCCTTTTCACAAAGTGTCTGAAGAGGGCCCAAACATTTCCTGGCTGAATTTATGACACTTCAAGGAACAGTCCCTATCTCGGATTAAACGACTCTTGGTCTAAAGTGCACTTTGGTTCTGGTCAATGCTAGTTCACATGAGATTTATTTGGCAGTTTAATGAAACTGGTCCAATTCAGAGAACTTCCAAACCCAGAACAGGGCATTTTCTGTCAATAAAATTTCAAACTGCCCTCCCTCCTATCAAACTAAACTCAAGACACAAAACAGACATGTCCACGATCAACACCAGGATGGAACCACAGTGCCCCCTGAAGGACATTGGTGGGAACTATACTAAAACCAAAACCAAAAAGAGTAAGCAGTTACACAAAAGAATTAATTATTTGCCTCAAGAATTATATTCAAATTTACTCTTAGATGTTACTTTTCATGTGATGAGTGTTTTCCTTTTTCATATCAAATGCTTCATTGTGTGTGTTGTATTACACCAGGAACTGCAAAGAGTGGAAAAATAAATTAATACATAGATACAATAAGTGGAATCATTGCGCACATTTAATCATCGTTTTAGTTTTTACATATGTATTTGTTATGTAAATATGTATTCATTTATTGTATTTTATTTATTTTTCCTTCCTCTTTCTGTTTTAATGTAACACATCGTGTTCACTCTGTCGGTTTCAGCTGACAGTGAGTCGCTGGTCGGCAGTCAGCTGACACGCCCCCTTGTATGTATTTACAGTAAATCAATTCAAATCAAAGCAATTTTATTTATATAGCGCCAAATCACAACAACAGTTGCCCCAAGGCACTTTATATTGCAAGGCAAAAGCCATACAATAATCAAAGAAAAACCCCAACGGTCAAACGACCCCCTATGAGCAAGCACTTGGCGACAGTGGGAAGGAAAAACTCCCTTTTAACAGGAAGAAACCTCCAGCAGAACCAGGCTCAGGGAGGGGCATTCTTCTGCTGGCACTGGTTGGGGCTGAGGGGAGAGAATCAGGAAAAAGACATGCTGTGGAAGACAGCAGAGATCAATCACTAATGATTAAATGCAGAGTGGTGCATACAGAGCAAAAAGAGAAAGAAACACTGAGTGCATCATGGGAACCCCCCAGCAGTCTAAGTCTATAGCAGCATAACTAAGGGATGGTTCAGGGTCACCTGATCCAGCCCTAACTATAAGCTTTAGCAAAAGGGAAAGTTTTAAGCCTAATCTTAAAAGTAGAGAGGGTGTCTGTCTCCCTGATCCGAATTGGGAGCTGGTTCCACAGGAGAGGAGCCTGAAAGCTGAAGGCTCTGCCTCCCATTCTATTCTTAAAAACCCTAGGAACTACAAGTAAGCCTGCAGGCTGAGAGCGAAGCGCTCTATTGGGGTGATATGGTACTAAGAGGTCCCTAAGATAAGATGGGACCTGATTATTCAAAACCTTATAAGTAAGAAGAAGAATTTTGAATTCTATTCTAGAATTAACAGGAAGCCAATGAAGAGAGGCCAATATGGGTAAAATATGCTCTCTCCTTCTAGTCCCCGTTAGTACTCTAGCTGCAGCATTTTGAATTAACTGAAGGCTTTTTAGGGAACTTTTAGGACAACCTGATAATAATGAATTACAATAGTCCAGCCTAGAGGAAATTAATACATGAATTAGTTTTTCAGCATCACTCTGAGACAAGACCTTTCTAATTTTAGAGATATTGCGCAAATGCAACAAAGCAGTCCTACATATTTGCTTAATATGCGCATTGAAGGACATATCCTGATCAAAAATGACTCCAAGATTACTCACAGTATTACTAGAGGTCAGGGTAATGCCATCCAGAGTAAGGATCTGGTTAGACACCATGTTTCTAAGATTTGTGGGGCCAAGTACAACAACTTCAGTTTTATCTGAATTTAAAAGCAGGAAATGAGGGCATCCATGTCTTTATGTCTGTAAGACATTCCTGCAGTTTAACTAATTGGTGTGTGTCCTCTGGCTTCATGGATAGATAAAGCTGGGTCCCCATTTACATGAACAAATTGTAATCTATTAGATAAATATGATTCAAACCACCGCAGTGCAGTGCCTTTAATACCTATGGCATGCTCTAATCTCTGTAATAAAATTTTATGGTCAACAGTATCAAAAGCAGCACTGAGTTCTAACAGGACAAGCACAGAGATGAGTCCACTGTCTGTGAGGCCATAAGAAGATCATTTGTAACCTTCACTAATGCTGTTTCTGTACTATGATGAATTCTGAAACCTGACTGAAACTCTTCAAATAGACCATTCCTCTGGTCTAATGGTTTAATTACTGCCACCTTAAAAGCCTGTGGTACATAGCCAACTAATAAAGATAGATTGATCATATTTAAGATCGAAGCATTAATTAATGGTAGGGCTTCCTTGAGCAGCCTGGTAGGAATGGGGTCTAATAGACATGTTGATGGTTTGGAGGAAGTGACTAATGAAAATAACTCAGACAGAACAATCGGAGAGAAAGAGTCTAACCAAATACCAGCATTACTGAAAGCAGCCAAAGATAACGATATGTCTTTGGGATGGTTATGAGTAATTTTTTTCTCTAATAGTTAAAATTTTATTAACAAAGAAAGTCATGAAGTGATTACTAGTTAAAGTTAAAGGAATACTCGGCTCAATAGAGCTCTGACTCTTTGTCAGCCTGGCTACAGTGCTGAAAAGAAACCTGGGGTTGTTCTTATTTTCTTCAATTAGTGATGAGTAGTAAGATGTCCTAGCTTTATGGATGGCTTTTTTTATAGAGCAACAGACTCTTTTTCCAGGCTAAGTGAAGATCTTCTAAATTAGTGAGACGCCATTTCCTCTCCAACTTACGGGTTATCTGCTTTAAGCTGCGAGTTTGTGAGTTATACCACGGAGTCAGGCACTTCTGATTTAAGGCTCTCTATTTCAGAGGAGCTACAGCATCCAAGGTTGTGCCCAATGAGGATGTAAATCTATTGACGAGATAATCTATCTCACTCACAGAGTTTAGGTAGCTACTCTGCACTGTGTTGGTATATGGCATTGGAGAACATAACTCTACTGGTGGTTGGCTCTCACTGCGGTATTGTATCACTTCCTGTTCCGGAGCACAGCGGTGTTTTGCTGTATCTGTTAGCTGTTTAATCTGCGCAGTTAGATTGATCTAGTTACCTATATAACGATTTGCTTCACAGTGTAATCTTGCAATGCCTTAACTAAAGCACTCCCTCTGCTGAATCACCTCTAAATTACTTACACATTCATTTTGTGTGTTTTTAGGAATCCGCTAGCTTAGCACAGCTACTAGCTCTTAGCCAGTTTAGCATGGCGGCTTCTCCTGTCTCTCCCGCACTTTTCTGCTCTGGGTGTGAAATGTTTAGTTATTCCTCGGCCTCCTTTAGCAGTAATGGTACTTGTAATAAGTGTAGCTTATTCGTAGCTTTGGAGGCCAGGCTGGGCGAATTGGAGACTCGGCTCCGCACCATGGAAAATTCTACAGCTAGCCAGGCCCCTGTAGTCGGTGTGGACCAAGGTAGCTTAGCCGCCGTTAGTTTCCCTCTGGCAGATCCCGAGCAGCCGGGAAAGCAGGCCGACTGGGTGACTGTGAGGAGGAAGCATAGCCCTAAACAGAAGCCCCGTGTACACCGCCAACCCGTTCACCTTTCTAACCGTTTTTCCCCACTCGGCGACACACCCACCGAGGATCAAACTCTGGTTATTGGCGACTCTGTTTTGAGAAATGTGAAGTTAGTGACACCAGCAACCATAGTCAATTGTCTTCCGGGGGCCAGAGCAGGCGACATTGAAGGAAATTTGAAACTGCTGGCTAAGGCTAAGCGTAAATTTGGTAAGATTGTAATTCACGTTGGCAGTAACGACACCCGGTTACGCCAATCGGAGGTCACTAAAATTAACATTGAATCGGTGTGTAACTTTGCAAAAACAATGTCGGACTCTGTAGTTTTCTCTGGGCCCCTCCCCAATCCTTGAATTGCTGGCTGTCTGAGTGGTGTCCAAAAAATGAGGTGGGCTTCATAGATAATTGGCAAAGCTTCTGGGGAAAACCTGGTCTTGTTAGGAGAGACGGCATCCATCCCACTTTGGATGGAGCAGCTCTCATTTCTAGAAATCTGGCCAATTTTCTGAAATCCTCCAAACCGTGACTATCCAGGGTTGGGACCAGGAAGCAGAGTTGTAGTCTTACACACCTCTCTGCAGCTTCTCTCCCCCTGCCATCCCCTCATTACCCCATCCCCGTAGAGACGGTGCCTGCTCCCAGACCACCAATAACCAGTAAAAATCTATTTAAACATAAAAACTCAAAAAGAAAAAATAATATAGCACCTTCAACTGCACTACAGACTAAAACAGTTAAATGTGGTCTATTAAACATTAGGTCTCTCTCTTCTAAGTCCCTGTTAGTAAATGATATAATAATTGATCAACATATTGATTTATTCTGCCTTACAGAAACCTGGTTACAGCAGGATGAATATGTTAGTTTAAATGATTCAACACCCCCGAGTCACACTAACTGCCAGAATGCTCGTAACACGGGCCGAGGCGGAGGATTAGCAGCAATCTTCCATTCCAGCTTATTAATTAATCAAAAACCCAGACAGAGCTTTAATTCATTTGAAAGCTTGACTCTTAGTCTTGTCCATCCAAATTGGAAGTCCCAAAAACCAGTTTAATTTGTTGTTATCTATCGTCCTCCTGGTCGTTATTGTGAGTTTCTCTGTGAATTTTCAGACCTTTTGTCTGACTTAGTGCTTAGCTCAGAAAAGATAATTATAGTGGGCGATTTTAACATCCACACAGATGCTGAGAATGACAGTCTCAACACTGCATTTAATCTATTATTAGACTCAATTGGCTTTGCTCAAAATGTAAATGAGTCCACCCACCACTTTAATCATATCTTAGATCTTGTTCTGACTTATGGTATGGAAATTGAAGACTTAACAGTATTCCCTGAAAACTCCCTTCTGTCTGATCATTTCTTAATAACATTTACATTTACTCTGATGGACTACCCAGCAGTGGGGAATAAGTTTCATTACACTAGAAGTCTTTCAGAAAGCGCTGTAACTAGGTTTAAGGATATGATTCCTTCTTTATGTTCTCTAATGCCATATACCAACACAGTGCAGAGTAGCTACCTAAACTCTGTAAGTGAGATAGAGTATCTCGTCAATAGTTTTACATCCTCATTGAAGACAACTTTGGATGCTGTAGCTCCTCTGAAAAAGAGAGCTTTAAATCAGAAGTGCCTGACTCCGTGGTATAACTCACAAACTCGCAGCTTAAAGCAGATAACCCATAAATTGGAGAGGAAATGGCGTCTCACTAATTTAGAAGATCTTCACTTAGCCTGGAAAAAGAGTCTGTTGCTCTATAAAAAAGCCCTCCGTAAAGCTAGGACATCTCACTACTCATCACTAATTGAAGAAAATAAGAACAACCCCAAGTTTCTTTTCAGCACTGTAGCCAGGCTGACAAAGAGTCAGAGCTCTATTGAGCCGAGTATTCCTTTAAGTTTAACTAGTAATGACTTCATGACTTTCTTTGCTAATAAAATTTTAACTATTAGAGAAAAAATTACTCATAACCATCCCAAAGATGTATCGTTATCTTTGGCTGCTTTCAGTGATGCCGGTATTTGGTTAGACTCTTTCTCTCAGATTGTTCTGTCTGAGTTATTTTCATTAGTTACTTCATCCAAACCATCAACATGTCTATTAGACCCCATTCCTACCAGGCTGCTCAAGGAAGCCCTACCATTATTTAATGCTTCAATCTTAAATATGATCAATCTATCTTTATTAGTTGGCTATGTACCACAGGCTTTTAAGGTGGCAGTAATTAAACCATTACTTAAAAAGCCATCACTTGACCCAGCTATATTAGCTAATTATAGGCCAATCTCCAACCTTCCTTTTCTCTCAAAAATTCTTGAAAGGGTAGTTGTAAAACAGCTAACTGATCATCTGCAGAGGAATGGTCTATTTGAAGAGTTTCAGTCAGGTTTTAGAATTCATCATAGTACAGAAACAGCATTAGTGAAGGTTACAAATGATCTTCTTATGGCCTCAGACAGTGGACTCATCTCTGTGCTTGTTCTGTTAGACCTCAGTGCTGCTTTTGATACTGTTGACCATAAAATTTTATTACTGAGATTAGAGCATGCCATAGGTATTAAAGGCACTGCGCTGCGGTGGTTTGAATCATATTTATCTAATAGATTACAATTTGTTCATGTAAATGGGGAATCTTCTTCACAGACTAAGGTTAATTATGGAGTTCCACAAGGTTCTGTGCTAGGACCAATTTTATTCACTTTATACATGCTTCCCTTAGGCAGTATTATTAGACGGCATTGCTTAAATTTTCATTGTTACGCAGATGATACCCAGCTTTATCTATCCATGAAGCCAGAGGACACACATCAATTAGCTAAACTGCAGGATTGTCTTACAGACATAAAGACATGGCTGACCTCTAATTTCCTGCTTTTAAACTCAGATAAAACTGAAGTTATTGTACTTGGCCCCACAAATCTTAGAAACATGGTGTCTAACCAGATCCTTACTCTGGATGGCATTACCCTGACCTCTAGTAATACTGTGAGAAATCTTGGAGTCATTTTTGATCAGGATATGTCATTCAAAGCACATATTAAACAAATATGTAGGACTGCTTTTTTGCATTTACGCAATATCTCTAAAATTAGAAATGTCTTGTCTCAGAGTGATGCTGAAAAACTAATTCATGCATTTATTTCCTCTAGGCTGGACTATTGTAATTCATTCATTTCTTTCTCTTTTTGCTCTGTATGCACCACTCTGCATTTAATCATTAGTGATTGATCTCTGCTCCCCTCCACAGCATGTCTTTTTCTTGGTTCTCTCCCTCAGCCCCAACCAGTCCCAGCAGAAGACTGCCCCTCCCTGAGCCTGGTTCTGCTGGAGGTTTCTTCCTGTTAAAAGGGAGTTTTTCCTTCCCACTGTCGCCAAGTGCTTGCTCACAGTGGGATCGTTTTGACCGTTGGGTTTTTACGTAATTATTGTATGGCCTTGCCTTACAATATAAAGCGCCTTGGGGCAACTGTTTGTTGTGATTTGGCGCTATATAAATAAAATTGATGAAAATTGATGATGATAACAAAGAAGGAATCATATCCTTAAACCTAGTTACAGCGCTTTCCGAAAGACTTCTACTGTAATGAAACTTATTCCCCACTGCTGGGTAGTCAATTAAAGCAAATGTAAATGTTATTAAGAAATGATCAGACAGAAGGGAGTTTTCAGGGAATACTGTTAAGTCTTCAGTTTCCATACCATAAGTCAAAACAAGATCTAAAGTATGATTAAAGTGGTGGGTGGACTCATTTACATTTTGAGCAAAGCCAATTGAGTCTAATAATAGATTAAATGCAGTGTTGAGGCTGTCATTCTCAGCATCTATGTGGATGTTAAAATCGCCCACTATAATTATCTTATCTGAGCTAAGCACTAAGTCAGACAAAAGGTCTGAAAATTCACGGAGAAACTCAGAGTAACGACCAGGTGGACGATAGATAACAACAAATAAAACTGGTTTTTGCGACTTCCAATTTTGATGGACAAGACTAAGAGTCAAGCTTTCAAATGAATTAAAGCTCTGTCTGGGTTTTTGATTAATTAATAAGCTGGAGAGGAAGATTGCTGCTAATCCTCCCCCTCGGCCCGTGCTACGAGCATTCTGACAGTTAGTGTGACTCGGGGGTGTTGACTCATTTAAACTAACATATTCATCCTGCTGTAACCAGCTTTCTGTAAGGCAGAATAAATCAATATGTTGATCAATTATTATATCATTTACTAACAGGGACTTAGAAGAGAGAGACCTAATGTTTAATAGACCACATTTAACTGTTTTAGTCTGTGGTGCAGTTGAAGGTGCTATATTATTTTTTCTTTTTGAATTTTTATGCTTAAATAGATTTTTACTGGTTGTTGGTGGTCTGGGAGCAGGCACCGTATCTACAGGGATGGGGTATTGGGGGGATGGCAGGGGGAAAGAAGCTGCAGAGAGGTGTGTAAGACTACAACTCTGCTTCCTGGTCCCAACCCTGGATAGTCACGGTTTGGAGGGTTTAATAAAATTGGCCAGATTTCTAGAAATGAGAGCTGCTCCATCCAAAGTGGGATGGATGCCGTCTCTCCTAACAAGACCAGGTTTTCCCCAGAAGCTTTGCCAATTATCTATGAAGCCCACCTCATTTTTTGGACACCACTCAGACAGCCAGCAAGTCAAGGAGAAAATGTGGCTAAACATGTCACTCCCAGGCCGATTGGGGAGGGGCCCAGAGAAAACTACAGAGTCCGACATTGTTTTTGCAAAGTTACTGTAGAAGAATTTTTAGGTCCATATTTGAACTGTGATGAACTATCAAGTGTCCTGATCTGAACTGTATGTCCTCTGGCTGAACTAGCAGGTGTTCAACCCAAAAAAAAGGGCTCTATTAGTCATTCAGTCTGTCAGGGGCTTTCCAAGGCCTTTTAGGTGCTTTCCCGCAGGCCACGTGCGAGGGGCCTCGGGCCAGCTGCACCTGTGGCTGAGGCCATGTGCGGGGGGCCTCAGGCCAGCTGCACCTGTGGCTGAAGATCTTTTAAAAAAATCAGTTGTAAATCCTTCACGTTTTAATGGGAGCATTTGTCACATTGAAATAATGGCCTAACACCTGCTTAGGGTTCACTAGAGGACGCTTCCAATAGAAAACCATGTCTTGGGAATGAAATAAATAAAAAAGTCAAAGGAGGAGCGATGCCCGCGGGTCTCCAATAAATAGATGAGCGCGGTTGTCATATTCAGTCTCTCTAGAGGACTCAGTTTGTCTAAGCTCTGTGTCGAAGGCTTAAATAAACTTAAAAACTCTGTGCATTTTATCTTGCTTAAGGCTGAATTATTCTAAAGTGTTGTGTCCTTTTCTAGCATATCACTTGCAATTAGTTTGTGTTATCTAAAAGACGACATCCCGAGAAGACTAAAGACGAGCCACGTCAGAACTTGGCGAGCCAGCTTCAGGAGGGTCCAGGGGCATTCCGGCAGCCTGGGGCAGTCCAGCTCATCCCTCCAGACCGTAAATAACAGTGATCACGACTAAAAGGTAAGCAGAAACCTTTTATAACTTCTGCACGATCTGGAGGAGTGAGTCGGGATTTCCGCCCAAGTTGACAGGTGATATTTTTTAACTGCCTCTTACCCAAAAGAACCTGGACTAAGAAAATTGATAAGAAACTAAAAAAAGATAAGATTGAAAATTATCAGGCCTTGTAGATAAAATGCTCAGAAGGTGTGTGTGTTCCCGGGAAAAAGAATGTCTGTGTGAGTGAAAGGTCAGGAATGTTCATGAACTCTGGTGCGGAAAAGAGTGCGTGGAGAACTAACCTGGATGCTTGGGGAATAATTGGTGTTGAAATTCGTTACTAACGTGCCGGCTGATAGCATGCGCTGTAGGGGTTAATTTAGGGGAGTATACTGACAAATAGATACAAGGTAATACAAGGTTATTTAAAGAGTTTAACAGAGACTGAAGTGAAATAAGTGAGAAAAAAGAGTTTAACAAGAGAATACGTGCAGAGAAAGCACAAGATAAGCGCCTGAGGGGGCGCAGTAGAAATACCGTACGTGATAAAGAGATTTAAAGAGAAAAGTGCAAAGTAGCACAGCTGACAGTAAGTAAAAGAGCTCAATAAAGGACGTCATTTTTTAAGAAAAGAGAAAAACTATATAAAAAAAAAATAAAATAAATAGAGAGTTAGTGCAGAATACATGAGAATTAATGAAGCAGAAAATAGTGCAGTAAGGCAGCAAATACACGCTTGTGGGGCGTGGGAGAAGAATAAGTAATTAAGTACACAGTAATATGAGTTTTTTATAAGAAAAGAAAAAGAGAATATTTTCAGTGCAAAGGCACATTAAGCTCACGAGGAGCTCAGTAAGTGAAAAAAAAAAGTAGAAGAAAGTGCAGAAAGGCACAGGATAAGCACGCGAGGCGCGGTAAGGCGTAGAAATAAATGAAATATTGTATGCTCAGAGAAGAGCTTGTGAAAAAATATATTAAGCACAGGATACGCACGCAAGGCGCGGTAAGGCGTAGAAGTAAATGAAATATTGTACGCTCAAAGAGGGCTTGAAAAAAAAAATAATATATGGAGTTGCTGGCAGCGCCGGAGAAGCTGTCTAACGTGAAGAAGAGATACATACTTAAACAGAACACATTGGTGTTAAGTGATTAAAAAGGTTGTTTAAAGCCGCGGAGTGAAAAGTGGCAGAAGTCTAGATAGAGATATATAGAAAGTTGTTTTTAATCATTTTTGTGTATAAAGCTTTTGAAGATTGGTGTGTGGGAGAGCGGGGAGTTGCAGGCAAAGCTGTGAGGGCTTGCAGGCTGGCTGACATACAAGATTAATGTAAAGAGTACGAGAAGGAGGAGGCGTTTAGACCCAACAGGAGGACTTGGGAGGTGCATGACAGGCAGAGAGGAAAGTGTGAAACAGAGACGGTGAAGAAAAAGACAGGAAAAGAGACTGCTATGTAAATACAGAGAAGGTAGATATTATTTCAAAGAAAGAAAACTAATAAACAAACAGCAGAAAAAGACAAGAAGCAGAAAGGTAAAAAATTAGAAGGAAAATAGAAAGTCGAGAGCAAAGACATTAGGAAGTGTTAAGGTTGTAAGAGGAGTAAAGAAATAAAATTGGTTATAAATCAAAAGAGTTAAAGCTTAGATTATAGTGAAAAAGCTGACAGACTGATCAATGCTTGGGACAGTCATTGATGGGAGACTTAAGTGATAATGAAATAATACTCCCAGAACATTACTTGACTGACGGAGACATCGAAACCCAGGGAATCAGGACACATTTTTGGCTGGAAAGGACCTATTTTGACAGGGTAGGAGCAGAACATTGGCAGGACGAACAAGAGATCAATCAGAAATTATGGCAGATTACTAAGGTAGTCAATCTGAAACAAAAGAAAGAACAATTCCCTCTAATTAATTGGGAGCTGCTGATAAGACGTCTGTGGCATCAGGGTTTAACCCCGTGGCTGGAGCTGCTTTGTGCTGATCCTAATAAAGAAATTAGCATACCATTAAATCATTTAATAACACTGCCAACCGATCCAGGTGAAGAACTGTTTCCTAGGTTGACTCTGACTGTGGTCCCAAGGAAGGTTCGGTGGGAAACAGGTAAATTTTCATATTTAGTTAAAGAAAAAGAAGACAGGCATAACAGTTGGAAATTTAATCCTTTTAAGGGTTTAAAATACAAAACAGGTGTTACAGTCGGCAAGTTATTGGTCTGGATCAGGACAGCCCCTGAGGGACTACCAGAACACCATAGAAACACCTCACATAGCGTTTGTCAGGGTTACATGGGTAACTCTCAAGGTCAAGGTCGGGAAAGTACCCCGCTAGACTTAGTACTAAGAAAATATCCAGGAAAATGCATTAAGGCCAACCAATGTATGAAAAAGTGGCACAAAAGGTCACATGGGGGCAGGCAATGGCCTTTGGAGGGATCATTTGATCCGGTGATGTGTGAAGCAGTTGCGGTAGAAATACAGAAAAAAGAAATTAAAGATCAGCAGAAGAACATAAATAACAACAAAAAACGCACTGAAGAAAAAGAAGTTTTGGCCTTGTTCAAGCAGGAAGCACAGAGGCTACAGCAGAAAAGAGAAAAAATGACAGAGGAAAGATCCAAAGACACTAAAGCCAGTGCACCGAGCTGGGAAGCAGAGCCACCCCCATATAAACGTCATGATATGGGAAAGACAGCTGGACAATTTGTATTAGGAACTCGTGAAGAGGACCAAGGCATGGATGTGGAGGGCAAATTCACACTGACACTAAAAGCTCGAGAGCCACAAGGAGACAGGTCCTCAGTCTGTCAAATGGATCATACAAGGTCTCCAAGTCCGAAAGTAAGTGGTCGCTCACCACGACCAGCAGGGGGGGGCCACAAATAACAGTGACACGGAGGCAGACGAGGATAAAGAGAGAGACCTGAAGTCTCCGCCTGCACATCGAGGTCCACTGAAAACCGTCCCCTCCCACCATAAGTCAGCCGACTGGACCTTCACAGGCTATAGAGGCTCCGAAGAGTGGCACAAGAGCTTCTGTGACACACTGGATCTAGCCAGAAGAGATAATGAAGAACTAGCTGAGCAGCTTCGGCTAGCAAAGGAAAGAATACAAAGACATAGGGACGCTGAGGAAAGAAGAATATTACAACAATCGACGCCCAATCAAGGGAATCACATTATAGAGCCACCCACCCTGAAAAATTTCTGGTGAGATCGTCATTGAGAGTGCAAAAGAGGCCCGACTCAGGCAAAGACAACAATGTGTAGCCAAAGACATAGCAGCTTTAGAACAGGATATAACCAACTGGATAGACTGCCTGGAACCAGTCAGTCGCACTCGATCTGGAAGACAGTATGGAGCCCCCACAAAAGAAGAGGAGGACGAAGACCTCATATGCCCACTGGTGGTCAGGAATGGTCATCATGTGTATACCCCATGGAGCTGGACAGACATGGTGGGGCTGGCCAACAGGATGCCAGACATCACCCAAGGAGCTGGGAGATGGATAACTGCCTTAGAAGAAGGCACTGCAGGGGTAACCTTGTCTTTAGGTGACATAAAAGCCTTGCTAATGCATGTCATGGGAAAACATGACACTGAAGAATTAGCAGGAAAGGTTGGACCAACACAGATGATGGGCACTAATCAACATGATGAAGTCCCCTTTAATCGCTATAGAAACTCCATGTGGGAAGGACTGAGAAGAAAGTACCCTGAGGTCTTGGATCCCTCTAAATTGGATGATGAGGAGTGGACGCCTGAAGAGTGCCCAAAGAAGTTCCTGCACCGATTCCAGAAGAGATGGGCGGAGGAAACAGGAAATGCATGGAACCATTCTCCAGCAACTGAAATCCTGTTTAAAATAACTGTAAAAAAGGCTCTACCAGATGAGGTTCAGAAAGCCCTAGATGGAGTCGTGGGACTATCAAAAATGAATTGGGCTTTATACTCTGAGCATATTTGTCACCATCTTGAAATCTACAAGAAAGAAAAACAAAAAGAAGAAGATGCAGCAAAATCCCTGACGAAAAAATTGGTGCAGATGCAGTTGGGAGAGCTAACCAAAGTCAAGAAAGAAAAAACAAAGACCCAGGCACCAATGATGACCCCTGTTCCTTCTGAGCCGGCAAGCACAGGCCCTACGGCAAACACTGCTGCCACCATACAGGCACCTGTGGTAACAGCCACACAGAGCCCCCAAGGAGCAGCAGGAAGCACTCCTACAGGAGAAGTCTCAGCACCAGTGGAGCATCACTATCACTACCATAGCACTGGCACACCCGGAAATGGACCCACCTACAGTCATGGGTGGAGAGGAGAGTCACGGAACTTTCAAGGTCAAAGAGGAGGGTGGCGAAGAGGATCTCGCCAACCTTCATTTGGAAGCAGATTCCAAAACTCAGCTCCCAGGAACAGTCAAGCGGGACCGCCTATGGGATCAACACCCCCAATAGGGGATCAACCCTCTAATGAGTGTTGGAGCTGTGGACAACCTGGACATCGAATGAGAAATTGTCCGGCCCGACCTTGGGTTGGACCCTCTGCCTATTGGCAATAGGGAGGCCTAGAGAAGACAGAGGGGGAAACGGTGGCATTGGCTATTTCGATGATACCTAAGGAAGAGCCAACCGTCACCGTTAATATACAAAACAGAGATTTCCCTTTCATGGTGGATACAGGGGCAACATACTCTTGCATAGGGAAAATGGGCGCTCATCTCCCCCTCTCTGGGTCTGTAATTAAGACCATCGGCTTCTCTGGGAAGACTCAAATAATACCTTTTACACGCCCACTTCCTGTAACGATTGCAGGAAAAACAATTGAAGCACCCCTGTTATACTCACAAAATACACCTGTGAATTTGCTGGGAAGAGACATTTTATGTAAGCTACAAACCCAGATAGTGTGTACCCATCAAGGACTGCAAATACACTTTCCTGACGAAGCACTCGCCAACATTATGGTGCTTATGGACATGGAAAACAAGGTCTGACCTGTGCAACCCATGGTATACTGGCTGAAGTTACAACCAGAAAATTCAAATCTTCAACTGGAATGGGAAAAATGGAAGCCCTGGGCAGAACAACACTATGAAGCAGTATATACACCTAGTTTACCTTTACATGTCACCCTGATGTTCGATGCCAAACAAGAACAAACTGACTATGCATGCTGCTGGGATGTATTGATGAATCAACGGCTGTTTCACATAACCACCACAGAAATTTATTTAGGCCCCCAAGGGGCCGCAGCTTCTGTCAAGCTAACTTCAGCTGAACAACAATGGTATCAAGTGCCGAATGCCACGCCTCATGTGACCCTTTTAGTCTCAGAAAAGTACGAATCCCATGACCTAGGTCCAATGGTAAAGACAGCCTCAGAAGTTGAAGAATGGCAAAACATGGAAAGTCCACAAGTACATCTGTCAAAAGACCAGCAGTTTATACAAATTAATTTAAAAGTAAATGATGAGGCTATAGCTCAAAAAGTGGAGCTCAATCCTAGACCAGAGGGACAGATGGTGTTATCGGCCCAACAAGAGAAATTGTTAGAGCAAATACCACCAGTGGTGTGGTCCAAAAGCAAAACGGACGTAGGACTAGTAAAAACAGCCTTACCAGTAAAAATAAAAGTAAAACCGGGAGCAAAACTGCCTCACCAAAGGCAGTATCCATTAAAACCTCAGGCTATTGAAGGCATAAAACCAGTAATTAAGGGACTGATGGCAGCTGGAGTTTTAATAAAAACTGCAAGCCCATGCAATACTCCTATCTATCCTATCCCTAAAAACAATACCAAAGAGTATCGGCTGGTACATGATCTGCGTCCTATCAATGCAATAATAGAAATGGATGCACCTATAGTACCTGATCCGCATACTATACTATCAAGCATCCCTGCTGGAGCAAAATGGTACACAGTAATAGATCTGTGTTCAGCCTATTTCAGTGTGCCTGTGCACCCAGACTCGCAACATTTGTTTGCATTCACATTTCTGGGACAACAGCTAACGTATACACGGCTACCTCAGGGACTGAACCTGTCCCCAGCCATCTTTAACAAAGTCCTGGCTGAAGATTTACAACACCTTGACATACCCAGTACATTGGTGCAATATATGGATGATCTCCTTATTGCATCAGAGACTCAAGAACAGTGTGAAAAAGATTCATTAATTGTATTGCATGCATTGGCAGATGGAGGTCATAAAGTAAGTAAGGACAAATTGCAGTTCTGCAAACAACAAGTAGAATACTTGGGAAGACAGTTGTGTGGGACCACGCGATGTATAGCCCCAAGCCAAGTGGAGGCTATAATCAAGGCTCCCAAACCCCAAACAGTGGGACAGATGCTTTCATTCCTTGGGATGGCAGGGTACAGTCGGCCGTGGATTTGTGATTATGCTATAAAAACTGCACCTTTGCATGCCATGATTAGAGCAGTGGGGCAAACAAGCAATGCAGCTCTCCTCGTCTGGACAGATGAGGCAACGGGAGCTTTTGAGGCCCTGAAAGCAGACATGCAATCTGCTTCCGCGTTAGGTAACCCAGATTATGGGAAACCTTTCCATTTGTATGTTACTGAAAAAGCTGGTTATGCTTGTGCTGTACTAATGCAGGAAACAAATGAAGGAAAACAACCATTGGCCTATTATAGTACAAAGCTTGACAACATTGAAACAGGATTGCCACCATGCTATCAGGGTCTAGCAGCAGCTGCCTTTGCATTTCAAAAAGCATCATCCATAATCATGGGACATGCAGTAACGTTGTACACATCGCATCAGTTACATGCCCTGCTAACCAGTCAACGTTTTGTCTTAACACAAGCTAGACGCACTGGATATGAAGTTGTGTTGTCCGCCCCAGAAATAACAATACAACGTTGTCACACGGTGAATCCTGCCACCAAATTGACCACACCGTTAAATGGTACTCCACATAACTGTGTGGCAGAGACAGAGAAATTTTTGAGAGCCAGAGAACATTTGTATAATCACGCCATAGATGCAGATCTAACCCTGTTCGTGGATGGCTCATGCTTTCGGGATGCCGCGGGATTGCATGCGGGTATGGGGATAGTTAAACTAAACACGGATGGCGAGACCTTTGAATTACTGGAGTCCCAAGGAATTGATCAGCCTTGTTCAGCCCAACTGGCAGAAATCAAAGCCTTAACTATGGCTTGCCAGATAGCTAAAGATCAATGTGTTAATATCTACACAGACTCAGCCTACGCTTATGGCGTATGTCATGTACATGCAAACATTTGGAAACAAAGGGGATTCCTGAGAGCAGATGGCACCCCTGTCACTCATGGAGAAGCGATTTCCCAACTGTTACAAGCTCTCCAATTACCGTCTGAGGTAGCCATCATTAAATGTGCAGGTCATCAAAAGAATAATAACATCATAGCTCAAGGTAACAACCTAGCAGATGACGCAGCTCGCAAAGGAGCACAAGGAGAAAATATGTTTCCCCTGCTAACCATCCAAAATTGTGCCCCACTGGTTTCACTTGACGCACTGATAGTGGCTCAAAGTAGGGCCAGTGGAGAAGAAAAACGAATGTGGGTTAAACGAGGCGCTTTTGAGACACGCAGTCAGGGGCCAGCGGACAAGCTGTGGCGCAGTAGTCATGGACATTTTGTGTTACCCACCAATTTATTACGACATGCAATCATTTGGGCCCACGGACCCGATCATTGTTCGCGAGTCCAAATTATGAACAAACTAAAAGCTGTCTGGTGGTCACCATATATGGCAGCTACAGTGGACCGTTTGTTGAATGAGTGTGAGGTATGTGCACAGTACAATGTCCGGAAATCATTCACAGCCCCTTTAGCCCACATTCCGGTCCCTGATGGGCCATTCAGACATCTTATGATGGATTTCATAGACATGGGAGCTGAAAACCGAGTTAAACGAATGAGATATGTTTTGGTAGTGATATGCAGATTCAGCCGATGGATTGAGGCAGTAGCCTCTGCAAATCAAGACCATAAAACGGTAGCCAAATTTCTGTGCCGAGATGTCTTTCCAAGATTTGGCATTCCAGATACTATCTCATCTGACAACGGTAGAGCTTTTGTAGCCAAGGTTACACAAGAAACATTCAAACAATTGGGTATCAAACAGAAGTTTGGGTGTGTTTATCACCCTCAATCAAATGGGGCGGTGGAACGGGCTAATGGCATTTTAAAGAACAAACTAGTAAAAATCATAGCAGACAGCAATGGCAAACTAACCTGGCTGGATGCGTTGCCGCTTGCTTTATTGTCAATGCGCTCACAAACTAACAGACTAACCCATTTGACACCATTTGAAGCTCTTACAGGTCGGCCGATGCCTATTCCATACCTGAGAGGACCCTACGAAGGACCATCGCTGGAGCAGCTACAAGACGAATGGCATAATTATCTGAGACAGTTAACCCAAATACACAAAACTATCTTTTTGCAGGTCAAAGGTGCTACAGAAGACAGAGAAGCAGAGATTCCACTCGAAAATCAGAGCATCCAGCCTGGTGATCTGGTTTACGTCAAAGTGTTCAAAAAGAAGTGGGACAGGCCCCGCCGAGAAGGTCCTTTTAAAGTTTTTCTTGCCTCACGTACAGCAGTCAAGGTAGACGGTAAGGACACTTGGTTTCATTTAAACCACTGCTGTAGGGTTGGTGGCCCGGCGCCCCTGCGGCCTCGGCAAGCTCGTCTTGGCAGAGCCGCCGGGCCAAGGGGGGAAGCAAGAGAAGCCAGAGACCCTACAGCAGCACCGAGGGACGGCCACGCCTCCCTGCAGCCAGAAGAAGCACCGAGGGAAGGCCACGCCTCCCTGCAGCCAGGCGAACACCGGCCAAGGCGCTCACAGAGACTGATTGAACAAAGACGACGCACAGCTTCAGAGAGTAGTGGATCCCTGCCAGATAGAGCAGCGACAGACTCAGATGCAGACTCAGAAACAACTGGAGACGCAGGCCAACAGACAGACAGAAATACAGACCGACAGATAGACAGGCCACAGGAGACATCAGACTCGGACAGCAACTTAGTAGATTTACCGACAGAAGAACCACAGGAAGTACAACCCAGACAAAGCACAGATACACCACACATCCCTAGTGACAGCTCATCTAGTGACGGCTCACTCAGTAGCACATCTAGTAGTACATCTCAACAGTCACCAGAACAATGATTAAGGAATTATTTAAGGAATTGACAATACTACTGGTGGTTAGTATGGGAGAACATAGACGTCCAAAACATACAACGGACTGTGCCGTGGCCATGGCCGCAATAGCAGCTAAACAAGGCATTCTAAACACAGGAAAAACATATAATTTGGTATACATTAAATCAAAAGCCTACAAGAACATAGGAATACAGGGAAAGCTGGGGGATTACATATTAGGCGAAGCCATTAGCATCAAATGTGAAGAGGAGGGAACACTCAACATAGAGGTAATTTGTGATAAAAGAGGATGCAGGGAAACCAAGCAAGACGTAACTGTTACAGTACATGAAGCCACAAAATGGGTAAAAATCAAACCAAGGAAAAAGAGGACAATTAGAAGCCTAGAAACAAGCAGTCACTTAGGGAGATGGGATCCCAGTACAGACCTAGCCCGTACACAAGGGTTGAAGACCAATCTATTTTACCAATGGTTGAAATTTTCGGCTAGGCAGATCAGTGAAAAGCCTTGCATAGCCTGTCACCGGAAAGGTGTGATACCTCAGGCTAAACCCCTACCTGATATCAACAACTGTTATAGGAGCCCCCAACATAACTCAGACCAAGCAGAATGCTATACACAATGTGTTATGAAAATGGCAGTAGGTGATGAAAATATGCTGCCGACAGTAAACTTTGTCCAGTGCCTCTAAGTACAGAAGGAACCGTTCCACCTATGATTAAAATAGAGAAAGGGATGATACACCCATTCTGTATAGCTAAAGGCTTAGTAGCACAATACATAAGCGATTGGCAGGTAGGGACGACCCAGTCAAAACACCACATACAGTGTATGCAAAAGCAGCAAGAATACAAACCGGCCAAAACAGCATGGAACATTACCGTCTGTCACACCCTGCCAGCAGCAGGCATACAGTGTGAACAAATAGTACCGGCCACAGGGGGGTCTGTAATTGGACTGAATCTCACCCATGCTTCATGGGTATCTACTCCAAATTTAGCTAAGGGAACGGTACCCTTAGCTGACATCTTTTGGATATGCGGACAAAGAAGGAAACTCCTGTCATCGCTGTCCCCTAATTGGAAAGGCCTTTGTGCTCCTGTGATGCTCACAGGAGCTATAACAGTAATTGAAATGCCAAATTCAATACAACCCATGCCACAGAAACTTCGTAAGAAAAGAGGAATAATGACGTTTAAAACAGACTACAACATCACAGTAAGAAACGGGATACCAGAAGGGATACCCCGACAATTAGAAGCCATAGACAGTAGCAGAGTTAAAGCAGATGAAGACGCGGATAAATGGGGATGGGCATTGGCGCTGTTTGGGGTTACTCAAAAAATCCGTTCTAGGTTCCAGGAGGTGCAGTGGATTAATTACTTGTGGTATAATCAACAAAGATATTTGAATTGGACATTGGCAGCAGTAGGAGCCTTAACCGAACAACTGCACACCACCTCGCTAATGACAATGCAAAATAGATTAGCTATCGAGATGATGATGGCTGATGAACAAGGAGTTTGTATTATGATCAAAGCCACTGAATGTTGCACAGCTATTCCCATGCGTACAGGGGAAGACGGAAATTTGACAGAGCTCTTAATCACACTTGAAGAGATGCAACAGGAACTGTTAAGTAACTCCATAGGAGGGAGAAATGAAACTGACGATTCTGGATACATTGTAGGGAATGGAATGAATATTGGCCCACTGTTTTCACTGTTTGGGGCTCTAAGGAGAGGGTGGATATCATGGAAAGACTGGTTATATCAGATAGGTGTAATCTTGGCACTAACAGGGGTGGCGGTCTTGCTGGTAATATGTTGTGGTATTCCCTTGATAAAATTTCTGGTCAATAAATTGATTTCATCCACAGTAGGACAGCTCCCACTATTAGCCATCCGAGCCCTAGAAGAAAGCACAAACGAAACAGACAGAGAACCAGAATATATGGAAATGGATGAAATACCAATTATCCTCCCCGACAGCCCCCAGCTACCTAATATTGTGGCGTACACCCCAGATAGGGAGGACTGGGATGGACCGTGCTTGGTGATATTGTAGACAAGGAAGAAGACATGCACGCACATTTACATTCACACACATGCACCCACAAAAATGAGGGATAGGATAGACAATATCTGAAAGAATGACATGGAGCTGTAATAATGAACGTATATGTATATTACTAGGACACAGGAGTATGGCTGAGAGACCAGACTCCCCTGATCAGGGACCTATGCCTGATCTGCCTCTATCAAGTCTGATTGGACTCTCAGAACTGTTTGGAGAAGAGGATATACAGGAGGGATGGTCGAGACATGATTGGTCGCCACAGCCGACATCCATCCAGCAGCTAAACCAGTTGGCAACAGAAGGATCTTCATCGTTCCAGCACCTGGCAATGACGGCTTCACAGAATCTGCCTGCAGCAAGAGTCGGCCCAAGGACTCCACCATCACCTGAAGGACCCTTTGGACTCAGGAACACACCCCTTCCGCAGATGCCATGGAGACAGTCACATGTGCCAGTGGCAACGATACCCTCCAGGGGAGGCAGCCAAGGTCGGCCATATGCAGCAACTGCCCGAGTGCATCCTAGACCCAATTCACTGCTAGGACCTGTCCCCAGCTTTCCACCCCCAAGGCAGGAGAGATATTCTGATCAGCCCAGTGCCTCTGGAGGAGGATCAGCAGGGGTGGACCTTAGCCGAACTCACCCACCAGGACAGAGGGGAGCTTTGTACAGGCTGCTAAATGCCCAGAGTGTCCCAACCACTTGCCTGTGCGACATCAACAATACTCCCCCCACACACGAAATGCCTTCCCCCTTGTACTTCCTGTCCCCTGGACTGCACAACCTTAATCTGGTCATGGTCACCCCACTGGACATGGCAATCTTGGTTCGAGAGCTTCGTCTTCCACAAGAGTCTGTTCCAAAAACCTTGGAGCAGCTCCTGCCCCTCACAAATCACATTCCCCATGAGCTATTTGAGGAAATCATGCCACAACTGAGTCAGACAGCTGCATACCTGTTAAGGATACACCGTGACAATGCCAACATCTCTTGTGCTCAGGAGGGCCTCCATACTCAACTGTGTGGTCTTCAGTCTAGTATGGACATGCTAGCCAGCATGATGGAGCATATGGAAAGGGAACAGCTAGGGCTGGCCACCACCACCCTGAATGTGGGCAAGAATTCTCTGGGGGCCCTGTACAACCTGGCCAAGCAGCACAAGGAGCTGGAAAGATCCATCAGAGAACTGCACGACTGTCTGAAAGCCAGAATTCCTGATCCTTCCCCCACTACCCCTGAAAGGCCAACCTCCCCATATTCCCCAACTTCTCCCAAAACTTCAGACGCTGAGTAAATGCTGAGGAGCGCGGACTGACGTAATGGCACTGAAAACGGACGATGACCTTGGTTCTTGAGTTTGAATTACGGACTGGTTTCAGAAATCTGAGTGTAAATAAAAACAAAGAAGGATATATGTTAGTAACGAAGGTTGGGTAAATGTCTGTCCTTACCATCATCTGCGTAACACAGATAAAGCTAAATGCATACACATAGATATCACATTGCAAAGTTATAAAAAGGGGACCCTTACACGGCGTGTTTGTAGATTTAGTAGTAAAGATGCACCATAGGGACCCCTTTTTCTTAAATTATAGCATGCCTCAAGAGACATGCATCGCCTAAATTTGGCGTCTGGCCAAAAAGGGCATTAGAAAACAAGCTGAAAAAGAAGAAAAACAAAGTGGAGAATGTTGAGAAATGGCCTATAATGAAAACCATTATATGATTGACTAAGGCAAATGACTTAAGGACGGACATGAAGGGAAACCATTTATTGTGTTTATCATTTAACTAGACATAGCTGCGCTAACCTTAGAATAGTTTCTTGATTGGTTGACTAAATAGTGGTAACGTAGGGGTTATTTGATGCATTTAAGTAATAAATGTGTAGAACCAAGTATAATGGGTTGGAGCCTCTGGTTGAGTGAGACAATAGATGCCAGAAGATGATTGGTTGCACTGATGTCAATGTAAAGCCTTTACTTTGCCATGATTAAGAGGTTGCTGTAACTTGTTTTATGTGGCCATTTTAAGTGCCTTGAATTACACCAAAACTCAATGTTTGAATGTCACCTTGTGTTGATATAATCCAGCTAATTGATCACCTTGTGCCTTAGTATGTAGGTTCACCTGTACTTCAATATATTTACCACGTGAAGTATCACTGATATTCATATCCGCACCAGAGTTATCAGTAAGTCGAGTGATGTGTTTTTCTTTTTTTATTATTGCAATGCACAAATGAAGATGTCTTGTCAGTAAACAACCCAAGAGTATAGTTGATGTAATGGGACTCTTTCGAGTCCCAGAGGAGGGACTGTAGAAGAATTTTTAGGTCCATATTTGAACTGTGATGAACTATCAAGTGTCCTGATCTGAACTGTATGTCCTCTGGCTGAACTAGCAGGTGTTCAACCCAAAAAAAAGGGCTCTATTAGTCATTCAGTCTGTCAGGGGCTTTCCAAGGCCTTTTAGGTGCTTTCCCGCAGGCCACGTGCGAGGGGCCTCGGGCCAGCTGCACCTGTGGCTGAGGCCACGTGCGGGGGGCCTCAGGCCAGCTGCACCTATGGCTGAAGGTCTTTTAAAAAAATCAGTTGTAAATCCTTCACGTTTTAATGGGAGCATTTGTCACATTGAAATAATGGCCTAACACCTGCTTAGGGTTCACTATCAATCAATCAACTTTTTTCTTATATAGCGCCAAATCACAACAAACAGTTGCCCCAAGGCGCTCCATATTGCAAGGCAAGGCCATACAATAACCATGAAAAACCCCAACGGTCAAAACGACCCCCTATGAGCAAGCACTTGGCCACAGTGGGAAGGAAAAACTCCCTTTTAACAGGAAGAAACCTCCAGCAGAACCAGGCTCAGGGAGGGGCAGTCTTCTGCTGAGACTGGTTGGGGCTGAGGGAAAGAACCAGGAAAAAGACATGCCGAGAAGGGGGGCAGAGATCGATCACTAATAATTAAATGCAGAGTGATGCATACAGAGCAAAAAAAGAAAGAAACAGTGCATCATGGGAACCCCCCCACAGTCTACGTCTAAAGCAACATAACCAAGGGATGGTCCAGGGTCATCCGATCCAGCCCTAACTATAAGCCTTAGCGAAAAGGAAAGTTTTAAGCCTAATCTTAAAAGTAGAGAGGGTATCTGTCTCCCTGATCTGAATTGGGAGCTGGTTCCACAGGAGAGGAGCCTGAAAGCTGAAGGCTCTGCCTCCCATTCTACTCTTACAAACCCTAGGAACTACAAGTAAGCCCGCAGTCTGAGAGCGAAGCGCTCTAATGGGGTAATATGGTACTACGAGGTCCCTAAGATAGGATGGGACCTGATTATTCAAAACCTTATAAGTAAGAAGAAGAATTTTAAATTCTATTCTAGAATTAACAGGAAGCCAATGAAGAGAGGCCAACACGGGTGAGATATGCTCTCTCCTGCTAGTCCCCGTCAGTACTCTAGCTGCAGCATTCTGAACCAACTGAAGGCTTTTTAGGGAACTTTTAGGACAACCTGATAATAATGAATTACAATAGTCCAGCCTAGAGGAAATAAATGCATGAATTAGTTTTTCAGCATCACTCTGAGACAAGACCTTTCTGATTTTAGAGATATTGCGTAAATGCAAAAAGGCAGTCCTACATATTTGTTTAATATGCGCTTTGAATGACATATCCTGATCAAAAATAACTCCAAGATTTCTCACAGTATTACTAGAGATCAGGGAAATGCCATCCAGAGTAACGATCTGGTTAGACACCATGCTTCTAAGACCTGTGGGGCCAAGTACAATAACTTCAGTTTTATCTGAGTTTAAAAGCAGGAAATTAGAGGTCATCCATGTCTTTATGTCTGTAAGACAATCCTGCAGTTTAGCTAATTGGTGTGTATCCTCTGGCCTCATGGATAGATAAAGCTGGGTATCATCTGCGTAACAATGAAAATTTAAGCAATACCGTCTAATAATACTGCCCAAGGGAAGCATGTATAAAGTGAATAAAATTGGTCCTAGCACAGAACCTTGTGGAACTCCATAATTAACTTTAGTCTGTGAAGAAGATTCCCCATTTACATGAACAAACTGTAATCTATTAGACAAATATGATTCAAACCACCGCAGCGCAGTGCCTTTAATACCTATGACATGCTCTAATCTCTGTAATAAAATTTTATGGTCAACAGTATCAAAAGCAAAACTGAGGTCCAACAGAACAAGCACAGAGATAAGTCCACTGTCCGAAGCCATAAGAAGATCATTTGTAACCTTCACTAATGCTGTTTCTGTACTATGATGAATTCTAAAACCTGACTGAAACTCTTCAAATAGACCATTCCTCTGCAGGTGATCAGTTAGCTGTTTTACAACTACCCTCTCAAGAATCTTTGAGAGAAAAGGAAGGTTGAAGATTGGCCTATAATTAGCTAAGATAGCTGGGTCAAGTGATGGCTTTTTAAGTAATGGTTTAATTACTGCCACCTTAAAGGCCTGTGGTACATAACCAACTAACAAAGATAGATTGATCATATTTAAGATTGAAGCATTAAATAATGGTAGGACTTCCTTGAGCAGCCTGGCAGGAATGGGGTCTAATAAGCATGTTGATGGTTTGGATGAAGTAACTAATGAAAATAACTCAGACAGAACAATCGGAGAGAAAGAGTCTAACCAAATACCAGCATCACTGAAAGCAGCCAAAGATAACGATACATCTTTGGGATGGTTATGAGTAATTTTTTCTCTAATAGTCAAAATTTTGTTAGCAAAGAAAGTCATGAAGTCATCACTAGTTAAAGTTAATGGAATACTCAGCTCAATAGAGCTCTGACTCTTTGTCAGCCTGGCTACAGTGCTGAAAAGAAACCTGGGGTTGTTCTTATTTTCTTCAATTAGTGATGAGTAGAAAGATGTCCTAGCTTCACGGAGGGCTTTCTTATAGAGCAACAAACTATTTTTCCAGGCTAAGTGAAGATCTTCTAAATTAGTGAGACGCCATTTCCTCTCCAACTTACGGGTTATCTGCTTTAAGCTACGAGTTTGTGAGTTATACCACAGAGTCAGACACTTCTGATTTAAAGCTCTCTTTTTCAGAGGAGCTACAGCATCCAAAGTTGTCTTCAATGAGGATGTAAAACTATTGACAAGATACTCTATCTCCCTTACAGAGTTTAGGTAGCTACTCTGCTCTGTGTTGGTATATGACATTAGAGAACATAAAGAAGGAATCATATCCTTAAACCTAGTTACAGCGCTTTCTGAAAGACTTCTAGTGTAATGAAACTTATTCCCCACTGCAGGGTAGTCCATCAGGGTAAATGTAAATGTTATTAAAAAATGATCAGACAGAAGGGAGTTTTCAGGGAATACTGTTAAGTCCTCTATTTCCATACCATAAGTCAGAACAAGATCCAAAATATGATTAAAGTGGTGGGTGGACTCATTTACTTTTTGAGCAAAGCCGAAGTCTAATAATAGATTAAATGCAGTGTTGAGGCTGTCATTCTCAGCATCTGTGTGGATGTTAAAATCGCCCACTATAATTATCTTATCTGAGCTAAGCACTAAGTCAGACAAAAGGTCTGAAAATTCACAGAGAAACTCACAGTAACGACCAGGTGGACGATAGATAATAACAAATAAAACTGGTTTTTGGGACTTCCAATTTGAATGGACAAGACTAAGAGACAAGCTTTCAAATGAATTAAAGCTCTGTCTAGGTTTTTGATTAATTAATAAGCTGGAATGAAAGACTGCTGCTAATCCTCCGCCCCGGCCCGTGCTACGAGCATTCTGAGGGCGCTTCCAATAGAAAACCATGTCTTGGGAATGAAATAAATAAAAAAGTCGAAGGAGGAGCGATGCCCGCGGGTCTCCAATAAATAGATGAGCGCGGTTGTCATATTCAGTCTCTCTAGAGGACTCAGTTTGTCTAAGCTCTGTGTCGAAGGCTTAAATAAACTTAAAAACTCTGTGCATTTTATCTTGCTTAAGGCTGAATTATTCTAAAGTGTTGTGTCCTTTTCTAGCATATCACTTGCAATTAGTTTGTGTTATCTAAAAGACGACATCCCGAGAAGACTAAAGACGAGCCACGACATTACACACCAATTCAATGTTAATTTTAGTGACCTCCGATTGGCGTAACCAGGTGTCATTACTGCCGACATGAATTACAATCTTACCAAATTTACGCTTAGCCTTAGCCAGCAGTATCGAATTTCCTTCAATGTCGCCTGCTCTGGCCCCCGGAAGACAATTGACTATGGTTGCTGGTGTCGCTAACTTCACATTTCTCAAAACAGAGTCGCCAATAACCAGAGTTTGTTCCTCGGCGGGTGTGTCGCCGAGTGGGGAAAAATGGTTAGAAATGTGAACGGGTTGGTGGTGTACAGGGGGATTCTGTTTAGGGCTACACTTCCTCCTCATAGTCACCCAGCCGGCCTGCTTTCCCGGCTGCTTGGGATCCGCTGGGGGAAGCTAACGGCAGCTAAGCTACCTTGGTCCACACAGACTACAGGGGCCTGGCTAGCTGTAGGATTTTCCAAGGTGCGGAGCCGAGTCTCCAGTTCGCCCAGCCTGGCCTCCAAAGCTACGAATAAGCTACACTTATTACAAGTACCATTACTGCTAAAGGAGGCCGAGGAATAACTAAACATTTCACACCCAGAGCAGAAAAGTGCGGGAGAGACATGAGAAGCTGCCATGCTAAACCGGCTAAGAGCTAGTAGCTGCGCTAAGCTAGCGGATTCCAAAAACACACAAAGTGAATAATGTGTAAATAATTTAGAGGTGAATTCAGCAGAGGGAGTGCTTTAGTTAAGGCACGTGAAGATTGCACTGTGAAACAAATCGTTATCTAGTTATCTAGATCAATCTAACTACGCAGATTAAACAGCTAACAGATACAGCAAAACACCGCTGTGCTCCGGAACAGGAAGTGATACAATACCGCAGTGAGAGCCAACCACCAGATACTGGAAAAAAGTAGTTTGTAAAAGTTTGGGCACCCCTGATGATTTCCATGATTTTCCTTTATAAATCATTAGTTGTTTGGATCAGCAATTTCAGTTATATACTATATCATATAGCAGACAAACACACTGAAGTGAAATGAAGTTTTTAGTATTTACAGAAAGTGTGCAATAATTATTTAAACAAAATTAGGCAGGTGCATAAATTTGAGCACCCTTTTAATGTTATTGATTTGAATACATTTAGCACTAATTATTGGAATACAAAATTGGTTTGGTAAGCTCACTGACCCTTGACGTGCTTACACAGGTGAATCCAGTCATGAGAAAGGATATTTAAAGTGGCCATTTGCAAATGTTTCTCCTCTTTGCATCTCTTCTAATGAATAGCAACATGGGAGCCTATAAACAACTCTCAAATTACATGAAAACAAAGATTCTTCAACATCATGGTTTAGGGGAAGGATACAAAAAGCTATCTCAGAGATTTCAGCTGTCAGTTTCCACTGTGAGGAACATTAGTGAGGAAATGGAAGACCACAGTGGCCCGAAGTTAAGGCCCGAAGTGGCAGGCCAAGAAAAATCTCAGATAAGTGAAGGATGGTGAGAACAGTCATATTCAACCCACAGACCTGCTCCAAAGACCTAGAACATGATCATGTCTCTGTGCATCGTTCAGCTATACAGCATACTTTGCACAAAGAGATGCTGTATGATGCTGTAATGCAGAATAAAGCCTTTTCTGCATACAGGCCACAAACAGAGTCACTTGAGGTATGCTAAAGCACATTTGGACAAGCCAGCTTCATTTTGGAATAAGGTGCTGTGGACTGATGAAACTAAAATTGACTTATTTGGATATAACAAAGGGCGGAAAAAGAACACAGCATTCCAAGAAAAACACTTGCTACCCACAGTAAAATTTGGAGGTGGTTTCATCATGCTGTGGGGCTGTGTGGCCAGTGCAGGTACTGGGAATCTTGTTAAAGTTGAGGGTCACATGGATTCCAGTCAATAACAGCAGATTCTTGAGAACAATGTTCAAGAATCAGTGACAAAGCTGAAGTTGCACCAGGGCTGGATCTTTCAACAAGACAACGACCCTAAACACTGCTATAATCTGCTAAGGCATTCATGCAGAGAAACAAGTACAGTGTTCTGGAATGGCCATCTCAGTCCCCAGACCTGAATATTATTGAAAATCTATGGTGTGATTTTAAGTGGGCTGTCCATGCCCAGAAACCAAAAAACCTGACTGAACTGGAGATGTTTTGTAAAGAAGAATGTTCCACAATACCTTCAACCAGAATCCAGATTAGCGTTTAGAGGCTGTTATTTCTGCAAAAGGAGGATCTAATAAATATCTATTTTTTTCTGTTAGGGTGCCCAAATTTATGCACCTGCCTAATTTTGTTTAAATAATTATTGCACAGTTTCTGTAAATACTAGAAACTTCATTTCACTTCTCAAATATCACTGTGTTTGTCTGCTATATGATATATTTAACTGAAATTGCTGGTCCAAACAACCAATGATTTCTAAAGGAAAATCATGGAAATCATCAGGGGTGCCCAAACTTTTACATACCGCTGTATTTATTTTTTCACTCTTTCTTTCTGTCATGTGGACTATAAGTTATGTGGTGGATGTCACATTAGCCTGGCCAGCAGGCTGATCACAAAGTTCACACCGTGCCGTGCATGTTGAGATGTGGCTGGGGGCAATCCAAAGGTGATCTTGCTTGTTTCAATGTCCACCATGTCATGAGAGCCTACCCACACATGTGCATCACAATGACATGTTGAGAGATGATGTTCTTCATGGCATGATATGTGTTGTCCAGCTGTGAGTTGCACCAGACAGGTGGGCATGTCGCCAGCAAGCCGCAGCAGCTGTGTCATAGATACTCACAGCTGGAGAACACATATTGTGCCATGAAGAACATCACCAATCAACACACCACCATAGTGCACATGTATCAGCATGCTCACCTCACATGGTAATAAATAAAAACACATATGGCCGGCGAGCTAATTGTGATGTCCACCACATGAGTTATAGAAAACATGATGCATCCTACAGCGCACTGCACGCTGGACAGCTGGACACACAGAGCCGGCTGATGTGTTCATGATATGAGTGCATCAACTCATTCATGTTAGTTCATTAATTCCTTGTTTATGTCCATGGCCATGGTTCATGAACATGAAGGACCAGAAGGATGATAATTCTTGTATTGTCTGCTCTTTATAACAGAAATTAAATATTTTAACAGACAAATGAAATCCATTTGTTTTGTCATTTCCAACACAGACCATCAAGTCATCAGGAATCAATTACACCTCATTACCAGTCACGATTGTCTTACATTTAAAGAGTACATTCATTGTTCTTATAATGTTCTGTGCTCTCTCATTATTTGGTCCTTTCACATTTTCGTCGACTTATGTACATTTGTCCAACATGTAATTGCTGCTGCTGCTGTGTGAACACGATGCGGTATCACACCTCTCATGTAGTTGCACTGTGTTCGTGCGCTTGCACACTAGTGTGCACAAAAATGTCGCCATGGGATCATACACGGCTGTCCAACCATCTGTCCCTCTTGACAGGAGCTGGATTTTTTGAGGTTTGCCAATTCCTTTTATTTCTGCCTTTTTTCAGTCGGTTTCTGCCTCTGTCGCCCAACTTCGCCCATCGAACCCTCTCGCAGCAGGTGTCGGCCAAATTTCAGGTGACACGATGTAGTTACACATCGCACAGCTGCTCGCACTGTGTTCCCGCGTGCACCAACCATCGCAGCGGCATCGTGCACACCTGCCTGTTGGCTCGATGTTTTCGTGGTTCGCTCATATGAGCTGTTCCGCCGTGAGTCGCCCTGAGTTGTACTTATTCGTACAATGTGTGAAGGGGCCCTTAAAGGAGACCTGCATTGAAAAAAATGCAGTCAGATTTTTTGAACAAAGAATGACTTACATTTACACATGAGATCCTTCTGAATGTAGTAAAGTAAATCTGCAAGCCCAGATCTGTCATTCAACGGAGAAATCTTCATTTGAAAATGACAAATTTACAGCTAACATTTAGCCCTCCGCAAATTGTCCCTCTCATCATGGACGCTGCCGAGATGTCACGGACAAGACCCTCTCCCAGCATGCATTGCGCCAACTGTAATTTGTGGATTTACGTAAGTTTGCATCTGCACCTTTTTCTTGTCTTATACGGAAGGATCTACTTTTTTAAAACTTCATATTGTCTTGCGGCACGTTTGGTGAGTACACATTTCTTTTATTTGTGCTTGAAAATTATTTTGGGGGACTTTTTCATACGCCCGTTTGATTGAGCGGTGTCGCAATGAAAATCTACTGTCTTTCGCCTCCAGTACCATCACGGGATATGGAGGCAAGACCCGCAAAGAATCCCAGTCATTAAAAATATATAAACCTCTCTCAGCATCCATGGAGCTCTGGGGCTCTGATTGCCGAGACGTGCGGTGCTGTGGATTTTGCCGCAAGAAGTCTGTCCTTGCAGCAACAGGTGTACCGGCCGCTTTGCATTAAAAGAGCGAGCATAATCTCAGGACTTGTGCCAAGTGTGCTGCAGCTCCATTCAGTAGACAGAGAGGTGATGCTGGTGCTGTGCGCTGAATCTGGCACAACACCGGCTGCAAAGCAGACACGGGCGGTGTGAGTGGCCCGCGTCGGCGGTTAACGAGCCCGCAGACTTAATAAGCGCAGCGGAGGCAGAGAGCGGGAGAGGAAGAATGGCGTCTGCTGTCGATGTCGTTGCTGATCTGAGCACACAGATCTGTATCTCACATTCATTGCAGCTTACTTTTGGATGTTGAAACCAGGACATGTATAAGTAACATTACTAACAGATAAAATCAATTTCAGTGCGGGATCAGACTGAAGGCGGGAGCGCGTCGTCTTGTCCCTGACATCATGGAAATGATACGGCTGTACAAACTGTTTTCACAGAGGGCTAAATTTTAGCTGCCAATTTGTCATTTTTAAACGAAGATTTCTCCGCTGAATTACAAATTTGTGCTTACAGATTTACTTTACTGCATTCACAAGGGTCTTATAAATACATATCAGCTATTTCTTTCTGAAATCTGACCACATTTATTTCAATGCAGGTCTACTTTAAGTAGGACTCCACTGATTGATGCAGGTGGACTGCAGCCACAAGGGTGGACAATCAACTCCACTGGCAGACAAACACAGAAGGTAGGAGGAGACAACAGAGAGTCCAGACCGATTCCCAAGACCACAACAGTGTACACAATATTTTAACCACTTTCTGTTCTTCTGGGATGTATTTAGACTATGACTTTCATTCAGGTTTATGTTAGTCAAAAGAAAGCGGATATAATAACATGTCAATTTATTTTATTTAATGTAGTCTGACTTAAAATCCTATCTGGTCAGGGCAATCTGATGCCAAGTGGGTGGAGTTTATGACCATATGCAACCCTCTTTAAAAGAACCTTGAAACAAAGAAAGGTGCTCTTAACTCCCTCTTGACTCTCTTGAGCCTCCATCTTATCTCTAAGTCTTAGCTCGTACCTTTTATTCCATAATTTCTCTTTGCTTATTCCCAGGTTTTTCTACTAGCTGTGCCTTTTTGTTGAACCTCTAATTTTTCCAAGTAACTTTTAAGGCATAAGTCACATCATCTGAGCTTTGAAGCTCAGATGATGTGACTTATGCCTTAAAAGTTGCATGGAAGTATCTCACTCATGGTACACTGAGTCCTAAACAGGAAGTGCCAAATTTTGAGTCTACAGTAAAGCAGGAAATGTTACATGTTAAACACTTCCTGGATCGACAGTAGAAGAGAGCTCATGGAATCTCACGGGAATTCAGTGGCAAATTCACACTGAAACAGCAAGTGCCAAATTTTGAGCCCACAGTGAAACACATCTGCCTTATATATAAATGTTTCTCTGGTGAGTTTAGATTAATAACATGAGCAGACAGCAGCCGATTCATGCTCTGCTTGCTTATTTAAGATGTAAGATGCTGCCCAAGTGTTTCTCAATTGCTCTCAATGGTCTTGGAACACTTGGTATTTCACACATTTTAATTTGTTGATGCTATTTCAAATACAAAAAAAATCTAAAATTATCTTCCTTAAACTCAACCTGATAGCAAATCTCTACAACTTGTTATAAATTTAAAGATTTTTTTATCCAATGCTTATGCTCCCCAGAAGCATTTACTGTATAAAAAAAAGGCTGAATGACCTGAATTACATGGTGAGGACTCTTTTCCAGGCATGTGAGATGCAAATAAAGAAAATGCTTAAAATGGTGGGGGGTTAAGAGGACCATAGTTGGGGGGGTCAAGCCCCCAGAAGCTGAAGATTTTTAGTCATGCTAATGCTCTTCAAGAGCATTTACTGAAAAACGTTTGACGGACCTAAATGACATGGTGAGATGCTGCTATGACATATACATATTACATACTGTCATAATCTCATGTCACATGTGTTTCTTACCTGTAAATATGTAAATAAATTCTTAACATTACACCAGTTGTTTGTCTTGTGTCCAGTTGAAGACAGATATTTAATCAGTCATTTTCAGAACTTATGACTTTCAGATTAAAGACTGAAAATTTCTGATATTTTCTCACTTTTATGGTGAGTGGTGCCCCCTTTGAGGTATTTAATTCAATTTAAGATTGAATTAAATATTCTCTTTAACTTATATCTGCTACACAAGACTTCAGTTGATGGCCGAACTAACAGCAAAAGTAAATCAAATCTGGAATTTTATGCTATACAGTGTAATGTAATCAAAATAAAAAAGAAAATTATCTGATGATATCATGAGTTACAACAACAGAGAGCTATATAGCGGTTTTTTGGAGTAGCCTGTAGGCCTTGGGTATATCACAATATGCTGTATCAAACAAAGGCAAAATATCTAATTTGGTCATTATTCTTGTGCTGCTGTAATAGTCCATTCAATCCAAGTGGCATTATGTGACAAGTGCACCGTTTGTTGTCTTGTGTCTATGTTGCCTACCTCATTCTGTGGTTCTCAGAATTTAGAAATGGCATTGTAAAATATCCCAGAGAGAATAATTTGTGTCTTAAGTTTCTTTTACAACAGAAGGAAAAAGAAGAAAACAGCCAGCCCTATGGAGTTTCCAGGTTGTTTTCAGTCACAACAAACAAGAGGAACTGTACTGTAGTCCACCCAGGGTGCTGTTTGAAGACCTGACATTTCTGCCAGTTCTTTGCTTTAATTGTGCTCTATTTATGAAACCAAGTGACCTTTTGGTCTGATACAGAAGTGTATTGCATTCACTGGATAAAAAAAAAATTGACCACTGATCTCATAATTACAAGAAAAGATCTCATAATTATGAGATCAGCATATCGTAATTATGAGAAAAGATCAGGTGTCTAAATTGTTTTATATATATACTTCCATACTTTCAGTCCCTCAGTAAAGAAGCGGGCTATGGATAGCCAATGATAACGCACTGTAATCAGTTTCAATTTCAATTTATTTTCATTTATATAGCACCAAATCACAACAAAGTTGCCTCAAGGTGCTTCACGCAAGTAAGGTCTAACCTTACCAAACCATAGCAAAACAGTGGTAAGGAAAAACTCCCTCTGAGGAAGAAACCTCAAGCAGACCAGACTCAAAGGGGTGACCCTCTACTTGGCTTACCAAGACACGGCTCACCAAAATGAGCCGTGTCTCCCTCCCCTCCAGACTTCCAGCTTTCACTCACACAGCCCCACCAACCACTGACGGACAAAGAGGGGCTCACTCCCAGCCGGGCACATGCCAGTCTGGGTGCCCTGTGCCCCGTATCGTTGGAGGAGTTGCATTCATCCATGAACATTTTAGGGGAAAATACACACGTTGTGTGCATATAGAAGTGGTGTGCGATCACAGTACAATGTCGGAGGTTACAAATTGGCTGATTTTTTATTATTACTCGGGAATTCTCATGCTTGTCTTTTCTGAGGTACTGGAAGTACAGAAGCCCATTGTACGGAAGCGATTACAAAAAAAAGAAAAACTTGTCTCATAATTACAAGATCCTGAACTCGTAATTATGAGATCTTTTCTCGTAATTAATGAGATCCTGATCTCGTAATTATGAGGTCATTTCTCGTATTTGCAAGATGTGCAGGCTATTGTTTTTATTTATCCAGTGAATGCAATACGCTTCTGTAGTCTGAACAGTGCATACCCGTCTTTGCAAGTAACTCATACAGTGCCTTGCAAAAGTATTCAGCCCTTTGGTATTTCACGCATTTTAATTTCTTTATGCCATTTGAAATACAAAAAGTAAATCAGGCTTCTCAATATCAGCATTTTTAAAATTATCTTTCTTGTCATGACATCAAATATAAAAAACATAATTCAAGCTTCTGTATACTGAAATTTCTCAAATGATGATGGAATTGAACCCACAACCTTCTCACTGTGAGGCAACAGTGCTAACCACTAAGCCACCATGCTGCCCTTGAAAATAAATCTTACCCCCAAAAAGCATTGAAAGCATGAAAAATGTACTTTTTGAGCTACTGTATCAATATGGTAGTGCAAAATGGCAACCTTAATGAGGGGGCCCGTTCCCATGCAGATATGAGTGTCATTCTACACTCAAGAAAGCACAATAATTTGTTGTTGCACATGCTACACTAATGAACAAACACTGTATTTTATTTCTGCTAATAAACGCCACAAAATCCTGCACACTGTAGCTTTGGAATAATTTTTCTAGGCTGTGTGCTATACCATCTTAGTCACATTTTTTTAAATTTGTCACAGCAGCTGCACTTTACATATCACAATGAGACAATGCTGTGCCACAAAGGGATTAAAAACCAAAACAACATCCCTAAGAATCCTTACATCACAGGGCAGAACTGTTCACTCTGAGGGGTAAGCACATTTCAACTTGATGCTTTTGTTCTTCCGTCAGTCATCATCTGTTTGGTATAAAACAGTTTTGTTCATTTTCATTCAGTGGTGAGATCTGAAATGGTAACATATGGTGCCTGAATATAGTATAATTTATGCCCCCCCACCCCACCCCAAAAAAGTGTATCAAAAACAAGAAAACATGTCATACCAACATTTTAATTATACCTTCCCAAATGATGCTGCTTTAATAAGGAACAGCTTGTGCTGGCCTGCATGTGTGCATGTGTGCATGTGTGCACGCTCATGCAGCAAACAAATATTTCAGCGCAAATTGATCATTCTGCAGAGTTACAAATGTGATTAAATGCCGTAGGCTGATTTCCGTAACATCTCTTGTATGAGTCATGAGAACACTTTGGGGTAAGTTTAAACTGTGCGGAAAACAAAACCCATCCATTTACCTCATTAGTGTGCATGCAAAATCTTGACATGCTTTGAAGACAACGTGCTTGTGGAGCTAAATCAGCTTGAGGGCCAAAAGCAGGCAGACAGCAGCAACCAAACATCTTCCTGAAGTGATAAACAACCTTGTGTCATCTGCAAAAATAAAAATAAAAAAATGTAATAAATACAACTTTGTTTAATTTTTCAGCTATTATTATTGTAAGAGCTGGAATTAATCTGGATGTTTGCCTTCCAGGTAGCATTAACATTTCTGTTGAGTGATTTCTGCCAATTGTGTGAGGACAGAACATGCCGATAGACAGGTACAGCACAAAGACTCAAACATGGCACCAACTAAATCCAGGCGAGATATGTTTATTAGCGGAACAAAAGCAAATTGATGAGTATGACGCCTCAGTTCAGCAGGTGACATCAAACAGGTGGAAAATATTTTCTCCATCATCAGCACCATAACGTGTGTGATCCACAGGCACATGAATTCCTTGTTTGTTTTGGCTTTGCAGCAGACAGTGATATAAAGCTCATTAAATCCCTTCGCCTTGCTCTCTGATTAATCAAACAAATTAAAATGACAATGGAGGAAATCTTAAAAATGCAGTCCTGCTGAGTGGAGAAGATGCTCTTTTCAAACGATGTCTCAGGTCTGGTGGTTAGTTAACTGGCAGTTTTTTAGCAGCGGGAATGCAGCTCATGCTGGAAATGAGCCGTTAATGTGTCATCGGGCACAGCTTGGAAACCCTGATACTCTATTTTTTTTTATAATAAAATCAAACCTGTCATATATTTTTTCTTCTTTTTCTTGCAATTAGTATCACACCAAACTACAGGGACACTCAGTGGATGGAATACATCCATCACAGTGCAACATTCCAGACAACACAGTGATATTCATTAGATTAGATTAGATAAAACTTTATTGATCCCTTTGAGAGACTCCCTCAGGGAAAATGAGGTTCCAGCAGCATTGTATAACAGCACACAGGGTAAGAAGCACACAGAGTATCAAAAGTGAAAGTATAAAACAATTATCAATAACAGAACACAAATATAAATACCAGAAATGCTGCTCGCCACTGGCTTACTGGCTACTACTGTTCCTCTCCTTCCCGTCCTCTGTCTTCCTGTTATTCCTCCTCCGTCTGAGTGAGGAGTTGTACAGTCTGATGGCCTGAGGGACAAAGGAGTTTTTCAGTCTGTTGGTCCTGCACTTGGGAAGGAGCAGTCTGTGGCTGAAGAGGATGACTGGCATCGTCCATATTGTCCAGCAGTTTGTTCAATGTTCTCTTCTCTGCCACCGTCACCAGAAAGTCCAGCTTCATGCCAACCACAGAGCCATATATGTGCCATGGAGGGAAAACGTGCAACAATAGTTATCACATTGACAAAACACAGCAGCACCTTTGCTTACCTCTGCTTGACCTACATTTCAGTGGTCTCTGCATGATGTTCATCAGTACAGCCTGACGAGAACACGCTGTGTATCCTACACATATATTTGTAGTTTTCCCTGCAATATTTCAGTTTTCATTATGGACTGATATGTTATATTGAGCCAACAGGGTTATGTACCATCCCAGTATCGAGTGATGGCAAAGTGAGGCCTCATGAAGCATTTGCTGTTTTTTGTTTTTTGTTTTTTTTCCTGGGCCCACTAGATGATAGTCTATTGAGAAAAAAGTTCAAAGCAGATTGAAGTGCATTGTGTTTTGTACCCTTTTTTCAAAATACAGTGCCTTGCAAAAGTATTCAGCCCCTTGATACTTCATGCATTTTAATTTGTTTATGGCATTTCAAATACAAAAAGTAAATCAGGCTTCTCAGTATAAAAATTTCTAAAGTTATCTTCCTTAGACTCAAAGTGAAAGTAAATCACTACAACTTGATATAAATTAATTAAAAAATATAAAATCCAAAATGATGCGTTGCATAAGTAATCTGCCCCTTTGGTATAATACCTGTAAATAATCAGTTTAATTGCCAGTTTCTTCAGACAAGTCAGGGGATGGATACATGAACATTTCCAAGTCACTGAATATATCTTGAACTTTATTTGCATCAGTTATGAAGAAATACAAACAGTATGGCACTCTATGGTAAATCTGTGGAGTAGACAATGAGGAAAGCCACCAAGACATCCAGACAACCCAGACAAAGTTACAGGCTTCTGTCGCTGTGATTGTCGAAATTATGCATAGTGCATATTTTGCATTTTGTATCCCCAGTTATACAGCTTCATGATGAAGTGGGACAGAGGAGGGTTTTCTTTCACCAAAACATCAAATCTAGGCTTACGTATCAGATGTACCTTCTGGCAAACTGTAGCTGAAGTTTCAGGTCTTCTTTTTAGTAAAACCCTCCTGAAGAAAACTGGCAATTAAACTGATTATTTACAAGTATTATACCAAAGGGGCTGATTACTTATGCAACCCATCATCTTGGCTTTTATATTTTTAATTAATTTATATCAAGTTGTAGAGATTTACTTTCAGTTTGAGTCTAAGGAAGATAATTTTAGAAATGTTTATAGTTAGAAGGCTGATTTACTTTTTGTATTTGAAATGCCATCAAAAATTTAAATATGTGAAATACCAAGGGGCTGAATACTTTTGCAAGGCACTGTAAATCACCATCTAGAGGGTTCAGAAAAACATGAAATGCCTCATGAGATCTCATATGGTTTTCACTACCAGCATCACCTTTTTTCATGTCATAGTCATGAATATGGGTTTGTAGTGGGTGACGCACATGATGGGGGAGGCATACGCCAAAGCATGGGGGGGGACCCCACATCATTGTGTTTGAACCAATTCAGTTTACGTCTCACTCACATTGTGACCCCACATGACCCCCATGGCTTTGAACTGTGGACTTTTGTATTATAAAGATTGTGCATCAAGCAGAGAAATGAATATGTTGTCATTGCTAACAGAGGTAAATACAATAAATACACATCACTCAAACATTATTCAGTGTAAACAATATTGTGTGTAATTATTTTTTTTTTTTTTTTTTTTTTTTGTCTATATAGCTTTTTTATCCTTAATATCCTTTATAACAAGAAAGTGTTACATCTGAAACCAAGCAAAGACCAATTTTATGTGATGCTTTAGACAACATAACCTCACTGATGGAGGTGATAAAATTATTGATCATTCTGATATTCTAATATTCTAATTATTGACATTCTAATATGTCTGTGAAATATTCATAGAATTCTGTTGTGTTCTTAAAAAATCCGTCTCTGTTGTGCATTTCGTCTGTCCACACACTTACTGTACATAACCACATGATGGCAGTACTGCATCTGAAATAAAACAAACCCCAACACGCTGTTGCTTTTCAAAAAATAAACCCCACATCCATCTTGTAAGCATATAGATGTTCAGTATGTGTGCCAGTGTACTTGTTTTCTGTCACCACCTGTCATTCTTCTGTTTTGTCACCATCCATTAAAGACATTGCAAGGCCTCTAATTAAGCCATATGCTGCCTTTGACATGAATTATGCAGTAGCTTTAATTAACTGGAATCAATAAACACTGGATCTATAATTAAGCCAGTCACACAAACCACTGGACAGAGTGGGTCTTTAACCTTGAAGCCACATGGCGCTCAGCATCATGCTGCTGCTGGAAATAGCTAAAAAATTAAGATGGATCAGCTGATGAGTTTGTTCATATTTACTCAGTTTTAAACACCTCTGCACAGTTAAAATATATCACGGCTTTGGATATTTTCATTGATAAAACATCTATAAATTACAAGAATTAGTTTTCCCTGAAGGTTCATTAAGCAAAACACTGCAGTTAAGAATGTGAGCTAAAAAAAATGTAATTTTCAGCTCACACCACTGCAGTGTGGGTGCTGTAGAAATAGCCTGTCTCTGTGTGTAAGTCAATGGCCTTAATAGACACCAAATTTGCCAAAATTAAACTCACAATCTTTTCACGTAAGTTCAAAGGACGCCAACCTTGATCTACTTTTTCTGGGTCATATCGCAGAGAATTCAGCTGTTAGTGATTTCTCAAATACCCGTCTCTTTACTCCGGTCAGGTCATGTCTTGGAGCATATGGCAGTGGCCCCACCCACAATGACAATGCCACATGGATCACCACATCCATCACACCATGGAGGAGCCACAAGTCATGGATGGCAATCATCCAGGCAGACAACCAGACCATCTCTAGTTCTGAAAAGTAACTATCTATCTGCCCCAGAGAGGTGAAATGTGGGAATCCCATTGATGTTCCTTATTTGAGTCTGCCTCAGCCAGCTTTTGTCATTCCAGCAGTACCCACGGGTTATTTAATTTGTTGACACTTTAATAGTTTGTCATCTTTATTATAAACTATTTGGCCATTAAAAAGAAAACATAGTGGTTTAGTGGTTAGCACTGAGATCAGTTCCCACCTGGTCCTTTCTGTGTGACGTTTGCATGTTCTCTCCGTGTTTGAGTGGGTTTCCTCTGGGTGCTCTACCTTCCTCCAGCTCGCAAAGACATTCAGGTTAGGAGAATTGGAAAGTTTAGATTAGACAGAACTTTGGGAAGACTCCCTCAGGGAAATTAAGGTTCCAGCAGCATTGTATAACAGCACACATGGTAAGAAGCACACAGAGTATCAACAGTGAAAGTATAAAACAATTATCAAATATAAATATAAACACTAGAAATACTGCTCACTACTGGTTTACTGGCTACTACTGTTCCTCTCCTTCCCGTCCCCTGTCTTCCTGTTACTCCTCCTCCCCCTGAGTGAGGAGTTGTACAGTTTGATGGCCTGAGGAACAAAGGAGTTTTTCAGTCTGTTGGTCCTGCACTTGGGAAGGACCAGTCTGTGACTGAAGAGGCTCCTCTGGGAGCTGATGACTGTGCAGAAGGTGACTTATATTGTCCATAATGTCCAGCAGTTTGTCCAGTGTTCTCTTCTCTGCCACCATCACCAGAGTCCAGCTTCATTCCAACCACAGAGCCTGATCAGTTTGTCCAGCCTGGATGTGTCCTTCTTGGAAGTGCTGCTCCCCCCAGCACACCACAGTGTAAAAGAGGATGCTGGCTACTATGGACTGGTAGAACACCCACATCCTCCACCTCAGCTCCCTAATTTAATTTAAATTGACTGCAGGTAAGAATTTATTTGTCTTTCTATATGATGCTTTGTGACTGGTATCCTGCCCAGGATGTACCTCGTCTCTCACCCAGTGACCACTGGGGTCGGCTCCAGTACCTCGGTGATATACCCGGGAAAAGCGGGTATACACAATGAATAAATGAATAGTATTTAGAAAGTGTACACTGTTTATGCAACATATAACCCCAAATCAGAAAAAGTTGGGACAATATGGGAAATGCAAAAAAAAATTACATGATTAAAAATAATATGAAAGACAACATACTGTATTAATAATAAACATTTAAATAGCACTGCTGCCCAAGACGTTTACACATGAGCCTCTAAAGTAGAAGGTCCCTGTTTGAAGGCCACTCCTGTCCATTCACCTACTACATCTAGAGCTGCTTCACGAAGGGCATCGCTGGAAAACTGGTGCCAATTTATCATCAGGATCCACGCTGGATAAGACAACTCAAACAACTCAACACTGTGGTCAGGATGTTTTCTCTGTTTTAGCTCTCATTCAACAATTTCTTTTATCAAATCAGCACATTGTTATTCAAGAGGAAATCACTCATGTGATGCCGACACCTTTCAAACAGCAAACATCACACCTCTCACTTAGAAAATAAAGTTTTATTTGTTTATTAATACAACATTAAAGAGATTTTCCACATTCTTATTTCCTCCTGCCTCGCTTCCTCCTTGTTTCTTTGTTTCCTTTCAAGATGAGCGGTAGTCTTTCAATGAATCACCCTCTACTCCCGCCGTGTTCTGAACTGTGTCTTCCCTTCGTCAAGCAGCGTGAGTGATGGAAGTGACAGAGAGGACACCTGCCCTGAACCACCGAGAGAAAGAACGAGAGGAGTGGAGGTAGGGAAGCGCAATGCCTGATGGGTGAAACATACAACGAGGCAACAAACTTGCAGAGACTATCACTTATAGTGACAGGCCAGGAGGTGCCGCGCTATTAGCAGGCCGTAGGGTAGGCCCTGAGCCAGACCCGTCCTACCTAGGATGGATGGGCCTCTCTCTCGGGACTAAATTAATACTGGGAGTCTAGTGAATTGCTTTTGGAACAATGTCCTCCTAAGGAGCTAATCAGACAGGAGTTATCTAGGAGTGCCTGTAGGCTGGCTGGCTTGGTTGCAGCACCGTGGCTGCTTGGCAGAAGGCAGGTGCACCGTGCCGGCTCGCGGCAGTTCATTCCGGAGTGGTGGCATTAGTCATTAGACTCTGTTGACGATGAATCCCAAGTCTCAAAGTGTGCCGTCCAAAGACAGACTTCATCTGAATGTGCTGCAAATAAAGAAATAATCAGCTCGCAACTTCCTCATCTGGAGGTTTAAAAAAAGCAGAAACCACCAATTAAATTCAAAACAAATTTACAGGATATGCAAAAATAATTTCAGACTGTGATGGAGGTGAGACTTTTCAAAGCAATATATGTTGGAAACATGCATATTATTTAAAAATTCATTCCTGTCAAACATTGCATTTTTTTTCAGGTTATATCTCATTTTAATGGTGCATGATGAATGATTTGTCACAGTAGTATTTTATTTGTTTGCACGTGCATGAAATTTGAGTATCTGACATGAAAAAAACATGGGCTTGCTGCATCACTAACTGAGAGTTAATCCCAGTTTAAATTTGAACAGGCCAATCACAGAGGTGTGGGTGGGGCTCCAGGCGTGTTTGCAGTGCTAGTGTCAATCTAGCCCAACAACCGGCCCTGAATTGGGCCAGATACTGGCCTCTCTCTCCTAGTCTGTGATTGGTGGGCGGCCAAGATGCTGACAGCAGCCTCACTTTGGTGTTGTGTGAGCACTGCTCTCCTATTGGTCATTTAGGAGTGAGAAATCTCACTCCAAGATGGACACTATCTGGCCCAATTCATAGCCAGGCCAGTTGTCGGGCTAGTGTCAATCATCCAGCCCCTTCCTCTTACCCCGCCTTCTCAAAAAAGGGTCTGGATCCACATCTGTATATCGACAGGGAGGAAGCGGTGACCCAACCATGGATTTCGATACTTGAGCATCAGGCTCTGACTGGCTGAGAGCTCCTGCATCACCAGTGTGACCTAGTTGTTGTACATGCATGGTGGATTTGGAAAAGAAGGTGCCTTATATAGGTCCTGAGGCTGATTTGTGCCAATGCTTATCCCTGAGTTTCATATGGTGAAGCAGATGAGTGTCTACCAGGTCTCCTGGACAGGATGCCAGTCTGTCACAGGTTACTTCCCAAGCCTAGGCTGGTACCCTTTTACAGCTGGGTGGACTGGGACAAGCAGCTTCTCCTTGGACACAGACATGTGACATGATTGTTAACTGAACCCAGGTCTGCATGTTGATGGTCCAACTCCTATCCCACAAAGATGCCTGCACCACACTGACAGATTTGAAATAAATTACTTTGGCCATAGAAAAAGCAATAACTTGCTCACCATTTCAAGTCATCCGCAGCACCTTCTGACGGTCGCACTCGAAAAGTGTATTTGTCACCAATCTGTTATGTCCAACTTCTGTGATGGAGGAGGTCTCAGACAGGGGGCAAGTCGTGATTCAGCAGCACGAAAATATACATTCATCTATTGGTAAGGTTAGGGTCAGGGGTGGTTATGGTTAAGGTTAGGGTTGGGGGTAAGAGTAGGGTTAGTAATAGTGAGTTAAAAAAAAAAACGCTGTCACAAAAATTTCACTCATTTCGTCTAAGGAGCACGAAAAAAAATGTGAGACTGGGTTGTTTCTGTATGCCCTAAAGCTACAGTGTGTAGGATTTGGCGTCATCTAGTGGTGAGGTTATAGACTGTATTATGTTGTCACCGGTCACGATATCGTTTCCCTTCATGTTTTTGTTTTGTTGGTGATGGGGAATCATGCTTTCTGTTATGTGTCGACGCGGGTTGAGGAGCGGACCTGCGTCTGACGGAACCCAGCGCCAAAATAACCAGAAAGCGGTTCCAAAAACGAAACATTTATTCCCCTTTCGTGCAATAATTGTGTACAACATAAACTGCGTCAGTCTGGCGGAGTGAAGGACGGCACGCTCTCCAGTGCCCAAAAGGATCGAAGCCCGGCACTTCTGGACCCACGTTCACCGCCAAACACCCCCCAGGTGGACACGACAAACCGACTCTGCGAAGGATAGAAAAGGTGAGGTAAGTCAGCAGCTACAACTAATATCCTTCAAAGGCACACACTATCAGCAACACATTCAGGTCTGAATTTAAGCTTTATGTAAATGAGCAGCTTCTCACAACAGGTGGAGGATCATCAGTCCGCACGCCACGGCAATGAGAAGCGAGCTGCACAATTCTCATCAATGTTCAAATATACTGCGTAACAAAATACCAAGTTACTGTTAACGATTATTCAGACAATCAATCACCTCTGATGTGTGCTGACAGCATGTGTCCCTCACCCGTCCTCCTTCACAGGCACGATGTGTCAAACCCAGGCGCGGTCCTCAGCGTCTCACAAACGAACATCACAAGGTCGAGTTCCCGGCAATTCTGCTTGAATCACACATGGCTTAAATGCAGAACGCCATCTCATTATCTGCTTCAGCTGAAAGTCTTTAAGGTTGCACGTGAGCACCATCCACAGGTGCTGCACATCACGGTGATGAGGGTGAAGGACTCTTCTGCCAGCACCTTCTCCACAGACAATAAATCAGTTTGCATACCACCTGGAGAGCAAAGAAAAGAAAAGAACACCAAAATGTCCAGCCAAACCCCCCAACACACAACACTTTCTTGCCTTCTCTTTTGATAAGTAATATGTGTGATCCCCCATTTTGCAGAATTGAGGGTTCTCAAACTTGCTAGCCTGCAGTAGCATCCAGTAGACAGTGTATCGGCGAGCAACCACAGATTCCTCTTCTTTTTGCTTCAGTAGTCCAGCCATGCAGCAAAAGGCAGAGTAAGTATGTCCCATTGGGTCTGCTGTATCAACATGGTGTGGCGACACGGCGGCCTCCGTGAGGGGGCCCACTGTCGTGTAGATATGAAGGGCACTTTTTAAGCTGATGAAAACACACTGATTCACCGTAGCAGATAATTATACACTAATGAACAGATCTTTATGAATCCTGTGTTCCAGGGGTTTTCAAAGTGTGGGAGAGTGAGCCCCCCTCAGAGAACAAATGAATAGCTGCCCCCCCCCCCCCCCCCCCCCCCCGCTGACACACATACACACAATTTCAACATCTTCATGTATTTCTGTTTTATTCATATACACATCTTAAACACATTTTAAAAGTATTTGTGTTGAATGCATTTACACTTTTTACAGCCCCTGTAAACATTTTAAACATGTTTTTAAAGAACTTTCTTTTGTCATATTTTAAACATTGTTTTTTAAAACTTTTAAATATCTCTGTGTTTTTAAATGTCTTTGGCATAACGAATGCATTTGAAAATAAATACAACCCCAGTTCCAATGAAGTTGGGATGTTGTGTGAAATGCAAATAAAAACAGAAAACAGTGATTGATCAAAAGGCTCAGTTGTTCACAAGCAAAGATGGGGTGAGGATCACCACTTTGTGAACAACTGCGTGAAAAAATAGTCCAACAGTTTAAGAACAACGTTTCTCCACATTCAGTTGCAAGGAATTTAGGGATTCCATCATCTACAGTCCATAATATAATCAGAAGATTCAGAGAATCTGGAGAACTTTCTACACGTAAGCAGCAAGGCTGAAAACCAACACTGAATGCCCGTGGCCTTCGATCCCTCAGGCAGCACTGCATTAAAAACCAACATCATTGCATAAAGGATCTTACCACGTGGGCTCAGGAACACTTCAGAATACCACTGTCAGTTAACACAGTTTGTCACTACATCTACAAGTGCAAGTTAAAACTCTACCATGCAAAGTGAAGCCATACATCAACTTACACATCTGTGATGGCACCATCAATGCTGAGAGGTACATCCAGGTTTTGGAGCAACACATGCTGCCATCCAAGCAACGTCTTTTTCAGGGACGTCCCTGCTTATTTCAGCAAGACAATGCCAAGCCACATTCTGCACATGTTACAACAGCATGGCTTCATAGTAAAAGAGTGTGGGTACTAGACTGGCCTGCCTGCAGTCCAGACCTGTCGCCCATTGAAAATGTGTGGTACATTATGAAGCGCAAAATATGACAACGGACACCCCAGACTGTTGAACAACTGAAGTCGTACATCAAGCAAGAATGGGAAAGAATTCCACCAACAAAGCTTCAATGAGTGTCCTCAGTTCCCAAATGCTTGAGTGTTGTTAGAAGGAAAGGTGATGTAACACAGTGTTAAACATACCACTGTCCCAGCTTTTTTGAAATGTGTTGCAGGCATCCATTTCAAAAACAATAAAGTTTATCAGTTTGAACATTAAATATCTTGTCTTTGTGGTGTATTCAGTTGAATATAGGTTGAAGAGGATTTGCAAGTCATTGTATTCTGTTTTTATTTACATTTACATTTACATTTATTTACATTTTACACAACATCCCAACTTCATTGGAATTGGGGTTGTAATATTAATTAAACTTTACAGTGATGGGTATGGATAAGATTTTATCAATATCGAATATATCATTTTAATATCGTTTTATCGTTAAAATATCATTTTAAATCATTTGATTTAAAACGGTGATTCATTGAAGTTATTAATTCCAGCCAGACTCTAACTTGACTTGTCAGAGAGTGGTGCAGCGTTTGGAGCTGTACGAATGGACGAATTTTGTTTCTTGCCTGCAACAAGACAAGAGTCCCAGTTAGTGACTTTAATCCCAACAAAAGTGACTCATGATTGACATTTTTAAATGGCTTTGAGAGGGGTTAAGAAGCGGACTCTCCGCTTCTGAAAAGCAGCAAAGCAATGAACCAACGAAGCAATGGGTCAGAGCACTGCTTCACTGATTCAAGAACAGCCGCTACAGAAGCAGGTGATTACAGACCCGCTGCAACATCTGTAATCAACGTAGAGAAATGATCATTTTCCCATTAAAACACCCTCAAAAACAGCGGCCACTCTGAAGGATCGATAAGGGAATCATGAAGCAAAAAGGCTATTGATGTCGGTGGATCAAATAATCTCTTAACGATTCTCAAAAAGAAACAGTTCTCGATACCCATCCCTCGCACCCCCCTGAAGAACTCTGGCGCCCCCAGGGGGGGCGCGCCTCACAGTTTGAAAACCACTGCTATATTCCATTTCCGCTAATAAATACCCCAAACTCCGACTGGGATGTGCTAATGCTGCTGTGCCATACACACAATTCCACATCACTGAAAAGCAAAATAAATCGTAATACCAGTGGAGACAAAGAAATGCAGGCAGATAACCAGAGGGAGCAGATGGTGAATCTTGAAACAGGCTTCCAGACAAGATCTGCTCTCTCTTACGGCTGACAGTGCACCGCTTTGTTAGTCGTCTGTACAGTAGCATCTCAAAAAGTGGAGTAATGCTTGATGTCAGAGGTATAAACTGACAGGATGAGGTCAGAGCTGAAACAGAGGGGGAAGCAACACTGAGACCACACACAAGTGAACTATAATGATGTGTGAGACAATAATCTGTCTGGGTGCGTACACACTGAAAACCCAGCGTTACTAATGGCTTCTAAACATAAAGTGTTGGTGAAAAGAGGCAGCGTCTCTTGCGCTAGCTTCTCTGCCTTCATCAGGGAAGCCTGAGAGAGCACGCTGCCTCTGGCGAGCCCCAGCCTCTGCTCGGTCTCCTCCTCTGCAGAACGGCAAACACATCCGCACTGTGATTCACTGCACAAAACATATATATCACAGGTTAACCGGAGCACAACACCACATCCAACAAACAGAGATACCAGCTCTGGTCATTCTTGGGGAAATACTATAAAGGCTCAGGTGCATTTAGAGTGTTTTTTGTTTGTTTGGTTGGTTGGTTGGTTGGTTGGTTTTTTTGGTTTTGTTGGTTTTTTAAATTTAAAATACTCAAATAATTTACCACAAGTTGTTGTTCTTTTAGCAAACACAGCATTCAAAATGTATACTTCTGCCAAAAAACAGCCATTCTTGCATTTTTGGACAAGAATGTGCACTCAGAGGGCCCTCCCTATGTTGATGACATACAAAACAGGGGTTCTCAGCCTTTTCTACTTTAAGGACCATCTATTCATACTTGTAATGAGTTTGGAACCATTAAAAAAAAAAAATCCCCAATTATTTTGTCTATTCTATTCTATTTTACATAACAGCTAAATTGATCCTTGTCATTTGATTGGTGGTTCGTATGTCATGTGGTATTGATCATTCCTCCCATTTGCCATTGTGCTCTATTTAGTGTGCAATTTTGGTTGCATTTATTATGCAAATTTGGTTCCATATGATTTGTACCATTGACCACCACACACGCACACTAGCGGCTACAGTGCTTAGTATCTTATTGACACTGTTCATTATTCTAACACAAAAGAAAAAACAAATCCTCTACGTTGCATTACTGAGGTATAACCAAGATTTGCAGAATTTGACAGTATCTCACTACGCCTGCTGACAAAACTGTTTAAGGACCTGTGGCCCACTCTTGGGCTGACTGTACTGAGAATTATTAATCTCTCTTTAACCTCTGGATCTCTTCCTAAATGTTTCAAATCTGCAGTGATTAAACCATTACTTAAGAAATCTAATCTTGACCCTAAGACAGGGGTCTGTCTTAGGCCCCTGCTTTTCTCCCTTTTATAGCACCCCTTGGGCACATATTGCAGCATTTTGAGATTACCTTAAGCATAGTATGTTACTATGCTTTTTACTCTTTTAAGTTAATTTTATTAGGAAACAGAGCAGAATCTTTGTACTCGGCTCCAGCTCAAACTGTACGACAAAAACGCAGGGTGTAAAAGTTCAGAGCGCACGATTTATGTTCTCACACTATATGGCCTGATGCTCTGATGTGATCTGACTACTCACATTGTACGTTCAAAAACCACACGTCGGACTTGTGTTTCCGGAAGCAAAACGTAAACAGAAGCTTTTTTGTTTTTTCCTTTTTTTTCAAACTTCATTTACATTTCTTATTTTTACAAAAACTCTCAATGGGAGACATCAAATTTTTTAACAACAACAACAAAAAAAAATACAAGACATTACATGAGTTGAAGAATAAGTGGGAAAAAGAAACAGAAGCTGCTCTCCCAAAGAGATGATCAGTGTTTATGCTTTCTCCAATTCCGCATTGGTGTTTGCACATGCGCAGTGCGAGAGACGCTTGTAGCACTGCTTCAACAGCGCGATACCCTCACGAGGGCCGACCAGAATATCAAACAGGTTTGATTTTCATCTGACCATACGATTGCCGATCAGGAGGGGGTCGTGAGAGGTTAAACGCAGCTTGTTACTCCATGTATACTACACGATGCAGGACGCACAATTAAGCTGAAACTCGGCGCGATTCAAAAAATTCTTGCACGAATGAAAAATCGGCTCAAGAAGGGCCAAAACTCACACAGTGAAAACCCAGCTTAATCGGATGCCGTCGGGAGGAAAAGAGGCATGGTCAGTAGTGTCATAATGCATCCAGATTACCTCATCCACACCTGCATGATGGCATCCAAAGCGTATATAGACAACAGGTAGATGACACAGACTGCCGTCAGACGGCCATAAAAGGCACTGAAGACTGCCCGATGTCCAAACGTCTGGATGTCAAACACAGGACTGGAGTAGGAGGGAGCGCTGTGTTCCTCCCTTTGCACAGTCCCTGTCAGTACTGAACATCAGAGTACAACCAGCGTATGGACCGGACTCACACCATGTGTGTCAAAGCCAGCATGATGCGGCCACTCACTCAGTCATGCAATCACATCTGCGCTCGTCCTCCACTTCACAGCGCTACTGACTGACCTCACGTGCGTGTGCGTGTGTGCTTACAGCAGAGGTGTTGGACTGATGACGTGATTGCTGAGTGGGTGTGTGTGTGTGTGGGGGGGGGGTCACATTGGGTGAATGAGCAGCTATGTGTCGCACGTGCGTTCAGTGCACGTGCGTGTGTGCATGGGGGGCACAACACTGGCATTCAGTCACAGACAGTCCAAACTATACCTTTTTGGAATCTTTATGATCTGACAAATGATATGGTTGGGGTTTTTCATAATTATTGTATGGCCTTGCCTTACAATATAAAGCGCCTTGGGGCAACTGTTTGTTGTGATTTGGCGCTATATAAAAAAAAGTTGATTGATTGAGTTGATTGATGGTATAGTTTTCAATATGAATGGAGCATTTTACCTTTTTTTTTTTTTTTATGTTGACCCCTACCCAGCTATAGCTGCCCGCCCTGGAATGACCACCCTACAGTCTTGTGTAGGCTGGATTGTATGTATTGTTTAGTCCATTTAAGTGGTGCCAAAAACCTGCTTGGTCCACGGACGAGATTGTTCTAAAGTTTCTGCTTTGAATTTTGAAGACCAGACTGAGTGCAATGTATGAATTTTTATCATCCATCTGTGCAGTGGTTATGGATAAACAAATAAGGTGCGTTATCTATCTATACATATATATATATATATATATATATATATACATATATATATATATATATATATATATATATATATATATATATATATATATATATACATATATATATATATATATATATATATATATATATATATATAAATATCAGTTGTCAGTTTGGCAATAGAATCTCAGCTTAGTTTGTGCCCAGAGAGCAAGACTCCACATAAGCCACAAACCTGGTTTTATGCGGGCAGAATTGCGCCACTACGGTGGAGCTCACTTTGGAGCTGTATTACTTCACACACCCTTCACACACATCTAAGTGCCACCAAAATGTCTCAAAGCCCTGACGTAAACCAGGTCTAGCCATGTGGAAAAACTGAGGGAGGAGATGAGGAACAAGACTCTGAAAGAGAGAGAGTTTCCCTGTCAGCCTCCTTGTCAATCAGTATCATATATTAAAATCTTAAAAATGTAATTGTGCAGGGACGTATTAAGATCCAACAAAGACATCATGGTGTGAGCTGAGAGGTTATCTTACCAACCACTGTTCTGTTTATTCTAAAACTTAGAGGATATGATGACATGTACAACTTGCCAAAAAAAAAAGTTCAGTGTTTGAAAAGTAGATTTTCACCAGCTGAAGTTGGTGGATTGCATGTTGTGACCAAAAAATGTCATCAGCCAGCAACCTGAGTCCCGAACAGCCCGCCTGCTCCACAGAGCTCTCTGCTCTCGCCGTGGGCACTGGCCTCACTCGTTGGCACCCTTCCCCCCGCGTCGCTTCTCTTGCTCCCCCTGACTGTCTCTCGCTCTTCTCTGCCAGGCTGCAGTGACCCACCCTTCCCTTCCACCCCTCCCTGAGGCGCTCAGCCTCCATAGTGTCAGTGAGGAGGCCTCAGTGTTGACAAAGCAGCAGGCCTTCAAAAGACATATCAAACCCAAATGCTGCACCCCCACCCCACCCCTCCAAACCCACCCTCCACTCCGCCAGGGAGCTCAACGCACAACAAAAGGACAAGGACTCCAGTTTCAGTCTCAGGCCATTACTAGTCTCAACAACATGGCTACAGACATAAAAAGACCCTGGAGGATTCCATGCACGCCATAAGTTACAAACACGGCGATCTCTTCAAACTGTTCCAACTAGATCCACGTTTTGTGGCTGTTGCGATGACAGCACCCTGATGGGTGATTGTACATATAAAGCATAAGTCAAGGCTGGGAGTTGATTCCATCATGACACATGCGCTCTAATGAGGACTGTGGGTGCTCTCCAAAGCCGGGGACCTTGCGCCCCCCCCCCCCCCACACACACACACACACACCCCAGGGCATGTGAAGCGGGTTGGTGGGTGGGGAGCCTTGTGATGCATACCAGATGTGATTGGAGGCATCACACTGTTCTTGTTGTTAGTACAAACCAAACAGCAACAGCAGCACAAAGCAAAAGATCATTTTTCCTCCGTTCATACATTCAAGACATGACGCTGGATGTGTGTGAGACGGGTGAGAGCCAGAAGCACAATGACTCATTTTTCAGGATTACTTAAGAATTTCAGAGTTTACTCGCAATGCAGCATTTGGGGACATTGGCAATGAGGAGCAACAAAAAAAAAAGTGTCATGGTGTCACCTTTTTACTCCTTGTAAAGAAATCAGGCTAAAAAAAAAAAAAAACTGTCAGGTACGTGTGAGTTTATTTTTTGCTTCCTTGTCATATGCTTTCAATAAAATACTCTCCAAACATTACAAGAACAACATCAGGTTGCCTGAAAGGTCGTCTTCATGGCTTTTTGCGATTAGAGGCTCAGACCACATGATGGCAGCAAAATAGATTATTTTGTCGAATCTCAGTGGATGGTCCAGCTTCATATTTTCCAAAACTAAAATAGTGATGTGATGATTTTAAAGATACTGATCTTGATTAGATGAAATAATTAACCACTGACTTTTTTTTTAATCTGCTACCATTTGGGGTCACCACTGCAGATCATCAGGCTCCATCTCACCTGATCCAGCCTCAAACTCCTTTTTTCTCCCTCTATATTGATTTGACACTTTTTAAAAGACAACATTCCCCTTCTGACACAACTTTAAATATACAAGGAGAATGAAGCTCATGTTCATGCTTTTGAAGGTGGGAGGAAACCAGCACAGACATGAGGAGAACACCAACAGGGTATCGGTGGTTTTTCTCAGGCCTTATTACCTCCTCCAAGGAGGTATTGTCTGTCAGCAGCCTTATTAAAAAACTACCAGGCTGACTTTCCATGAATTTACAGAAGGGGCGGAGCAAGGGCCAAGGAAGAATCTGTTAAATTTTGGAGCACAGCTGGATCAATAGTTGGATCCAGAATTTTTTTTTTTTCACACTTTAATTCATTCATTTGTTGTGAGATAGGGCATGATTTATTTATTTATTTACATTTCCTTTCATTTCTGTCAAAATGTGTCATGGAAGTTTACAAAAAAATTGTTTGGTATTTTTTATTGATAATGTCAACAAATGCTTAACATTTCGTGCTACTCTGGACAAAGGTTTTGATCCAGATGAACAAAATACATTTTCTTGGGGTGGTTCCTTAAAAGTGTAGTCCCTTTTTGGGGATTTACCATTTAAATCATAAAAATTATATATTTTTTTTCTGCAACACACACAGCGCTTCCAGGGAAAAACCATAACTCCCGCAATAGAAAACACATTGATTTGAGCTCATGTTTGTCATGTTTTCTCATGTTTGTCATGTTTAGTTTTCTCATTTTTGTATCTCTTTCTTTTTTAATCATTACCATTAACATGCGTATTTGTGCATGCACAAGCTGCAGCAACATGTGTGAGAGCAAGTTTGATTCAAGTGAGTGTGACTTTTGTCTGTCCACAAACCCTAAGGTCAATATAAACTAGTCAAAGTTATATTCCTATTCCAGAAAAGATGAACATGACTTAATAAAGTTAATAAATAAAGGGATTAAGTGATTTTTAAACATAAAATACTTAATTAAATCTTGTACTCCTTTAATATCATTTTTACATTTTGTTGACGAGCACCATTCATAAATTTATGTAGGCAGTGATTATGTTTCAACTGTCATATTCCATAAAATTTATGAGAATGATATACAGAAAAAACACTGAAAGAGCTGAAAAAACACTGAAAATAACTATTAATCTATATATATAATACTTGCAAAATACTACAATACTTGCAAAAGTATTCAGCCCCTTGGTATTTCACACATTTTAATTTGTTTGTGGCATTTCAAATACAAAAAGTAAACCAGGCTTCTCAATATAAAATTTTCTAAAATTATCTTTCTTAAACTCAAACTGAAAGTAAATCTCTACAAACTGACATAAATTAATTAAAAATATAAAAGCCAAGATGATGGGTTGGATAAGTAATCAGCCCCTTTGGTATAATACCTGTAAATAACCAGTTTTATTGCCAGTTTACTTCAGATAAGTCAGGGGATGGATACATGAACATTTCCAAGTCACTGAATATGTCTTGAACTTTATTTACATCAATCGTGAAGAAATACAAACAATATGGCACTCTATGGTAAATCTGTGTGGAGAAGACAGTTCTCAAAACTGAGTGACTGTGCAAGGAGAAGAGTGAGGAAAGCCAGAAGACACCCAGACAACCCAGAAGAAGTTCTAGGCTCCTGTGGCTGTGATTGGAGAAATTGTGCACAGTGTAAGTTTTGGATTCTGTATCTCCAGTTATACAGCTTCATGCATTTCTATGTCAGACCACTCACACTTCTGTGGCCTGACATAGAAATGCATTGAGGTAGTAAGGAGGCCTGGGTTTGTTTCCCCCTGACCAGGTCTGCACGTGAGATACAGATAGGGTCTATTTTACAGTGTCAAATTAACACTGCAGCTAGTGCATTGGGTCTTATTTGAGATAGTGTTAAATCACCTCTTTTATTGTCTAAAAGAACGATACTAGTGTTGACCAACTTGATTACTGCTGTTTTGAATGGGGCCATATGCACTCACTGCAGTGTTAATTTAACACTGTGTATGTGTGCTTGTTAGGTGTTTGTACAAACCAAAACCTTACATATACTATTAATAAATAGAGACTGTCACCTCTCTTATCTCTCTCTCTCTTCCTCTCTCTCTAGCCCTGTCTCTCTCACCCTGATATAACGAACAATAAGTGTTGTTGCTGCTGCACCTCAGATACACACTGACATCAAGCAGAATGTCAAATGGCTGCAAGAAGGGAGCAATTGACAGCAACCGGCCTCCATGACGGATGCAGATGACTTAAAGCAGGTTCTCAGTGTTCTTTTCAAACTTTCTTTGAGTGCCAGAGGGCAAAGTGTTCACCTGATATGAAATGCATGAAAGAGGTTTGTGCAAATGCTCCAGTTTAGAGGAGCAGATGTGACTGAATGCTGGGTTCACCTACTGCATTGGTGACCAAGGTGGATTAATTTACATACTGTATATCAGCCAGCTTCCCCTGGCGCATTGGTGGAAGCAACCAGAATAAGGCATAAAACAAAAAGTGAAAAAGATTCATCAGTATGTTTATGTTTTACTGACAAATTATACTGTATTTGTTGTCTTTCCGATACCTGATTCTGTTTTTTCTCTCTGTTTGAGGTGCGGCTCCATCCAGAGATGGGAGTGGTGTCTACTTCTGTAACCCTCCTGTGCACCAGCAAAATTTCCTGTATATTCGTTTTGTGATTTGTTTTGTCAGTTGTGTCGGTAGCATGGCCCAAGCAGTGGGTCACCCCTTTGAGTCTGGTCTACTTGAGGTTTCTTCCTCAAATCATCAGAGGGAGTTTTTCTTACCACTGTCGCCTGTGTGCTTGCTCTGGGGGTTGGTAAGGTTAGACCTAACTTATGTGAAGCGCCTTGAGGCAACTTTGTTGTGATTTGGAGCCATATAAATGAAAATAAATTGAAACTGAAAATGTATTAGCAGAACAGAATGGACTAGAGTTGAACAAATATTTTGAGAAAATAATTAGAACACATATAACCAATGATCAATCAGTAGTCAAGCCAGGGAGCATGGTCTGATGCTGCACACCACCACATCCACCACACTACAGAACAGCCCCAGGTCCTGGTTGGCAACCACCCAGGCAGACAACCGATCCATCCCAACCTCTGGAAAGCAACCATCTATCTGCTACACCCACCTGTCAAGCCGGATATTCCCTTGACTGTTTCCAACCACTGGCCCCCATCATTGAGACACCTGCATGCTGGATCATGCAAAGAGAAACACGTGTCCACAATGTCATAGCTGATGTTTCCTCACAGTTCAAGGGATACTCCTCATCTAAGTCTCCCAAAGTAATTGCTTGTTTGGCATAAACTCATTCCAGCTGTACCCAAGGATCCTCCATATAAACCTAATACCAAAGACATCCGATCATCCCCTTAGGTCACTGGTTAATATCCAAATCTTAAAACAATAAAATAAGACAGGAAGCATCAGGAAGCTAAGCAATTAGACTTTTGTTCTCCTGTAAAGACACTATCATCTCCAAATACCTCTGTCCAGTGAACTCATGACTCCATGAGTTCTTCCCAGGCATTTTCTGATCTCAGAGGCCAAGGTTTGAGAGGCATGAACGCCACTGCTGACATAAGCGAATGATTGTACAAGTGTGACACTTTCACTTCGGATGGCTGAGTACAGGAAGTCATGGATCTTGATCTTGATCCAGGACAACCACAAACCCAAACACTTTGATTCCCAGACACCCTGACAGGTGAATGGTCATACTTCTGCAAAATATTGCTGCTTACCAGTGGTTGACTTGGCAATCCTTGCATGGTGAGGATAATTGTGTCTCTTGATCGATTCCCGGTTGGGATGGTGGAAGCAGAGATGACTGAACAGGCTCAGTCTTGACTTGCACTGTTTCTGACAGATGCTGCACATGGTTGCTGCAGGAAGCTTCTGCCGGTCAGAATTTTGCTCTCACTCATTCCTCCTTCAAATCCTCTCCTCTGTTATTGTTCGGCCACATTTTTTGCAGAGATGCCGCCTGAGCACTGGGCCAGTCTCGACCCACATGTGGTTACAAACTAGGTGAATGTTTCTACAGTAATTGGGGTCCCTTGTACTTCCCACTCCCAGTAGATGACACTTTGTGCCACCTTTGTGGAATCCAGTATCACTGAACAGACGTTTTCAACCCAAATCAAGGTTGTTCTCACTGATGGAACTACTTGGACTGTTTGTCAAAATGTTTTTGTACTTGAAACTGTATTATTTGAGAAAAGTAACTTTCTTCATGAAATGTATGCAGTTCCATTGAAACACTAGATGGTGCTCACACTCACCAAAGTATACTGTCGCTGGAGGCACTGTTTCTCCAAAGGCCACATAAAATGGAAATCATTGGGAAAAATTGCAAAAGTATTAATTAATCATGATTCTGTATCCACAGCTGCATGCAAATGTAATCAAGTCTTTGATGCCTCAAGGCCTGCATTGCCATGAAATTTAATTGAAATCCATTCATGTGTTTTTGAGATATCTTATTTAAAAAAATTAATAAATACACAGTCTACAAAACATCACCTAACATCCTTGGCCAAAATAATAGTGTTGTTTGGAACTGATTTAATTTTATCAATGTAATATGTTGCATGTTCAGCCTGTGTACACCTGAGCTTCTCAAATCTCAGACATTAAGCAGAGAAGGTCCTGATTAGTCCTTGATTAGGAGGCCACGTTGGAACACCAGGGGCTGCATGTGTGTTTCTCCATGAAGATCTGGAGTCGAATTAAGAAGGGCATCCGGTGTAAAACTTCCTTTTTTGGTTTAAAACAAAAATATGTGTCAGACTGCTGCTGGTCTCACGTAATGTGTTTGTGTTTACCAGTTGTAAGCTTACAGTCTATATACAGCAGATACAGTCGATGAATTCCCAACATGTGAGAGGCTTTGCAGGCCTGATCTGGCTCTTGGACTACAACTTAAAAAAAACCCTGGAGTTGAAGAGGCGATTGAACAAAGTAAAACCATAACCTGGTTGCAGAGTAAACAGAAGCACACAAAGAAAGAAACATTTGCAACTGTTTGGAAATTAAATGGAGCAATCCTTTAATCAACACTCAAACTGTCCTCGTATCTCTGCGTGTGCATCAAATAAACAGACATCGGTAATCTCATTACTTCGGTCAGGCATTACCATCAGATCTATCATGTTGATCCCTGAAAACATAAAGAAATATTGTAACTTTTAAAAGAACAGCGTTTTTGTCACCTGTCCCAGTCGGGATGGAAGGTGTTTGGATCTGATGAGAAATCTCAAAGCTGCATGCAAATCCTCAGGATGACCTACTTCTTCCCTTTCACATAGCCACTCTGCTAAAATCCATAAATTAAGGAAATTAACTGATGGGGCCCGGGGCCACTTTGTAAGCTATTTAAATCTTTAAATTTACAACATCCCTGCATACTTCATGTAATTGAACTGACTGCAGGCTTGTTTCCTTTAATGAGAAAAAACCTGGTTTCCCCTCAAGTTTGCACCTCTGGAAACAACAAATCTGTGCCAAAGGGGATGATGGGAGCGCTCAGAGGTGCTCTGAGGTTTGTCTAATTACTGAAGGAAGTCTCGGCCTGCTGCTGGTGCATTCTCACCCTTTCATCAGTCCTGCCGTCACACACCGCCGTTAGTTTTGTGTCAGATTTAAATTGTTGCAGCTAGAAAAAGATTTCAGGCCGTACAAATACGCTGGGTTTATTTCACGGAGAAGACAAAAAAAAAGGCAAGTCCCCCAAAAGGAGTCATTCTGCAAAATCTGTTTTTAATCACCTTTCACGGTATTTCATGTTAAACATTCTCAAAGGCCAATACGAGGTCTATTAGAAAAATATCCGACCTTATTATTTTTTTCAAAAACCATATGGATTTGAATCAGTGACCATTTCATTTCTAAACGGATGGCTCTGTGGATCCGTGACCATCATGTGCCATTTCTCTGGTTATCACAAGAGCTGGACATCAACCATTTTCCAGCAGATTTCACTTTTAACAAGAGATTTTGTCATGGAAAGCCGAGCGGAGGCTTCGCGTGTCACGACGGATTCGCTACTGGAGCGAGACAAAAACACCTCCGTTTTGGTCTCACAGGACGGCTTTGAGATGGCGTTCAGACAGCTGTCGGTGCTTTTTCCATCGAGTGATTATCCGAGAAATTGTGGATGTGCCTGGACATGCCAGAACATGTCCCGTGAGGCTTCATCACGGCGTTGCTTTGCGCCATGCGGCACCGCCGCGACGCGCGGAATTCCTCCGTACGTCTGTCTCAATGTGCTGAAAAAGTGCTGATGTCCATGTCTTTTCACAATTCCTGTGCTAGTCAGACGACGTCCCGGATAAAACACACCGTCCAGTTTGGAAATGAACGGCACATTCCACTGTTACAGGAGTTTTTGTCATGGAAAGAGGAGCGGAGGCTTTGCGCATCGCGGTGGTGCCGCATGGCGCAAAGCAACGCCGTGATGGACGGACAGCTGTCTGAACGCCATCTCAAAGCCGTCCTGTGAGACCAAAACGGACGTTGTTTTGTCTCGCTCCAGTAGCGAATCCATCGTGATGCGCGAAGCCTCCGCTCGGCTTTCCATGACAAAATCTCTTGTTAAAAGTGAAATCTGCCGGAAAATGGTTGATGTCCAGCTCTTGTGATAACCAGAGAAATGGCACACGATGGTCACGGATCCAGACAGCCACCCGTTTAGAAATGAAATTGTCGTTCAGCTTGTCGATGGCAGCTTCGGAGCGTGCCGCGCCCCACAGCCGCTGGGGGCCATCCTTAAAGCGACAGTAACACTCCTTATTCTCTACCAAGCCCGTAACATTTTCACCGAAAGCCAGATAAATTTTTCGAATGGTTTCCAGCTGCCAGTCTCTAACAGTTTCTGAAAAAATTCTGATGGAAAAAAAGCCCAAATCATTCCGCCATTTCCTGGCAATGAAACAACGACGAGGGGGCTGGACCACTCCTCACTCAAAGCCTGCTCACAGGCGAATGATGCAACCGACAGGCGTGGAAAAACTCACGCATGCGCACGAGGGTTCAAGCTTGTCTGACGCAATCACACGTGATTCAAATCCATATGGTTTTTGAAAAAAATAATAAGGTCGGATACTTTTCTAATAGACCTCGTAATTCAAGCACGGAACCTTCTGTGTGATAAGCGACATTTAGCCATAAAATGGCTTCTTGTAGGCTTCTGTAGTGACAGTATGAAACTGAAACAGGCTCGCCCAATGAGCTAACTCAGAGATAGGAGGGCGCAGCGAGAGGCAGCTCCTTTGTGGTTAACCTGACAGGCACAGGAAAAAAAATGGGTTCTTAGAGCCGTCTTGCATTGCCAATTTGTGACACCTGTCTGTGTTTTTGGCGCAAAAAATTATCGGATGCCCAATCACAGCCTAACATTGGGCTGCGAATTTTACAGTGGTAAGAGTAGCGTTATACAACATTTTGAGCGTTTTGGAAATTTTAGAATATGTTTTTTAAAAAATTGTGATGATGAGATACTGTACATCTTGATCCTAAATAGTGAACATTTATATGTAATATGTTCAGGGTGTGGGTAATATTCTGCAAAAGTAGATGATGATGAATATCCAGGTACAATATATAGCAAGTAGGACTGATCCTCCTCTGAGCAGAGGCCTCATTGTGGTTCTCCTCTACAACATAAATCAAAAGAGAAGCATGGTGCACTCTTCAACAGAAGACAGTTTTGAAACAGGTACTTTTTAGCTTTGTGGAAAATTTTGGAAGTAATGCGAGTGTTGGGGAAAGTGTAGTGACACGGACCCACAACAGGGGGCGCAAATGAACGGTCAATAGATGAGCCAAAAGGTAACAATTTAATGTTGTGAATGTGCACAACGATTATACAGACAATCACAGAATCTGATAGCAGTCAATACACCAAGGTGACGTGTGGGCAGGCTCAAGGATAGAAGACGTCTGTCCTGAGAAGAGCCGGGACCACACGATTTCCACCGCCACAGAACCTGGTGAATACTGGAGCCGCCAAGTCCCGAATTCCCAGGTGATCACCGTCCCCGACTGTCGGATCTGGTACTGCTGGTGAGGAGCACAAACAGTGAGATGTGGGTGTGTGCACACCCAGTACCAAAAACAGTTAGAAGGTGGAAAGTCACCTCCACCTCTAATCACACACTCGTGCAGCTCCTGTTAAACCACTTATCTGGTTTGGGTGTGAAGCGAAGCCGTCGCTGTTCACACCAAAACGCCAATCCCGCAGATAAGGCACACCACAGGAAAACGGCTGCAAAAGAGTTCAGACTTATGACACAGTTTTAGATACAGCAGAGAATTACCTTCACAGGTAGATGACATCTCGGCAACGAGGTGGAGATGACATCCGGTCTTTATGGAGTGAGATGATGTAGTGTAGATGGGTGACAGCTGTCAAGAGATAATGAGTGACAGCTGTCACCCCCGGCTGTGTCCGTGGCGGCAGCGCCCTCTCGTGCCTGAAGCCCGCACTTCAGGCAGGGCGCCCTCTGGTGGTGGGCCAGCAGTACCTCCTCTTCTGGCGGCCCACACAACAGCGAGAGTAGCATGTAGACCTTATGAAGTAGCATTGTATGCATGTGCACAAACACAACACTCCTCTGTACTGGGGTCCATTTGGCAACAGCCAGAAATACTCAATAATCATCAGTTGCACTCTCTTGTTAGCGGTCATATTTATCACCTTAGGAAATCATAGAAAATACTAATTTTGTCTGCTATGTTAATAAATCACCTGGAAGTCTTAGCTTGATGATCTATAATGTACTGTCTAAAGCACTTAGTACAAGTGCATTTGGGGCGTGTCTGGCTTTACTATTTACACAGCACATAATCTCCTTGTAGAGAAGCCACAAATGTGTTGTATTTAGTGACTAATCATGGGTGGAGCATGAATCACACCAAACAAATTGTCATTCTGTCTGTCATTGCTGCTTAGAGGGCAGACTGGGCAGGTGACAGGTGTGAGAGGTTTTCTGGCAAGGATTTGTCCACAAAGGGTCACAACTCCCTGAGGTGGAACTATTGTGCACCTTATTCCTGCGCCTCCTCTGTTCACTTAGTCTCCAAACACCCCCATCCATGGCGAGCCCCATCTTGGTGCCCCACCCAACACAACCCTAAGCAAACCCGAGGTAGACAATGTGCAGAAGCATAGCGTACCCACATCAGGAACTTGCTTACGTTACTCATATATGAATATTGTGCTGTACTAACAGCAAAACTCAGCACTCAACTTTACATCAGGTTATCAGTGATCTTTGGCTCACTCACTTTCTGTTGCTTCACTATAGCAATGCACAAGCACTGCGCCTGACCACACCTTATTTTAAGACCAACACACCCAATGGGCGCACAGACAAATGCAGGTATGTTTGATATTAAAGCAACAGGGGTACTTCACATGAAAATGACAACTACATTGTAAACCAGCAGTGACATGTATGCTGTGCTGTACACTGTGTTATGCACTGCACACACACACAAACCCACAACTTGTCCATATTGACTTTGGGCTCTATGTTAACAGTAACCATATAACACGTGGTGCATATGTTTTTGGGGTGTGTCCGCCAACACATTTCTCTTTCTGCAGTGCTAAACCTCAGTACAAACCAGGATACTGTGCACACTGCAGATAGATTAACATGTTGTTTCCATATACCAATTATATAAAGTCTATAATATTTGCCATTCACCCCCTATTGGTCAATACAAAGAAATGCATTTCTTTATGGAGACCACAGCAGCCTTGAGAGGTTGGCTGTGTCTGTTTTTTGTCATCCACTTGTGTAGAATATGTATGTGGAGCACTATAAACACAAACATAACAGGAGACAAACTAGTGGTGTTGTAGCAAAACATAACTCATATTCAGAATGTGTTAAACTTGTTTTACTAATTTCTTATGACTTATACTACTACAAATTCGCTATCAACAGTCAAGCAACTGAATTGAAGGAACTAGCTCATTAGCTGTCCAAGTCTTGTTGTCTTACCAAAGCTATCTTTCAGGCACATAGCGCACACATCTTTCAGATATCCACTACAGAAATTCAATTTTTATTCAACTCCAGAGCTCTTGGTGAAATACTATTGTACCTGCATTAATGGTAAATGTCCACCAGGTGGAGATATTGCTCCATTTCAAGAACATTGCGTGCAGGCTGCTGTGGGACACCATGACTAAGCTGTTGCACATAGTAATAGATACTTGATGCAAATTTTAGACCACCCCCACCCTTCAAAAAAGGAGGAGCTTCACATATACCTCAGACATAACTGGCATCCACATATACAGCAGTATGTGGAAACAAAGTCTCCATATCATTCATGAGTGTGTTGTGGGCATACTGTGAAATCAGCGAATCACAGCACCACTCACCACTGCCTTTAAGGCACAAGTGCACTGAGTGGTATTTAACCCTCTGGAGTTGAATGACACGCCCTCGTGTAAAAAGTCACATGACCTAATTAAGCAGATGTAACACTCAATCTGCAGCACTCTGAGGCTCCCTTTAAATGCGTGTTGAACGTGGAGACTTCAAACTTTATAGCACTTTTTAAATTTTGTTAATAGGCCTAGTATAACTTGACTTATGAGTATTTTTTACTCTATGTGTTTTCATGAATATTATTTTAACTTTTCGCTGCGCATTTATGTACACACAAGCAGCCAAAAGGATGTAGAAAATTATAGAAAAAAAGGGAACACCAGGTCATGACAAACTGTTTCGAGTCAGGCCTTTTTATGATGACATCCTTAGTGCCTGCCAGGCTTATTACCACCCGAGGAGGGAGCTGGCAGTGGATGAAAGGATGGTGGCAACGAAGGAAAAAACTGGAATGACTCAATATTTGAAGGACAAGCCAACAAAATGGGGCATAAACATTTTGTGTTGACTGTTTCAAGTAATAGTAGTAGTCTGTATTGTCATTGTTACTTTTTACAAAGTCACAACGAAATTAAAAGTGCTTCGGCTCGTGAGTTAAGAACAATAAATAGTTTAAGAACATATAAAAGAATAAAACATATTGCACCGACTATAAACAGGAATAAAACATTTAAAAGAATAAAACATATATTACACTGTTTATGGACAGGAATGGTACGATCACAGATTGCACTGGGTGAAAAAGACTGCCACCAGATGTATTGCATACTGAACATACTACAAGTATTTCACCTTGAAGAGTTAAGTGCCATGATTGCCTTTGGATAGAAACTATTTTTTAGACGATTTGTTCTGGTTTGTAATGTTCTATATCTCCTGCCTGATGGCGTGAGCTGAAACCGACAATGTCCAGGATGTGAGACGTCCTTTGAAATATCTATTGCCTTCTTGCGGCATCTGGACGTATAAATGTCTTCCAGTGTGGGGAGGGGGCAGCCTATGATCTTCTCTGCTGCCCTAACGACCCTATGTAGCGCCTTCTTCTCTGAGGATGTGCAGCTGCCATACCAAACACACAGTCCATATATGAGCTAATGGCTACACACTCAAGTTCATCATTTACACTGGCAGGACTGTGACCACAAGTGAGTACGGGCTGTCTTACGATGTGGTCAGGAACCTGATCCAGCCATCCTCGCTTGGTACTGGGTACCACATTTACATGGACAATTTTTACATGAGTCCCAAACTGTTCATGGACTTGGCTAACATGAAGTTTGGGGCATGTGGCACATACAGAGAGAAAAGACAAGGATGCCCCGAGGGAGGGCAAATGCTCTCACAAAAAAATCTGAAAGAGGGTCTATAAGATAGATAAGAGAGGGGCCTCTGGTGTTTGTAAAGTGGATGGACACACAGGAGATGTCTGTGTGCTCAACCATCCATCATTCATTTTCAGATGAGACAGTCCGGAAAAGGATGAAGGATGAGAAGGATGGGTGCTGGACGGTGAAAGACATTCGCTGTCCCACCGCGGTGTTGGCTTATAATAAAAACCTGGGTGGAGTCGACCTATCTGCCCAGCTCATCCAGTACTACTCCGCCCATCAGAAAACTGAACGCTGGTACAGGACAGTGTTGTTGCACTTCCTTGACATTGCAAATACAAATGCATTCATCTTGCATCGTGAGATCAGCAGTGTCAAGCAAGTGCAGCCCATGACACACAAGGACTTTATGGTGGAGCTGGTGTGTTAACTGTGTGGCACAGACAAAACAGGTGTCCCACAGAACAGGAGCCAGAACCACGTTCCTGTACCAGTTGTGACAGGCACAGATCCTCACCAAAAAGCCACAAAAGGCAGATTGAGGTGCCAGCGGTGCCTTCAGGTGGGCAACAAGAGGAGTGACACACTGTGGAAGTGTCAGGCCTGTGATGTGCCCCTCGGTGTTATGTTGAATAGGAATTGTTTTCTTGAGTGGCACAAATCATTTGTGTTGCATCTTATTTTGACATCTGATTGTTTTGTAAATAGTTTAGCATTAGCATTTCCTGCGCTATAAGTTTTTGAAATGTACAATTTATATTTACATTCTAAATCTTATTGTGATTTGTGACTGTTTTGTAAATAACTGTACAAAAAATACCTGAAACATTTCCTGCATTTATGTAAACAGTTGTATTTAACTTTGTTTTTTTTTTTGCTACATTTGTACATATGTTTTTAAAATTTACAATTTATATTTACATTTTAAGTTATGAAAATGGTTTGTTAAACAAGTTTGTGGTTTTCACAGTCAAAAAAATAAACTTTTATCTACTTGGATTTTATGTTTTTGTGTGATTTTAGGTTCACCGTGTTAATGGAGTAGGTCAGAATGAATGAAAAACTGTAAAGTCACACAGGTGAGGTTGTGCTGAAAAAATGATACCAAACAAGGCCAGGTAAACACTTTTTAAAGGTAAATTATAAAGATAAAACTAAAAGTAGTCAAAAACGGCCAATTATACCCTGAACTCACAAGTGTGTCAGGTGGAAACTATGAATAACACTTGCATTAAATTGTACAGTCTTCAGTACTGAGTGGAAGATAGGGCCAATTTTTTACTCTTTTTAACTCTACCCCTTCCTCTAACCTGCACCCTAACCAACGGTTTAATTTGTTTGATCACTGCTTTTTTTAATGCCACATATCAGGTGGTTTTGACCGCAAAACCTTCTGATAATGAGCCAACAGAGCTGTTCTAGCTCCCCCACTGAAAATTTGCAAAATGTGTTGCCTTTTTCTCTTTACTCACTCAAGAGTAGTGATAAAAGTCACAGTCAAATTACATTGTCGACAATAAAATCAGCACTTTTACAATCAACTCTTACACTGAAAAAAATATACTTTGGATCAACTTAAAAAATTTTATGTAATTTGTTAGTTTTTTTTTTTTTAGTTTCTCACAATGTATATTCATGATTTTGTAAAGTGACTCCAGCAGATTTAAACTGGAAACGACAATTTTCCATTAGACAATGTAAATAAGTACTTTGAATGAAGTGCACTGTGTTTCACTTTTTCAGTGTAGAAACAACTCCAAGATGTATGTGCAAGGCTCAAAGCAAAGTTTGAAAATAACACTTCAAGAGTCAGAATTAACTCTAAAATATTTGAGAATTTGGGCAGCACAGTGGCTTAGTAGCTTTCTCACAGCAAGAAGGTCATGGGATCGATTCCCACCTGTGGTCTTTCTGTGTGGCATGTTCTTCCTGTGTGTGTGTGGGTTCCCTCCAGGTGCTCCGGCAGGTTAGGTGGATTGAAAACTTTAAATTGTCTGTAGGTGTGAATGTGTTTGTTTGTCTATATGTGGCTCTGTGACAGACTGGCGTCCTGTCCAGGGTGTACCCCACCTCATGCACTTTGAGTGCTGGGATAGGCTCCAGGGCCCCTCCTGACCCTTAACTGGAGTAAGTAGTTGAAGATGAGTGATGTCTGAGAATTTATCACTTCCGTTTTTGCTGAGCGTGGACAAAACATGGAAAGCTGCAAATGATCACTGAAAGATAAAATCCAACATAATTTTCGTATATATTGCACCCCACTGAAAATATGTTTTTGTCACATAAAAGTGCATTTTTAAAAAAGTGAAATATAGCATTTTTACTTATATGCACTTATGAATTGTAGATATTTAACAACTTGTTATTTTGTAGTGGCACACAAATATACAGACACACAAATCTAAATTCCCTATAACAGAGTTTATTATTCATTTGTGAATCAATAATAATTCTCTACACTGGTTGGCGCCAATATCAAGAAGCGACTATAATGTGTGCGCCTCTGTGTGGTGCTGGTACAGAGTAATTACTGGGCTACATGCTGCATCAGTTATTTGCACTTATTTACCAGCAAATAAACGAACCATGCAAACACATAAATGATCCCTTTGCACTGTGACAGTCGAGCACCTGCTCCACGTCCTCTTCTTTTGGCGCAAAAGTGGCGCACCAACACTTTTGTGTCTATGTGTGACAACAAATCGCAATGATCACTGAGAATCTTATTTTTCAAAGCTCTGGAGGGCTGCCTGCTGTCATTGCAGAGAGACGGGGTGGGGGGAGGCAATGGGCAGATATCTCCATCTAAGCCCCGCTCTATAATTGAAATGGCGCATTTGGCTGCAGGCAGGTTGTGAGGGCGCTTTGCGCAGCGTGCGTGCATTTCCATAGACGTCATTTGATTTTAATGTAGGAAGTTTGTTCCAACTCCAGACATTAAGAGGGAGACAGAGAGAGAGGGAGAGCAGGAAAGGAAGCACCGCGTTCAAGGATATTCTTCTTTCGTTTCCAACATTTGGTGACTTTATCAACAAGTTCCTGCGCCTTTATTGCGCGTCGTGTGCGTGAAGAACTATGGCAGCCCGGCGCGCTTTAAATTTTAAATGCAGGCAGGAGGAGACCGACGGGGACAGAAATGTGTGCCTTCTAGCTGGAACTGCCCGAGGAGATGTTCACATCTGACGAAATGAACGATTCAAATCAGCTTTTTGCTGCTCTGAGTCTCTACAGCGGCTGACAGATGTCTGCTCGGTCTCACAGCTAAATACCAGAACAGTGTTGTTTTTGATATTTTTTTTAAGTTAAATCTGTGCAATCAGAATTTGTGGGGATATAGAGGGTCTATCACGTTTTCCTCCTTGAGAAAATTGCCTGGGTGAGAGAGTGGAGTTGAGCTAATTGTAGCCTAATCCCCGGCCCAGAGGCGCTCCGACAGCCCGGAGCGAGAATTTTCTTTTTAGCTCTGCGCTCTGTTATTTAGAGACGGATTATTGGCTTTCTTCTTCTCATAACAAACCACGGAGGCAGTTTCATTTAGGCAAAAAAGACAAGAAGAAACCGAAGCGGGATTTCAACAAGCGCGCACTTTTTTTTCCTTTTTTTTACGCGTAATTCAACTAAGAAGTGGAAGGAGATCATCTCATCTAATGTTCAAGGTAAGGACGCCTCCCGTGCGCTTTGGTACGGAGACGCTCGGTGAGGACAGGTCGAGCCAGCAGCCTTTAAAGCCACAGAGACACTTTGAACCGTCCGACCACAACCTGTAGTGTTTTTTTTTTTTTTTTTTTTTTACGAAGTAGTCTGTTCCGGATTCACACCAAACCCTTGTTTTCCCTTTTTTTTCTGGGCAGCTGTGCGGCGTCGCGCTGGAGCTGGATGGAGGTGTAGTTGCGCCCGAAGTCGGGAGGCTTTTATATTATTTGATATATAGAGATTTTTTTAAGGGTATTGCAAACCACAGCTGGGACCGACCGCCTGCACGGATCTCTTCTGGATTCCCTACAATGTTCGAAACGGTAGGGCGAAAACAGGTCTTACAAAAAGCAATAAACCTTGCATTTTTACGCACGGCGCGTTTGACAGTTTTGCCTGTATCCGGTGCCGGACTGCAGGTCCAGCGAGGAAACCGTTTGCACGTGTGGCTATCAACGACTTGACCGAATAAAATCAGGCTTTTAATCGCACAGCACGAGAAAGGCGCCATATTGTGCGTTTTGGTCGAATTAAGGCTGCGCACGCACGGCGGCGTCCGTGTACGATGATGTACAGTCCTGACTGTTGGCGGGGAGGTTCATTCATTAATTAATTTTAAGGATAATCGCCCTGATAATCGATAATCAACGCAGCTCTGTGGACAGAAAGTTGGTGCCTTTTATTGTGGAATTTGAGAGAGAGAGAGAGTTTCGATTACCCGGTATTTACTCCAAAGTTTTCCTTTTCCTGAATTTGTCCTGTAATCCGGTCGTGCTGTAATCGTATTAAACGAACATAATGCAGCTGTCTTGATCCGATCTTGACTCTGTGCCTCAGACTCAAAAATCGGATTTGGATTTTGTTTCAGTGTGACTTTATAAAGAGGCTTGCTGATGTCATTCATTCATCTTTTAAGTTTTTTTTCCCCTCTGCTTAATATCAAAGTTTTGGTTATTGTTTCATTCCACTGTCGCCAAGTGCTTGCTCACAGGGGGTCGTTTGACCGTTGGGGTTTTCCGTAATTATTGTATGGCCTTGCCTTACAATATAAGGCGCCTTGGGGCAACTGTTTGTTGTGATTTGGCGCTATATAAATAAATTGATTGATTGATTGATTTCAACTCAAATTTGGAAGCAGCAATCGGGCCATTCGCTTTTCAATTAAGATTAAACGCATATTAATAAAGAACAATAAAATGTCGACCTGTGCAAGGTCAGAATTTGCTCATTTTTGAACGTTAACATCTTTTAAAAAGTGCTTCTAACCCGTTTTGTCTTGTTTTAGTTTGATTATTGCACCGAGAGCTCTAAAACGACAATGCGTTGTTTTAACAGGCTGTTATTTGGTTAAATAGAGCTCACGATTTTTATTTTTATTTATTTATTTTTGTATTATTTGTTTTGGAAAATTTGCTCAAATGGGTTTTTTAAATGTTTTTTAATGTGGATTATTTTTAAATGGAGTTAAAGCAGTTTGCGGTCCAAGTTCTGATTAATTGATTTTTTTTTTTTTTTTTTTTTTTTTTTTTTTTTTTTTGTCTTGTGACATTTTCACAAGCATCCATTGTTGGAAAAAAAAAGATGGAGGGAAAAATAAATGAGTTTTTATTGGAAACATTTGAGTTGATGTCATTTTGGCAACGTTTAAGATGAACTGTGGGGACTTGAATGTGGGCTAAAAATGAGATTTGGTGGAGGACCCGAATTTTAGACCCAAAAAAAAAAAAAACATCACAGCTTTGTGGATTGCGCTCAGGAAGGTGGCGCTGTAACTTGATCCCCACGCTTGTCACGCGTGGGACACTCCCGTGTTGTGTGTCAGGCGCGCACTCCCCCCGTGTTTTCCTTGCTCTCAGATTTGTGCGTCTTGGCGCATCACGTTCTAAAACATAAGGCGACCTTTATTAGAATATTGCAAGCAGCAGTTGGTTTATTCCCTTTGAGGCTGACACAGTCGCAACCCCCTCCTCTCTCTCCTCTCGCTCTTTCTCTCTCTCTCTCTCTCTCTCTTCCCTCTAATAAGCATCCTCATATCCTACGCCCGCGGTGCCGCATGAAAAGATGCAAACATAGTTAATTAGAGGCCTGGCGATATTTGCGGACTAAATATGCGACCAGGCAGACATGGAAGTGATCTGATACCATCCGGGACGGATACTATCTGCCTCGTCGCGTAGGATCGCTGCGCTTTCATGGCTTTTCTGTAACTTGCTTTCAGGAGGGAAGAAGCATGTCACGGCTGTCTCGACCGGTCCCCGGTCTCTCCTCTGGCCGCTCAGGGGATCCCTCTGCCGGCTCAGCTGACCAAATCGAACGCCCCGGTGCACATTGACGTCGGGGCCACATGTACACCAGCAGCCTGGCGACCCTCACCAAGTGCCCAGACTCAGTGAGACCCCCCCCAGTTTGGACTTTAGGGACTTGTGTTTGTAAACAGCACAGAGATTTGAGAAGCATGTCAGATAACAATGAAGTTTTTCCTACACTTGAAATAAATAAGTGAACTCAATATATGTAGCCCAAACTCAATTCAATTAAATATACTGCTTTCATGGATTTTCTGCATGTATTTCCTGTCCAAAATTGCTTTTTAGAAAAATATTTTTGAGTCTGTTAATCTTCAGTTGGAGAGAAAGTTGACATTAATTTTCATCCTTGTCATTCACATGACACCACAGTAAAACCTGATGATTACTTCTACTCAGCCAAACTGATTGACCTTAAATTTTTAAGTTTAGTCAATAGTTGTGTATAAATGTGCTGCTTCTATTCAGCATCCAACACATAGTTTTGAAGTATTATACACCCTTCACTCTAATATAAATGCTTTATTTACTTATCTACTTATGTCAGCTAGTCCTACAAAACATAATGTACCTTTCATTCTAACCTGATGGCAATTTGTATTTCTAAGATCTGGTTGATGTAATTAAGAAAATATAGCATTTATTTGGTAGAGTGTTTTTTGTACGATTTCTGTGACACTCAAAAAGAAATAAAAATCTCTATGGATGAACTCACTCGAATTTTGTACATGATTTCCATCAATAATATATTACCCCAACTCAGCTAAACTCTATTAGTTTTAGTTTACGCCACATGTTTTGTTGATTGACTATCGTGTACAAATTCAAGTGAGTTCATCCAATGAGTAATTTTTTTTTTCCTTCTTTTTGGAGGGTGCACATTGCACTGTTATGAGTTAACCAATTTTTTCACAGTTGGATTTCCAAAGTTGTTAAGTTGAATCAATCTATCAGGTTTTACAGTGTTTCACCAGGCTGGAATGGCAGCCTCAGTACAGTCTGTGTTCATGGCATCTTAATCCATAACCACTCCCAGTTTTTTGCACTTTAGATTTTAATGATGACTTTAATGCTCTTTATTTTTGATGTCATTTACATGTTTTTCACTGCTGTGTGCTGCAGCATCTGTGTAACTTTACACCCGCCTCAGAATTAGGGATGCACTGCTCTCACTTTCACAGCACTTCATGTGTGTGTGTGTGTGTGTGTGTGTATGGTCCTGATGCTTGTCATCAAAGCTGATGTGAGCTGTTTCATATCTGATTAAAATCCAGCTCATTGGCATCTTATGTGGGATTTACTGTCTTACCATGCTGCGGTGACCACACACACACACACACACCACACACACCCACACCACACAACACACAACCCGTGTGTGTGCGTGTGTGTGTGCGCGTTGCCCTGTGTCTGATTCAGTGTGAATAAGTGTTCAGTACTGTACAAATAATGTGTTTTTAAATTGGATGTCTGTTTTTAAAACATATTCATTTGTGTATTTAAATGCGTATATCATACCTCAGTAAGAGTCATATTTGACACTAACGTGTATCCTCTGAATTATCAAACAAACTGAGTTTCTGTTTCCCACTTTTTCAGCTAAGATTTGGATCACAGGCGCCGTCAACTCTCACACTTCAGTCAATTTTTAGCTCCATCTACAAACTATACAACACCAGCAGAGGTGTTTGTTTTGTTTTTTGTTTTTTCCTTTTGGTAAACATATAAAACTACCACATAATCATTCATGCCCTTTATTGATTTTTGATACTGACTTCTGAAATGTGGGAGATTTTCAGCCCGTTTCCAGGCCCCGGTGAAGCATGTCATTAATGACATCAGCTGACAGAGTCCCATGTGGGCCAACGTAAACACACACCAGGTTTTGGAAAATCTGCCAAATTGGCTACAGGAAACAATCCACATAATCCCCTGGTAATAGAGCCTTGATATTTATAAAACGTGCTGACAGGAAATCCCTGAAAGGCTTCTTTTTATTCCTGAGTGTCCTTCATGAGAAACAAAACGCTCATGACAGAAATGAATTTATTCTAGTTTCCTAACCTCAGCTACATTGGTTATGCTTTCATGCATGCGTTTGTTTATTGAGTTTATGTAGTTATTTGTTGCAGTGTACACATGGGCGTAGGAACTGAGGGGATGGGGTGGGAGTTGGGAGCAGGGTTCAGATCCACCACCTTTTTCCTTCTTGGCATATTTTTACACTGTGTGGTTGTGATCACATTGTAAATGCAGAACATATAATGAGCTTTCATAAACTCTCCATTTATCAAATCCAGATCAGTCTGTTTTAAATTCACTCCAGAACTCCCAAACATGAAGCACATAATGCAATCCACAAGGTGTGCTTTTATTCTGAAATGGAACTCATAGTCATTTAAGTTTTAACAGTTGTTATTTAAGCTAATTAGTGCAGTTAATTAAAGCCAAATTAATTCATGTCAAACACTGTAATAAGTAGCTTCACAGCAAGGTTTTCTTTTTTTCTTCTTCTTCTTTTTTCGATGTACAGTGCATCCTGGAAAGTATTCACAGAGCTTCACTTTTTCCCACATTTTTATATTACAGCCTGATTCCAAAATGGATGAAATTCTTTTTTTCCCCTCACAATTCTACTCACAACACCTCATAATGACAACATGACAAAAGATTTTATTTTTGCAAATGTATTAAAAATAAAAAGCTAAGAAATCACAGCCACTTTGGCAGCAATTACAGCCTCAAGTCTTCTTGAATATGATGCCACAAGCTTGGTGCACCTATCTTTGGGAAGTTTTGCTCATTCCTCTTTGCAGCACAACTCAAGCGTCATCAGGTTGGATGGGAGCATCGGTGCACAGCCATATTCAGATCTCTCCAGAGATGTTCAGTTGGATTCAGGTCTGGGCTCTGGCTGGACCACTCAAGGACATTCATAGAGTTGTCCTGAAGTCACTCCTTTGATATCTTGGCTGTGTGCTTAGGGTCATTGTTCTGCTGAAAGATGAACCGTCACTCCAGTCTGAGGTCAAGAGCGCTCTGGAGCAGGTTTTTATCCAGGATGTGTCTGTACATTGCTGCATTCATATTTACCTCAGTCCTGACTAGTCTCCTAGTTCCTACTGTTGAAAAACATCCCCACAGCATGATGCTGCCACCTTCATGCTTCACTGTAGGGATGGTGCCTGGTTTCCTCCAAACATGATGCCTGACATTCATACCAAAGAGTTCAATCTTTGTCTCATCAGACCAGAGAATTTTGTTTCTCAAGGTCTGAGAGTCCTTCAGGTGCATTTTGTCAAACTCCAGGTGGGCTGTCATGTGCCTTTTACTAAGTAGTGGGTTCCGTCTGGCCACTCTACCATACAGGCCTGATTGGTGGATTGCTGCAGAGATGGTTGTCCTTCGGGAAGGTTCTCCTCTCACCACAGAGGAATGCTGGAGCTCTTACAGAGTGACCATCAGGTTCTTGGTCACCTCCCTGACTAAGGCCCTTCTCCCCCAATCACTCAATTTAGACTGGCGGCCAGCTCAAGGAAGAGTCCTGTTGGATCCAAACCTCTTCCATTTATGGATGATGGAGGCCACTGTGCTCATTGGGACCTTCAAAGCAGCAGATTTGTGCCTCGAGACAATCCTGCCTTGGAGGTCTACAGATAGTTCCTTTGACTTCATGCTTGGTTTGTGCTCTGACGTGCAGTCGGCCCTTATGTAGACAGGTGTGTGCCTTTCCAAATCATGTCCAGTGAAATAAATTTACCCCAGATGGACTCCAACTAAGTTGTAGAAACATCTCAAGAATTATCAGTTGAAACAGGATGCACCTGAGCTCAATTTTGAGGTTCATGGCAAAGACTGTGAATACTTACGTACATGTGATTTCTTAGAGTTGTTATTTTTAATAAATTTGCAAAAATTTTAACAAAAACTTTTTTCATGTTGTCGTTATGGGGTGTTGTGTATAGAATTTTGAGGGGGAAAATTAATTTAATCCATTTTGGAATAAGGCTGTAACATAAAATGTGTAAAAAGTGAAGTGCTGTGAATACTTCTGAGATGCACTCTACTTGGCTGGTGCTAACTTTGTTTGCAACATATTTTTTTTACAACTACAACACCAAAATTAAATAAATAACATCTTAATTTTTTTTGTTTGATATAATAACAGTAATAAATAATAATAATACATTAATTACAATTTTACACTACACATACACACACACAAGTCCATGATTGGAAGGTTTTGGAGGAAATGTATTGTCCAGTTTTTTTAACCTTGAAAAAAGGTGGGAATGGACAAGAAAGGAAACTTACATTTTCTATTACATTTTACAAATACAAGTATGTGTTTTCTTGTTGGGCCTTGGCGGAACACTGCACTCTACCGAGTACCCTTTTAGTTTCTCCTTCTTGCCGCAGGTTTGTGCATCGGCCTGAGAAGATATGTTGTGTCTCACTCTCTGTCTCCTCCCACAGCTGTGTTTTGTGGCCTTTACACAATCACAACTGTTTGGTGTCATTGATTCCATTAAAACCTGTCAGGAAGTTGTGATATTGCCCTATTTTTTTCCTTAAATCTTATCAGGTGTTGTTGTTGTGTTACTGGGGGTGTAGACTTTACAAAGAAGTTATTCACAGTGGAAATAAAGACAGAATTTGATGGGAATGCAGTCATTTCACGGACACTGAACGGTAATTTTACAGTGAAAGTCAAAACTGGAGAGTGTTGGTGTCTGTTTTTCATACATGCTCCTTTGCTCTATCTCTCTCATTTTCTCTTCTTTTCTCACTGTGACGCTCACACACACACATACGCATGCACGCACGCACGCACGCACACACACACACACACACACACACACAAACACACATCTTTCTCTCTCTCTGTCGGTGCAGTTGGCCTCGGGGCTACGCTTTCCACTGGAGCCCGCGGAAGGAGGGGCCCCTTTTGTGTGAATTAGGATAATGGCTGACAGCAGAAAGCAAAGCGATTACACCGACTCTGCCGCGCCCGTGCAGCATTTTGGCCTTGTCCGCTCAGCAGTGCCGAACAGTTGACAACTTAAAGAAGAGGGCTGAAGAATTTAAAGTTGATGATTACTTTTAATAGATTGGTCCTTAAATAATGCAGTGTGCCAAGAGAAAGTTAGTCTAGTAACTAATGTGCGGTTATCTGTCTTCCTCTGTGAGGGCCATATTAAGGGACAGGGGTCATGAAACATTGATGCACACTCTGTGCGGAAGACAGCCTCAGCAGTCACTCGAACAGAAGCCGAGGAAATTACGGAAAATGTTCCACAGAGGAGGAAACTATTTTGAAAGGACTGCTGGACATTTTTCTCTCGGAAAAGAAGTCTTCTGTGTCCAGAAATGAGAAATTTCTACTTGCTTCACGCTCGCTTACTGCAGTCTGAGTGTAATTATTTTGAATTCGCCATAATTAATGTGACAAACAGTGAAATTTCCTGTTAACCTTCTCGGAAATCCAACGGGCCCTTTAAATCTTGCGTCATTTGATGATAAGACGTCTTAGATGTTTGATAATAGATTTAAGTGGCTCAAGTGCAGCCTCTGTGGTGCTGAAAGTATAACAAATTTGAGTTTAAACCCTGAACAAAACATAACCAGGGGAGGTGATGCTCTAGTGGTTAAGGTGTTGGGCTTAAGACCAGAAGATCATGGGTTCAAATCCCCGCCTGACTGGAAAATCACTAAGGGCCCTTGGGCAAGGCCTTTAATCCCCTATTGCTCCCGGTGTGTAGTGAGCGCCTTGTATGGCAGCACCCTGACATCGGGGTGAATGTGAGGCATAACTGTAAAGCGCTTTGAGCGTCTGATGCAGATGGAAAAGCGCTATATAAATGCAGTCCATTTACCATTTACCATAACCAGTTCTCTGTGTCTTTATTTAAAGTAGTTCAAAAAGGTTTTTTTTATGTTTGAAAATTTATTTAAAAAAAAGAAACTAAGAAATCGCATGTACATAAGAATTCACACCCTTTGCTCAATACTTTGTTGATGCACCTTTGGCAGCAATTACAGCCTCAAGTCTTCTTGAATATGATGTCACAAGCTTGGCGAATCTACCTTTGGGCAGTTTTGCCCATTCCTCTTTGGAGCACCTCTCAAGCTCCATCAGGTTGGATGGGGAGTGTCGGTGCACAGACATTTTCAGATCTCTCCAGAGAGGTTCAATTGGATTCAGGTCTGGGCTCTGGCTGGGCCACTCAAGGACATTCACAGAGTTGTCCTGAAGCCACTCCTTTGATATCTTGGCTGTGTGCTTAGGCTCATTGTCCTTCTGAAAGATGAACCGTCGCCCCAGTCTGAGGTTTTCATCCAGGATGTCTCTGTACATTGCTGCATTCATCTTTCCCTCAATCCTGACTAGTCTCCCAGTTCCTGTCACTGAAAAACATCCCCAAAGCATGATGCTGCCACCACCATGCTTCACTGTAGGGATGGTGCCTGGTTTCCTCTAAACATGACATCTTTCCCTCAATCCTGACTAATCTCTCAGTTCACAGTTCTCGCAGTCCTTGATTTTAACACTGTAAATCCCTTTTGATCTATATTTTGTATTATATTTAACTTATGAAAAGTCAATTCTAACAGGACTTTGACCTTGAAATTTTTTTCCAAGGTAAAAAGTTGTGGAATTGTAAACTAGTATTGGCAGAGGTTTGTGCAGCTCTAGTTATTAGTATTATTGTTGTTGTTATTTTAATGAGCCTTTAACTGGAATAAGTGGGGTCAGAAAATTAGTGAATGGCTATATAACCACTGATGAATCAGTCAATGTTCTCCTGTGTTAGCTTGGATTCCGTCCAGGTGCTCCAGCTTCCTCCCACTCCAACGGGTTGCGGGTGGGTGGGGGGTGCTTAAAACCTTTCCACAGTGTTGCAGCTCTCTAATGTCGGAGATCATGTTTTCTCAAACTCAAGCCAAACACTAAAGTTGCTGATCTGCACACAAGAGTGCATATGTTCAGCATAGCGTTAATATGTTCTTATTTGCTGTCACGTGTTCCGTGTATGTGCTTATTGCAGTTTCTTCGAAAAAAAAAATCCATATAGACTAATATTAAGCAACAGAGCCTTACGTGATGACATTTATTCTCAGGGAACTCTGTTAGAAGATTTTTGTTGCGGGTGCTGATTTAATATTGAACTCTAAAACAAATTGCAGGAAGAGTGAAACCTGCTGCAAACCGTCACACTGTTATTCTCTACAGCCACGAGATGTGGAGAATTAAATTCATATTTCGTGTTTTGAAACTCAAGGACCCCTCGGGACATACTGCGCTATGTTTACGTGTAGTTTTACCTTTGTTGGGTTCCAAGCAGGACAGAGGCAGTGAGGAACAGAACATTCCCTGCCATCGTTTTGCTGACTGGCTGGTGATTGAACCTATGACACTCCAATCATAAGTCCATTCGTTTCAGGTGTTGCATGTTCTTCGCTGTCGCCTCATTATGAGCCGGTTTGCTGGAAGCGGCAGTCGGTGTGTTTCACAATCTAGACCGCATCTTCAACCAGTCCGAGCAGATATACCTGCACAGGATGGATCCTCCCACCTCCGGCAGACTTGTCCGTACGCCAGCACGGAGCCGCGGGCTTACTGCCAGATATTGCCCACCTGTACTGCCCTGCTGCCTGGCCTCACTTGGCACTGCCGGGGTGGAAGATCTGAGCTGTTCTTGTCCTTGATAACCTCCAAACACCCACCAGCTCCCTCTCTCTCTGACTGTCCTTCTCTTCCTCTCTAGTTCTGCTTTGCTTTTTTGTCTCTCACTCTCTTTCTGTTTGCATTCATTCCTTTCTCTTTCTCTGCACCTCTTTCATTCTTTTTGCCCTCTACCGTTATCTCTTATTTATCTCAGTCTTTCTGTTTTTGCTTCTTTCTTGCAGGGTTGAGCTTCCTGTCGGTTATCTTCCCTTCTACCTGTTTAAACCCCCCCAATTCAAGGATTTAACACAAGGGGGTAAATGAGACCAAACAGACTGAACGAAAGAGAGAACGAGGGAGAAAGAGAGAGGGGGGAGGGAGGGAGTTGAAGAGAGAGAAAGAAAAAGAAAAACAGGCAGCATTTTAATTGCTTTTTTAAAAAGTGGAGATGAAAAACAGAGTTTAGCCTGCAGGGGTATGGTGAAATTCTAGCTGGAAGAATTGCAAGACCATATGAGAAAGGAAGACCTCGGGCCAAACAGGGAGATGAGTATTGGTTTTTTATAAAGCATTTTGCATCGATTTCCAGAGAGAAAGCGAGTAAGGGAGACAGAGAAGGATGGAAAGAAGGAAGGAGAAAGGATGGCAGGAAGGCAGAGAAAGAGGGAAAAGCATCTTTGCTTCTTCGTACAGTCAAAGAAAGGAAACAGGACAGACGTCACGCAACACCTTCAGCGTTAAATACGTGATTAAACGTGAACAAAGCGTGCAGGTGAAATTCTAAAAGTCAACAACGCTGTTTTTTTTGGTTGACCTTCCAGTGCTGACACTCTGGGCATGTGCATGTTGGTATGTCTGCAGATGCAGGTGAGAGGTTTCTGTGAGAGGTTGTGCATGTCACTGTTCATTCTTAGACTCTCGCATACATACGTGTTTCCTCATAGGTGCAAACGTAGCGGTGGCCTTTTTTGGCCACTAGACGTTGACTATACACCTGAAATCAACTGACAGTTAAGGTTATTTTGAGCTACATGTAACTTCAATCAATCAATCAATCAATTTTTTTTTTATATAGCGCCAAATCACAACAAACAGTTGCCCCAAGGCGCTTTATATTGTAAGGCAAGGCCATACAAGCAGCCATATGTTAAGATAAAAGCAGCACCTGCTCCTAATTTCCATCATACATGTGATGATAAGATTATTTCCACATATGCAGCAGATTACACCCACCCCCTGTGTAAGTCTTATCAGTTATTACCTTCAAGTCACTGTTATGATGTCCTCTTGCCAAGAAAAACATATACTACAACTCCTTTATTCCCACTGTTATAGAGGGTTTTCAATCACGTGACCGATTTGCTGCAGGACAGGTGCCGTCTCCATTCTGGATTACAAGGAGGCTGGTGCGTGATAGAAAAATGTAGAGAATGTGCGGTTATTACGATGCTTTAAATCCTCGAGATAAAGCTATTTATCATGATAGATGTGTAGCAGTTGATTCAGTGGATCCGTATCTTATACCAGATAGTGAATTAAGTGTTGATGTAACGAACTGGCCGACCGTGTCACACTGCGATATTGTGAACTAGGAAGCTGGCGACCAGGTCAGCCTCGCCGGCCTCCTGCAGAGCATCACAGCGGAGCTCTGAAAGCGGAGGTCGTCTTGAAGTCCTGAGCGATTTCTCTCACCAGGCGCTGGAAGGGCAGCTTGTGGATCAGCAGCTCGGTGCTCGAGGACCACAATGTAAATAAGCATCCGTATTGGAAGCGTTCTTTGTTATTCTTATATAATTTTATTGCCGAATATAATTATAATATATAGTAATATTATAATAAAACAGTGGATTTCTGGTAGCGGCGGATCTCTCTCAGCGCCATGGTGCCATGAGGCTTCTTCACATCAACGTTGAAGTTTCTGCAATTGTTCGCCAAATGCACGTAGCGTATCACAGCGGCCACCACGTCGTAATCCAGAATGGCCGCGGGACACAAAATGATGTGACCGATACGTCACATGAAAACCCTCTATAAGAACCTAAAATTAACAGCAAGACCCCCGTATCAAAATCACTGTCATTTACTGTAAGCACAAGGCCAATTTGCACACATTAGCAGCATAAGTATTTTATTATTTTATTCTGTTTTGCACGGCTACTTTTATTTTGTTGGAGAAATGCATCCTTTTATGTTACTGTCTGGGTTTTGCTTTGTATGTTGAGCCACACTGAAGATGATTTTCTGTTATGACAGACAGTAAAGTTTTCTGATTCTGATTCAGATCTGCAGGAGGCATACACTTCTATGGTTTATTATCCTGTGCAGCAAAGTTCACCATATTACCCTCATTATATATGGAGCTAAATCCAGGCCATATTTTTTTCAATCTTTTTTTATTTTCAGATTACAAAACTTTTGGCCTGGATGTGTGAGTGAGACCAAATGAATGTGTGAGGCAGAATACATATGTGAGACAAAATACATGTATGTGTGAGTATAGACCAGGGGTGGGCAACGAAGGCAGAGATACATTAGGTTTTCCTTGCAACCAACCAATCACCTCAGCAGGTGGGTTTGCTGATGAGCTTCTCCTCTGAACATAAACACCTAATTGTCAATGAAATCACCTGCTGAGGTGATTGGTAGAAAGTGAAACCTGCAGTGCCCTTCATGGCACATGAATGCCCACCCCGCTATAGATTATGTGCTGTATGTGTGAGGGAGAATAAATATGCAAATGTATGTGATGGAGCATATATGTATGGTATATGTGTGTGGGAGTCAAAATACATGTGTGTATATATATATAAAATACATGTGTGTATATATGTCAAAATACGTGTGTGTGTGTGTGTGTGTGTGTGTGTGTGTGTGTGTGTGTGTGTGTGTGTGTGTGTGTGTGTGTGTGTGTGTGTGTGTGTGTGTGTGTGTGGTGGGCACAGTGGTGGGCACAGCTAGCCAAAAAGTTAGCTTTGATAACCATTAATCAGATAACTGAAAAGTTATCTTTTATGACAATAAACCGATAAATTGCTAAAAAAATGTATCTTTATTACAGATAACTGATAACCAATAACTATTAGTATTGATTTGGATGCGGTCACATCCGATTTCACTGTCGGCATCTGACAAACCAGTTTAACTTTAAGCACCGCAGGGGCTGCTGGGTAAATTCAACGATCACAAACACAAAGAACGCATAAAAAATGAATAAACAAAAAAATAAAACCCCAAACACTGTCATCATCTTTCAAAAGCAGTAAAACACAGTATTAGAAGTCACAGTTTATCTCGATATTAGATAAACCGTCATTTACGAACTAAAAGCTGCTGCTTTTTTCACACGCTTTCAACCCTGCGGTTTAAACAACCGAAATACATCCATTAATGCATTAATTGGCAGAGCAAAATACACGTAGTGAATATAAATTCTTACCTGTTAGTTTCAGTGGGATTCATCTGAATAAATAATCCACATAAAGCATCCTTTTTTAAAATCCAAAACAGTGTTGAAACGTGAAGAAAAGTTCCTCCCTCTGTACACACAGCTGCACCATGAGAGCTCCTCTCCCCCACCGAGTCTTGGCGATTAAATTACAGCCACAAAAAATAAAATAATGTTAAAATTAGTCTGTTTTGTTTTTGTGTCGAGTGGGCGGAGTCACTGTAACATCCAAAGAGAACCTGAACTACACTACCCACAATGCTCCCTGCGTTGACCGGCCACATTTTGCGCTTAATGATGACATCATCAACAAGCCACAGGCAGCCAGTCTGCTCAGTGGCTATGAACACACCATAAATGGAATACGTGGTGTGTCCATAAAGTAACGGTCCTTTTTATTTTTTTAAAAACTATAGGATGTCATTCATATGTTTTTACGTCAGACATGCTTGAACCCTCGTGCGCATGTGTGAGTTTTTCCACGCCTGTCGGTGACGTCATTCGCCTGTGAGCACGCCTTGTGGAAGGAGTGGTCACGCCCCCTCGTCGAATTTTCATTGTCTGGAAATGGCGGAATGAAAAGGACTTTTTTCCATCAGAATTTTTTCAGAAGCTGTTAGAGATTGGCACCTGGAAACCATTCGAAAAAGTTATCTGGCTTTTGGTGAAAATTTTACGGGCTTCACAGAGAATAAGGACTTTAACTACAGCTTTAAGGACCCCTTTAAGGACGGTCGGTGCGCCGCGCTCCGAGCTGCGACGTCGCGGCACAAACCACTGGATCATTTGTAAGCTGATGGCTCTGTGGATACGAGACCATCGTGTGCTCTTTCTCTGGTTATCACAAGAGCTGGACATCAGCCATTTTCCAGCAGATTTCACTTTTAACAAGAGATTTTGTCATGGAAAGCCGTGCGGAGGCTTCGCGCGTCACGACCGATTCGCTGATGAAGCGAGACAAAGGAACACCTCCGTTTCGGAGTGTTAGAGGACAAGTTTGGACATGTCTATCTCGGCTTTCAGTGCTTAACAGTCGAGTGAGTATAAGAGAACTTGTGGAGAGCTGGACATGTGATAACCAGAGAAAGAGCACACGACGGTCTCGTATCCACAGAGCCATCAGCTTAGAAATGATCCAGTGGTTTGTGCCGCGACGTCGCAGCTCGGAGCGCAGCGCACTAACTGTCCTTAAAGCTGTAGCTAAAGTACTTATTCTCTGTGAAGCCCGTAAAATTTTCATCAAAAGCCAGATAACTTTTTCGAATGGTTTCCAGGTGCCAGTCTCTAACAGCTTCTGAAAAAATTCTGATGGAAAAAAAGTCCTTTTCATTCCGCCATTTCCAGACAATGAACCAGACAATTTTTTCCAGACAACATTTCCAGACAATGAAGGACCGTTACTTTATTGACAGACCTCGTAAAATGTTTGATTTTAGGGTTTACAAACATTTTTGACCGTTAAACTTTACCAGCAAAGAAAATGTTATCGGACTGAAAGTTATCAGAAATAAATTTATCAGAAGATAATTGGTCTGATGATGGTTTTAAAACTTATCTGAAAAGCTAATCTGATAGCAAAAACATTAGCTTCAATAATTATTTGCTATCAGATTAGCTGAACTGTGCTCACCACTGTGTGTGTGTATATATATATATATATATATATATATATATATATATATATTATATATATATATATATATATATATAATATATATATATATATTATATATATAATATATTGTTTTGTGCAAATATTTGCTCATTTTGAAATGGATGGCTGCAACACATTTCAAAAAAGCTGGGACAGTGGTATGTTTACCACTGTGTTACATCACCTTTCCTTCTAACAACACTCAGTAAGTGTTTGGGAACTGAGGACACTAATTGTTGAAGTTTTGTAGGTGGAATTCTTTCCCATTCTTGCTTGATGTACGACTTCAGTTGTTCAATAGTCCGGGGTCTCCATAGTCGTATTTGTGCTTCATAATGCGCCACACATTTTCAATAGGCGACAGGTCTGGACTGCAGGCAGGCCAGTCTAGTACCCGCACTCTTTTACTATGAAGCCACGCTGCTAACACGTGCAGAATGTGGCTTGGCATTGTCTTGCCGTAATAAGCAGGGACGTCCCTGAAAAAGATGTTGCTTGGATGGCAGCATGTGTTGCTCCAAAACTTGGATGTACCTTTCAGAATTGTTAGTGCCATCACAGATGTGTAAGTTGCCCATGCCGTGGGCACTAACACACTCCCATACCATCACAGATGCAGGCTTTTAAACTTTGCACTGGTAACATTCTGGATGGTCTTTTTCCTCTTTTGTCCAGAGAACACAACGTGATGATGATTTCCAAAACAATTTGAAATGTGGACTCATCAGACCACAGCACTCTTTTCCACTTTGCATCTGTCCATTTCAAATGAGCTCAGGCCCAAAGAAGGCGGTGGCGTTTCTGGATGTTGTTGATGTATGGCTTTCACTTTGCATGATAGACTTTTAACTTGCACTTGTAGATGTAGCGACAAACTGTGTTAACTGACAGTGTTTTTCTGAAGTGTTCCTGAGCCCACACGGTAAGATCCTTTACACAGTGATGTCGGTTTTTAATGCAGTGCTGCCTGAGGGATCGAAGGTCACGGGCATTCAGTGTTGGCTTTCAGCTTTGCCGCTTACGCGTAGAAAGCTCTCCAGATTTTCTGAATCTTCTGATTATATTATGGACTGTAGATGATGGAATCGCTAAATTCCTTGCAATTGAACATTGAGAAACATTGTTCTTAAACTGTTGGACTATTTTTTCACACAGTTGTTCACAAAGTGGTGATCTTCACCCCATCTTTGCTTGTGAATGGCTGAGCCTTTTGGGGATGCTCCTTTTATACCCAATCATGACACTCACCTATTTCCAGTTAGGTGTTCTCTGAGCATTCACCAACTTTCCCACACTTTTGTTGCCCCCTCCCAACTTTTTTGAAATGTGTTCCAGGCATCCATTTCAAAATGAGGAAATATTTGCACAAAACAACAAAGTTTATCAGTTTGAACATTAAATATCTTGTCTTTGTGGTGTATTCAATTGAATATAGGTTGAAGAGGATTTGCAAATCATTGTATTATGTTTTTATTTACATTTTACACAACGTCCCAACTTCATTGGAATTGGGGTTGTAGTTAAACTATCCAGATTAATTTGGTTTATAAATCAAAACCATAAGTCAATCCTGCATTCCTTTTGAGGACTTCTGCCTCACGGCTGGACCGCTGTATGCTGTGAAGAGAAATTAGCTTTTTTTTTTGTACCAGCCTGGTGGCCAGGCCACTTCTGCTGGGGTAGAGTTGTGCTTAGCTCCTCTCAACTGCCTGGCTGCTGCAAAATACATAGCAGACAGGAGCCAATGTGTATCATTTTAGGGTTTATAAATGTTTTTCACCACTACCAACTATGTAAAAAAAACATTAACAGACTAAATTAGCAGAACTAAATTTAGCAGAAGCTAATTGGTCCGCTGATGGTTTTTAAAGTTAGCTGAAAAGCTAATCCACAAACAAAAAAGTTAGCTTTGCTAATTAGCGGTTAGTGGATTAGCAGAACTGTGCCCACCAGTGTGTGTGTGTGTGTGTGTGTGTGTGTGTGTGTGTGTGTGTGTGTGTGTGGTGTGTGTGGTGTGTGTGTGGTGGTGTGTGTGTGTGTGTGGTGTGTGTGTGTGTGTGTGTGTGTGTGTGTGTTATATATAGAGAGAGAGAGGGAGAGTTGGTTTTTTATATTATATAGTTTGTAGGAGTCTGAGTCTAAAAATGATTTGTGGTTAGCAGGTCCCACCACAGTAGTTTTTTCTTTGTCCAACCCATGCGCACGAGGGTTCAAGCTTGTCTGACGCAATCACACGTGATTCAAATCCATATGGTTTTTGAAAAAATAATAAGGTCGGATACTTTTCTAATAGACCTCGTAATTCAAGCACGGAACCTTCTGTGTGATAAGCGACATTTAGCCATAAAATGGCTTCTTGTAGGCTTCTGTAGTGACAGTATGAAACTGAAACAGGCTCGCCCAATGAGCTAACTCAGAGATAGGAGGGCGCAGCGAGAGGCAGCTCCTTTGTGGTTAACCTGACAGGCACAGGAAAAAAAATGGGTTCTTAGAGCCGTCTTGCATTGCCAATTTGTGACACCTGTCTGTGTTTTGGCGCAAAAAATTATCGGATGCCCAATCACAGCCTAACATTGGGCTGCGAATTTTACAGTGGTAAGAGTAGCGTTATACAACATTTTGAGCGTTTTGGAAATTTTAGAATATGTTTTTTAAAAAATTGTGATGATGAGATACTGTACATCTTGATCCAAATAGTGAACATTTATATGTAATATGTTCAGGGTGTGGGTAATTCTGCAAAAGTAGATGATGATGAATATCCAGGTACAATATATAGCAAGTAGGACTGATCCTCCTCTGAGCAGAGGCCTCATTGTGGTTCTCCTCTACAACATAAATCAAAAGAGAAGCATGGTGCACTCTTCAACAGAAGACAGTTTTGAAACAGGTACTTTTTAGCTTTGTGGAAAATTTTGGAAGTAATGCGAGTGTTGGGGAAAGTGTAGTGACACGGACCCACAACAGGGGGCGCAAATGAACGGTCAATAGATGAGCCAAAAGGTAACAATTTAATGTTGTGAATGTGCACAACGATTATACAGACAATCACAGAATCTGATAGCAGTCAATACACCAAGGTGACGTGTGGGCAGGCTCAAGGATAGAAGACGTCTGTCCTGAGAAGAGCCGGGACCACACGATTTCCACCGCACAGAACCTGGTGAATACTGGAGCCGCCAAGTCCCGAATTCCCAGGTGATCACCGTCCCCGACTGTCGGATCTGGTACTGCTGGTGAGGAGCACAAACAGTGAGATGTGGGTGTGTGCACACCCAGTACCAAAAACAGTTAGAAGGTGGAAAGTCACCTCCACCTCTAATCACACACTCGTGCAGCTCCTGTTAAACCACTTATCTGGTTTGGGTGTGAAGCGAAGCCGTCGCTGTTCACACCAAAACGCCAATCCCGCAGATAAGGCACACCACAGGAAAACGGCTGCAAAAGAGTTCAGACTTATGACACAGTTTTAGATACAGCAGAGAATTACCTTCACAGGTAGATGACATCTCGGCAACGAGGTGGAGATGACATCCGGTCTTTATGGAGTGAGATGATGTAGTGTAGATGGGTGACAGCTGTCAAGAGATAATGAGTGACAGCTGTCACCCCCGGCTGTGTCCGTGGCGGCAGCGCCCTCTCGTGCCTGAAGCCCGCACTTCAGGCAGGGCGCCCTCTGGTGGTGGGCCAGCAGTACCTCCTCTTCTGGCGGCCCACACAACAGCGAGAGTAGCATGTAGACCTTATGAAGTAGCATTGTATGCATGTGCACAAACACAACACTCCTCGTACTGGGGTCCATTTGGCAACAGCCAGAAATACTCAATAATCATCAGTTGCACTCTCTTGTTAGCGGTCATATTTATCACCTTAGGAAATCATAGAAAATACTAATTTTGTCTGCTATGTTAATAAATCACCTGGAAGTCTTAGCTTGATGATCTATAATGTACTGTCTAAAGCACTTAGTACAAGTGCATTTGGGGCGTGTCTGGCTTTACTATTTACACAGCACAACATAATCTCCTTGTAGAGAAGCCACAAATGTGTTGTATTTAGTGACTAATCATGGGTGGAGCATGAATCACACCAAACAAATTGTCATTCTGTCTGTCATTGCTGCTTAGAGGGCAGACTGGGCAGGTGACAGGTGTGAGAGGTTTTCTGGCAAGGATTTGTCCACAAAGGGTCACAACTCCCTGAGGTGGAACTATTGTGCACCTTATTCCTGCGCCTCCTCTGTTCACTTAGTCTCCAAACACCCCCATCCATGGCGAGCCCCATCTTGGTGCCCCACCCAACACAACCCTAAGCAAACCCGAGGTAGACAATGTGCAGAAGCATAGCGTACCCACATCAGGAACTTGCTTACGTTACTCATATATGAATATTGTGCTGTACTAACAGCAAAACTCAGCACTCAACTTTACATCAGGTTATCAGTGATCTTTGGCTCACTCACTTTCTGTTGCTTCACTATAGCAATGCACAAGCACTGCGCCTGACCACACCTTATTTTAAGACCAACACACCCAATGGGCGCACAGACAAATGCAGGTATGTTTGATATTAAAGCAACAGGGGTACTTCACATGAAAATGACAACTACATTGTAAACCAGCAGTGACATGTATGCTGTGCTGTACACTGTGTTATGCACTGCACACACACAAACCCACAACTTGTCCATATTGACTTTGGGCTCTATGTTAACAGTAACCATATAACACGTGGTGCATATGTTTTTGGGGTGTGTCCGCCAACACATTTCTTTTCTGCAGTGCTAAACCTCAGTACAAACCAGGATACTGTGCACACTGCAGATAGATTAACATGTTGTTTCCATATACCAATTATATAAAGTCTATAATATTTGCCATTCACCCCCTATTGGTCAATACAAAGAAATGCATTTCTTTATGGAGACCACAGCAGCCTTGAGAGGTTGGCTGTGTCTGTTTTTTGTCATCCACTTGTGTAGATATGTATGTGGAGCACTATAAACACAAACATAACAGGAGACAAACTAGTGGTGTTGTAGCAAAACATAACTCATATTCAGAATGTGTTAAACTTGTTTTACTAATTTCTTATGACTTATACTACTACAAATTCGCTATCAACAGTCAAGCAACTGAATTGAAGGAACTAGCTCATTAGCTGTCCAAGTCTTGTTGTCTTACCAAAGCTATCTTTCAGGCACATAGCGCACACATCTTTCAAATATCCACTACAGAAATTCAATTTTTATTCAACTCCAGAGCTCTTGGTGAAATACTATTGTACCTGCATTAATGGTAAATGTCCACCAGGTGGAGATATTGCTCCATTTCAAGAACATTGCGTGCAGGCTGCTGTGGGACACCATGACTAAGCTGTTGCACATAGTAATAGATACTTGATGCAAATTTTAGACCACCCCCACCCTTCAAAAAAGGAGGAGCTTCACATATACCTCAGACATAACTGGCATCCACATATACAGCAGTATGTGGAAACAAAGTCTCCATATCATTCATGAGTGTGTTGTGGGCATACTGTGAAATCAGCGAATCACAGCACCACTCACCACTGCCTTTAAGGCACAAGTGCACTGAGTGGTATTTAACCCTCTGGAGTTGAATGACACGCCCTCGTGTAAAAAGTCACATGACCTAATTAAGCAGATGTAACACTCAATCTGCAGCACTCTGAGGCCCTTTAAATGCGTGTTGAACGTGGAGACTTCAAACTTTATAGCACTTTTTAAATTTTGTTAATAGGCCTAGTATAACTTGACTTATGAGTATTTTTTACTCTATGTGTTTTCATGAATATTATTTTAACTTTTCGCTGCGCATTTATGTACACACAAGCAGCCAAAAGGATGTAGAAAATTATAGAAAAAAAGGGAACACCAGGTCATGACAAACTGTTTCGAGTCAGGCCTTTTTATGATGACATCCTTAGTGCCTGCCAGGCTTATTACCACCCGAGGAGGGAGCTGGCAGTGGATGAAAGGATGGTGGCAACGAAGGAAAAAACTGGAATGACTCAATATTTGAAGGACAAGCCAACAAAATGGGGCATAAACATTTTGTGTTGACTGTTTCAAGTAATAGTAGTAGTCTTTATTGTCATTGTTACTTTTTACAAAGTCACAACGAAATTAAAAGTGCTTTGGCTCGTGAGTTAAGAGCAATAAATAGTTTAAGAACATATAAAAGAATAAAACATATTGCACCGACTATAAACAGGAATAAAACATTTAAAAGAATAAAACATATATTACACTGTTTATGGACAGGAATGGTACGATCACAGATTGCACTGGGTGAAAAAGACTGCCACCAGATGTATTGCATACTGAACATACTACAAGTATTTCACCTTGAAGAGTTAAGTGCCATGATTGCCTTTGGATAGAAACTATTTTTTAGATGATTTGTTCTGGTTTGTAATGTTCTATATCTCCTGCCTGATGGCGTGAGCTGAAACCGACAATGTCCAGGATGTGAGACGTCCTTTGAAATATCTATTGCCTTCTTGTGGCATCTGGACGTATAAATGTCTTCCAGTGTGGGGAGGGGGCAGCCTATGATCTTCTCTGCTGCCCTAACGACCCTATGTAGCGCCTTCTTCTCTGAGGATGTGCAGCTGCCATACCAAACACACAGTCCATATATGAGCTAATGGCTACACACTGAAGTTCATCATTTACACTGGCAGGACTGTGACCACAAGTGAGTACGGGCTGTCATACGATGTGGTCATGAACCTGATCCAGCCATCCTCGCTTGGTACTGGGTACCACATTTACATGGACAATTTTTACATGAGTCCCAAACTGTTCATGGACTTGGCTAACATGAAGTTTGGGGCATGTGGCACATACAGAGAGAAAAGACAAGGATGCCCCGAGGGAGGGCAAATGCTCTCACAAAAAAATCTGAAAGAGGGTCTATAAGATAGATAAGAGAGGGGCCTCTGGTGTTTGTAAAGTGGATGGACACACAGGAGATGTCTGTGTGCTCAACCATCCATCATTCATTTTCAGATGAGACAGTCCGGAAAAGGATGAAGGATGAGAAGGATGGGTGCTGGACGGTGAAAGACATTCGCTGTCCCACCGCGGTGTTGGCTTATAATAAAAACCTGGGTGGAGTCGACCTATCTGCCCAGCTCATCCAGTACTACTCCGCCCATCAGAAAACTGAACGCTGGTACAGGACAGTGTTGTTGCACTTCCTTGACATTGCAAATACAAATGCATTCATCTTGCATCGTGAGATCAGCAGTGTCAAGCAAGTGCAGCCCATGACACACAAGGACTTTATGGTGGAGCTGGTGTGTTAACTGTGTGGCACAGACAAAACAGGTGTCCCACAGAACAGGAGCCAGAACCACGTTCCTGTACCAGTTGTGACAGGCACAGATCCTCACCAAAAAGCCACAAAAGGCAGATTGAGGTGCCAGCGGTGCCTTCAGTGGGCAACAAGAGGAGTGACACACTGTGGAAGTGTCAGGCCTGTGATGTGCCCCTCGGTGTTATGTTGATAGGAATTGTTTTCTTGAGTGGCACAAATCATTTGTGTTGCATCTTATTTTGACATCTGATTGTTTTGTAAATAGTTTAGCATTAGCATTTCCTGCGCTATAAGTTTTTGAAATGTACAATTTATATTTACATTCTAAATCTTATTGTGATTTGTGACTGTTTTGTAAATAACTGTACAAAAAATACCTGAAACATTTCCTGCATTTATGTAAACAGTTGTATTTAACTTTGTTTTTTTTTTGCTACATTTGTACATAGTTTTTAAAATTTACAATTTATATTTACATTTTAAGTTATGAAAATGGTTTGTTAAACAAGTTTGTGGTTTTCACAGTCAAAAAAATAAATTTTATCTACTTGGATTTTATGTTTTTGTGTGATTTTAGGTTCACCGTGTTAATGGAGTAGGTCAGAATGAATGAAAAACTGTAAAGTCACACAGGTGAGGTTGTGCTGAAAAAATGATACCAAACAAGGCCAGGTAAACACTTTTTAAAGGTAAATTATAAAGATAAAACTAAAAGTAGTCAAAAACGGCCAATTATACCCTGAACTCACAAGTGTGTCAGGTGGAAACTATGAATAACACTTGCATTAAATTGTACAGTCTTCAGTACTGAGTGGAAGATAGGGCCAATTTTTTACTCTTTTTAACTCTACCCCTTCCTCTAACCTGCACCCTAACCAACGGTTTAATTTGTTTGATCACTGCTTTTTTTAATGCCACATATCAGGTGGTTTTGACCGCAAAACCTTCTGATAATGAGCCAACAGAGCTGTTCTAGCTCCCCCACTGAAAATTTGCAAAATGTGTTGCCTTTTTCTCTTTACTCACTCAAGAGTAGTGATAAAAGTCACAGTCAAATTACATTGTCGACAATAAAATCAGCACTTTTACAATCAACTCTTACACTGAAAAAAATATACTTTGGATCAACTTAAAAAATTTTATGTAATTTGTTAGTTTTTTTTTTTTAGTTTCTCACAATGTATATTCATGATTTTGTAAAGTGACTCCAGCAGATTTAAACTGGAAACGACAATTTTCCATTAGACAATGTAAATAAGTACTTTGAATGAAGTGCACTGTGTTTCACTTTTTTCAGTGTAGAAACAACTCCAAGATGTATGTGCAAGGCTCAAAGCAAAGTTTGAAAATAACACTTCAAGAGTCAGAATTAACTCTAAAATATTTGAGAATTTGGGCAGCACAGTGGCTTAGTAGCTTTCTCACAGCAAGAAGGTCATGGGATCGATTCCCTGTGGTCTTTCTGTGTGGCATGTTCTTCCTGTGTGTGTGGGTTCCCTCCAGGTGCTCCGGCAGGTTAGGTGGATTGAAAACTTTAAATTGTCTGTAGGTGTGAATGTGTTTGTTTGTCTATATGTGGCTCTGTGACAGACTGGCGTCCTGTCCAGGGTGTACCCCACCTCATGCACTTTGAGTGCTGGGATAGGCTCCAGGGCCCCTCCTGACCCTTAACTGGAGTAAGTAGTTGAAGATGAGTGATGTCTGAGAATTTATCACTTCCGTTTTTGCTGAGCGTGGACAAAACATGGAAAGCTGCAAATGATCACTGAAAGATAAAATCCAACATAATTTTCGTATATATTGCACCCCACTGAAAATATGTTTTTGTCACATAAAAGTGCATTTTTAAAAAAGTGAAATATAGCATTTTTACTTATATGCACTTATGAATTGTAGATATTTAACAACTTGTTATTTTGTAGTGGCACACAAATATACAGACACACAAATCTAAATTCCCTATAACAGAGTTTATTATTCATTTGTGAATCAATAATAATTCTCTACACTGGTTGGCGCCAAATATCAAGAAGCGACTATAATGTGTGCGCCTCTGTGTGGTGCTGGTACAGAGTAATTACTGGGCTACATGCTGCATCAGTTATTTGCACTTATTTACCAGCAAATAAACGAACCATGCAAACACATAAATGATCCCTTTGCACTGTGACAGTCGAGCACCTGCTCCACGTCTTCTTTTGGCGCAAAAGTGGCGCACCAACACTTTTGTGTCTATGTGTGACAACAAATCGCAATGATCACTGAGAATCTTATTTTTCAAAGCTCTGGAGGGCTGCCTGCTGTCATTGCAGAGAGACGGGGTGGGGGGAGGCAATGGGCAGATATCTCCATCTAAGCCCCGCTCTATAATTGAAATGGCGCATTTGGCTGCAGGCAGGTTGTGAGGGCGCTTTGCGCAGCGTGCGTGCATTTCCATAGACGTCATTTGATTTTAATGTAGGAAGTTTGTTCCAACTCCAGACATTAAGAGGGAGAGAGAGAGAGGAGAGCAGGAAAGGAAGCACCGCGTTCAAGGATATTCTTCTTTCGTTTCCAACATTTGGTGACTTTATCAACAAGTTCCTGCGCCTTTATTGCGCGTCGTGTGCGTGAAGAACTATGGCAGCCCGGCGCGCTTTAAATTTTAAATGCAGGCAGGAGGAGACGACGGGGACAGAAATGTGTGCCTTCTAGCTGGAACTGCCCGAGGAGATGTTCACATCTGACGAAATGAACGATTCAAATCAGCTTTTTGCTGCTCTGAGTCTCTACAGCGGCTGACAGATGTCTGCTCGGTCTCACAGCTAAATACCAGAACAGTGTTGTTTTTGATATTTTTTTTAAGTTAAATCTGTGCAATCAGAATTTGTGGGGATATAGAGGGTCTATCACGTTTTCCTCCTTGAGAAAATTGCCTGGGTGAGAGAGTGGAGTTGAGCTAATTGTAGCCTAATCCCCGGCCCAGAGGCGCTCCGACAGCCCGGAGCGAGAATTTTCTTTTTTAGCTCTGCGCTCTGTTATTTAGAGACGGATTATTGGCTTTCTTCTTCTCATAACAAACCACGGAGGCAGTTTCATTTAGGCAAAAAAAGACAAGAAGAAACCGAAGCGGGATTTCAACAAGCGCGCACTTTTTTTCCTTTTTGTTTTACGCGTAATTCAACTAAGAAGTGGAAGGAGATCATCTCATCTAATGTTCAAGGTAAGGACGCCTCCCGTGCGCTTTGGTACGGAGACGCTCGGTGAGGACAGGTCGAGCCAGCAGCCTTTAAAGCCACAGAGACACTTTGAACCGTCCGACCACAACCTGTAGTGTTTTTTTTTTTTTTTTTTTTTACGAAGTAGTCTGTTCCGGATTCACACCAAACCCTTGTTTTCCCTTTTTTTTCTGGGCAGCTGTGCGGCGTCGCGCTGGAGCTGGATGGAGGTGTAGTTGCGCCGAAGTCGGGAGGCTTTTATATTATTTGATATATAGAGATTTTTTTAAGGGTATTGCAAACCACAGCTGGGACCGACCGCCTGCACGGATCTCTTCTGGATTCCCTACAATGTTCGAAACGGTAGGGCGAAAACAGGTCTTACAAAAAGCAATAAACCTTGCATTTTTACGCACGGCGCGTTTGACAGTTTTGCCTGTATCCGGTGCCGGACTGCAGGTCCAGCGAGGAAACCGTTTGCACGTGTGGCTATCAACGACTTGACCGAATAAATCAGGCTTTTTAATCGCACAGCACGAGAAAGGCGCCATATTGTGCGTTTTGGTCGAATTAAGGCTGCGCACGCACGGCGGCGTCCGTGTACGATGATGTACAGTCCTGACTGTTGGCGGGGAGGTTCATTCATTAATTAATTTTAAGGATAATCGCCCTGATAATCGATAATCAACGCAGCTCTGTGGACAGAAAGTTGGTGCCTTTTATTGTGGAATTTGAGAGAGAGAGAGAGTTTCGATTACCCGGTATTTACTCCAAAGTTTTTCCTTTTCCTGAATTTGTCCTGTAATCCGGTCGTGCTGTAATCGTATTAAACGAACATAATGCAGCTGTCTTGATCCGATCTTGACTCTGTGCCTCAGAACTCAAAAATCGGATTTGGATTTTGTTTCAGTGTGACTTTATAAAGAGGCTTGCTGATGTTCATTCATTCATCTTTTAAGTTTTTTTCCCCCTCTGCTTAATATCAAAGTTTTGGTTATTGTTTCATTCCACTGTCGCCAAGTGCTTGCTCACAGGGGGTCGTTTTGACCGTTGGGGTTTTTCCGTAATTATTGTATGGCCTTGCCTTACAATATAAGGCGCCTTGGGGCAACTGTTTGTTGTGATTTGGCGCTATATAAATAAAATTGATTGATTGATTGATTTCAACTCAAATTTGGAAGCAGCAATCGGGCCATTCGCTTTTCAATTAAGATTAAACGCATATTAATAAAGAACAAATAAAATGTCGACCTGTGCAAGGTCAGAATTTGCTCATTTTTGAACGTTAACATCTTTTTAAAAAGTGCTTCTAACCCGTTTTGGTCTTGTTTTAAGTTTGATTATTGCACCGAGGCTCTAAAACGACAATGCGTTGTTTTAACAGGCTGTTATTTGGTTAAATAGAGCTCAAGATTTTTATTTTTATTTTATTTATTTTTGTATTATTTGTTTTTGGAAAATTTGCTCAAATGGGTTTTTTAAATGTTTTTTAATGTGGATTATTTTTAAATGGAGTTAAAGCAGTTTGCGGTCCAAGTTCTGATTAATTGATTTTTTTTTTTTTTTTTTTTTTTTTTTTTTTCTTGTGACATTTTCACAAGCATCCATTGTTGGAAAAAAAAAAGATGGAGGGAAAAATAAATGAGTTTTTATTGGAAACATTTGAGTTGATGTCATTTTGGCAACGTTTAAGATGAACTGTGGGACTTGAAATGTGGCTAAAAATGAGATTTGGTGGAGGACCCGAATTTTAGACCCAAAAAAAAAAAAAACATCACAGCTTTGTGGATTGCGCTCAGGAAGGTGGCGCTGTAACTTGATCCCACGCTTGTCACGCGTGGGATCACTCCCGTGTTTGTGTCAGGCGCGCACTCCCCCCGTGTTTTCCTTGCTCTCAGATTTGTGCGTCTTGGCGCATCACGTCTAACACATAAGGCGACCTTTAATTAGAATATTGCAGCAGCAGTTTGTTTTATTCCCCTTGAGGCTGACACGTCGCACCCCCTCCTCTCTCTCTCTCTCTCTCTCTCTCTCTCTCTCTCTCTCTCTCTTCCCTCTAATAAGCATCCTCCTATCCTCGCCCGCGGTGCCGCATGAAAAGATGCAAACATAGTTAATTAGAGCGCTGGCGATATTTTGCGGACTAAATATGCGACCAGGCAGACATGGAAGTGATCTGATACCATCCGGGACGGATACTATCTGCCTCGTCGCGTAGGATCGCTGCGCTTTCATGGCTTTTCTGTACACTTGCTTTCAGGAGGGAAGAAGCATGTCACGGCTGTCTCTGACCCGGTCCCCGGTCTCTCCTCTGGCCGCTCAGGGGATCCCTCTGCCGGCTCAGCTGACCAAAGCGAACGCCCCGGTGCACATTGACGTCGGGGGCCACATGTACACCAGCAGCCTGGCGACCCTCACCAAGTGCCCAGACTCCAGGTGAGACCCCCAGTTTGGACTTTAGGGACTTGTGTTTGTAGAACAGCACAGAGATTTGAGAAGCAATGTCAGATAACAATGAAGTTTTTCCTACACTTGAAAATAAATAAGTGAACTCAATGAATATATGTAGCCCAAACTCAATTCAATTAAAGTATACTGCTTTCATGGATTTTCTGCATGTATTTCCTGTCCAAAATTGCTTTTTAGAAAAATATTTTTGAGTCTGTTAAATCTTCAGTTGGAGAGAAGTTGACATTATTATTTTCATCCTTGTCATTCACATGACACCACAGTAAAACCTGATGAGTTACTTCTACTCAGCCAAACTGATTGCCTTAAATGATTTAAGTTTAGTCAATAGTTGTGTATTAAATGTGCTGCTTCTATTCAGCATCCAAACATCATAGTTTTGAAGTATTATACACCCTTCACTCTAAATAATAAAATGCTTTATTTACTTAATCTACTTATGTCAGCTAGTCCTACAAAACATAATGTACATTTCATTCTAACACTCTGATGCAATTTGTATTTCTAAGATCTGGTTGATGTAATTAAGAAAATATAGCATTTTATTTGGTAGAGTGTTTTTTGTACGATTTCTGTGACACTCAAAAGAAATAAAATCTCTATGGATGAACTCACTCGAATTTTGTACATGATTTCCATCAAATAAATATATGTAGCCCCAACTCAGCTAAACTCTATTAGTTTGAGTTTACGCCACATGTTTTTGTTGATTGACTATCGTGTACAAAATTCAAGTGAGTTCATCCAATGAGTAATTTTTTTTCCCTTCTTTTTGGAGGGTGCACATTGCACTGTTATGAGTTAACCAATTTTTTTCACAGTTGATTTCCAAAAGTTGTTAAGTTGAATCAATCTATCAGGTTTTACAGTGTTCACCAGGCTGGAATGGCAGCCTCAGTACAGTCTGTGTTCATGGCAATCTTAATCCATAACCACTCCCAGTTTTTTGCACTTTAGATTTTAATGATGACTTTAATGCTCTTTATTTTTGATGTCATTTACATGTTTTTCACTGCTGTGTGCTGCAGCATCTGTGTAACTTTACACCCGCCTCAGAAATTAGGGATGCACTGCTCTCACTTTCACAGCACTTCATGTGTGTGTGTGTGTGTGTGTGTAATGGTCCTGATGCTTGTCATCAAAGCTGATGTGAGGCTGTTTCATATCTGATTAAAATCCAGCTCATTGGCATCTTATGTGGGGATTTACTGTCTTACATGCTGCAGTGACCACACACACACACACACACACACACACACACGCACACACACACCCGTGTGTGTGCGTGTGTGTGTGCGCGTGCCCGTGTGTCTGATTCAGTGTGAATAAGTGTTCAGTACTGTACAAATAATGTGTTTTTAAATTGGATGTCTGTTTTTAAAACATATTCATTTGTGTATTAAATGCGTATATCATACCTCAGTAAGAGTCATATTTGACACTAACGTGTATCCTCTGAATTATCAAACAAACTGAGTTTCTGTTTCCCACTTTTTCAGCTAAGATTTGGATCACAGGCGCCGTCAACTCTCACACTTCATTCAATTGTTTAGCTCCATCTACAAACTATACAACACCAGCAGAGGTGTTTGTTTTGTTTTTTGGTTTTTTCCTTTTGGTAAACATATAAAACTACCACATAATCATTCATGCCCTTTATTGATTTTTGATACTGATGCTTGAAATGTGGGAGATTTTCAGCCCGTTTCCAGGCCCCGGTGAAGCATGTCATTAATGACATCAGCTGACAGAGTCCCATGTGGGCCAACGTAAACACACACCAGGTTTTGGAAAATCTGCCAAATTGGCTACAGGAAACAATCCACATAATCCCCTGGTAATAGAAGCCTTGATATTTATAAAACGTGCTGACAGGAAATCCCTGAAAGGCTTCTTTTATTCCTGAGTGTCCCTTCATGAGAAACAAAACGCTCATGACAGAAATGAATTTATTCTAGTTTCCTAACCTCAGCTACATTGGTTATGCTTTCATGCATGCGTTTGTTTATTGAGTTTATGTAGTTATTTGTTGCAGTGTACACATGGGCGTAGGAACTGAGGGGATGGGGGTGGGAGTTGGGAGCAGGGTTCAGATCCACCACCTTTTCCTTCTTGGCATATTTTTACACTGTGTGGTTGTGATCACATTGTAAATGCAGAACATATAATGAGCTTTCATAACTCTCCATTTATCAAATCCAGATCAGTCTGTTTAAATTCACTCCAGAACTCCCAAACATGAAGCACATAATGCAATCCACAAGGTGTGCTTTTATTCTGAATGGAACTCATAGTCATTTAAGTTTTAACAGTTGTTATTTAAGCTAATTAGTGCAGTTAATTAAAGCCAAATTAATTCATGTCAAACACTGTAATAAGTAGCTTCACAGCAAGGTTTTCTTTTTTTCTTCTTCTTCTTTTTCGATGTACAGTGCATCCTGGAAAGTATTCACAGAGCTTCACTTTTTCCCACATTTTTATATTACAGCCTGATTCCAAAATGGATGAAATTCTTTTTTTCCCCTCAACAATTCTACTCACAACACCTCATAATGACAACATGACAAAAGATTTTATTTTGCAAATGTTATTAAAAATAAAAAGCTAAGAAATCACAGCCACTTTGGCAGCAATTACAGCCTCAAGTCTTCTTGAATATGATGACACAAGCTTGGTGCACCTATCTTGGGAAGTTTTGCTCATTCCTCTTTGCAGCACAACTCAAGCGTCATCAGGTTGGATGGGAGCATCGGTGCACAGCCATATTCAGATCTCTCCAGAGATGTTCAGTTGGATTCAGGTCTGGGCTCTGGCTGGACCACTCAAGGACATTCATAGAGTTGTCCTGAAGTCACTCCTTGATATCTTGGCTGTGTGCTTAGGGTCATTGTTCTGCTGAAGATGAACCGTCACTCCAGTCTGAGGTCAAGAGCGCTCTGGAGCAGGTTTTTATCCATGATTGTCTGTACATTGCTGCATTCATATTTGAACCTCAGTCCTGACTAGTCTCCTAGTTCCTACTGTTGAAAAACATCCCCACAGCATGATGCTGCCACCTTCATGCTTCACTGTAGGGATGGTGCCATGGTTTCCTCCAAACATGATGCTGACATTCATACCAAAGAGTTCAATCTTTGTCTCATCAGACCAGAGAATTTTGTTTCTCAAGGTCTGAGAGTCCTTCAGGTGCATTTTGTCAAACTCCAGGTGGGCTGTCATGTGCCTTTTACTAAGTAGTGGTTCCGTCTGGCCACTCTACCATACAGGCCTGATTGGTGGATTGCTGCAGAGATGGTTGTCCTTCGGGAAGGTTCTCCTCTCACCACAGAGGAATGCTGGAGCTCTTACAGAGTGACCATCAGGTTCTTGGTCACCTCCCTGACTAAGCCCTTCTCCCCCAATCACTCAATTTAGACTGGCGGCCAGCTCAAGGAAGAGTCCTGTTGGATCCAACCTCTTCCATTTATGGATGATGGAGGCCACTGTGCTCATTGGGGACCTTCAAAGCAGCAGATTTGTGCCTCGAGACAATCCTGCCTTGGAGGTCTACAGATAGTTCCTTTGACTTCATGCTTGGTTTGTGCTCTGACGTGCAGTCGGGCCCTTATGTAGACAGGTGTGTGCCTTTCCAAATCATGTCCAGTGAAATAATTTACCCCAGATGGACTCCAACTAAGTTGTAGAAACATCTCAAGAATTATCAGTTGAAACAGGATGCACCTGAGCTCAATTTTGAGGTTCATGGCAAAGACTGTGATACTTACGTACATGTGATTTCTTAGAGTTGTTATTTTTAATAAATTTGCAAAAATTTTAAACAAAACTTTTTTCATGTTGTCGTTATGGGGTGTTGTGTATAGAATTTTGAGGGGGAAAATTAATTTAATCCATTTTGGAATAAGGCTGTAACATAAAATGTGTAAAAAGTGAAGTGCTGTGAATACTTCTGATATGCACTCTACTTGGCTGGTGCTAACTTTGTTTGCAACATATTTTTTTACAACTACAACACCAAAATTAAATAAATAACATCTTAATTTTTTTGTGTTTGATATAATAACAGTAATAAATAATAATAATACATTAATTACAATTTTACACTACACATACACACAACACACAGTCCATGATTGGAAGGTTTTGGAGGAAATGTATTGTCCAGTTTTTTTAAACCTTGAAAAAGGTGGGAATGGACAAGAAAGGAAACTTACATTTTCTATTACATTTTACAAATACAAGTATGTGTTTTCTTGTTGGGCCTTGGCGGAACACTGCACTCTACCGAGTACCCTTTTAGTTTCTCCTTCTTGCCGCAGGTTTGTGCATCGGCCTGAGAAGATATGTTGTGTCTCACTCTCTGTCTCCTCCCACAGCTGTGTTTTGTGGCCTTTACACAATCACAACTGTTTGGTGTCATTGATTCCATTAAAACCTGTCAGGAAGTTGTTGATATTGCCCTATTTTTTCCTTAAAATCTTATCAGGTGTGTTGTTGTGTTACTGGGGTGTAGACTTACAAAGAAGTTATTCACAGTGGAAATAAAGACAGAATTTGATGGGAATGCAGTCATTTCACGGACACTGAACGGTAATTTTACAGTGAAAGTCAAAACTGGAGAGTGTTGGTGTCTGTTTTTCATACATGCTCCTTTGCTCTATCTCTCTCATTTTCTCTTCTTTTCTCACTGTGACGCTCACACACACACAATACGCATGCACGCACGCACAGCACGCACACACACACACACACACACCACACAAACACACATCTTTCTCTCTCTCTGTCGGTGCAGTTGGCCTCGGGGCTACGCTTTCCACTGGAGCCCGCGGAAGGAGGGGCCCCTTTTGTGTGAATTAGGATAATGGCTGACAGCAGAAAGCAAAGCGATTACACCGACTCTGCCGCGCCCGTGCAGCATTTTGGCCTTGTCCGCTCAGCAGTGCCGAACAGTTGACAACTTAAAGAAGAGGGCTGAAGAATTTAAAGTTGATGATTACTTTTAATAGATTGGTCCTTAAATAATGCAGTGTGCCAAGAGAAAGTTAGTCTAGTAACTAATGTGCGGTTATCTGTCTTCCTCTGTGAGGGCCATATTAAGGGACAGGGGTCATGAAACATTGATGCACACTCTGTGCGGAAGACAGCCTCAGCAGTCACTCGAACAGAAGCCGAGGAAATTACGGAAAATGTTCCACAGAGGAGGAAACTATTTGAAAGGACTGCTGGACATTTTTCTCTCGGAAAAGAAGTCTTCTGTGTCCAGAAATGAGAAATTTCTACTTGCTTCACGCTCGCTTACTGCAGTCTGAGTGTAATTATTTTGAATTCGCCATAATTAATGTGACAAACAGTGAAATTTCCTGTTAACCTTCTCGGAAATCCAACGGGCCCTTTAAATCTTGCGTCATTTGATGATAAGACGTCTTAGATGTTTGATAATAGATTTAAGTGGCTCAAGTGCAGCCTCTGTGGTGCTGAAAGTATAACAAATTTGAGTTTAAAACCCTGACAAAACATAACCAGGGGAGGTGATGCTCTAGTGGTTAAGGTGTTGGGCTTAAGACCAGAAGATCATGGGTTCAAATCCCCGCCTGACTGGAAAATCACTAAGGGCCCTTGGGCAAGGCCTTTAATCCCCTATTGCTCCCGGTGTGTAGTGAGCGCCTTGTATGGCAGCACCCTGACATCGGGGTGAATGTGAGGCATAACTGTAAGCGCTTTGAGCGTCTGATGCAGATGGAAAAGCGCTATATAATGCAGTCCATTTACCATTTACCATAACCAGTTCTCTGTGTCTTTATTTAAGTAGTTCAAAAAGGTTTTTTTTATGTTTGAAAATTTATTTTAAAAAAAAGAAACTAAGAAATCGCATGTACATAAGAATTCACACCCTTTGCTCAATACTTTGTTGATGCACCTTTGGCAGCAATTACAGCCTCAAGTCTTCTTGAATATGATGTCACAAGCTTGGCGAATCTACCTTTGGGCAGTTTTGCCCATTCCTCTTGGAGCACCTCTCAAGCTCCATCAGGTTGGATGGGGAGTGTCGGTGCACAGACATTTTCAGATCTCTCCAGAGAGGTTCAATTGGATTCAGGTCTGGGCTCTGGCTGGGCCACTCAAGGACATTCACAGAGTTTCCTGAAGCCACTCCTTTGATATCTTGGCTGTGTGCTTAGGCTCATTGTCCTTCTGAAGATGAACCGCGCCCCAGTCTGAGGTTTTCATCCAGGATGGTCTCTGTACATTGCTGCATTCATCTTTCCCTCAATCCTGACTAGGTCTCCCAGTTCCTGTCACTGAAAAACATCCCAAAGCATGATGCTGCCACCACCATGCTTCACTGTAGGGATGGTGCCTGGTTTCCTCTAAACATGACATCTTTCCCTCAATCCTGACTAATCTCATCAGTTCACAGTTCTCGCAGTCCTTGATTTTAACACTGTAAATCCCTTTTGATCTATATTTTGTATTATATTTAACTTATGAAAAGTCAATTCTAACAGGACTTTGACCTTGAAATTTTTTCCAAGGTAAAAAGTTGTGGAATTGTAAACTAGTATTGGCAGAGGTTTGTGCAGCTCTAGTTATTAGTATTATTGTTGTTGTTATTTTAATGAGCCTTTAACTGGAATAAGTGGGGTCAGAAAATTAGTGAATGGCTATATAACCACTGATGAATCATCAATGTTCTCCTGTGTTAGCTTGGATTCCGTCCAGGTGCTCCAGCTTCCTCCCACTCCAACGGGTTGCGGGTGGGTGGGGGGTGCTTAAAACCTTTCCACAGTGTTGCAGCTCTCTAATGTCGGAGATCATGTTTTCCTCAAACTCAAGCCAAACACTAAAGTTGCTGATCTGCACACAAGAGTGCATATGTTCAGCATAGCGTTAATATGTTCTTATTTGCTGTCACGTGTTCCGTGTATGTGCTTATTGCAGTTTTCTTCGAAAAAAAAAAATCCATATAGACTAATATTAAGCAACAGAGCCTTACGTGATGACATTTATTCTCAGGGAACTCTGTAGAAGATTTTTGTTGCTGGTGCTGAGTTAATATTGAACTCTAAAACAAATTGCAGGAAGAGTGAAACCTGCTGCAAACCGTCACATGTTATTCTCTACAGCCACGAGATGTGGAGAATTAAATTCATATTTCGTGTTTTGAAACTCAAGGACCCCTCGGGACATACTGCGCTATGTTTACGTGTAGTTTTAACTTTGTTGGGTTCCAAGCAGGACAGAGGCAGTGAGGAACAGAACATTCCCTGCCATCGTTTTGCTGACTGGCTGGTGATTGAACCTATGACACTCCGATCATAAGTCCATTTCGTTTCAGGTGTTGCATGTTCTTCTTCGCTGTCGCCTCATTATGAGCCGGTTTGCTGGAAGCGGCAGTCGGTGTGTTTCACCAATCTAGACCGCATCTTCAACCAGTCCGAGCAGATATACCTGCACAGGATGGATCCTCCCACCTCCGGCAGACTTGTCCGTACGCCAGCACGGAGCCGCTGCCGGCTTACTGCCAGATATTGCCCACCGTACTGCCCTGCTGCCTGGCCTCACTTGGCACTGCCGGGGTGGAAGATCTGAGCTGTTCTTGTCCTTGATAACCTCCAAACACCCACCAGCTCCCTCTCTCTCTGACTGTCCTTCTCTTCCTCTCTAGTTCTGCTTTGCTTTTTTGTCTCTCACTCTCTTTCTGTTTGCATTCATTCCTTCATCTTTCTCTGACACCTCTTCATTCTTTTTGCCCTCTACCGTTATCTCTTATTTATCTCAGTCTTCTGTTTTTGCTTCTTTCTTGCAGGGTTGAGCTTCCTGTCGGTTTCTCCCTTCTACCTGTTTAAACCCCCCCAATTCAAGATTTACACAAGGGGGTAAATGAGACCAAACAGACTGAACGAAGAGAGAACGAGGGAGAAAGAGAGAGGGGGGAGGAGGGAGTTGAAGAGAGAGAAAGAAAAAGAAAAACAGGCAGCATTTTAATTGCTTTTTTAAAAAGTGGAGATGAAAAACAGAGTTTAGCCTGCAGGGGTATGGTGAAATTCTAGCTGAAGAATTGCAAGACCATATGAGAAAGGAAGACCTCGGGCCAAACAGGGAGATGAGTATTGGTTTTTTATAAAGCATTTGCATCGATTTCCAGAGAGAAAGCGAGTAAGGGAGACAGAGAAGGATGGAAAGAAGGAAGGAGAGAAAGGATGGCAGGAAGGCAGAGAAAGAGGGAAAAGCATCTTTGCTTCGTTCGTACAGTCAAAGAAAGGAAACAGGACAGACGTCACGCAACACCTTCAGCGTTAAATACGTGATTAACGTGACAAAGCGTGCAGGTGAAATTCTAAAAGTCAACAACAGCTGTTTTTTTGGTTGACCTTCCAGTGCTGACACTCTGGGCATGTGCATGTTGGATGTCTGCAGATGCAGGTGAGAGGTTTCTGTGAGAGGTTTGTGCATGTCACTGTTCATTTCTTAGACTCTCGCATACATACGTGTTTCCTCATAGGTGCAAACGTAGCGGTGGCCTTTTTGGCCACTAGACCGTTGACTATACACCTGAAATCAACTGACAGTTAAGGTTATTTTGAGCTACATGTAACTTCAATCAATCATCAATCAATTTTTTTTTATATAGCGCCAAATCACAACAAACAGTTGCCCCAGGCGCTTTATATTGTAAGGCAAGGCCATACAAGCAGCCATATGTTAGATAAAAGCAGCACCTGCTCCTAATTTTCCATCATACATGTGATGATAAGATTATTTCCACATATGCAGCAGATTACACCCACCCCCTGTGTAAGTCTTATCAGTTATTACCTTCAAGTCACTGTTATGATGTCATCTTGTCCAAGAAAAACATATACTACAACTCCTTTATTCCCACTGTTTAGAGGGGTTTTCAATCACGTGGACCGATTTGCTGGCAGGACAGGTGCCGTCTCCATTCTGGATTACAAGGAGGCTGGTGCGTGATAGAAAAATGTAGAGAATGTGCGGTTATTACGATGCTGTTAAATCCTCGAGATAAAGCTATTTATCATGATAGATGTGTAGCAGTTGATTCAGTGGATCCGTATTCTTATACCAGATAGTGAATTAAGTGTTGATGTACGAACTGGCCGACCGTGTCACACTGCGATATTGTGAACTAGGAAGCTGGCGACCAGGTCAGCCTCGCCGGCCTCCTGCAAGAGCATCCAGCGGAGCTCTGAAAGCGAGGTCGTCTTGAGTCCTGAGCGATTTCTCACCCAAACAGGCGCTGGAAGGGCAGCTTGTGGATCAGCAGCTCGGTGCTCGAGGACCACAATGTAAATAAGCAATCCGGATTGGAAGCGTTCTTTGTTTAGCTTATATAATTTTATTGCCGAATATAATTATAATATAGGTAATATTATAATAAAACAGTGGATTTTCTGGTAGCGCGGATCTCTCTCAGCGCCATGGTGCCATGAGGCTTCTTCACATCAACGTTGAAGTTTCTGCAATTGTTCGCCAAATGCCGTAGCGTATCACAGCGGCCACCACGTCGTAATCCAGAATGGCCGCGGGACACAAAATGATGTGACGAGTACGTCACATGAAAACCCTCTATAGAACCTAAAATTAACAGCAAGACCCCCGTATCAAAATCACTGTCATTTACTGTAAGCACAAGGCCAATTTGCACACATTAGCAGCATAAGTATTTTATTATTTTTATTCTGTTTTGGCACGGCTACTTTTATTTTGTTGGAGAAATGCATCCTTTATGTTACTGTCTGGTTTTTGCTTTGTAGTTGAGCCACACTGAAGATGATTTTCTGTTATGACAGACAGTAAAGTTTTCTGATTCTGATTCAGATCTGCAGGAGGCATACACGTCTATGGTTATTATCCTGTGCAGCAAAGTTCACCATATTACCCTCATTATATATGGAGCTAAATCCAGGCCATATTTTTTTCAATCTTTTTTATTTCAGATTACAAACTTTGGCCTGGATGTGTGAGTGAGACCAAATGAATGTGGGAGGCAGAATACATATGTGAGACAAAAATACATGTATGTGTGAGTATAGACCAGGGGTGGGCAACGAAGGCAGAGATACATTAGGTTTTCCTTGCAACCAACCAATCACCTCAGCAGGTGGGTTTGCTGATGAGCTTCTCCTCTGAACATAACACCTAATTGTCAATGAAATCACCTGCTGAGGTGATTGGTAGAAAGTGAAACCTGCAGTGCCCTTCATGGCACATGAATGCCCACCCCGCTATAGATTATGTGCTGTATGTGTGAGGGAGAATAAATATGCAAATGTATGTGATGGAGCATATATGTATGGTATATGTGTGTGGGAGTCAAAATACATGTGTGTATATATATATAAAAATACATGTGTGTATATATGTCAAAATACGTGTGTGTGTGTGTGTGTGTGTGTGTGTGTGTGTGTGTGTGTGTGTGTGTGTGTGTGTGTGTGTGTGTGTGTGTGTGTGTGTGTGGTGGGCACAGTGGTGGGCACAGCTAGCCAAAAAGTTAGCTTTGATAACCATTAATCAGATAACTGAAAAGTTATCTTTTATGACAATAAACCGATAAATTGCTAAAAAAAAATGTATCTTTATTACAGATAACTGATAACCAATAACTATTAGTATTGATTTGGATGCGGTCACCATCCGATTTCACTGTCGGCATCTGACAAACCAGTTTAACTTTAAGCACCGCAGGGGCTGCTGGGTAAATTCAACGATCACAACACAAAGAACGCATAAAAAATGAATAAACAAAAAAATAAAACCCCAAACACTGTCATCATCTTTCAAAAGCAGTAAAACACAGTATTAGAAGTCACAGTTTATCTCGATATTAGATAAACCGTCATTTACGAACTAAAGCTGCTGCTTTTTTCACAACGCTTTCACCCTGCGGTTTAAACAACCGAAATACATCCATTAATGCATTAATTGGCAGAGCAAAATACACGTAGTGAATATAAATTCTTACCTGTTAGTTTCAGTGGGATTCATCTGAATAAATAATCCACATAAAGCATCCTTTTTTAAAATCCAAACAGTGTTGAAACGTGAAGAAAAGTTCCTCCCTCTGTACACACAGCTGCACCATGAGAGCTCCTCTCCCCCACCGAGTCTTGGCGATTAAATTACAGCCACAAAAAATAAAATAATGTTAAAATTAGTCTGTTTTGTTTTTGTGTCGAGTGGGCGGAGTCACTGTAACATCCAAAGAGAACCTGAACTACACTACCCACAATGCTCCCTGCGTTGACCGGCCACATTTTGCGCTTAATGATGACATCATCAACAAGCCACAGGCAGCCAGTCTGCTCAGTGGCTATGAACACACCATAAATGGAATACGTGGTGTGTCCATAAAGTAACGGTCCTTTTTATTTTTTTTAAAAACTATATGGATGTCATTCATATGTTTTTACGTCAGACATGCTTGAACCCTCGTGCGCATGTGTGAGTTTTTCCACGCCTGTCGGTGACGTCATTCGCCTGTGAGCACGCCTTGTGGAAGGAGTGGTCACGCCCCCTCGTCGAATTTTCATTGTCTGGAAATGGCGGAATGAAAAGGACTTTTTTCCATCAGAATTTTTTCAGAAGCTGTTAGAGATTGGCACCTGGAAACCATTCGAAAAGTTATCTGGCTTTTGGTGAAAATTTTACGGGCTTCACAGAGAATAAGGACTTTAACTACAGCTTTAAGGACCCCTTAAGGACGGTCGGTGCGCCGCGCTCCGAGCTGCGACGTCGCGGCACAAACCACTGGATCATTTGTAAGCTGATGGCTCTGTGGATACGAGACCATCGTGTGCTCTTTCTCTGGTTATCACAAGAGCTGGACATCAGCCCATTTTCCAGCAGATTTCACTTTTAACAAGAGATTTTGTCATGGAAAGCCGTGCGGAGGCTTCGCGCGTCACGACCGATTCGCTGATGAAGCGAGACAAAGGAACACCTCCGTTTCGGAGTGTTAGAGGACAAGTTTGGACATGTCTATCTCGGCTTTCAGTGCTTAACAGTCGAGTGAGTATAAGAGAACTGTGGAGAGCTGGACATGTGATAACCAGAGAAAGAGCACACGACGGTCTCGTATCCACAGAGCCATCAGCTTAGAAATGATCCAGTGGTTTGTGCCGCGACGTCGCAGCTCGGAGCGCAGCGCACTAACTGTCCTTAAAGCTGTAGCTAAAGTACTTATTCTCTGTGAAGCCCGTAAAATTTTCATCAAAGCCAGATAACTTTTTCGAATGGTTTCCAGGTGCCAGTCTCTAACAGCTTCTGAAAAATTCTGATGGAAAAAAAAGTCCTTTTCATTCCGCCATTTCCAGACAATGAACCAGACAATTTTTTCCAGACAACATTTCCAGACAATGAAGGACCGTTACTTTATTGACAGACCTCGTAAAATGTTGATTTTAGGGTTTACAAAACATTTTTGACCGTTAAACTTTACCAGCAAAGAAAATGTTATCGGACTGAAAGTTATCAGAAATAAATTTATCAGAAGATAATTGGTCTGATGATGGTTTTAAAACTTATCTGAAAAGCTAATCTGATAGCAAAAACATTAGCTTCAATAATTATTTGCTATCAGATTAGCTGAACTGTGCTCACCACTGTGTGTGTGTATATATATATATATATATATATATATATATATATATATATATATATATATATATATATATATATATATATATATATATATATATATATATATATATATATATATTGTTTTGTGCAAATATTTGCTCATTTTGAAATGGATGGCTGCAACACATTTCAAAAAAGCTGGGACAGTGGTATGTTTACCACTGTGTTACATCACCTTTCCTTCTAACAACACTCAGTAAGTGTTTGGGAACTGAGGACACTAATTGTTGAAGTTTTGTAGGTGGAATTCTTTCCCATTCTTGCTTGATGTACGACTTCAGTTGTTCAATAGTCCGGGGTCTCCATAGTCGTATTTTGTGCTTCATAATGCGCCACACATTTTCAATAGGCGACAGGTCTGGACTGCAGGCAGGCCAGTCTAGTACCCGCACTCTTTTACTATGAAGCCACGCTGCTAACACGTGCAGAATGTGGCTTGGCATTGTCTTTGCCGTAATAAGCAGGGACGTCCCTGAAAAAGATGTTGCTTGGATGGCAGCATGTGTTGCTCCAAAACTTGGATGTACCTTTCAGAATTGTTAGTGCCATCACAGATGTGTAAGTTGCCCATAGCCGTGGGCACTAACACACTCCCATACCATCACAGATGCAGGCTTTTAAACTTTGCACTGGTAACATTCTGGATGGTCTTTTTCCTCTTTTGTCCAGAGAACACAACGTGATGATGATTTCCAAAACAATTTGAAATGTGGACTCATCAGACCACAGCACTCTTTTCCACTTTGCATCTGTCCATTCAAATGAGCTCAGGCCCAAAGAAGGCGGTGCGTTTCTGGATGTTGTTGATGTATGGCTTTCACTTTGCATGATAGACTTTTAACTTGCACTTGTAGATGTAGCGACAAACTGTGTTAACTGACAGTGTTTTTCTGAAGTGTTCCTGAGCCCACACGGTAAGATCCTTTACACAGTGATGTCGGTTTTTAATGCAGTGCTGCCTGAGGGATCGAAGGTCACGGGCATTCAGTGTTGGCTTTCAGCTTTGCCGCTTACGCGTAGAAAGCTCTCCAGATTTTCTGAATCTTCTGATTATATTATGGACTGTAGATGATGGAATCGCTAAATTCCTTGCAATTGAACATTGAGAAACATTGTTCTTAAACTGTTGGACTATTTTTTCACACAGTTGTTCACAAAGTGGTGATCTTCACCCATCTTTGCTTGTGAATGGCTGAGCCTTTTGGGATGCTCCTTTTATACCCAATCATGACACTCACCTATTTCCAGTTAGGTGTTCTCTGAGCATTCACCAACTTTCCCACACTTTTTGTTGCCCCCTCCCAACTTTTTTGAAATGTGTTCCAGGCATCCATTTCAAAATGAGGAAATATTTGCACAAAACAACAAAGTTTATCAGTTTGAACATTAAATATCTGTCTTTGTGGTGTATTCAATTGAATATAGGTTGAAGAGGATTTGCAAATCATTGTATTATGTTTTTATTTACATTTTACACAACGTCCCAACTTCATTGGAATTGGGGTTGTAGTTAAACTATCCAGATTAATTTGGTTTATAAATCAAAACCATAAGTCAATCCTGCATTCCTTTTGAGGACTTCTGCCTCACGGCTGGACCGCTGTATGCTGTGAAGAGAAATTAGCTTTTTTTTTTGTACCAGCCTGGTGGCCAGGCCACTTCTGCTGGGGTAGAGTTGTGCTTAGCTCCTCTCAACTGCCTGGCTGCTGCAAAATACATAGCAGACAGGAGCCAATGTGTATCATTTTAGGGTTTATAAATGTTTTTCACCACTACCAACTATGTAAAAAAAACATTAACAGACTAAATTAGCAGAACTAAATTTAGCAGAAGCTAATTGGTCCGCTGATGGTTTTTAAAGTTAGCTGAAAAGCTAATCCACAAACAAAAAGTTAGCTTTGCTAATTAGCGGTTAGTGGATTAGCAGAGTGTGTGTGTGTGTGTGTGTGTGTGTGTGTGTGTGTGTGGTGTGTGTGTGTGTGTGTGTGTGTGTGTGTGTGTGTGTGTGTGTGTGTGTGTGTGTGTGTGTGTGTGTGTGTGTGTGTGTATATATATATAGAGAGAGAGAGGGAGAGTTGGTTTTTATATATATATAGTTTGTAGGAGTCTGAGTCTAAAAATGATTTGTGGTTAGCAGGTCCCACCACAGTAGTTTTTTCTTTGTCCAACACTTTTATAGGAAGCTGTTGCTGTGATTAAAACAACTGATTATATCAAAATAATGATAGTAAAAGTAACTCTGCCAAGAGCTGTTTACGAGGAGGAAGGTGGAGACGTGCAGGGAAACTATTAAAATATTTGATGCAGAGTGCAGTCAGTCAGTAGTGTGGTACGTTTCCACTGCACCCACCTTTCAGGTTGATAGAGTTTTATTCAAAAACAGACTTTGGAGATCAGCATTCAAGGTGTTAATTCACTCACGTTTCACAAAATAACAACACAGGGTACTCACGTCTGTGTGCTGAAACTCAGAATTTTAATTAACAAAAATGGATATTTGCTGGTTTGGAAATGAGCAAACAGAGATTGTTTGGTGCCTTGGTGAGATTATTGGGCCGGTAAGAGAGATACCCGTAGGAAAGAGGCAGAAAAATCACACAAAGCGCAGAGAAATGAGTATCTGTCCTGGGGTATCTGGAGGCACAGCGCCAACACGGCGTGATGAAAGTTTAAAGATAACAGCCATTTGCAGTCTTTGCTTTGATGAGCCCCTGTAGTGGACTGCGGATGAGCTCTGAATATTGTAGAACATCAGTGGAAAGGGTTAACCACGGGACGCCAGGCAGCAACAAGCAACAAGTCTCTTTTTATTATACAAAATTCTTCTGAATATTTCATAAACGCTTAAAAGCAAGAATTAGACTTTTTAGCTGTAATTAGAATTCTCGCCATTGAACCTCATTGGGATTAATGTTTTGTTTGCCGCCTTAATTGCCAGTTTCTTTACAAAATGTGCTTTGAACTATGCTTTTAAATATGAAGGATAAGAATCTGTAGTTTAATATATATTTGAAGGTTGTAGTCTGCAAAAATACAACTGGAGAGACAAACCGAAAAGTACAAAACAATTCTTTGATGCCACCCACTGAAATCACAAAGTGATTAATCTGTCCGGGGAAGAAAAATTATTTTAATTATGTATTTTAATAACTATGTATTTAAGTTATTTGTAAAGAAAAAATCACATATTTGGACTTATTCCAGTCTTTCTTTCACATGTGAGGAGTTGGTCCTTTTTTGATTTATTTGAGATAAAGTGGTTTTTGGTTTGTTTTAAACTGATACGTTCAGCAGCTTTCAAACTTCTTACTCAGGTTTGTAATTTGTTTATTTGTGCTGGTGTCACACATCGTTACATCAGTGTACAATGTCTACTTAGTCTGACTAAATTAGAAATAATCTGGTTTCAAGCAATTTTTTTCATCAGTCAACACTTTAAACGTTTGTTTAAAGTGCAAAGTTTGTTTTTAAACCAATGTGTATGGCAGCATTAAAACCTCTTTAATCATGTTTTAATCTTGTCTAATTATGGTTTCTTCTTTGCTAGTGTCACACATCTTTAAATCATTGTACAGTGTCAACTTTAATCTGGCTAAATTAGAAATAATCTGCTTTAAAGTAGTTTGTTTCAGCAGTTAAACCCCTTAAACTGGCTTGACTGTTTTAAACTGGTGCACAAGGAAGCTTTAAAATCTCTTTAATCATGTTTTAATCTTGTTTAATTATGCTTTATACTGTGCTGGTGTCTCACATCTTTAAGTAAATATAAAATGTCTGCTTTAATCTGGCTAAATTGGAGATCATCTAGTTTAAACCATTTTGTTTCAGTTATCAAGCACTTAAACTGGTTTCGAAGCTAATATTAGTCATTTCTGAACTGGATTCTAGCAGTTCAAAGCCAGTGGTACCCTGGTTTAAGAGGTGAGATGAACTGGTTCAAAGTGGTTGTCAGAAAACAAATGAATTTGTGGATTTTTGAAATAAATTGATAGATTTACTGGACAAAAATAAAAGCATGGTGATCACAGTTGGAAGACTCCATGCAAGATTAAAAAAAATTATTGAGGGTAAAAATAGACAATAAGGCTTAAGGCTTATTTCCATTGTGTTTCTCTGTTACAGTGCAAGTAAACTGAATGTTTCTGAGCTGTGTACAAATGATTAATCAATCAGTTATTATCTCCATTAACTGACAATTAAAATAATTGTTAGTCCCAGCCATACTACTGCACATGCAGATGCTCAGCTTTCCTCAAAAAACAAAATGTCTTTGTCCATATGTCATTTTGACATCAGCGCGCCGTCCATCGTGCACTGCACCATCCCTCTGAGTTTCATTTCCCCCACTGACAGATGGAATAATAGAGCTGTACTCTTACATTTGTGCCATTAATTTCTGTAAGTACAAGCAGCGAGCGTGTGTGTTGTTGTAATCTCTCTGCAGAAGGGACACTTCAAACAAGACTGGAATGGAGGAACTGCGCCTTAAGCCCCCTGTTTCAACCTGGGATGCTAATGCATTTCAAGCTTACTGCTAATAAAATTGAAAAATAAATGGAGGGTAATTGTTTCATGCATTTGAAGGGAGTCGGCTTATTCTGTTGTGTGTGTGTGTGTGTGGTGTGTGTGTGTGTGTGTGTGTGTGTGTGTGTGTGTGTGTGTGTGTGTGTGGTGTGTGTGTGTGTGTGTGTGTGTGTGTGTGTGTGTGTGTGTGTGTGTTTGTGTGTGTGGTGTGGGTGTTTCAATTTTCAGAATCAGTCGTCTGTTCAATGGCACTGAGCCCATCGTGTTGGACAGCTTGAAGCAGCACTACTTCATAGATCGGGACGGCGAGATATTCCGCTACATTCTCAGTTTCCTCAGGACCAGTAAATTACTGCTTCCAGAAGACTTCAAGGTACAGATCCACAACACAAACCACAGTATTCCGCATACATTCTTTGCACACTGGGAAGAACGTAATGAAAACCCATCCGTCTGTAAAACCACCTGCACAAACTCAGTTCTACTGAATGCATTCGGGTCTATAAGTATTTGGACAGCGATGCACTTTTTGAAATTTTGCCTTTGTAGAATTTGAAAATAAAATGAAACAATCAAGATGTAAATCATGTAGATATTCAGCTTTAATTCAACAAAGTTACCAAAATATTGCAATAACCATTTAGGAATTAGAGTCATTTTTATGCACAGTCCATCCACTTTCTCAGCCCATAAGTAATTGGACACACTAAACAGAAGAATTGTTGTTGATAACATCACTTTTACAGCCAGTGTTTTTGTTAGACAAGTCAGGGGATGGATACATGAACATTTCCATGTCACTGTATATGTCTTGGAATTCAGTGGGGGACTTCAGTACTGTATGTACTGTTCATCTGTCTGGAGGAAGTACTTCGCAAAAACTGAGTAAAGGTGCCGTGACACTTGCACACATTTTGGCTCTGCATCCGTGCAGTTCATCGTGACAATGCCACCCGTTGTGTTCCCAGCTGGATGCCACCTTTTGTACCACTGGACATTGTGTAAATAAAATAAGTATTTCATAGTTGAGTAATTGTTTTCTCTCTGACTTTGGCTGATGAAAACACCTCTAATCGCTTCCGGAATCACAGAGGACCGTTTCAGCAGCACCTTCTTTTTCTCTCTCTATCTCGTGCACTTCGTGAGGTGGAGAATGCATTTGGAACAGCCTAAAAGGTAATTATTTGTTTTTATTGTAATGGCTTGGTAAAACAGTTGCATGTTCATTCCTTCTTACGAGTAGCTGTGAAAGTATGTTTATGATAGATTTAACATCTTGTTATAATCGTTCAGGATGAGCTGTGCTGTGGTGCAGTGCGCTGACGCAATCACACACACTCACACGCATTGTTTTTTAATTATTTCCGCAATGTTCATGTGAAGTTCACATAATTAATGCATGACAGAGATTTTGGACATTTCAAAATTTTCTTTGTGGACTTGCACGAAGCCGCTCACAGTTTACAATGGTTTACAATGAGTTTACTCTCCTGCACAGCAGATTATGTGCAAGTGCGCACATCAGATTTGTGCAAGTGTCAAGGCACCTTAACCATGCAAGAAAGAGACCAGTGAGGGAAGCCACCAAGACATCTATGACAACTATGAAGGAGCGATAGGCATCTATGACTGACTGGAGAAGTTAAGTGAGCTTCTCTGTAGCACTACACTTTGAAGCTGTGCAATTGGTGATGGAACAGATGAAAGATGGACTATGCACAGTTTCTCCAATCACAGCCACGGAAGCCTGTAGCTCCTTTTCATGGGTGTTTTGGTGGTTTCCCCCACTAACCTCCTTTTTGTATGGTGCAGACTCCAGTGAGATTTTTCATACAGTACCATCCTGTTTGGATTTCTTAATGATTGATGTAATTGAAGTGCAAAGCATGTTCAGTGACTTATTAATGTTCATGTGTCCATCCCCTGACTTATCTAAAGAAAACGGGCTGTAAAAGCTGTGATTTGTATTCACAATAATCTTAATAATTATTTTTGTCCAGTTACTTATGAGCTCTAAAAATGAAGGCTCTGTGTTTAATTCCTAAATAGTTAATGCAATATTTTTAACCCCCACAAGGTATCCTCATCCTGTTCAAAACATTAATTTGGCCTCATATAGGCATAAACAGTAATTAGGGAACGTTGGGAACACGCATGGAGTAGTTGGATGTGTGGAGAGGTGGGGAGGTAAGATGCTAACTGGAGCACGTCCAGGTGACGTGTGTGCGCCAAAGCCCTGAGCTGTTGTTTTTCTTGCACTGTGGTTTGTGGAGAGGTGAACTTCGCTGAAGTTGCTGGTATGGCCCTTTGCTGTGTAGCACGCTGGTGACTGGAACCGCTGGTCTCAGTGACACACACCGGGCCAGTGCTGGGATGTTACAACACACATGTGCACGCACCTAAAGTGAGGCACATGCAGTTTTCTCTGTTGAATCTCCTGTTTAACAGCTGAGTGTGCACACATAATTTCACATTTCGATGAAAAAATCCAGGCACAGTGTGTGTTAAAGTGTTTCCACTAAGGTACTGAAATAAATCACCCCAAAAAATGGTTTTGGGTTGAATAATGTTTTTACCTTCATAAACACACACAAATCTGTGAAATGTGTTATGATTTTATTGATTTAAGCTACAAGGACACAAAGTTGAAAGATACAGTCTTAAAATAGTTTAACTTCAAGAAAACATACATTGAAGGTAATGCTGTACAATAAGGGTACATTAATTAATATGAGGTAATAGAGTAATAAACACAAACTAACAGGGAGTGAAGAGTGAACTGTATGTAGTCATCATTTATTAACAGCAGATGGATAAGAAGCTGGCCTGCCAATATGTAGACCTGAGTTCAAATCCTGCTCATGCTACCTGTCTGTGTCTTTGGAGAAGGCACTGAATCTGTCTCAGTCCACCGAGCTGTAAATGGATCCTGGCCTTGGCTGGGGAAGGAACTTCCATTTGACTGGCATCCTGTCCAGGGGGAGTCATAGAATCTCATCTACTTGTTGCTACAGAATATGGAGATAATCACCAGCACCAACAGGCCTCAGGGCCTAGGACTTGGTATTACCAGTGTTTATTTTAATCAAGGTGTGTATTTATACATTAAATAATAATGAAGATACTGATAATATTAATATACGATTATTATGTGTATTTATACATTAAATAATAATGAAGATACTGATAATATTAATATACGATTATTAAACACCTTAGTTAACACTTCATTTACTGTTAATAGTTATTAATGCATTAACTGACATGAGCACCAATATAGTGATTGCTAAACACATTAGGTAATGCTTAATTAACTGTTAGTTAATGCTTACTAATGTATTAATTTACATGAGCACTAGTAATAAATGTTTACTAACCACAGTTAACACTTCATTAACTGTTAGTTAATGCTTATTACTTCATGTACTAACATGAACAGCATGAATAAATGATTACTAAACACAGTTGCTTTAATGCTTTATTAACTGTTAGGTAATGCTTATTAATGCATTACGTGACATGGGCACCATTAATAAATGATTACTAAACCCCTTAGTTAACTCTTAATTGCTGTTAGTTAATCCTTATTACTGCATTTACTAACATGAACACCATTAACAAATGATTACTAAACACAGTTAACCCTTAATTAACTGTTACTTAATGCCTATTATGGCATTAACTAACAGTTAGCTAAGTGTTAAGAAAAATATGTGACAGATATTCTGAAAACACGGATAATTATGAATATTTTGATATGCAACACATGGGCATTATACTAAAAAAAATTTACCTTAGTATGGGAATTACTAAAAGTATGGTCAACTCTAGAAAATAGCCCTGGAACCCAAAGGGTTAAATAATGTAACCTTTTCAGATTAAGAAAAAAACAAAAACAAAACAGGATACTAATCACTGAATCAGGACAATATGATGTTCTTTATATTTTAGTTTAAGAGTAAAGTGTAGTGAGATGTGAACTTTTTTAAGCCTACGCGATACACAAATCCTTGGCAGTATGATGGATTGATGGTTAGAACTGTTGTCTCACAGTGAGAAGGTCATGGGATTGATTCCCACCTGTGGCCTTTCTGTGTGGAGTTTGCATGTTCTCCCCCTGTTTGTGTGGGTTCTCTCTGGGTGCTTCGGCTTCCTCCCACATCCAAAGCCATGCAGGTTTGGTGGATTGGAAATTTTAAATTGTCCGTAGGTGTGCGTGCAGGTGTGAATGTGTTTGTTTGTCTATATGTGACCCTGTGATGGGCCGGCGTCCGGTTGAGGGTGTACTCCGCCTCACGTTCTGTGAGTGCTGGGATAGGCTCCAGCCCCCTGCAGCCCTTAATTGGAGTAAGTGGTTGAAGATGAGTGAGTGAGTGAGTGAGTGAGTGAGTGAGTGAGTGAGTGAGTGAGTGAGTGACACGTAAATCCTTACTATGTTTAAACATCTATTCAACTGAAAATTGTGTTTGTTCTGTGATTATGCCTTCAGGAATGTTTCATTTTTAGTAAACACTGTGAAGTGTGTACTACTACAATTTGACATGATAGTACTTAATTTACAATCCTCTCCTGAAGAGGGCGGGGTTCTTGCGCTATAGTTTAAGGGGCAGTGTTCATCAACAAACTTTTTTTTTAATTATTCAATTTGAGTTTCTGACAAGCAAGGACAAGCTTGATTTGCTGTGTTATAAATCTGAACAGTTTAATCACTGGGATGGTAATGGAGCTGGAAGGCTGCTTCATTTGCACCTGCATTTGTCAGAGATTGAGCAGAAGACTATGTACATTCAGGTCTTTTTATACCTCTTGTTAACAAACATTTTGGGGACATATATAGGAAATACTCTATCCATTGAGGCTTGGTGATAAAGCCTCAAAATTACACAGTAGTATTTCAAGGAAACTTGCAATACAATATTTATGACAATATAAAAAAAATGAACAACAATCAGAGACTGACATGCCTCTCTCACTTCTCTCACTTTCTGAGATCTTTGAGGTTGTGTGGTTATATGCTAGGGAACATAAATGCAAAATTGCACAATTTGAAGTTGCAAATTGAAAATAAAATTAATCGAAACTGCATGTATTTTTCAAAAAACATAAACGTGTGAATATTTAGCATGACTTTCCCAGCCATCATAATAACTATTGGAATTAGATGTTGGTAATATTACAGGTAATTTGGTGGACAAAGTCCAAACCTTCTGTCACTGCTGACTGTGTAAAGCAGAACATTTCCTGCCAGTTAAGGACATCAGTTTATAACTGTCAGCTTTCTCTGCCTGCAAAGCTGCAATAGCAGGGTAATGTTTTCACTTACCGGTATGCATTTGTGCATGTGTTTGTGTTTGTGTGTGTGTGCACGTGTGAACAGGATAACTCAAAAATGACTGGATTTATTTCCTTCAAAAGTGGTGGGAATATTATTTGGATAGATGTCTAGATGTGATTAGATTTCAGAGTAGTTTGATCAAAAGTCAAGCAAAACATGGTGTTGTGAAAGTGTAGGAACACGGACCCACAACAGGGGGCGCAATGAACGGACAATGGAGAGAGTAAATAACAAGATTTACTACTGAAACAAGCACGAGTAATACAACAAACACAATTTGGGGTCGAATCCGCTGGTGTCGTGTGGGCAGGCTCGAAGGTAGGAGACGTCTGTCTCAGTCGAACCGGAACCACCCAGATCTCCTCTGCCACCGAACCCTGGAAATACTGGAACCGCCAAGTCCCGAATTCCCAGGTGGCCACTGCCTCCGCTCGTCGGATCCGGTACTGCTGGCAGGAGAGAGCAACAACACACAGGAGTGGATGAACGCACCCAGTAACAGAGAGGGGAGAAGCCGCCTCCACCTCTTGGCAAAGTATAGCAGGAAGGTGAGTACTTATCCAAAAAATGAGGTTTTCAGTAGTCACCAGTCCTGAAAAAGGTTTTAACAGTCTTAGCTGATGATGCAATGTATAACTGCAGAGAATACTACCTTGGTCTTAGGCGATATCTCGGCACTGAGGTGGAGACGCCGTCCTCCTGATATACCTCGGTGCTGAGTAGAACAGCTGTGTCTGGTGATGGGTGACAGCTGTCACCCAGGCTACTCCCATGATGCGGCAGCGCCCTCTGGTGCCTGGAGCCCGCACTCCAGGCAGGGCGCCCTCTGGTGGTGGTGGGCCAGCAGTACCTCCTCTTCAGCGGCCCACACAACAGGACCCCCCCCTCAACGGGCGCCTCCTGGCGCACGACCGGGCTTGTCCGGACGGCGTCGGTAGAAGTCGGCCAGGAGGGCCGGGTCCAGGATGAAGCCCTTCTTCACCCAGGAGCGCTCCTCGGGGCCGTACCCCTCCCAGTCCACCAGATACTGAAAACCCCGGCCCATCCGACGGATGTCAAGGAGCCGGCGGACAGTCCCAAGCCGGTGACCCTGTCGATGATCCGGGCAGGAGGCGGCGCCGGACCCGGGGTGCAGAGGGGTGAGGTGTGAAGAGGCTTGATCCGGGAAACATGGAAGACTGGATGGATCCGCAGTGAGGCCGGAAGCTGGAGCCTCACTGCGGCGGGGTTGATGACCTTGAGGATCTTATAAGGTCCGATGTACCGTTCTTGCAGTTTTGGAGAATCAACCTGTAGGGGAATGTCCTTCGTGGACAACCAGACCTCCTGCCCAGGACGATACTTGGGGGCCGGGGCTCGCCGCCGGTCTGCATGTTTCTTCGCCCTCGTCCGGGCCTGCAACAAGGCAGAGCGGGCGGCCCGCCACACCCGACGGCACTTCCGTAGGTGGGCCTGGACCGAGGGCACACCGACCTCTTCCCTCAACCACCGGAAACAAGGGGGGCTGATACCCCAAGCACACCTCAAACGGGGAGAGGCCGGTGGCTGATGACACTTGGCTGTTGTGGGCGTACTCGATCCAGGCCAGGTGGGTACTCCAGGCCGTCGGGTGCGCGGCTGTCACACAGCGAAGTGTCTGCTCCAGTTCTTGATTCGCCCGCTCTGCCTGCCCGTTGGTCTGGGGGTGGTACCCAGACGAGAGGCTGACCGTGGCCCCCAGTTCCCGGCAGAAGCTCCTCCAGACATGTGAGGTGAACTGGGGACCGCGATCGGAGACGATGTCTGATGGTATGCCATGCAGACGGACGACGTGGTGGACCAGGAGGTCCGCTGTCTCCTGGGCCGTAGGGAGCTTCGGGAGGGCCACGAAGTGGGCCGCCTTGGAGAAACGGTCCACTATCGTGAAGACGACGGTGTTTCCCTGGGACGGCGGGAGACCCGTGACGAAGTCCAGGCCGATGTGGGACCAGGGGCGATGAGGCACGGGCAATGGCTGTAGCTGCCCTGAGGTCTTCCTATGGTCGGCCTTGCCCCTGGCGCAGGTGGTACAGGCCTGGACGTAGTCCCGGACGTCGGTCTCCAGGGATGCCCACCAGAAGCGTTGCCGGACGACTGCCACGGTCCTTCGCACCCCTGGGTGACAGGAGAGCTTAGAACCGTGACAGAAGTCCAGGACTGCAGCTCTAGCCTCTGGTGGGACGTATAGTCTGTTTTTGGTCCGTTTCCGGGGTCCGGGACACGGGTCAGGGCCTCCCGGACGGTCTTCTCCACGTCCCAGGTGAGGGCGGCCACGATAGCGGACTCCGGGATGATGGGATCCGGGGGATCCGACGGTTCCGTTTTGACCTCATCTTCGTGCACCCGGGACAATGCATTCGATCTCTGATTCTTGGTCCCGGGACGGTAGGTAATCCGGAAGTCAAAACGGCCAAAGAACAGTGACCAGCGGGCTTGCCTGGGGTTCAGACGCTTGGCGGTTCTGATGTACTCCAGGTTCCGATGGTCAGTGAAAACCATGAATGGCACGGCTGTTCCCTCCAACAGATGTCTCCACTCTTCGAGGGCCTCTTTCACAGCAAGGAGTTCCCGATTGCCGACGTCATAATTCCGTTCAGCGGGGGTCAACCTGCGAGAAAAATAGGCACACGGGTGAAGGACCTTATCGGTCTTCCCGCTCTGGGAGAGCACCGCTCCTATCCCTGAGTCCGAGGCATCCACTTCAACCACTAACTGGCGGCTAGGATCGGGCTGCACCAGAACTGGTGCAGACAAGAAGCGCCGTTTCAACTCCTTGAACGCGGCCTCGCACCGGTCCGACCAGGTGAAGGGAACTTTTGGAGAGGTCAGGGCTGTCAGGGGGCTAACTACCTGACTGTAGCCCTTAATGAACCTCCTATAAAAATTAGCAAAACCGAGGAACTGTTGCAGCTTCCTACGGCTTGTAGGTTGGGGCCAATCTCTCACCGCCGCAACCTTGGCCGGGTCCGGGGCGACGGAGTTAGAGGAGATGATAAACCCCAGGAAGGACAAAGAAGTGCGGTGGAACTCACACTTCTCGCCCTTCACAAACAGGCGGTTCTCCAACAACCGCTGCAGGACCTGACGGACATGCCGGACATGAGTCTCAGGATCCGGGGAAAAGATGAGTATATCGTCCAGATACACGAAGACGAACCGGTGCAGGAAGTCCCGCAGGACATCGTTTACCAACGCTTGGAAGGTCGCGGGAGCGTTAGTGAGACCGAACGGCATGACCAGGTACTCAAAATGGCCCAACGGGGTGTTAAATGCCGTCTTCCATTCGTCTCCCTTCCGGATCCGAACCAAATGATAGGCATTCCTAAGATCAAGTTTGGTGAAGATATTGGCTCCATGCAAGGGGGTGAACACCGAATCCAACAGGGGCAACGGGTATCGATTGCGAACCGTGATTTCGTTCAACCCCCTATAGTCAATGCATGGACGAAGCCCGCCATCCTTTTTACCCACAAAAAAGAAACCAGCACCCATCGGAGAGGTGGAATTCCGGATCAACCCGGCAGCTAATGAGTCCCGGATGTAGGTCTCCATTGATTCACGCTCCGGCCGTGAGAGGTTGTACAGCCTACTGGACGGAAACTCACTGCCTGGAACCAAATCAATGGCACAATCGTACGGGCGGTGAGGAGGAAGCGTGAGAGCCAGATCCTTGCTGAACACATCAGCGAGGTCATGGTACTCCGCTGGCACCGCCTTCAGATTGGGCGGGACTCGGACCTCCTCCGTAGCTTGGGAGCCGGGAGGAACCGAGGAACCTAGACACTCCCGATGGCAGGTTTCGCTCCACTGAACCACTACCCCGGACGGCCAATCAATCCGGGGATTGTGCTTTAGCATCCATGGAAACCCTAAAACCACACGGGAGGTGGCCTGAGTCACGAAGAACTCGATCACCTCCCGGTGGTTACCTGACACCACCAGAGTTACTGGAGGTGTCTTATGTGTGATTGGTGGGAGTAGGGAGCCATCTAGTGCCCGAACCTGCACAGGCGAGGTAAGAGCCACCAGAGGGAGCCCTATCTTCCTGGCCCATCTACTGTCAAGCAGATTCCCCTCAGAGCCCGTGTCCACCAGTGCTGGGGCCTTCAGGGTTGAATCCTCATAAAGGATCGTGACTGGGAGTCGTGTAGCAATGTGGGTGTGTCCCACGTGAATGTTTTGGCCCACCCCTGGCCCAGTCTCTAGGGGCGGGCGTTGGAGTTTAACCGCTCGGGGCAGTCGTTTGCCATATGCTCACTCGAGCCACAAACATAACAAGCTCCGTGGGCCCGCCTCCTTTGTGCTCCAGGTGCCCTAAATGTTGCCCTGCTCGTGTCCATAGCTTCGTCAGCAGGGGGAGCCATAGGCGCATGGAGCGCAGGAACAGAGGAGCGTGGGGAGGGCGGAGCTCGATCGGACCCGGAAGGGAGAGGGACGACGCGTGCCTGGCCACGCCCTTCGCCTCGTTCCCGACGGCGTTCTTCTAACCGGTTGTCGAGTCGTATGACTAGATCGATGAGCCCATCTAAATCCCGCGGTTCGTCCTTAGCCACCAGGTGCTCTTTTAGGACCAGAGACAGTCCGTTTACAAAGGCAGCGCGGAGGGCAGTGCTATTCCAGCCGGATCTCGCCGCCGCGATGCGGAAGGCGACTGCATAGGCAGCTGCGCTCCGACGTCCCTGTCGTATGGACAGTAGTGCGGTTGAAGCGGACTCTCCTCTGTTGGGATGATCGAACACCGTTCTGAGCTCCCGTACAAACCCATCGTATGTATGAAGGAGCCGTGAGTTCTGCTCCCAGAGCACTGTAGCCCAAGCGCGTGCCTCCCCGCGAAGCAGATTTATCACATAAGCTACTTTGCTAGCATCAGTCGCGTACATCACGGGACGCTGAGTGAAGACGAGCGAACACTGCATAAGAAAGTCCGCGCACGTCTCCACACAGCCTCCGTACGGTTCTGGAGGGCTTATGTATGCTTCTGGGGACGGAGGGAGGGACCGTTGAACGACCAGTGGAACGTTACTTTCGCACGCAGGGTCCTCGGGAGGGAGAGCCGCAGCGGCGCCCGAAGGGCGCGCCTCCACTTGTGCGGCGAGAGCCTCCACCCTGCGGTTTAGGAGAACGTGCTGCTCGGTCATTAAGTCGATCCGAGAGGTGAAAGCGGTGAGGATCCGCTGCAACTCACCGATTACCCCTCCCGAAGCCTCCGCCGCGCCTTGGTCTTCCATTGGCCGTTCAACAGCCGGTTGACGCCCCTCGGGATCCATGACGCTGGCCGAGATATCCTGTTGTGAAAGTGTAGGAACACGGACCCACAACAGGGGGCACAATGAACGGACAATGGAGAGAGTAAATAACAAGATTTACTACTGAAACAAGCACGAGTAATACAACAAACACAATTTGGGGTCGAATCCGCTGGTGTCGTGTGGGCAGGCTCGAAGGTAGGAGACGTCTGTCTCAGTCGAACCGGAACCACCCAGATCTCCTCTGCCACCGAACCCTGGAAATACTGGAACCGCCAAGTCCCGAATTCCCAGGTGGCCACTGCCTCCGCTCGTCGGATCCGGTACTGCTGGCAGGAGAGAGCAACAACACACAGGAGTGGATGAACGCACCCAGTAACAGAGAGGGGAGAAGCCGCCTCCACCTCTTGGCAAAGTATAGCAGGAAGGTGAGTACTTATCCAAAAAATGAGGTTTTCAGTAGTCACCAGTCCTGAAAAAGGTTTTAACAGTCTTAGCTGATGATGCAATGTATAACTGCAGAGAATACTACCTTGGTCTTAGGCGATATCTCGGCACTGAGGTGGAGACGCCGTCCTCCTGATATACCTCGGTGCTGAGTAGAACAGCTGTGTCTGGTGATGGGTGACAGCTGTCACCCAGGCTACTCCCATGATGCGGCAGCGCCCTCTGGTGCCTGGAGCCCGCACTCCAGGCAGGGCGCCCTCTGGTGGTGGTGGGCCAGCAGTACCTCCTCTTCAGCGGCCCACACAACACATGGTACAAAAACACACTTTTTTTTTGGTATATTGCATAGACTAAGAAGCCTAGTCGAATGATCTAATGCATATATTGGTCAGCAAAATATTTATTGATTGGTATGAATGACTTGAGAATGATGCCACACAGAAGTCATGTGATGAACTCCTGCACCACATAGGGTATGCAACAGCCATCTGGTGCCTTTCATTTTTACAGTTTGTGGAATGTTTGTTGTAAAAAAAAAAAAAAAAAAAAAAAAAGAAAGAAAGAAAGAAAGAAAAAATAAGCGATTTACAATAATTTTATGCTTTAAAATAGTTCTTGAAAGGGTCTTTAAATTACTGGTGAAACAAGTGTAAGATTTTCTCTCGACTGTCTTGGTCTTTGACAAAGAATGTAAAACAAGATGAAGAAGTAATATTTATGATGGCATCACTGTCATGATTACGCTGACTTTATTACGCCTTCAGTCTCAGATTTATAGGAGCGATACCATCTCATTGATGTCTTCTGCTTTTCTATTCTAAACCTTAACTTTTGCAAGGTTACTTTTTGTGTGCTGCCAGTTGGTTGTTCATCATTCTCCACAGGGGAACAAAGCGAAAGCACTTGGAGCTGGGGGCAAAGTCTCCGGGCTTTAATCTGAACATGAGCCAAACCTCCAGCAGAACACGACAGGGGGAAAAAAAAAAGGCCTGCATATTTTGGCAAATGACCGGCTGACTCAGTGCCGTTTATTATTTTCCTTCCTTGTTTTCTGTGTAGCTCTCGTTCCGATTCCGTGAGATCTTGACAGTCCAATCAGGCGCCAGGGTTAAAGAGAGAACACATTGGACTTCATTGTTTCAACTCATTACAATCCCGTCGCATAAACCTGTGTTGATCTGCATACCTTTCAATTTGTGTGAAGCCCGGGGGAAAAAAATGCAAATAGTGTGAGGCAGAATTGAGCATGTCCTTATCTGAACACAATCAGGCTTGCCGTCGCCCGAGGGCCGGGTCTCCTCTGCTGCTGGCAGCCACGACGCTGTGTGTTTTGCTAAATCAGTGTGAAGGTCTGAACAGAATAAGAAAAGAAAATTTTCAGCCTATGTCAGTGGAGCTGATATTCACTATTAATATCCTCCCTCGTCTCATTATTCAAACTACAATTAATCATAAGAGTGTAAGCAATGCTCAGTCATACTGAGGGCATGCTTATAAACCACTGTTATTTCAGGCCTTTTGTGCTGCACTTTAAATCAATAGTGCTTTAAATCTTCAGGTATCCATGTGCTAAAAGTAATCGGAGAGCGCTACGGGGGTTTTTTGCAGGGGTGGAAGCGGCTCGATTGAGCGCCGAATCTCAACATTGTGTGGGTTTATTTTACAGTTTATCATCCAAAATATATGATGTGTCGTCCGAAAGTCTCTCACTGACATATCCATCATTTTCGTCATTTCTCTGCCTTTGCCTCCCTCCTTCTGTCCTTGCCTGAGATGCTGCCTTGCCGGTGGGTAATCAGGTCAGATCATTATTTTGAAGCTCAAATGGGTTGTCTGGACACAAGATCAGGGGATGAATTGTCTCGTAGAGCTGGCAGCATTAGTGGGAGCTACAGCAGGCTGCGTGGCGCTGCTGGGCCCCCCGTCTCCCGTCTCATCCTCACCTCAGCTTTCAGGACTGCGCTGTTGTTTTGTGCGCTGCTCAGGATGACTAAAGTGCCTCGCAGACAGACCCCTGTTAAAAACATATCCATCCATGGCTTCAGACCTGTAAAGGATGAGGAGCTACACTTTGATACACAGAGCTGCCTGAAGGGGAGCGTCTCAGTATGAGTTTGTCAGCCGCAGCTATAAGGCCAGGAGAGAAAGTGCAAGAAAACGGCAAAACGAGGGCGTTTCACATTCTGCAGAGTTAAATATTAGACTGTTAATTTTGGATGTGTAGCATCAACGCGCTGTCCGCACAGGGCTATATTTTGTGTAGTTCGCACGTCTCGGATGAAGGCACAGTTAAGAGGCTTTTTTACGGTAAAGGAGTCTGTAAGAAGAGGAGCATTAATGAATATGCTGTTTGCTGCTCTGCCCTATTTTTGTGCCCAGGAGTGGTCTTTTTAGACCAGGGCTCCCTTGCAGCATTTGTTAGAGTGATGCAAAGTGCACCATATGAAACATGCGCTGTTTCTGCAGCACAGACACTGGGGTTCTATATTGCACTGTCTAAAGCACATGGTGCAAATCCAGTTGGGGCATGTTCGAGCGTACATAGCAATCGAGAGAGTACTCACCTGAATGCTGGGTACAAAGGAGCCGTATTATTAATGGGCCATATTATTCAAGGGCATTTGATGGGTCTTTAGAAATTAGCCCCAATTTAACTCAGGAAAGATCCGTGTAGAATGAGTTCACCAATCTGATGTCACAGCAATATGGCAGTGCACACAATGAGCGGTAAGCAGAATTCTTTTTGTCAGTTTTTACTTGAATGTACTGACTTGAATGTGGGTCACAAATTTATTACAATCTCCCTCCCAAGATGGCGGCTGAAAGTATCACATAAATGAAGTTGATGTCCCCAGCCATACAAACACTGGCCATCTGTGTTTTCCTGAGCAGATGCACTGGAGTGCATTTAGATCTGATGTTGGAAATACAGACTCTGAATTATCGACTTCCAGTGTGCAATGGAAAGCAGCATTAGCTTTTCCCGTGCCATTGCATTATGTAGCCGTTGAAAGTGCAATGGTGTTTGCGGTCTAAATCCATATTGCTTCAATAATATTCATTCTTTTTCCAAGTGAGAAGATTCAACCAAAACATGTAAAAATACAGCCAAGGTTGGAAAATGCTGAACTGCTTTCAAGGTAACATTCTACAATATACACACATCTTGAGTGTTAGAGGCAATATACACTCAACAAAAATATAAACGCAACACTTTTGGTTTTGCTCCCATTTTGTATGAGATGAACTCAAAGATCTAAAACGTTTTCCACATACACAATATCACCATTTCCCTCAAATATTGTTCACAATCCAGTCTAAATCTGTGATAGTGAGCACGTCTCCTTTGCTGAGATAATCCATCCCACCTCACAGGTGTGCCATATCAAGATGCTGATTAGACACCATGATTAGTGCACAGGTGTGCCTTAGACTGTCCACAATAAAAGGCCACTCTGAAAGGTGCAGTTTTATCACACAGCACAATGCCACAGATGTCGCAAGATTTGAGGGAGCGTGCAATTGGCATGCTGACAGCAGGAATGTCAACCAGAGCTGTTGCTCGTGTATTGAATGTTCATTTCTCTACCATATGCCGTCTCCAAAGGTGTTTCAGAGAATTTGGCAGTACATCCAACCAGCCTCACAACCGCAGACCACGTGTAACCACACCAGCCCAGGACCTCCACATCCAGCATGTTCACCTTGTATATATATATATATATATATATATATATATATATATATATATATATATATATATATATATATATATATATACGAGGTCTGTCAATAAAGTATAGGTCCTTTTTATTTTTTTTCAAAAACTATATGGATTTCATTCATATGTTTTTATGTCAGACATGCTTGAACCCTCGTGCGCATGCGTGAGTTTTTCCACGCCTGTCGGTGACATCATTCGCCTGTGAGCACTCCTTGTGGGAGGAGTCGTCCAGCCCCTCGTCGGAATTCCTTTGTCTGAGAAGTTGCTGAGAGACTGGCGCTTTGTTTGATAAAAATGTTTTCTAAACCTGTGAGACACATCGAAGTGGACACGGTTCGAAAAATTAAGCTGGTTTTCAGTGAAAATTTTAACGGCTGATGAGAGATTTTGAGGTGATACTGTCGCTTTAAGGACTTCCCACGGTGCGAGACGTCGCGCAGCGCTCTCAGGCGCCGTCGTCAGCCTGTTTCAAGCTGAAAACCTCCACATTTCTGGCTCTATTGATCCAGGACGTCGTGAGAGAACAGAGACGTTTCAGAAGAAGTCGGTTTCAGCATTTTTTCCGGATATTCCACTGTTAAAGGAGATTTTTTTTAATGAAAGACGTGCGGACGGATTGCAGCATCGGCTCGCAGCCGCCGTGACGCTCCACCACAGGAAAAACACCTCTGTTGGAAGCCTTAAGGACAAGTTGGAACATGTCCAGCTGTTAAACAATTTCTCATATACTCACTCCACTGAAAGCCATCAAAAGTCGCCTGGATTTTACAAATGGTTATCAACACGGAGGTGTTTTTCCTGTGCCGCCGCACCGCGCCGGCTGCATCCCAACGCGCGGACCCGTCCGCACGTCTTTCATTAAAAAAAATCTCCTTTAACAGTGGAATATCCGGAAAAAATGCTGAAACCGACTTCTTCTGAAACTTCTCTGTTATATATACATACATATAGATAGATATATGTGTGTGTTGCTGTCCAAATATTTATGGTCTGGACTGTGTGTCTGCGCATGTAGAATCTCTCCTTGCAAATTTTGGCTAAATAATATATATTTCTCTTCTTGGTCACATAAGTCTGTTGCACATACACGATCATAGAGAAATCAGTATAGATCCTGCAGAATTAATATTCACCAGCTTCAGTATAGATCATTTTTTCCTTCATTGGTGCACGTTTCTGTGCACATTAAAAGGATTGCAGCTGTATTTACAGCATATTAATGTTATCCAAGTGAAGTGTTTTTACTGTGATATTTAGTTTTTATTTTACTTTGATTTGCTGGTCTCCATACCAACTGCATCCAATGTTTTTTGTTTTTGATAGATAATGTGCATATGTTGGTTTCATCCTGCACTGATGATGGAATGACAGGAAACTGATAGTGTGTAAATTTCTGAGATCATAAACTGTCTTCAACCTACTTTCATTCAAAACCTCTCAACAGATGGCACATAAATCCCCAATTTCACAATGTATTCTGTTATTTAAGGTTGCATCACCACATTAATACACATTCCACATCTGATCAGAACCATGGACAGCTCACCTTGCGTGTAAAATAGACATTTGCAGCAACAATAGTATGCTTAAGATTGCTTGTTACGATCATGTGTTGGGGAGTGGGCGGGGAGTCAAGGGTAATTATAGGGTTCTGTTTTGTTTCTCTTATAAGGGGGAAAAATCTCTGCTTTTGTATTTTTGTAAATTAAGTCCTGTGACTTGCATTTGAAAATAAAAAAGTTATATATTTAAAAGAAGAGTGCTTGTTACGTAAAAACCCGGACCTGGTCGGCCTGTGGTCTGTGAGACACGCCCTCTGAACTCGCTGCAGTTCCTTATACTTGGTTTTAGATGGATGTTGCTAATTCCAAAGTTATCAGTGTTTGAGTCAATGAGTTTAACAATGTGCAACATGTGAGACGAGTTCCAGTATGCCAAAAGATCCTCATTGTGCAAATGTTGTGTTGTTACCAATCAGACATGAGGCAAAGGTGCAAATAATCCACAGTTCTGTTTTAGGAGAGGCCAATAACATGAGTGACTAGTACAGACGACTCTACTGCAGCTTCCTGTAATTGGTCTGAAAACTCAACTTGATCCAGAAAAATGTTTTCTTGCTCAAAACAAACTGGACCAGTTTGATGACTGAGACCACCTTTTTTATGGCCACAAACAATCTGTTAGGTCCAGATGATAATCTGGTGCAGCTTTCACACTTTTCAAAACAAAGTCCACAAGTTGTGCCTAGATAGAGAGAATGGAGACATGTTGAGTTGAAAAAAATCGGTCACGTGACTCATGGTGCCATCTTTGGTTCAAAATAGCATTCACTGTTAATCTATCTGCATGTAAATCCAGCTATTTATTTATTTGCTGAAAATGCAGGTTTGCTGTGCATTTGGAGGCACAAATAGACACAACAAGGGCTTCAAGATGTACAGATTCCCTTCAGATCCGAACAGAAGAAACATTTGGCAAAATAAAGTCAGCTGTGTGGGATGGAAGCGACTACATCATTAAAACTTTGAGAGATAAATTTGGTGTTCAGTTCCACGTACAATAAAACTCACCTAAACCATTATGGTATAAATCAGATATTCGCAGTCACTGGACAAAAAAGTCCCAAAGTTTTCCATGTAATAAATATATATAACGGATTTTGTACAACGTATTTTTCCCTCACATTGGATAAAACGCCCTGTCTGGTCGCAGTGTATTTCCATTAAACCCCTCGCATGTGGGACCGGAGTCATTTTCATAATTAAAAGTCTGACCATTTATTTTTTTCACATTGTGCACAGACTCGGAGTCGTAGCCTGGCGTGCACATCAGGCTGCAGGCTGCGCAGTAAAAGCAGAAAAGTGTCAAATCACAGTCGGCTGTGATTTGACACTTTGCTGCTTTCACTCCTTTGTCTGCCATCATATTATAACAGTTTTTGCAGTGCGATTACAAACGGATCAGAAAAGTCCACAACTTTACAGCATGAAGTCGATAAAAGAGGAAATTGTACAACTTACCTTTGATTTGGAGGTGATGATTGTAGCTTGATGAGAGTCAAATTAGTCCAGAATAAAGAAAAATCCAGAGACGGAGATCTTTAAAACTGTCACGCACGTCATTGTATGATACAGTTACAGAGCTGCAGCTGCATAAATCAGGCTTTAAATTCATTAAATAAATCATCATAAAGTGTAAATTTATGTGAATTTGATAGCTTAACTATTTTTATATTTATTTTGATAGCACCTGTACCTGGATGTGTTGCTGTATGTGGTTAAATGATTTTAAAATGTTGAAAACATTAAAGGTTCATTCAGTAGTTCAGCGTAGTTGGAACCAAAATGGCGCCATGTTCTGAGTTGAAGCTGCACTCTTTATCTAGGCACACTAGTTGCAACTAGACAGAGTTGTTGTGAATAAAGAATTCTTTGAATTTATATACAAAAATGTATCTGTGCATTACTAATGTGTCATTGTCACTACCCAACATGCTTCCATACATCCTTTACATTAACATGGATGTTAAGCAAAATATCCTCTAGAGGGCACTGCAGACTCTCTTGAACATTTTTGGCATCAAATATGGAAATGGTGGAAGAAGAAGTAAAGTTTTGACCACAAAAGAGACAAAAGCGTAGTCAGTGGTGTCGACAGAATGTGTACCGCCATTAAATATTTGTAAATATTGTGTCATCGCTAAAGTTCTTTGTGGTGTCCTTTTACTTTGAGGTGTTGTCTCACCTGAACTTTAGCTTCACTGCTGCTATGATTTACTTTGGTATTGCTTTGTTTTGTCCGTATGTGTAAGCTTTCAAAAAAATGGACACAAATATGGGCGTAATGAATGCAGAATGCCGACATCCATATTTAACACTTTTTTCAACCTCAGCTCTATTTTTTAGATATTTTTTGGGTTCAGCTTTTTACTCAAAAACTTTTCACGACAGTGATTTTAATTGATGCAGCAAATTTCAGCTCTCAACAGAAACGAACCTATCATCAACAATCGACTTGTGGTGACTCAGAGAGCAGCGCCACTGTATGACCAAGAGGCTAAGGTTAGCAACGAACTGTATAATCAGCAGTTTTAGAACATTTAATGAGGTAAACATGCACACATTTACCTCTATAGAGATCCTCTCTGTGTTACCAGGCACTTCTAATGACATTTCGACTTGTTCAGTGGCATCAAAAAGCGGTCGTCTGTAGCTTACCCCAATACAATTACATTATGTAGCTTTTGAGTTCGTGACACTGTACCAATTAAAATCATTAATTCAGTGAAAAGTTGAATCCAGGCAGAAACACGCTGGAGTGCCCCATTAAGCAACCCAATGACTGATGTTAGCTTTCAGGACCTCTTTAAAAAACATGTCTGTTATTTACTGTATTTATTACCTCCGCCAACTAAGTTGGAGGGCGACGAAGTCAGGGCCACTTAAATTTAACATTGAAACCCACATTTAATGTATATTTTACATTATATCTTAATCAAACATGCCCCAATCACTGTCATCTTTGAATGTGAGATGCAGACTGTCACTCACTATCACCTGACAAAGTTTGATTTGGATCTGATCCGGATTGTGGATTTTGTAGGCATTTGAATTTAATACTGAAAAGCCCATTTGGTGTACATTTAGCATTATATCCTAATCAAAAGTGCATCAGTCACTCTCATTTTTCTGTTATGGATTTACCTACACCACCAAAATTGTGTGGAGGTTCCAGTTTTATGCCTGTTTATCTTCCAGTTATCAGTTGGAAACCAAGTGACAAAAAGCAATGACAAATTGTGCACAGCAGAGATAAGCAATGTTTATCTGAAAAAGAATTCAGAAACCAAAAAATCTGAATAAAACCTGACAAAAACTTTGATTCAAGTGCATGAACTAAATTCATACTCCTGACATTTGATCCCATCTAATCTAGCCACTTCTAACAGGACTTTGACCTTGACAAATTTTTCCAAGGTAAAAATTTGTGGAATTGGAAATCAGTGTTGGCGGAAGGTTGCGCTCTACGAGGGCGGTGCTCTGGTTCACATTGTATGACAGGGCATTTCTGGCTTCGGCGGCTGTTTGCACTCTAAAGAGGGCCTGTGTTTCAGACACGTATTGTCATTTCTACATAGTTGTTTCATAGTCGGGAAGGAATGTGATTATCATGTAAGAATAAATGTGGAATTGCACTGATGTCAGTCTAATTAAGCTGTCATTCTTTGTCATTATGAAACACTAATCAGAACACGATTTATTAATTACTAATTGTTTTTTACAAGAACGATTTGCAGCATTTAGGTGAGGTTACCTAATTAAATCTTGCACTAATAGGAGCTTAACATCAGCCACAAGCCGCATTAACATATATTTTCCTCCATGTGAGAAATATATTCTAATCCTCCTCGGCTGTTGATTGTCCTCATGTTCACTTGCATATATCTTCCCCCTCACCTCCCGTCTGCCTCCAATTGCCAACCTCCGCCTCCCTGTACTTTCTATGGTAGTGGTGAATGATGGTGCCATCTGGTCTTGTGGGAAATTAGAGGCAAGAGCGCGGGGGCAAATGGCCCCCAGCACGCCCTGCCCAAGAGAGAGAGGCAGGCAATCTGCTGCAGACTGTCTGCACACAGGAATGCTCCATCCCACTTCATTTCAGCCCGACTGACGGCCTTTCTGGAGTCAGCTCACTAAAACACGCTAACGGCGAGTACGGCTCTGCCAAGAGTGACTGTTGGGGGAGAACTGCAGCGTGGCTGTGCTTTGTTTATTGAGACTGTTGTCCTGCTGATCAGAGGCCATCGCTAATCTTGATTTATTGTTCTTCCTTGCCGAAAATGTATTAGACAGTCACAAGTAAGGCGTTACAAACCACTTCATTATCCCATTGATTTTATGGCCATTATATAACATTAGCTTTACAAAAACAAAAGTTAAAACCAGACAAATGGTTTGTGGTGTACGTTGCAAACTGCCCTCCAGGCGTCTTTTCAGGCCTGTTGTATCATCTAGATGTTTGTGTCAAATTATTCCCAACATTATTCCCTCTTCCGCATTACATCATAGTTATTTCAAACACAGTTATTTAACTGTGATCCTGTTAAATCTCTTCAGCAGAACGATTGTACTGAGCTGAAATGCAAACCAGGTAACTCAGTGGTGTTACACTGCCACCCAGGAGGCCGGGGTTCATTTCCCACTCAAGCTGCTTGTCTGTGTTCTTGGACAAAACACTTCATCTGCATTGTCTCAGTCTACCTAGTAAATGGTACCAGCTTTGACTGGGGGAGTGACTTGTGATGAACTGGTGTCCCATACAGGGGGAGACACATAGTCTCATCCACCTGTACAGGCCTTATGTTTTATTGAAATACAGTGTAGGGCCATTTTATTGGGCTGAAAGTTGAAAACAGAGTTTTGACATGTTTTCAACTGAGGGTCTGTTTTTATTTGTTTTGGGGTCACAGCCAAGAGCAGCTTTACTTTCATTTTTGAGCGAGTTGCCATGTATGGACATTATAAGCCAGCCAGTTGCCAAGTCCGCACTTTATAAGCCAACCTGATTGGAGGCATACCGGAGTAAGCCATTCCATCCCATTTTGCACTTTTTCTGGATCGTGGGGGATCATAACAGAATGGTGTCCTGTGGAATAGGGCTGTTACCGAGATATAGCAAGGGACAGTTTTATTGGGTCAAAGGTAAACAGGCATTTTCCCTCATTTTCAGGAGAATTGTTTAATTGGAATTGATAGAAACCTGGGTGTATACTCGGATCTGAGTCATGGGTGAATAGTTGTTTTGAGCTGTCAACATGGTAACACTTCCGTCTCTGGCAAAGCATTCTATCACAGCTTGTATCAGGTCAGGTCTAGGAGCATGTGCTGGGGATGCACGTTGCTGCATCCACCACATCACAGAACTGCCTTGCGTCCTGGGTGGCAACCATCTAGGCAAACAACCGGTCCATCCCCACTTCTCAAAAGTAACAATCTCCAGGTGATGCACATGCGTCTCCATGGCCTTCTTCATCTGCTGGGGTTCTCAACCTGTGTCTTATATCTTGAATCTTGCAAATAATTTGACACCAAAATTCAAACTATGACCAGCATGTCCTGTGATATTGAATACAGTCCATAGAAGCACGCACACATTAACGAGTGTGCTATGCATTTTTGTTTGTTCATTTGTGTTTTCTGTGTGAATTAGTCAGACTGGTAAGCAGGTCACACAGTTAGAATACTTAGATTTTGAGTCCTCATCCAGTTGTCTGTTGCAGATCACATGACACTGTGTTTATCCTGTTGACCTCACAGATATTTTTTCTGCATCTCTGCGGTCCAACTTAGCGAAGGCAACAACACTGGTATCTGACATGTGAATCAGTATAACATGCTAAAGGACATTTTGTGCATCTGCATAAGGTCATTACACCTGCCGTAGTGGTAGCGTGTGTGGGCGTTTTTAGGACTTGGTCTGAGTTTGAACAAACTAACTCAAGGAGCTTTGGTCTGATTTGGGCGAATCTTGTTTGAGTGATTGTAGGTATGCGAAGGACAAAGTGATTTGATTTTGAGAAATATTGGTGAAGAGGTAAGCCCATAGGTAAAGGTCAAAATTTTGGCCCTGTGCTTACATGTAGGTGATGTTTAGAATGGCTATTTTGAGGAATAGTGGTCATCCAAGGACATGCATGTTAGGTGGATTGTAAACTTTAAATTATCCATAGGTGTACGTGTGGGTGTGAAAGTGTTTGTTTGTCTCTATGTGTCCCTGTGACAGACAGGGTGTACCCAGCCTCATGCCCTGTGATTGCTGGGACAGGCTCCACCACCACCACCACTCCCCCCACCACCACCACCACCCCACCTACCCACCCACCCCCACAACCCGTGTGGCACTAAAGCCTTAGTGCCATCTATTGGTGAGGTTGCAAATTGCATTATGCTGTCACTGGCCACAATATTGTTCCCATTCATATTTATTCTGTGGGGACGGGGATTCATGCTCCCGTGTCTTCTCTTGTGAATAAACAGAATGTATGATCTTTGTTTTCACAAAAATGAGGATTCCCAACCTTTTCAGCCTGCATTAGCAACCAGTAGACAGTGTATACAGGAAGACATATTGATTTGTCTTCCTTTTTCTTCAGTCTTCTGACGGGGTTGCACAATGCAAAAGACGTTTTTGGGCTACTGTGTCGACATGGCGCTGCAACATGGCGGCCTCCATGAGGGACCCACTCACATAGAGATAAGAGGGGCTCACAGTAAGCTCATGAAAACAAATAGATGTGTTGTTGCCAGTAATTATACACTCATGAACAGATGATTGTGAGTGCGACATTTAGTGCAGCAGATAAGAGAATATTTACAGAGGAATCCTGCAAATGGTGATAGAAGCACCAAATTCGGCCCAAATACACCTTAGACATTACTCTTTTGAAACAAATGATTAGCCATTTGAATTTTCAGTAGGCAGTCAGGTCGGGGTCAATTGAAGAATTACACAGGGGTCAAAATTAAAAGATGCTCCAGTCATATTGAAAACTATACCACATTATTTGCCTGATCATAAATATTCCAAAAAGGTATAGTTTGGACTATCTATGACTGAATGTTATGGAGTTATGGGGTAAAAACAGCAAGAATGGTGACAAAGGTCAGTTTCAGTTTGTACAGGGGTCAAAAGTTAAAGTTGCTGTAATTGTGGTAAAAGGTGATGCAAATTATTGGTTGAGTTAATAGGAAAGGAAGGAATAGGTTGCACCATGGGTCATGCTTAGTTATCATGTTACAGGTTAAGATATGTCATGTCATAGAATCCAATGGACGTCGACCTTGTTTGACCTTTACTTTGTAGACGAAACATTCAGCACAGTCAAAACTGTAAAATTTAATTAGTTCTGCCAAATAATTTACACCACGTTTTACCAAAATTGGAGCAACTGTAACTTTCAACCCCTGTACAAACTGAAAATGACCTTTGTCACCATTTTTGCTGTTTTTACCCCATAACTCTATAACATTCTGTCACAGACAGTCTAAATTATACCTTTTTGGAATCTTTATGTTCAGACAAATAATATGGTATAGTTTTCAATACGATTTGAGCATCTTTTAATTGTGACCCCTGTATAATTCTTCAATTGACCCCGACCTGGCCACCTATTGAAAATTAAAATGGCCTATCAGTTTTTATTTCAAAAGAGTAATGTCTAAGGAGTATTTGTCCTGAATTTGTTGCTTCTATCACCATTTGCAGTCTTGTTTCAGTTACCTGCTGCACTAATTCAGTTTCTGCACAAAAAAAAACACAACACCAAATCCTACCTATTGTAGCCTTAAAGTTATACCTACGATTGCTGTTAAATGCTAAAATAAGGTCATGTATCACCAGTCTATTGGTCATATGACTCCTGATGAACTCAAGGTCAGAACTGTTTTAATAAAGGTATTTGGAACCAACATGATGGAAAGTTTAAGTTAGGCTTAACCATACCGTCATTGGACAAGGACACCACCATACCAAAATACAGTTGGCATTGAACTGTTCTAATTGGTTGCATGATGGAAAAGGACAAAGTGTTTTAATTTTGGACAGAATTAGCCAAAATGAAGGCCATAGAGAACCATACAGTGCATCCGGAAAGTATTCACAGCGCATCACTTTTTCCACATTTTGTTATGTTACAGACTTATTCCAAAATGAAGTAAATTTATTTTTCCCTCAATACTGTACTCACAACACCCCATAATGACGACATGAAAGAAGTTTGTTTTTTGCAAATTTATTAAAAATAAAAAAAATTAAGAAATCAGATGTACATAAGTATTCACAGCCTTTGGTCAATACTTTGTTGATGCACCTTTGGCAACAATTACAGCCTCAAGCTCCATCAGATTGAATGGGGAGCATCAGTGCACAGTCATTTTCAGATCTCTCCAGAAATGTTTAATCGGATTCAGGGTCTGGGCTCTGGATGAACCACTTAAGGACATTCACAGAGTTGTCCTGAAGCCACTCCTTTGATATCTTGGCTGTGTGTTTAGGGTCACTGGGCAGCACCGTGGCTTAGTGGTTAGCACTATTGCCTCACAGCAAGAAGGTCATGGGATCAATTCCCACCTGTGGCCTTTTTGTGTGGAGTTTGCATGTTCTCCCCATGTTTGCGTGGGTTCGCTCCGGGTGCTTCGGCTTCCTCCCACATCTAAAGACATGCAGGTTTGGTGAATTGGAAACTTTATAATTGTCCAGGTCTCCCTTATGAAAAAGATCTCAATCTCAGTGGAACTAACCTGGTTAAATAATTGATAAATAAATAAACTGTCCTGCTGAAAGATGAACCGTCACCCCAGTCTGAGGTCTAGAGTGCTCTGGATCAGGTTTTCATCCAGGATGTCTCTGTACATTGCTGCATTCATCTTTCCCTCAATCCTGACTAGCCTCTGAAAAACATCCCCACAGCATGATGCTGTCACCACCATGCTTCACAGTAGGGATGGCGCCTGGTTTCCTCCAAACATGACCCCTGGCATTCACGCCAAAGAGTTCAGTCTTTGTCTCATCAGACCAGAGAGTTTCGTTTCTTATGGTCTGAGAGTCCTTTAGGTGCTTTTTAGCAAACTCCAGGTGAGCTGCCATGTGCCTTTTACTAAGGAGTGGCTTCCATCTGGCCACTCTACCACACAGGCCTGATTGGTGGATTGCTGCAGAGATGGTTGCCCTTATGGAAGGTTGTCTTCTCTCCACAGAGGAATGCTGGAGCTCTGACAGAGTTCTTGGTCACCTCCCTGACTAAGGCCCTTCTCCCCCGACTGCTCAGTTTAGACGGGGGTGGCCAGCTCTAGGAAGAGTCCTTGTGGATCTGAACTTCTTCCATTTACAGATGATGGAGGCCACTGTGCTCATTGGGAAATGTTTTTGTAATGTTTTTGTTTGTGCCAAATTTGTGCCTTGAGATAATCCTGTCTCAGAGGTCTACAGACAATTCCTTTGACTTCATGCTTGGTTTGTGCTCTGACTTAAACTGTCAACTGTGGGACCTTATATGTAGACAGGTGTGTGCCTTACCAAATCATGTCCAATCAACTGAATTTACTCCAAGCTGTAGAAACATCTCAAGGATGATCAGTGGAAACAGGATGTACCTGAGCTCAGTTTTGAGCTTCATGACAAAGGCTGTGAATACTTATGTAAATGTAAATACTTAGTTAATTTGCAAAAATCTAAAAAAAAAAAAAAAAAACATTTTCCACATTGTCATTATGGGGTATTGTGTGTAGAATTTTGAGGAAAAAAAATTATTTAATTCATTTTGAAAAAGGCTGTATCATATCAAAATATGGAGAAACTGAAGCACTGTGAATACTTTTTGGATGCACTGTATATTATGGTGTTGCACTCTCCGAGTGCCTCTTCTTGCTGTGTATTTGGGCATTCCATCAGCACAGATTCTGTGTCACACAGACATGTTGGTGTTTCTCGTGAAGGGTCAGAATCAGAGTGCAGAAGCAGTGTGGTGCGGCGCACCTGGAGTAATTTGAGGTCAAGTTTCTTCCTGCAAAAATGCTCACTGATCTCAGTTTAATGTTGGAATCCAAACTGGCAGTTATTAAATGTGACCTTGGAGCTGGGATGTACCGTGTAGCTACAAAGATCTTAAACACATGCAGACTCACTGTTCTCATCATTGTGTTCATCTGTCTGTGCAGGACTTCCACCTGCTGTATGAGGAGGCGCGCTATTACCAGCTGACACCCATGATCAAAGAGCTGGAGCGCTGGAAGCAGGAGCGAGAACAGCGACGGATGGCCCAGCCCTGCGACTGCCTTGTAGTTCGCGTCACGCCCGACTTGGGCGAGAGGATTGCGCTGAGTGGGGAGAAGGTGCTTATCGAGGAGATCTTCCCAGAGACTGGAGACGTTATGTGTAATTCAGTCAATGCCGGCTGGAACCAGGACCCAACACACGTCATCCGCTTCCCCCTCAACGGCTACTGCAGGCTCAACTCTGTCCAGGTAACACACAGGAAACCCAAGTCTCCATGTTTGCTGTACTCATACAGGGAGTAAACATCATATCATCAGCATAGTGTGACTTCTTTTTATACATAATTATTACCATATACAGTCAGGTTCATAAATATTTGGACAGTGAAACAATTGTAATTTTGTATTTTTGCACCACCACAATGGAGTTTAACAATCACTCCAACATTACAACCACTTTTCTGTTGGCAAAACAAGGGGCAAGATCCATTAACACGGAGACGGTACAGTTACACAATGCACAGTTTGTACAGTCACAGCCACAGAAGCATATTTGCTGTTTTGCAGTTGTGAATCTCTTGCTATCTCACGGTTCGTAACTCACACAACAGGTTGGTTTCAGCAGAGTTGCAATTCAGGGCACAATGTAAACAAACCTTGTGAAGTATGGACAATAAGACAACATCGGTGCACAGCAGAAGTCCATAGCAGGTGCTACACCTCCTCTAGATAACCCTCCTCAACTTGGGAGAACGTGTCATCATCATAATCGCCTGTGAACTCGCTGGATCAACGCCATCCACATCCTCGTTAGCCATTGTTGAGATGCGCTGTGAGATGCCAGAACACTGCTGGTGCTCCAAAGGATTCTGGGAAGTGCAGGGGGATTATGGGAAATGTTAAAGTAGCGAATAACTCTTACAGATTTGTCATGAGTGTCTTGATGGCTTCCCTCACTGATCTCCTTCTTGCACAGTCACTGAGTCTTTGAGAATTGCCTCCTCCATACAGTACCATACTGTTTTTTATTTCTTTATAACTGATATAAATACCATTCAAAGGCATGTTCAGTGATTTGACAATGTTCTTGTGTCCATCATCTAATTTGAATAAAGTCAAGTGATGGACACAAGGACTAAACCTGACATTTGGTTTGTCTCATTATTTGTGGGCTCTGAAAATTAAGGAAATGTTCATAAAAAATGGCCATGATTCCTTAATGGGTAATGTTATAATTTTGTTTAACCCTTTGAATTGAATTGAATTGAATTACTACAATGTTCTATTTTCTGTTTTACCGCATTCCAGCATTAGGAGTCTCCAATTGGTTCAAACTGCATTGCAGTAGTCCAGTCTAGAAGAAACAAATGCATGAATCAGGGTCTCAGCATCAGCTATAGACAGTATGCTGTTTGCTGTATTTCACAGGTGAAAGAAAGCAGTCCTCGTAATATCTCTAATGTGGAGGTCAAAGGACAACGTAGGACCAAAAATTACTTTAAGGTTCCTCACTTTGTCAGTGTGATGTATGACACACGAGCCTAGGCTAAGCAAATTGATGCCAGTGTCTCACTGGACCAAGAACCATCATTTCAGTCTTATCAGAGTTTAAAAATAGTGATTTCATGCCAATACATGAAATCACTTTTCGTGATGCCATCATGAACTGGGGTGAGATTGGGTTGTTTATTCTGTGTTTAGGGCATTTTGAGCAAGTGAATCATTTTCTAAAACTATTGTCTTGTTTAGTTTAGGTCTGTTTTTGTTTTGTTTTTTGGAGAATTTCAAAGAAACAAATCAGTTTATGAATTGTTTCATTCATCGTTTCAAGACACTGAGTAGTTATTGAAAGTAATTGCTTCTTTATGGATTTTGAATATTTGAAACTGAGTATTTTCTGAAACAATATCAAAGGGAACCAATATCAGAAGCTTTTCTTTTAAGTAGCATTTTTCAATAAGAATTTGGTTTCAGAAATGTTTTATACAGTGTTTTGAGACACAGAGCAGGTGGATCAGTGGCACGGGATTTGGAGTGCAGGCCTGTAGACTGTGGTTTGATTCTAGGTGCACAGTAAATTTTGCAGCATAAAATTTATTCTGCTGGGATAACATTTGGTCCAAGTCCAAACAGAGTTAAATATACTCTATCATAGTGTAAAATCAACTGTTATTGGAGTAGAAACACTTGATTTGACAAGACAGTAGAGCTGATTTCACTCTATAATAAAGTGTGTTTTACTCTATTTAGACTGGGACCAAATGTTATTGTCCAGAGTATATTTTTCTCAGCAAAATTTACTGTGTGTGTTTCAGAATAAATGTTGGTGTTCTTGAACAAGTGTGTGTGTTTCAGAATAAATGTTGGTGTTCTTGAACAAGAAGACGCTTAATCTAAATTGTCTCAGTCCATCTAGCTGTAAATGGGGACCAACCTTGGTCTCCTGGGATAAGCACCGATTTAATGGAAGTCGGAGTTCTTCGTGGTTCAAGACAGTGCAGCAGTTGTTTTATTCAGCATGTCAAAACTGTGAATAATTTTCTGATGCAGATGGTTGAAAGTTTGCAAAAGCCTGCTTGTTATTTCTTCTCTCTGTGATAATAGTTGCATTGATGGAGCAGCAGAGATTTTCCACTGATGAAGACAAATTGTGCTCCGTGTCTGAACGGTTCAGGTGACCCGATGTGGTGCCGTGGTTAAAAAAAACATTCCAGCCTGCGCTTCGATCACCGCGCCCGACACAAAGCGTCTCCCCTCTAATGCGAAATTGGCCGCACTATGTAGTAACGTTAGCGTTACAGTTGCTGTTACCCATAGCTGTCTGTAAGAGAGAAACATAGCAGCCTCACACCACAGGCTCCGTGTAACACACTCGAAGGCCTCGAGGAGCCGTCCCCCACCTCCAGCATCCAGAGAGCGCCTCTTTGAGACGGGCGAGCGCGCTCTGACACCTCCGCCTCCCTCCTGCCAGTGTGAGAGACCACCTCCGGGGAGCAGAGGCGAGCGGGACAAAGCACATGTGGACTGCGGCCATGTTTTCCTGTGAAAAAATGAGGAATGGAAAAGGGGGAAATGATATGCATAATTTACGCTTTACTCCTTTTTAAGACACAGCTCCTTTTTTAAAAAAGACTCCAATATAACACCGCTCAAGGCCATTGAAATACTCGTATTGCATTTTTTAATGCCATACTTACAATTTCTCAAACAGCCTAAACCAGTTTATACTTCTTTTATAGATTTTTAAATGACTTGCAATATAATTAATTGGCCGCATCAACTAACACAACATTTTCTCACTGTGTTTACCAGTGAGACGCATCCTTCCTGAGACATGAGCACTTCTGACTAACATGACCTGAAATGACTTTTGGTTGTGGGTTTTTGTTGGCCTGTGAAGGTGAGACCCACTGTAAGAGAAAGATGAGTGCTCCCTGTGTGAGGATAAGGTGGATTTAGTGGCTACTTTCTCATTTCTGAGGCCCCTTTAAGGCACACTGATAAACAAATTGTGCCTAAAAGAAAACAGTGGCATGCATGCGCACCTTGAGGTGCACGGCTCATTGAGTCGATGTAGATGAGGACACACGGAGCAGATGGAGGTGGGATTTTTTTTAGGCGTAAGATGAGATTTTTCTAAACAACTCGCTCATTCTGTCCTCTGTCTCATTGTTGCGTGAAGGTATGAGAAGGTTAGGGAAAGAATCCTCATCTCACCCTCCCCGACAATGAGCCTTTGATCTGGTTTCAGCCCTGAATCTCAGTCCAGGAGCAAATGCACAACCACACCCGCGGAGAAAGAGGCGGGGGGAGCAGCACAGATGATGGGAGAGATGCAGTCGTGTGTTTATGAAGGGAAATGTGACAAATTAAAGGGATCATATTGAGCATAATTGTTTTTAGATCTACTTTTTACAGTTACAGTTAAGACCTCAGGTCGTACAGCAAAACTTCAGACTGAAGTAATCTGGTTTACAGTTCCGTGGCCATAACCCGCTTTATGGTGTTGTCATCAGGAGAGTGATTTCTGCCATTCAAAAATCCTGCTTTCAGCCTTACGTCTCCTTTATGCTCCATTTACGTATGTAAATCTGGTCCGTGCATTTCAAACAGTGTAACTGTCACTGCCCACATACTTCCATACCTCCTTGCAGTTGGCATGGATGTTAAGCATAACAAAAATTTCCAGGTTTGCACACTGTAAAAAAAAAATTACAAAAAATCAAAAGTTCAGCGTGACAGGATGAAATTATTTTTTGAGTTTACTCAATTTTTTAATAGAACAGAATGTCTTTATTGTCACTATCTACATGTACAATGAGTTTAAAAGCAACTACTTCACAGCACAAATATATAAAACAAATGATAAAAGAAAAGGGGATAAGGTGCACAGTATGAGGTGTATATACAACTGAAAAAAAAATAAAACTATGTATTTGCAAAAAAGCATGAATATGTGTTTATATACAGTGTGATATATTGATTTACTAGGGGAGCTACGACCACTACCTTTGCACCCCCCCAGGATTAAACCAAACCAACTTTTTTAAGTTCCTTAGATGACCCAAAAACACAATCAGGAGGTTTCCAAAAATAAAAACTGGCCTCAAGCCAGTTATCGAAGATGACGTCCAAAATGGCCGTCAAAATAGGGTTTTTCACTAAAGCACCTTTATAAACAACATATAAACAACTTAAATGTCACAGAGATTCAATGGGGAGACCATTGCAGGTCACAGCAAACTCATTTGTGCCTAAACTAAATTCATTCATGGGTTTAAGGTTCGAAATGGCGTCCAAAATGGCCACCAATAGACCCTTATCATTGAATCTCTGTGATATTTAAGTTGTTTATATGTTGTTTAAAGGTGTTTTAGTGAAACACCCAATTTTGGCGGCCATCTTGGACGCCATCTTGGATAACTGGCTTGAGGCCGGTTTTTATTTTTGGGAACATCCTGATTGTGTTTTGGGGTCATCTAAGGGACCTAAAAAAGTTGGTTTGGTTTAGCCCTGGGGGGTGGGGGTGCAAAGGTAGTGGTCGTAGCTCCCCTAGTAATTGCACAGTAGTATTAATCATATGCAATGACCAGTGATGCCGGTAACGCGTTACTTAGTAACGTGTTACTCTAATCTGACCACTTTTTTTAGTAACGAGTAATCTAACGCGTTAATCTTTCCAAATCAGTAATCAGATTAAAGTTACTTCTCCATGTCACTGTGCGTTACTATTATTTTTCATTGTGGGTCGATAGCAGCATTAAACTTGGTCTGTGGGCAGGAGGTCGGGGTTCGACTGAACTGCCCACTTTAAGTGAGCTGTGAGCTTTTCATCCACGGTTTTTTGCAGCTGCTCGACTCGTCGTCTCCTCTTAAAGCACGGTGATCAGCACACCTGCACTGAGCTTTACAAAGACATTTTTATACTTTTTTTTCCTCCTTTATTTAGAGCTGAGATGAGCCGCTCCGTATCTGCACGTTAAAACAGCTGATCCTCCGCGACGCATCAACAACTAACACTATTTTCCACTCAAATGCACCTAAACTCTCTTTCTGAGGACCACATGATGTGAAAACACAATAAAACTTTCTTACCTGTAAATCTGGTCACGTTTTCTGCATAAATAAATGTTATCCATTCTTTGTGCTCAAACGCCAAAGTAGGGGCGAATCTAGATGGAATGGGGGCGCGGGGGAGGGATGTGCCCCCCTCACAACACCCCTAGATTAAAGGTCCAGTTTTGAAGCCTTTTTTTACTACAACTACTAATACTACTTAAAATAATATTAATTTTGACAAGTAAAATATTTAGAGAGAATTTAAATGTTAGAAAAATACTAGAATTAATTTAATAGTTACATTTATAAACAATGTAGGTTCAAAATTGCAAGTTTTACTGTTACAGTGCTGTCAACAGTTAAATATGAGGTCAAGAAAGATTATTTTACTTTTTATAAAACAAGTATTTATTTTCATTGAAGTCAAGAAAGGGTGACTATAAAGTAAGTTTTGGCAAAACAGGTATCATTGTCATGTTGAGGTGGCAGAGGGTTGTTGTCGGCAGCTGGGGAAAGTAACTAAAAAAGTAACTAGTAATCTAACTTAGTTACTTTTACAATTGAGTAATCAGTAAAGTAACTAAGTTACTTTTTCAAGGAGTAATCAGTAATCAGTAATTGGATTACTTTTCCAAAGTAACTGTGGCAACACTGGCAATGAGTAATGGATATTGGACAGAGAGAGATGGAGATACAGATATTGTTCAGCAGGGTGTTTCACAGTAGGTGGGTAGAGAAAGTCTGGGGGGAGGGGTTAGACTCAAGCATCAGTGCACTTGTGAGTTCAGGTTGGTTATGGCTTTTGGCTTTTGTTACAGTGCCTCATGTTTTTTAAACAACAGTTGCTGTCATCAGTTACATCTGTTGAGTGCTGTATGTTTAAACTTACAACATACGGGGGGCAGGCATTTCAAATATTAAAATTTTAAAATGCATATTTGCACATTTACAGCAGTTTCTATCATCTCATCACTAAATGAACCACTAAGAGGTAGGGTTGGCAAAATGTAAAAAGAATATTATAGTACCATTATCTCACAAATTATATCTTTGAGATAATGGTACTGTAATATTCTCAATTTTATAAGCTTTAAAATTATAAATAACCTGTTATGGTTTAATTTTCTTTGACATTTAAAATTTTTAATTTTCTGTAAAGATTTTTCATGTTTTATGCACTTCAAAGGCCAAAATGACAAGCATGTTGGGGGCCTGTTGTACATCTCAACAAGCCCCATCATGTTTAAAAAAGAAATAAATGAAAATTAATCAATTAAAAAAAAATCCTCTGGAGCTGCCAATGTCTGTAACATGTAATGAACATGGACTGTATGCTCTGGAGAGTGGTTTTGAAGCTCAAATAGCATGGGTCCCAGTTTCGCCAAGTTGGCAGTGCCTACCGCCTGAGTCTTAGCCAACACATAAATGGAAATGATGGAGCACAGAATTCTTTTATGGTCCCTTACTACAACCCTAATTCCAGTGAAGTTGGAACGTTGTGTAAAATGTATAAAAACCGAATAAAATGATTTGCAAATCCTCTTCAACCTATATTCAATTGAATATACCACAAAGACAAGATATTTAATGTTCAAACTGATAAATTTCATTGTTTTTATGCAAATATTTGCTCATTTTGAAATGGATGCCTGCAACACGTTTCAGAAAAGCTGGGACAGTGGTATGTTTACCACTCATTGTATTCTGTTTTTATTTACATTTTACACAACATCCCAACTTCATTGGAATTGGGGTTGTACAATTATCTGTACAAGAAGGCGTTATCTCATATATTTGAAACAAAATACTCAAAAAGGACACACATGGTCAAGTCCACAGCAGCAAGAAATCACTGTCACTTAAAGCAGCCATGCCCCTAATTGGGCACCACAGTCTCATTTGAGGACGGGCGCTAAAGGGATAAAATATGACGCATATGACGTAATTTGAATGAATGAATGAATTTATTTATTTATTTGGCACACAGACTCAACAATAACAAAAAACTGATACACAAGACAATTCCACAGTGACATGTGTGACCAAAAGGGGGTGAGCAGAAGCAAAGCTTATAAACACCCACCCCTTATATACATACAAACATACACATACGAAGTCTGTTAGAAAAGTATCGGACCTTTGGCTAGGAAAAAAAAACTGGCATACCTGGAGCATTGGAAACCTAATCACCCCCAAAGTAGTCTCCTTGGGACTCCACACACTTCTCCCAGTGGTGCCGTCACTTTTGGAAGCATTCCGAAAAAGCCTCTTTTGAAATGGAGTTTAGCTCCGCTGTTGTTGCAGCCATAATGTCCTCTCTCGTCTCAAATCTCGTTCCTTTCAATGGCATCTTGAGTTTGGGGAACAGCCAGAAGTCGCAAGGGGCCATATCAGGAGAGTAAGGAGCCTGTTGAACCACCGGAGTCTGGTTTTTCGCCAAAAAGTCTGAATTAAGTGTGAGGAATGTGCTGGAGCATTGTCGTGAGGGATGCGCCAATTTCCTGTGGCCCACAACTCTGGTCTCTTGCACCGCACAGCATTATGTAGGCGATGGAGGACATCCCAATAGTACTCCTTGATGACTGTTTGACCCTGTGGTGCGTACTTGTGGTGTACCACACCGCAGGAGTCAGAGAAAACAGTCAGCATCACCTTGACGTTGCTGCGCACTTGGTGAGCCTTCTTTGGTCTTGGTGACGTGGAATGTTTCCACTGTGACGACTGGAATTTGGTTTCTGGGTCATACCCCTACACCCAGGACTCATCACCAGTGATTATGGTGTCCATGAAGTCGGATTCACTCTTTGTGAAGTCCAGCATGTCCTGTGAGACTTCAAGACGAAGTTGCTTTTGCTCTGCCGTCAGCAACTTCGGCACAAATTTCGCCGCAACTCTTTTCATGCCCAAATCTTCTGTCACAGTGGAATGTGCCGAAAAAGTGCTGATGTCCATCTCTTCCGCAATTTCTCGGACAGTCACATGACGGTCCCGCATCACCACAGCGTTCACTTTGGAAATGATCTCGTCATTTCAGCGTGTTGATGGCCGACCGGAGCGCGGCTCGCTCTCCACCATTACGCGGCTGTCTTTAAACCGGTTGTACCACTCCTTAATCTGTGTGATGCTCATTGCATCATCTCCGAAAGCCGTCTGAATCTTCCAAATGGTTTCCACCTGGCTGTTGCCCAGTTTCTGGCAAAATTTGATGCAGTAACACTGCTCCAATCGTTCCGTCATTTTCCTTGCAATAAAAATCGGCCCAGCGTGCTCCACATGTACCCACACAAAGGCTGCTTACCAGCAACTTACGCAGTTGACAGGCGGGAAAAAATTCACGCATGCGCACGAAGGTTCAAGGTTGGCTCACGCAAGCACACGTGATTCAAATCCATCAGGTTTTTGCAAAAAAAAAAAAGGTCTGATACTTTTCCAACAGACCTCGTATACTCATTACCAACCCCCAGAGCAAGCACACAGGCGACAGTGGTAAGGAAAAACTCCCTCTGATGTATTGAGGAAGAAACCTCAAGCAGACCAGACTCTCAGGGGTGACCCTCTGCTTGGGCCATGCTACAAACACATTTAACACAACACAAACTCAAATCCCATCATCATAAACATATCTAGTGAAACCATATATTTAATCTACATACATAGATTCATACATATATACACATACATACATACACCTACACATACATATATACATACATACATACATATGCAATGCGTGTGATTTTATACTACATATTTACAAGATAGAAAAACAAAGTGCACACAACTAAACAATGATCAACAAAACACCCTAACTCTAAACACCCTTCCTCCTCCCTATACCTAGAAAAAAACATGTACCTATACCGCTGCTTAAACTGGTTCATGCTTGGACATTGCTTGAGCTCCACCCTCAATCTGTTCCACATCCTTACTCCGTAAACAGAAATACAAAAACCTTTTAATGTTGTACGTGCCCAGTGATGTTTTAAGTTAAACTCCCCCCTCAGTTTGTAATCCCCTGCTCTATTAAAGGACATGTTTTTAATATTTCCAGGAAGTAAATTGTTTATTGCTTTATACATGATTTGTACTGTTTGAAAATGAACCAGATCAGTAAATTTTAAAATTTTTGATTTTAAGAATAGTGAATTTGTGTGATCTCTACAACTGTAATTTCAAAAACATGGCATTTTTGGCCAAATTACACAAAACAAAGTGAAAATACAAAGAAAAAGTGATGATGCAGTGGAAAGTGGACATGTTTCGGTTTGTTTGTGACCCAGAGCTCAATCATGTCGAGGCGGTTTTGCAGGCGAGAGAACACAGCTACTCTGGTTAGCTGTGTAGGCTAACACTTATCGACACAACCGCTCCCATTTGCCTCGTCTTCCCTTCTCCACTGGGAACCGAAAAAACTGTAGACCAACTGTAGACAATGAACTTTTTGCGACTGCTTTGGTGATTGCAGATGAAAACAAAACAGCACATCATTTTTCCTTGTGAAGTTATGTTGTTGTATATATTGCGCAACGGGAGCGGCTGTCCCCATAAATGGTCAAATCCCGTGATATCACGCAGGGTTCAAACGAGACTGCGCTGCCTTATTATTCACAGCTTTATAGTTGACAATATCTTAAACTGATGAGTTATTAACAAAATTCAGCCCTGTATAGTTATCATGAATGTTAAAACTAGTGATCAAAACAAAATCCATTTTTTTGTACCAGGCTGTAAACATTTTAACATGGGGTCTATGGGGAGTGGCTCACTTTTCAAACTAGCCTCAAGTGGCCAAACAGGGAAGTGCAAGATGTAGTACTTTTGCTGTGGCTTCATTCTCCAGCACCAGCGCTTGGTGCTTGGTAACAGAAGAGCGTGACATGTGCTATGCTTTGTGTGACACGCCCACACAGAGGAGGTGAGGCAGGTTTTTCCCATTTAAAGCAACAGGCACAGAAGCAGGTTTTTTTTCCATACAAACCTGAATGTAATTCGAAAAACCCAGCGTGTGTATATGTTTTGTTGGTTTTTCTGTTTTGTTTCTTTTTTTCGTGTCAACAGACTTTGCTGTGTGTTTTCAAGATACCCGTTGAACCATATTAGCTTGCTGAAAAGGTGGCTGATATGACCTCTTAAAAATGTACGCATGATTATAATTTAAAGGTCTGCGATGTTTTTTATCACAGATAAGATGATGTAAGTGCTTCGCTCCAGGCTGGAAACTGATGGACCCTGTAATACTCTGGTCACATTGACTTACCAGGAAACTTAACTGGACAGTACAAACTGATTTGAAGCTACAAGTTGTTGCAGTTTTCTGTTTTTTAGTTCTTATTGTGAACAGTTGCATTCCGGGGCTGTATCATGTTCTACTGGGATTTAGAAAAATAATCAAACTAGCATGAGTGTACAGAACCTTTACCATGGAAGGAATTCCTTCCAGTCCTGCACTGTATACTATAAATTTAAGCCGTTCTGTGCTTCATCTTGTGCTTTCAAATGTGAAAGAGTGAGAATAAACAACTCCACCTTGGCGACCGATTCTCCATGAAGTCATGAAAGGAATTTAGGATAATGCAAACCACCTGTGCTGTGATGTAGATCCAAAGGAGAGAAATAAAGAGCAACAAAGGCACTTAACGGAGGGAAAACATTTAGCCAGAGCTGCAGAGGTGGACACACACACACGTGCACACGTTCCAGAGCTGGAGCTGGGCTTGCCGCTCCATACATCACCATGATGAAGCGCTCGGATCAGAGCAGAGCCAATCTGTCCTTCATCAATGTGACAGCGGAAGCTGTCGCGAAGAAGGGCTCCCTGTCCCCCTGCTGCCCAAGCAAGGAGCGTGACATGGTGCAACACTCCCTTACACATCGCACTACCATTCCATCAATCCTGGAATGGGTGGTGAGAAGACAAAAAACGCAGCCCATCAGGGCAGACAGAGAAACACAAACACCTCAGCTGTGCTCCACTGCTCAACATGACATTAAAGGCCTAATTAAGGTGAACCGCAAGTGTCACTGCTAGTTTCCAACCTAGGTATTTGTCATTTTCACATCCAGTGAACACATTGTTTAATTAATAAGTGCATGTGTGCTCATCTGTGCACCCATGGGTCAGTGTCAGTGTTGGTGAGCTGCTATTGTCAGAGAGCAGAAAGTGATTATGCCACCAAAAACCTTGTCTAAAGTTGTTTCTGCTGAAAAGGTGCTGTTTTTACGATGCACTATTCAGATATGTGTTACACACGTGGCTTCATGACACACGGACACTCTGCTTGTACACATTAGAGCGTCAAACTAGAATCAAACTCAATTGAAAACAAAAATTAAAAACAAAATTAAAGTAAATACTTCATCTTATTGCTTCACTTCAGGGGGCTTTGGTGGCTGTTCCTGTAGTAAAATGATAGAATTACTAAAAAAAAAAAAAAAAAAAATTAATCTGTATATTATTTTTCAAGATACCCAAGAGTGTTTTTTTTTTTTTAAAGAGGAGGAGACAAAGTTAAAGCCCACAGGCCTAAATGAACAGGAAAGATTTCATGTTGTTCATGAAGATGCCCAAAGAAGAACCATCATGGATGTCTGACGAGAGAGCGTTCCAAAGAGTGGAGGCTTGAGCAATGGAGAATCTGTCTAAAAGTAGAGGTGCAGAAGAGCCAATCAGTACTTTTAGGTCAGGAAGAGGATTTTATAAAAGATGCAGGACCTGACCAGAAGCCAGTGACGGTGACTGAGAGAGGGGGTAATGTGCAGCCAGGGCTTGGTACGAGTGAGAATCCAAACAGTGGTGCACCAATCTGAATGGTTTAATTTAACATTTCCAAATCCAGGTTCTCAGTACCCAAAGTGCTGCACATTTTCCATTGTTCTCTGAACTAATCAGAGCAGATCAGCTCACTCAGCTGTGTTCAGCAAATCAACAGCTGCACAAGCAATGGAACACACCTTAGTTCAGGGACAAATGGAAAATGTATAGAACTTTGGATCCCATGGATCATGTCACAACCAAAACATTCAGTTTAAGGTAAGTGAGGGAACATCTTCTCGTACAGCGTGTCAGCACATCCACCATAGCACGGAACCGCCCTAGGTCCTCAATGGCAACCCCCCAGGCAGGCAGCCGGTCCATCCCCACTGCTCAAACGTAACGTTCTATCTACCAAAAATGCTTTTCCTCATAAAAATTACAATTTTCTCTGTGTGGTTGTGTGGGTGCAACACAGAACTCAGAATATCAAATAGTTAAATACGTAAAATGTTTCTGAGCACTTACACAGAAAAAAAAACAATGTATGGGGATAAATGTGGTGTTGATTAAAATGCATAGATACTCTGTATGTAATATACTCATTGTAGTATAACATATCCAATAGGTAGGCAGAGAGGATGCCCCCCACCCCCACTACCCTCAGGCTATATCTCCAACAATGGTAGCAAGAATCAAGTGTGCTGAAATGTAGATTTGACTGTAAAGTGTCCCTGGCACTTATCTACATAATAGAGGTTCATTTATGTCTGTGTGAAAAATGGTTAGATTTTCACATTTTGAGATGAGTACTTCAGTCATCGGCGACAATGACAAGGACGCCCTTAAACAAGGCGGTCGATGGTGTAGCAGATTTGAAAGCGTTTCAGCCTCTCACTTGCTTTATGACAGATACTTGCAATAAGCTGAGGATATGGTGCAGAGTGCAGTTAGCACATTAAAGCCTTTGCATAGTTAAACAAAAGCGACCCGCCGTGTGCCGCAAGTGATACATGTCAATCAACTCCACCATGTACCATGTGGGGCAAGTGTCTTGCCGCACCTCAAGAGAGGTTCTCAGAGTGTACGTGCACTCCAGTGCCCATCAATATTACATTGCGCTTCGGTTTCAAGCCCTGAGACTCACCCACTTTGATTCCTCACCTCCCTGTCTATGCTGTGTTCAAACTCTAGATGCTGGGAGGTTAGTGGAGTGAGGTTGATGTATCCCCTCATCATCCCCATGGAAGCCCCAGATTGCATGGCAACTTACTGAGGAGATCTTTATATGTATTTGTGTTAGAGGGGCAGATCCCTCTGCAGCCAAGTCAACCCCACAACAGTGAGAATAGATGATTATATTCCACAGCCTCAGTGGGGAAGAAGATGAGGCACCACTTTTATTCAGTTTTCAATCACACAGGAAAAGAAGTAATCGAGATCAGGGTGGAGCAAGAAAACTTTGGAGAAGTGTTGTAACATGTAACTTGTATTTTTGAAGACTATACAGCGAGTGATGAAACTAGCTCCATCAACCAATACAGGAGGGCGGCGCTTACATGATAAAGGCCACTGCAAGGGGACGGTCCTTGAGTTAGGCAAGAGTCGATTAAATCTGAGTGAAAAAAAACTTTAACTTTTTCCCTTTATTTAACATCAAAGAACCTTCCTTATGACATCACAGAGCTCTGTTAAGTGTCAGTGTGTCTAATTATTGTGTAATATGGTCGATGATCTTTGCATCAGGGAAGAACAATAAATTTGGAGGTACTTGGGGTACAATAAATAACTGGGGGGAAATGATTTACATGTGAGCTTTGTACCATTTAAAAAGTCTGCAACATTGACTATGAATTATGTTGTTATGTTCAGAAGTTTGCTTTTAATGTGTTTGTAAAAAAAAATGTAATGTCAAAACTTCAGGCAGAATATTATAGATCCTTAAGTCAGCTGTTGAACATTTCAAGATGAAATTATTAACCTACATTGGACTGGCGTCCTGTCCAGGAGAGTCATAGATTCTTATCAACTTCACACTATGGATACCAGGGCTAGTGACCAGCGCCAGTGGGCCTCAGGTCAGATTTTGGACTTTTTTTTTCTTTTGTTCTATATATGTGTAAGGAAACCTGACAGTAATTGGACCATGATTTGAACCATACCATGACTTGTTATTCACAATTAACTGAACAATTTGAAATTTTGAGTTGACCATCTGGTCTATTATCTAGGTAGTGATTGTAATCGATAGTTTAGTGTAGTCACTACAATGGCTTCTATGCTAGCTTGGCAAGTTAGAATGTAGCTGGCTTGAATATAGACCTGCTGAGCTTGTTTTCAAGCAAATCATTGATAACTAATAAAACTGCTACCTAGTTAAAGATTTTATTAACCCCTTAAGCCCTAGAGCCTATTTCACCAAAATCACATACCCATACATTCTGATTTATTTCTCAGCATGTACAAGGTCAAAATTGCAAAAGTTTGGATCAGCTAAAAGACGGGTCCTCTGGGATGTTATGGATGCAAAAAAAATTGAAAGTAAATAATACTTGGTAGGAGTAAATGATTTTTTTTTTTTCCCAAAAACTGAATTCCGATTTATGTCCTTATTTGTTTGGCATTTCAGCTGTGGTTAGTTGATATGTGATTGAAGTGGATACTTTTGTAGAGGAGACTTCGCTTGACATGTTGATGTATATAATAAGTGTATGTTGGTGTCAGCATTGGTTAGTTATGAGTGTTCAAATGTTCCAAAACTCTAGGGTTTAAGAGGTTAAATATTTTACACTGAGCAAATTTTTACACACAGCTGTTGCCAATGTGCTTGCTCAAGTGGAGCATCTTGAGATGACTCTATTGTAATTTGGCACTATATAAATAAACTGAACTGAAATGGAATTTATTCTTGCTAAGGTAACATGGGATTTGTTTGCTATATCCAGGGGTGCACATAACTGGTACTCATTGTGCTCATGTGTGCTAAACATCATTGATGGACAGTAGAGGGAAACACTTTTCCTACAACCCCAATTCCAATGAAGTTGGGATGTTGTGTGAAATGTAAATAAAAACAGAATACAATGATTTGCAAATCCTCTTCAACCTATATTCAATTGAATACACCACAAAGACAAGATAATAGCTGATAGACTTTTTTGTTTTTGTGCAAATATCTGCTCATTTTGAAATGGATGCCTGCAACACGTTTCAAAAACGTTTGGACAGGGGCGACAATGCTCAATGAACACCTGTTTGGAACATTCCACAGGTGAACAGGTTAATTGGAAACAGGTGAGTGTCATGATTGGGTATAATAGGAACATCCCCAAAAGGCTCAGCCGTTCACAATCAAAGATGGGGTGAGGATCACCACTTTGTGAACAACTGCGTGAAAAAATAGTCCAACAGTTTAAGAACAATGTTTCTCAATGTTCAATTGCAAGGAATTTATGGATTCCATCATCTACAGTCCATAATATAATCACACGATTCAGATAATCTGGAGAACTTTATACACGTAAGCGACAAGGCCGAAAACCAACATTGAATGCCCGTGACCTTCAATCCCTCAGGCGGCACTGCATTAAAAACCGACGTTGTGTAGAGGATCTTACACGTGGGCTCAGGAAAACTTCAAAAAACCATTGACAGTTAAAATAGTTTGTCGCTACATCTATAAGTGCAAGTTAAAACTCTACCATGCAAAGCGAAAGCCATACATCAACAACATCCAGAAACGCTGCCGCCTTCTCTGGGCCCGAGCTCATTTGAAATGGACAGATGCAAAGTGGAAAAGTGTGCTGTGGTCTGATGAGTCCACATTTCATATTGTTTTTGGAAATCATGGACGTCATGTCCTCCTGACAAAAGAGAAAAAAGACCATCCAGATTGTTACCAATGCAAAGTTCGAAAGCCAGCATCTGTGATGGTATGGGGGTGTGTTAGTGCCCATGACATAGGCAACTTACACATCTGTGATGGCACCATCAATGCTGAAAGGTACGTCCAGGTTTTGGAGCAACACATGCTCCAAAACCTCACTCTTTTCCTTCTTGCACAATCACGCAATTTTTAAGAACTACTCCACACAGATTTACCATAGAGTGCCATACTGTTTGTATTTCTTCATAACTGATGTAAATAAGGTCCAAGACATGTTCAGTGACTTGGAAATGTTCATGTATCCATCCCCTGACTTGTCTGAAGAAAAGTGGCAATAGCCAAGTGGTTAATGCACTTGGTTTCAGTGCGGAAGGTTTCCCGGTTCGAATCCCACCCCTACCACATTTCTCCATGTAATGTGGAGTTGCGTCAGGAAGGGCATCTGGCTTAAAATTTGTGCCAATTCAACATGCAGATCCACCTTGGATTTGCTGTGGCGACCCTGAGTACAAAACAAGGGAGCAGCCGAAGGGACTTACTATTTACAGGTAGTATACCAAAGTGGCCCATTACTTATGCATCCCATAATCTTGGCTTCAAGTTGTAGAGATTTGTGTTGAGTTTGAGTTTAAGGATGATAATTTTAGAAATTTTAATTTTTTGTAGTTTTTGTATTTGGAATGGCATAAACAAATTAAAATGTGTGAAACACGAAGGGCCCAGATACTTTTGGACTGAACTGTAACTATCATTTTTGGCGAGAATCACTCACTTGCTGATACAAGCATCAGATTTGGCATGAATATTCTTCATAAATCAATGTCTGAGAAAAAAGTGGAAGCCACTTGAGAGTACAATATGGCGGTCACATAGGGGTCAATGAAGAATTACACAGATGTCAAAATTTAAATATCCAATCATATTGTAAAATATACCGCATTATTTGTCTGATCATAAAGACTCCAAAAATGTATAGTATCTGTGACTGAATGGTATGGAGTTAAGGATGTAGAACCAGTAAAAATTGTGGCAAAGATCAGTTTCAGTTTGTACAGGGGTCAAAAGCTAAAGTTGCTCCATTTTTGGTTAAAAAAAAGTGATTAAATTATTGGTTAATAGGGTCTTAAAAAAGGAATAGTTTGCACCATATCTTGTGCTTAGTTATTATGTTGCAACGTAACATATATGTCATAGAATCCAATGGACACCACGGTCAAAACTATTCCATTTATTAATTCTATTAGCACAATCAATAATGGCCACCCATTGAAAATTCAAGTTGCTGGTCTGATTTTTCAAAAGAGTAATGTCTAAGGAGTATTTCTGCCAAATTCTGTGCTTGTATCAACATTTGAAAGAATGCTTTTTCAGTTATCTGTTGCACTAGGGTGGCTATGCTCACTAAACTGCTTTCCTCTGAAGATGGTTTCATTAAAGTGGAAAAATTCAGCAAAGGTAGTGTATAGCATTTGCTAAACCACAATTGTGACTTTAGCCATAATAATGGTGTTGGCTAGTTGTAATTACCTCTGTGACAATGCCTGCGCTGCAGACTGTGTGTGTAATGTTCAGTGTTACATTTATAAGAAAATAACAATGCTGAGAATACGAACACATCAGATTACAAATCTGCATGAAACTTGCAGAATGTTTTTGTTATGGTTTTGCTCGACTGATGCAGGAAAACAAGCAGTGAAATCTCCATAAACACAACATAAGCTTGGATCTGAAAGCCTGCAGTCAGAGTGTGTGAACCGAGCCACCAGGACACGTTTCAGCTTTGTGAGACAATGCCGCACTTTCTGCTGTCAGTTGGGATTGATAGGAAGACTTTGTCCTGTGGACATTAAAACCTTTTTGCTGGGATACGTCTTAATTATTCTGCATATTGTTTATTCCCCCGTGGACATAATTCACTGTGTCAAACTCAACGTGAAACTTTTACGGCTTCTAAGTACTTACAGCCATTACAGTATCCTTGAGTCAGTTACAACTATCTATAATAATATCCTTAAGTCTTTTGTGTTGCCATGCATTAATGATAGAAGTGTTTTCAGACTATCTTTATTGATCAGGCCATTCCCCTCTGTGACCAAATTCATTGCCAAACATGACAGAATCCCACATGCGGTAGGAGATGATGGGGAAAATGCAATGTGATGCAATGATCAAAGAAGGGTATGTAATATCATTTCCATAATCGTTAGGTTCCTCCATCGTCTGTCATGGATTTGGGAGTGTTTGATGCTTGGGCAGGTCTCTTAATTAGCCGCCCTCACCATCAGCTGTCTGCCGCCCCTTCTGTCTCACAAATTACAGTTTGTCGCCCTCGCTGTATTGCCAGAGGAGGAGAAGAGAGGAGGGGAAACATATCAGAGTGGTCCTTTCTGCACCATCTCACGTTCTAGTTTTAATCAGGAGGTGGGTGGGGGGCGGTTGTGGGTCTGTCGCTTGAGCATGTTTTTCATATGTGCAAATGTAATCCCACATTCTTATTCTGTGTTTGTGGGATGTACTGGCTCTTCTGCGGAGTGCTAATTCCCACTCGGGTGAAGCTGCCCTTCGACCCAGAGGCCTAAACACCCCCTTGTTGCCCTCCAATAAGCCCCTCGCTCCTCACTCATCATCTACTCTGTGTGTGTGTGTGTGTGTTTTTGAGAAGAAACTGATCTACTTTGTGTTAACGTGTCTTGCTGTGGATCCGGCAGAAGAGGTTAGCCTTCGGCGAGACCTTTCATTTCCATGCACTGCACACTCCATTAAAGGGACGGGAGAATAAGTAAATATACGGCACTCCTCGCTGTGGGATTTATATATACACCCTCTCCAAAGGGGGGGAAAAACATCCCACATGGATTACAGAAGATGGAAAGTAATGTTGAAATCCACGTTTGTGTGTGAATGGAGCTGCATTTGGAGCACTGTGTGTATCACTGCCGAATGAATAAAGCAGACCAGACGCAAGAGCTAACATGTATCCTTCTCTCCTGTCTCCTGCCCACCTTATCCTCGTGCTGATCACCCGCCTCTCAGTCCTCATTCGCCGCACGTCTTACTCTCCTTCGTTCACGGACCTCACTTCTCCACCGTCACCTCATTACTCAAATTAGGAGCCCCAGTAATCACCATGCTGAGCTCCTCTCAGACCCTTAACACACCTCACTCTCACTCACACTCAGCTCTCCTCATCCCTTTTAGCTCATGCCCTCGGTTCAGTAGCCAATCCGGCACAAGTGGCATGAATATTGCAGAAGTGGTGTGATGTCGGAGTGCCCTCTGGTTTTATTCCTTCACTGTGTGATTAGAGGAGGGGGAGGTTATGACACGTGGTGCATGTTGTGACTGATCTGAGGTGGATGTGAGATGGATGAGTGGAACTGATGACCAGTTCCAGTTACTAAAACGGGATTACGATAACCAGTATTGTGCAGATTATTTTAAAAATGACTGATTACCTCTTAATACATGTCCATATGTGTAACAAGTAGGGTTGCCACAAACGATTATTTTGATAATCAACGAGTCACCGATTATTTTTCTGATTAGTAAATTCAACTTATCACACCAGCATGCAGCTGTTAATTGTCTTTGAATATTGCTATTGTTTATTATATAATTTAATTAATTATTTATTTCACTATGTGTTATTGTTGACAATATTGTTATAATACATTGACACCAATAAAGCAAACTGAAATAGAGAGAGAGAGAGATAGACAGACCTTCTCAAAGATTGTATCATATTTCTTTTCCATCGTTGTGGTGAAGTGAGATCGGTCTCATGTCTGTCACCAACATGTTCAACATTGCTTCAGTCAGGATATTTGCTTGCTGAGGTGTGCATGTTGTTGACTTCATCCATGAAATCGTCCATTGACGAGGAACATATTTTTAGCACTGTAACGTAGCGCTATAAAACATTAGCATTATCACATTTCCTATAGAAACATGACATCGCTGTTATAACGTTACAGCAAACACATATGTATGCTAAGGCTAGTGAAATCGTCATCATTATTGTTCACATTTATGGCTATCGATATAATGAAATAACTCACTATAAACGTTAATGTTAGCAGCTAACTAGCTAATTAGTTTACCACGACAACTGTCCCTCTTCGTCAGAATCAGCCTCAGCAGGTTTCCTTCTCTGATGCTCCTGCATCACTGTTGTGCTGCCGTGGAAGGCAAGTTCTGCCTTGCAGATTTTGCATTGCACATTTTTCTCTTTAATTTTGTTAAAATGCTTTCAGACTTTTGAGCTTCACTGCCGGCTAGCCATGATATTGTTTGGGCATAACTTTTCTGGTGACATCAGGGCTGACCCGGATTACCACTACTGCACATGTGCACCAAAGACAGAAAGGCAACTGAAGATACAGCAGCAGGTTTGAGAGAAAAACAAAAGTTAAAAAAAAAACGATGACATTGATATAAGCCTTGCTTCTGGCTTCACCCTTTCGGCCACACGGGTTCTTTGTACATTGTTTCTTTTATGTTTTGTTATTGCCTTTGTTGTTGCTCAGCTGTGTGCCAGATAAATACATTCAAGTCATAATTTACATTGCATGGTGGTACTTCTTTGGAGATAAATTGTTGAAATGGCCATCCTGCATTTTCAGGTGTCACTTGAAATCAGAGTGATGGTGCAGTGGCACTAGAGAAGTGTTGTAATGGTGCATAGGTGCAGAGGTAATGGTGTAACATGAAGCAAGGAAAGTTTAGAAGTAATGTTAATTTTAAGTAATTGTATGGATATTCAGGCTACATAGTTCTTCGTTGTAATAGGTTACCGTTGCGAGACTTGAGCCCCTGTGTGATATCGCAGGATTTGACTACTTCCAGAGACATCCTGCTGTTGCGCAAGACAAGCACAGCATCACTTCACATGAAAAGATAATGTACTGTTGTATTTTTGGCTGTGGTCACCGAAGCAGTTGCAAAAAGTGCAGGGGTTTTTTTTTTCGGTTTACAGTGGAGAAGGGAAAACAAAGCAAATGGGAGAGGACGTGTCAGTAACTTTTAACGAGATTTAATGTGAATAATGATCACAGGGCTGTCCCCGGAAGTAGTTTTATCATGTCATATGCTCTTTCATTTAACCCCTTTATCGCCCCCCCCCCCTCAAATGAGATTGTGCTGCCCAATTATAACGCCCCACAGTTGCTTTTTTGGGGGCCTACTAATTGTGTAATGCTGTTACACAATCAGTGGTGGACTTGGTGGCCAACAAACCTAGCCTTTGGAAATTAAAGAATCAAGCTCGTTCTATGTTCAACATACATTGAGAGAGGCTTGGAGAGAAGGAAGAAAGGAAGAAGTGTCTTCTGACAGGTTGTGTTGTCTTGTGACTGTATAATATGGGTTTTAGGATACAACCTCTTGAAACATTCAGAAAATGAGGATTTATTTCCACGAATGTAGTAAATTTTGTCACAGGCATTTACTGCTCACCTTGTTCGATCATCTCCCTCATCCTCATTTTTTCATGACTAAATTCATGTAAAATCATTTCTGCATGGTTGAGTGAAGGTATGACCACAGTACAGGACTCTTAAAAAAAAAAAACAGCTATCAAACAATCAGAAAACAATAGTTTAGCAGTAGTTCACTTCTCTTACTTACTACATCTATCTATCTATCTATCTATCTATCTATCTATCTATCTATCTATCTATCTATCTATCTATCTATCTATCTATCTATCTATCTATCTATCTATCTATCTATCTATCTATCTATCTATCTATCTATCTATCTATCTATCCACCCATCCACTCACTAATTATGAGGTAATGTTCAGGTTAATCTAAAGCCTAGGAACATAGTGCAAACCTGACCATATCCAAGTTCTCAGTTCTGTTATTAACATATGTCTCTTGGATTTTCTTTCTGTTTTTGTAGGTTCTGGAGCGTCTTTTCCAGAAAGGTTTTAACGTGGCAGCATCTTGTGGAGGTGGTGTAGACTCCTCCCAGTTCAGTGAATACGTGTTGTGTCGGGAGGACCGGCGAAGTCTCTCCATCAACACGCCCATCAGGATAAAACAAGAACCCCTGGACTAGAGCACTCTGGGAGAGGGACTGCTACCCCACGCACCCTCCATCTTCTGACGCCACCCCACCCCATGACTCCACCCAATTCCGCACCCTCCCAACCCTAACAGGATTACATCCTCCTGAAATACCCCTGAGATCCCACTGAGAAATATACCTAAGTCTTAGCAGAGATTGTTATCTTCAGCATCTCTGCAGAACTCTTAAGGGGAATGTAGTACCAAACGCGGGAAAAAAGAAAAAAAAAAACACGCAACAGCAACAAGAGTTTTTGATTATGTTAAATAACACCCAAAGAATCTGAGAATCAACAAAAACAAGTGGGCTGCTGTTGAGCCCACTGACCAGTTGACTCTTCTCTCATTGTCTTACAGTTTGGTTTTTATCCCCTTATGAAGTTGTCAGAACCATTTTGGAAGGATTGCAACCCTCCACCTCCCTTCTTAAATCTCAGTCCACCCAATGATCTCCATGCGTGACAGACCATCTGACGTGGAGGAGGCCCAGCCCGGTGTAGGACAAGAAAACTTTGCAGATGAAACACTTTAAAGGATGATGGGAAGAAGACGTAATCCAGTCTCAACAGTCCCAGTTGACATGAACCCATGACCACCCGCCTTTATCCCTCCTCTCCCCACAGGCCTCACAGGCCAAAATCAGCAGCATTTACCAAATTTTGGATTTTTTTTCCCCTTCCTCTGTTGTTTGTAAAGTACATTGTACTTGCTCCTGTTGCTGTTCTTCTGACATGATATAAACAATTAATATTAATAGGATTATTTTTAATTTCTTTTTCTGCCCCTTTCTCCAACATGAAGGATCTATGAAAGTTGTATTCATTTATTAGGCCTCGAGAGCTTACGAGGGAGCATTTCTTGGCAGTAGCTGCAGAAGCTCAGATGTCTGCAGGCTATGTGGCTAAAGCGATCTGGTTGGCAAAGTATTCAGAGCCGAAAAAAGTCCCATTGTAGAAACAGGGATTTGAGAGAACCTGGATATTTTGACATTGTTTGTACAACAAAATGTGTTGCGTACATTTTGTTTTTAAAAATATGGTGCTCTGTAATTTTTGCTTATTAGCTTTGAATCATATTTGAAATTGGATTCTCCAACAGCAGCACAGATACATTTGTGAACGTTGGAAGCAATCGTGTGGAATTGCACAAGCTCTACATGTACTACAGTTTTGTTGTGGTAGAATGTTACTTGAGGACCAACGTGGAAAGTCGACGTTTACCAGTATGTCTCAGCAATCAACATGAGATGTACTCTAAATGCTTATCGTTTCTTTGCACTTAAACATTTTTCAGTGTTGAGCACAGCTAACCTAAAAGTTAGCTCTGATAACCACTAGCCCACTAACTGAAAATTTTTATAATGTTCAGATGAATCTTGCCGTGTATTTGAAGAATAAAAGCTAACTGTGATACGTTAGAGTCACAAACTGCTAAAACATTTAGTTGAAGCTACCGTTAACTGCCAATCACAAAATTGAATTCTATTAATTTTGCTTTACCTTGGGGTTTGTGTCTTTTTGGCTCTAAATCCCTGAAAAACAGACCTAAAGATCTAAAATTTTAATATGTTGAAGTGTAAACCTGGAGGTTCCCAACAAAGTTCATAGCAAGATCAAACGATGATCAACATGTATATAAACAATTAAATGAACGAATGAAATCAAACAGTACTTTCCATTTACCATACAGTTTACTCACACTACAGACAAGATTAAAAGAACAAAAAATAAAATTACACATGGAAAATAATAGATTAATGTATCTACCGTGGCTTGACCCCCTGCTCCTTCATCTCCTTACGTTACGGTCACATTAGCTACAAATGGTGACTAGTAGTTTGAAATTTGTCTCTTGCTGGATATTCTGGGGGCGTGGCCAGCTCATGGTTACTTGGCATTAATGTGTTCATTTAATGATGAAGGATCGAAAAACGCAACACTATCACTAGGAGGTTTTCCCCTCTATGCTTGTCTGTTTAATGGAACCCAAGTTTCCTTGATTTGTTTCAGTCCAGTGTCTTTCACAGTGACGCTCCTGTGTCGCTACTTAGTATGCTAACACATAAGATATGCTGTAAATCACTTCAGAAGTGTTACAAAAAGTCTTTTAAGAGTTAGAAGTGGTTATTTCTTGCTAACCTTTACAAAATATATGAGGGAAAATGCCAAACATTTTAGACAGATACAGCTGTTTCAGAGTGTTTTCCGCCATCTTGGATTCTTTTGTTCAAACAGTTGATGTGACGCTGCCATTTCACTCAGATTGGCAGTGGCTGTATCGCATCTCTCAGTATTTGCATGAAATAGGCTTCTCGTCTATTTTGGCCCCAACTAGCTGGTACCATAACGATTGGCCACTCTCACTGAAAATAAATAGCAAGGCGTCACTTTGCCTCTGTCGCTTGTAGTTAACGTGACTGTAGGGTTGAGATGATGCTTGTTGCCTTCATGCGATGTGTCAGTCTTGCGTACTGGATTAGTGTATAAACTCCAACGGGAGCAAAGATGTATGCTTTTGTATGCTGATGTATGCTTTTGACCGTTTTAAAAAATGTTAGCTGACTTAAAGTTAATTAAAATGAATTAGTGGAAGCTAACTAGTGAGCTAATGGTTTTCAAAGTTAGCTGGAAAGCTAAATCATGAACAAACAAACAAAAAATCAGTTAGCTTCGCTAATTAGCTTTTAGCTGAACTGTGCTCACCACTGACATTTTCCCTTCCCTGCACCTTTGATACTGAACCTAGCACTAAGTGTCAAATCAAACTGTTTCCTCATTTATTAAGAGATTGTGGCAAAAAAGTGCCAAAGCAGAAATGCCACCTATTTTGTTGTTTATAATGAGGTGCATAATAACGAGGTTTATAAAAGAAACAATGCATTTGTCAAAACCGTATGAAGGATACCATTGTCAACCCCCCCCACCCCTGCCTGCCGTTTTGACAGTTTTAAGAATAGCTCGCTATACCTTCCGACCAAGTTTGATTCTGAGAGCCAAAAGCTGTTTGTTCCAGTATTGTCACTTCTAAGCCAAGATTATTTCAACAGTTCTTCACATGTATGTGTGGCAGAAACCAAAGTGAACTGTCCTCGGAGCATCGGCGTGTTATTCACAAAGAGGCGAGTGGGCGGCATTTACACCATCCTGCTCTCATTCTTTTGGTCTCATTCTCAACATCTCTGGATCAAAGACAGAAACAAGAAAGGCCAAGTTTTCATGCTTTATATTTGTGTCTAACTTACAGATGCTGTTTCTTGCACTCCAACAGACTGATAAAAAAGAAGCTCATTCTGATTCTTGTGGGCGGTGGCAGTTGTGCGAGTTAAACTGGAGCTGTTTTTATAAACTCGTTGAAATGTGTTCATTAAAAATGGGCGGTAGTTCGTTTCTGTCTCTCTGGATGGCTGCTGATTAAACAAGGCCAAAGAGTGGATAAAGATGAGCTTGGTGTAGCTCCCAGCCCTCCCTCCATCTCACAATCAAGCTCATCTTTATTCTGACCTGCACCTTTGCATTCAGTCACCTCAAAGGGAATGGTCAACCACGCCTTTCATGTCCTCCCCCTTGTCGAAAGGCTTCTGGCTCAGTGGTGCCACTAGAAACGGGGTTCGCCCCCTGCTGCCGTGTCATCCTCATGCCCAGAGGTTTTGAAAATGCCCTCACTGGTTTACCACCATATCCAACCTCACGATGAGTCAAACCTCAGCCAGCTCCTCCCTGATGGTCTAGTACACAGTCTTGTGTTCATTAAATGTTGGCGGGGATTAAAAGAAAGGCATACATTTTGGAAAACTTCATAGATTAATGAATCAGAAAATGCTCAGTTCCATTTTCCTATGATGGAATTCTTACATTTTTTTTTTCCTAACCAGACGTCTTCACTCCTAGTTTACATACAATTACGATTCCAGTGGCTAACTGGAGATTTTTGAGGCAAGGAATTCAACCATCCCCTTTATAAATCAGAATAACTGTTCAATTGACAGAGCTACAGATGGCGATCTTGGACTTTTGATGTCTCTAACTGAATTTTTGGGGAATTGTCCTTACTGTAGCTCCAGGATGACCCAAGAACCTGATTGTGGGAGGCATTTTTTCAACAAACATAATCAGGTAGCGATATTTATAACAGATAAAAAAAAATACAGCAGTGTTGTTTCTGGTTCGGGTTGTATGTTAATGGTTGCTACTTTATATGTGGACTTGTATTTGAACCTCATGAGCAAAATACCTGAGCTTATTCAGCTTGGAGCAGAGCAACAGGGTCAAGCAACAACTGACTGGAAACTGTATGTACTCTGTGCGATGCGCAATAGAAAAGCACTTAGGTATCAGGATGTGCATCTCTCCCTTATAGAATATGTATCCAATATGTATCTCAATACAGGGGCGACAATACACTCACTAACTCATCTTCAACCACTTACTCCAATTAAGGGTCATAGGGGGCTGGAGCCTATTCCAACAGTCATAGGGCGTGAGGTGGGGTACACCCTGCACAGGATGCCAGTCTGTCACAGGGCCACATATAGACAAACAAACACTTTCACACCCGCACACACACCTACTGACAATTTATAATTTCCAATCCACCTAACCTGTGTGTCTTTGGATGTGGGAGGAAGACGGAGCACGCAAACATGAGGAGAACATGCAAACTCCACACAGAAAGGCCACAGGTGAGAACTGAACCCATGACCTTCTTGCTGTGAGATAGCAGTGCTAACCACTAAGCCACCATGCTGCCCGGCATACAATACAATTCAAGGATAATACCTTTGATTGCAGAGATGGAAAACTCCGGTTTCAGAAAGTAAAAGCCCTACCATGTGTTGCTTCTACCTGTGCACCTAAAACAGGTGATCTTAATAATTAGCTCATCCACCTGCTCAAAGAGTTAAACTAATTACAATCAGCTGGTTTATTAGGAAGATGGAACAAATATGTGGTTGGACTTTTACTTTCTGAACCAGTGTTTTCCACTTTTGTTTGATTGTGGAACTACTTGAACAAAACAGTTCTTTCGTTAATGTTGACATTCATTTACCAAGATAAATTAGATGATCCTACAGCAGTGTTACTTACCTTCAAATACATATTTCATCAAAGACCAGGAATTTTCAGGTTTTTACTACTGTGCTGCAGCACACTGGCTCTGCCTTTGCTCACCCTTTGTTGACCACTGATGGCAACACCACACACAGTAGAAGAAAGTGCAGCATAGAAGAAGCCAAGAAGAAGCCAGCTGTTTTTAACCTGTTAGAATAGCATAAATAGCACAGCATAACATTCACATTGTAAATCAGTATGACAATATTCACAAATGGTGAAATGAATGTAAAGTTCAACCAAGAACATTAACCCATTATGCCACTTATCACAATCAGACATGTTGAGTCTGAAGACATAGAAGTAGTAGTGATACAAGCTTAAATGATTAGTAATGCTAAACTCGAGCTATTACCCACTTTATAATACATTTAGACTGGTTCATGGGTCTGTGTATCAATGGAGCGACATCTGATTTCCATTTTGTTGTGCAGAGGTGATGTTTCGCTCCTGTTTGTTTGTCTGTTTTTAAACAGCCTGGAGCCCACAGATTTTCATTTATTGTTATGAAGTTTATACAGAGGGTTCATATCCTGATAGGCAAGAACTGATTAAATTTTCAAGGTCATAAATCAGAGCTCAAAGTCAGGAAAATTGGAAAAATCCCTACCCTTTAACATTGAAGGAATTTTCAAAAATTCATAACTGTTACAAAAGATTGAATTTCTTTCATATTTGAGAGTGTTATGTAAGATGGTATCCTTTATCAACTGAAATTGTTTGATCTGAATCTGATTTAGATTACAGATTTTGTGGCATTTCAATTTAACATTGAAAACCCCATTTAATGAATATTTTATTTACATTATATCTTCATCAAACGTGCCCAATTCGCTTACACATTTGAAAGTGAGGTGCAGAAGGGCACTCACTATCACCTGACAAAATTTAATCCGGATCGGATCCGGATTGTGAATTTTCAATTTAATAATAAAAAGCCCATTTGGTGTACATTTTGCATTATATTTCAATCAAAAGTGCTTCAATCACTCTCGTTTTTCTGATATGGATTTACCTACACCACCAAAATTGGATGTCGGTTCCAATTTTATGCCTGTTTATCTTCCAGTTATCAGTTGGAAACCAAGTGCCAAAAAGTAATGACAAATTGTGCATAGCAGAGATAATCAATGTTCTGTGAAAATTATTTGAAAAAGAATTCAGAAACCAAAGAAGTTGGGGGAAAAATCCTGATAACACCACAAAAAAAAAAGTATTCAAGTGCATGAACTAAATACATACTCCTGACATTTGATCACATGTAATTTAGCTTATGAAAAGACACTTCTAACAAGACTTTGACCTTGAAAATTTTTTCCAAGGTAAAAATTCATAAATTGGAACCTAGTGCTGCCGGTTTGCACTTGAGTGTGGTGCTCTATTGTATAAGGTTTTCAAAACTGTGTATTTCATAATCCCCCAAAAATGTTAACAAAATTACACAAGGAAGACACTTCTTTTCTGTGCTGCAGAACTCTTCATCCAGGTGCGCATTTAACTCATCTCCATTATTCTTGAAGTAGGGGGGTGGCAACCCTGCCTCTTGTACTAAAACCATTATGTGCAGGGAGGATGGAAAAGATGAATATTTTTTCCTTAATGTGGCATTTTGAAAAAACAGAATGGGCTTTTAACAGCTGTCATGTAATAAGTAGCCATTAAATTCTCATTCAAACATAAACAGCCCTGCAAATCTACAAAGAAATTTGGGGAAAAATGAACAAACCCCAAATTGCAGCTTTGATTTCCCTGCAAGAAACATCCTTAAAAATCCCAGCAATTCTCTTTTTGGACACGATGTGTAAGCGGCAGGATAACGACAGGACTGGAGACCTGCTCCGATGATTTTTCAACCAGTTCAGGTGATGATGGAACCGCCTCTGAGGCGGGCCAGTTGTACAGTTATTGTATATGGAATTATCAGAACTCTGGGTTGTACATGACCCATATGTTTTTAAAGAGACCTTCGTCCTCTTTACAAAAAAATAATTCAAAGCATTACATTGTGTACAGGATTAAAACAAGTCAAAGGGTATAATAAGGTGCAAATGTGTATTATTTAAAATGTTTAAAACAATTAGTGATATTAAAGGGCATGTGTTCATTTATATTGTCTCCATTTGACTTTTCTTGCATATTTGCGATAATAAAAGGATGTACTGTATGTCTGATGTGTGACTCATTGTGCTCGTGCTGGTTCTCAAGAAAAAAGAAGCTTTTTCTTCATCTTTCCAGTTATGATTTCCACTGTTTTAAAAGTGTGGATGTGCATCACAAATGTAGTCGATCTGAACTCTGCTGTAATTGAGATGATGAAGGTCTTTCCATCATATTGTACCCAAGTGTATGTGGGATCCCCGCTCAATCTTGTGAAAAAAAAAGGTGGGGGGTCTTCTTCAGGGTTGAATCCAGAACAGCAAGCTCCAGAGGGACTGAGGAACAGGTCAAAGATCTTTGGGAGAGGGGGAAAAAACCCCAATATGTTCCCAAACTCCAATATTTTTCACAGAGTTAAATGGTTTGGTCTCTTCAAAAATGCTTGTGCTTAATTAGCAGCAGAAACCTAAGGGGACTTTTCACAGTCGAGCAGCGGTGCTCGGCTCAGTTTGCACTTGTGCAATCCTAAAAATGGAAATTAAGCAGACTGCATTAGGAGCTGATTTTGGAACAGGAAATGCAGCAGAATTGATCAAAAATAAGTTCCTACCTGCTTTACATACAGCCGTTTTAACGCTGTCAGACTTAGTCAAAGCACAAAATTCAAATCTGCTCAGTTTAGTAAACAGCTTATTTATTCTTTTACAAAATAGGTACAAATACATAAGTATTGGGTTTTTTTCACACAAACAGGAAATTTTCCAGTTATGTACAAGAGTTTACCAAAAATAACGTTGTTCTAATAAACACACAGTTCTGTAAACAATATTTACAAATCATCCTTACAATGAAATGTTATTCCCCCCCCCCCGCCTGTTTACATCAGTAATATTGTCCTAATAGTTTTGGCTAAAAAGCTGTAGTCATAGAAATGTCTTCTTGTGAAACCACCAGAAATCATATAAATCATTATTAAAATCATTTGAAATCACTACAATAGATACTGTTGTGCTTTTTTTAAACAACAAAAAAAACATACTTTGAGATAAAATTCATTTGCATGAAAATGTGTTAAGCATAAAAGCCAATCAAAAAAAAAAAAAGAAAAGAAATATATTAATTGATAAAAATAGGCGTCTTTTGACAGAAATTGGCAATACTGTTTTCTACTTTAAAGAGTAATTTTTCTGCAACAATACAATGACAGCTTTTAAGTTGTCAGGTAAAGTAGATATTAAAAAAAGTGCTGTCAAATACACGACTATTCCAAATGTCACCTACATTTAAATTAATTTCAAAATGACAAGAAAATCTGCATAGAGGCCAAGATATTTAGATAAACTGTAAACATAAAAATAAAGAATAGTGGACGATATTACATAAGGACTTATTAAAAAGGTGACAATGAAATATGACATAAACATGACAAAAGAAAAAAAAAAGACATTTTGTCCCATAGTGCTTCAAACAAACAAATAGAAAAAAAATTACAATGTATAGGTTGGATTTGTCAACTCTTTTGAAAAGTAGAAAAAGAGAGAAAAAACCTTCAGTCATATGCTGGGAAAGCAGTGACCAAAAATTCAACCAGCCAAAACTGGAAATTTAAGTTTGAAAATGTGGTCAAAGGACAGTGAGAGAGGAAAATAAAAGAAAGTCAGACTGATCAAGACAATCATCATCCCACAAAGAATATCAACACTGAAGCAGGACGTAGCCTCTGTTCTGTATCACGCAGATATGTATGAGACGCAAATTACAAATATTGAGTCATAAAAACGATGTTCACATTAACATGGGCGAAGAAAATACTGATCGACTCAACAACGGTGGCAATCAAGACTGGGACTTTGTGTAACGACTTTATAGGATTAAAGGGGGGGGAGGAGGTAATCTGCCTTGATTTGTAACAAATATTCTACAGGTAAACAGGATCAATCGCTTCATTTTTTGACAAACAGGTGGCGCATTATTGACAAGTGGGTTATTCTGTTACTTACATAGCTTACATGTGATAAAAAATATACATGGTGCAAATTAATTCAAAAAGCACTATATACACATACAATAATGAAATTGGATGTGGTGCTGTTTTTTTTTGGGGGGGGGGGAGCTGAATTTATATAGATATCTCTCAGGTCAACTACATTCATGGAACTTTGCTCAACAAATTATTGTAGGCTGTATTTTGGTGCGAACGTACTGCATTTCTCTTCATCGAATCACTTCCTATTCTGAGGCGGTTGACTACAGATGACATCAAATAACGGCACTGTTTCTTTCCCACTTCAACAAAAATGATGTGGCCTTTGAAGTGAGGAGCTTCCTGGCGCGTTTACTGAGAACCTAAACAGAGACGACACATAACAATAACTTTATTTTTGAGTGCTTCTTTTCCGGCACCCCTCTCTTTCTTATTAAAAACTACATTGAACGTTACTACAGTACGTATAGAGACACAGAGCTGAAATGTTCGACCTGATCTGAAGGCACGTGGCAGCGAGGAGGAGGTTGAGGCGGGCTACTTGAGCAGGGCGCGGTAAAGCAGGAGGGAGTGGGTGGTCTCTCGCTCCTGCTCCATGTAGAAAATTAAGTCCCTGAGGTTGACGCGTGTAATGCGTTGCCGCGTGTACTGGCGCGATGAGGTGGATGCGGTGGATGAGCTGGCCAGAGAGCTCGCTGCGCTGCCTGAAATCTGGAGAAGAGACAGAGGTCAAAAGATGAGCTGAGGAATTGATGATGGACAGCTAACGTCTTCTAGGTCTAAAGTCGAGAGTTTAAAGTGACACACCTTCATAATCATTCTAGTGCACAACAGCCCCCCCAGCCCAAGCCCCCTTGCAAAACATAAACCCTACTTTTCAGGCCTATGGTATTGTTTGGATTTCAAACAGTACATGCCCATTTGCACAAAAACAATGATATGCAGCTGAAAAGTCAGTTCTACACTTGAATGATTATGAAGGAGTGTCCAATTACCCCTTCAAGCAAACACTTTCACACAGCCAATTCTATGTTAAGTTAAAACATGACTTTTTTGGAATGAAACTGTGGAACAAAGAGCAGCAACAGAAAAACAAACAAAAACCTCAAGATCTGTGTGCAAGTTCACAAAATGATACCTCCTCCCAGCTCTGCCATACTATTTCCTTACGTATACTATATATTGATGGCACTAACTGAATTTCACTCTTGCTGTAGTTTCAAAATAGCATGTTCTCTTCCTCCAGATAGCTCTCTGGTCTTTATGCTGACTTATTTTTTTAAAAATGCCTGCAGTCTTGAAGAGTGAAACTAAGAACGGAAATCAAGAATCGGTTCCAAATTTTTCAATGCATCAACATAGTGATGTCAAACTCAATGTCTAGCAACATGAACAGCTGCACTGATGCTGAAATCCCGTGCAGTCCCAGAATTTTTCCACACAGAAAACAGATCACGAATAGATAAGGGCCCTGTGAGACCTTGACAATTTAGCAAACGTATGCCGATGTATGAAAAATGCTGGCATAGGCTCGATAATTTTAAAATAATTGTCTTGTTGTGGCACAATGAGACGGTGTACTTTGGTTCAGGCTGAGAAATGCACCAGGAGCAGACAAACACAGAGGGACTGCTTTTAAAATGCTAAGTTTCTTCAGCCACAGCAAGGAACTAAAATATTTTCAGACACCGTTTTCCAAAATCAGGACGCTTTATGCGGATAAGTTTTCGTCAGGCTGTGATGAATCCGACTGAAACGAACAGGTAAGATTAAGACTTTATATTTACTTTGTGTGTGAATGGTCAACATCTGTAACAGTGTGAACTGTTCACCTAGCCAATCAATGGACAGGAAACAATGGATGTATTTCAAGTCGACTTATGAGTAACTTTACAAGAAATGTGTGTCAACAATGTGTGTCACATAACTTACCTACAATTTATGGTCCGCGTATTCAGGACGTATGAGTCATACACTGTCATGGTACTCGCCGTATTATGATGTATATCAGCGTGCTTCAATGTGCTCTTAACTTATACAAAACTTACCCATAACTTATTAGACATATGCCTGCATATGCCAGTGTTTTAATACAGTTGCATACGCTGGCTAAATCATCAAGGTGTGACAGGGGTGTTAAGAATCAGACCAGTAAGCAGTATTGATAATGACAACAATATCACTAAAATCTTATCAGTTCCTATCTGTGGGTGACACCCAAAGCAAAACCCAAGAACAGACATACTACTCTATTTAATGTTAAAAAAATTAAAATCCGAGGCCATGGTTCTCAACGGGAAAAAGGTGCTTTGCCCTCTTCAGGTCAGTGGATTGTCCTTGCCTCAAGTGGAGGAGTTTAAGTATCTCGGGGTCTTGTTCATGAGAGATGGACGGATGGAGCGTGAGATTGACAGACGGATCGGTGCAGCATCTGCAGTGATGCGGTCGCTGCATTGGACCGTCGTGGTGAAGAGAGAGCTGAGCAGGGGGGCAAAACTCTCAATATACCGATCGATCTACGTTCCGACCCTCACCTATGGTCATGAGATTTGGCTCATGACCGAAAGAACAAGATCGCGAATACAAGCGGCTGAGATGAGTTTCCTCCACAGGGTGGCTGGGCGCTCCCTTAGAGATAGGGTGAGGAGCTCGCTCACTCGAGAGGAGCTCGGAGTCGAGCCGCTGCTCCTCCATGTTGAAAGGAGCCAGTTGAGGTGGCTCGGGCATCTTTTTCAGATGCCCCCTGGATGCCTCGCTGGAGAGGTGTTCCGGGCACGTCCCATCGGGAGGAGGCCCTGGGGAAGACCCAGGACATGCTAGAGGGACTACGTCTCGCAGCTGGCTTGGGAACGCCTCGGGGTTCCACTGGAGGAGCTGGGGGAGGTGTGTGTGGATCAGGAGGTCTGGGCGGCTTTGCTTGAGCTGCTGCCCCCGCGACCCGACCTCGGATGAAGCGTAAGAAAATGGAATGGAAAATAAAAATCAAAAATGAAAATTGAAATGATGCACTTGGATCACAAGAAATGCCTGTCAGTCACATGCCCCAGTATTTTTGCTTGCACCAAAAACCTGAGTGGGTGTGACGCAAAAGGTACAATGTTCTATGGTGTTTCAATCAATCAATTTTTTTATATAGCGCCAAATCACAACAAACAGTTGCCCCAAGGCGCTTTATATTGTAAGGCAAGGCCATACAATAATTATGTAAAACCCCAACGGTCAAAACGACCCCCTGTGAGCAAGCACTTGGCTACAGTGGGAAGGAAAAACTCCCTTTTAACAGGAAGAAACCTCCAGCAGAACCAGGCTCAGGGAGGGGCAGTCTTCTGCTGGGACTGGTTGGGGCTGAGGGAGAGAACCAGGAAAAAGACATGCTGTGGAGGGGAGCAGAGATCGATCACTAATGATTAAATGCAGAGTGGTGCATACAGAGCAAAAAGAAAAAGAAACAGTGCATCATGGGAACCCCCCAGCAGTCTACGTCTATAGCAGCATAACTAAGGGATGGTTCAGGGTCACCTGATCCAGCCCTAACTATAAGCTTTAGCAAAAAGGAAAGTTTTAAGCCTAATCTTAAAAGTAGAGAGGGTGTCTGTCTCCCTGATCTGAATTGGGAGCTGGTTCCACAGGAGAGGAGCCTGAAAGCTGAAGGCTCTGCCTCCCATTCTACTCTTACAAACCCTAGGAACTACAAGTAAGCCTGCAGTCTGAGAGCGAAGCGCTCTATTGGGGTAATATGGTACTACGAGGTCCCTAAGATAAGATGGGACCTGATTATTCAAAACCTTATAAGTAAGAAGAAGAATTTTAAATTCTATTCTAGAATTAACAGGAAGCCAATGAAGAGAGGCCAATATGGGTGAGATATGCTCTCTCCTTCTAGTCCCCGTCAGTACTCTAGCTGCAGCATTTTGAATTAACTGAAGGCTTTTTAGGGAACTTTTAGGACAACCTGATAATAATGAATTACAATAGTCCAGCCTAGAGGAAATAAATGCATGAATTAGTTTTTCAGCATCACTCTGAGACAAGACCTTTCTGATTTTAGAGATATTGCGTAAATGCAAAAAAGCAGTCCTACATATTTGTTTAATATGCACTTTGAATGACATATCCTGATCAAAAATGACTCCAAGATTTCTCACAGTATTACTAGAGGTCAGGGTAATGCCATCCAGAGTAAGGATCTGGTTAGACACCATGTTTCTAAGATTTGTGGGGCCAAGTACAATAACTTCAGTTTTATCTGAGTTTAAAAGCAGGAAATTAGAGGTCATCCATGTCTTTATGTCTGTAAGACAATCCTGCAGTTTAGCTAATTGGTGTGTGTCCTCTGGCTTCATGGATAGATAAAGCTGGGTATCATCTGCGTAACAATGAAAATTTAAGCAATACCGTCTAATAATACTGCCTAAGGGAAGCATGTATAAAGTGAATAAAATTGGTCCTAGCACAGAACCTTGTGGAACTCCATAATTAACTTTAGTCTGTGAAGAAGATTCCCCATTTACATGAACAAATTGTAATCTATTAGACAAATATGATTCAAACCACCGCAGCGCAGTGCCTTTAATACCTATGGCATGCTCTAATCTCTGTAATAAAATTTTATGGTCAACAGTATCAAAAGCAGCACTGAGATCTAACAGAACAAGCACAGAGATGAGTCCACTGTCCGAGGCCATAAGAAGATCATTTGTAACCTTCACTAATGCTGTTTCTGTACTATGATGAATTCTAAAACCTGACTGAAACTCTTCAAATAGACCATTCCTCTGCAGATGATCAGTTAGCTGTTTTACAACTACCCTTTCAAGAATTTTTGAGAGAAAAGGAAGGTTGGAGATTGGCCTATAATTAGCTAAGATAGCTGGGTCAAGTGATGGCTTTTTAAGTAATGGTTTAATTACTGCCACCTTAAAAGCCTGTGGTACATAGCCAACTAACAAAGATAGATTGATCATATTTAAGATCGAAGCATTAAATAATGGTAGGGCTTCCTTGAGCAGCCTGGTAGGAATGGGGTCTAATAAACATGTTGATGGTTTGGATGAAGTAACTAATGAGAATAACTCAGACAGAACAATCGGAGAGAAAGAGTCTAACCAAATACCGGCATCACTGAAAGCAGCCAAAGATAACGATACGTCTTTGGGATGGTTATGAGTAATTTTTTCTCTAATAGTTAAAATTTTGTTAGCAAAGAAAGTCATGAAGTCATTACTAGTTAAAGTTAATGGAATACTCAGCTCAATAGAGCTCTGACTCTTTGTCAGCCTGGCTACAGTGCTGAAAAGAAACCTGGGGTTGTTCTTATTTTCTTCAATTAGTGATGAGTAGAAAGATGTCCTAGCTTTACGAAGGGCTTTTTTATAGAGCAACAGACTCTTTTTCCAGGCTAAGTGAAGATCTTCTAAATTAGTGAGACGCCATTTCCTCTCCAACTTACGGGTTATCTGCTTTAAGCTACGAGTTTGTGAGTTATACCACGGAGTCAGACACTTCTGATTTAAAGCTCTCTTTTTCAGAGGAGCTACAGCATCCAAAGTTGTCTTCAATGAGGATGTAAAACTATTGACGAGATACTCTATCTCCCTTACAGAGTTTAGGTAGCTACTCTGCACTGTGTTGGTATATGGCATTAGAGAACATAAAGAAGGAATCATATCCTTAAACCTAGTTACAGCGCTTTCTGAAAGACTTCTAGTGTAATGAAACTTATTCCCCACTGCTGGGTAGTCCATCAGAGTAAATGTAAATGTTATTAAGAAATGATCAGACAGAAGGGAGTTATCAGGGAATACTGTTAAGTCTTCTATTTCCATACCATAAGTCAGAACAAGATCTAAGATATGATTAAAGTGGTGGGTGGACTCATTTACTTTTTGAGCAAAGCCAATAGAGTCTAATAATAGATTAAATGCAGTGTTGAGGCTGTCATTCTCAGCATCTGTGTGGATGTTAAAATCGCCCACTATAATTATCTTATCTGAGCTAAGCACTAAGTCAGACAAAAGGTCTGAAAATTCACAGAGAAACTCACAGTAACGACCAGGTGGACGATAGATAATAACAAATAAAACTGGTTTTTGGGACTTCCAATTTGGATGGACAAGACTAAGAGACAAGCTTTCAAATGAATTAAAGCTCTGTCTGGGTTTTGGATTAATTAATAAGCTGGAATGGAAGATTGCTGCTAATCCTCCACCCCGGCCCGTGCTACGAGCATTCTGACAGTTAGTGTGACTCGGGGGTGTTGACTCATTTAAACTAACATATTCATCCTGCTGTAACCAGGTTTCTGTTAGGCAGAATAAATCAATATGTTGATCAATTATTATATCATTTACCAACAGGGACTTAGAAGAGAGAGACCTAATGTTTAATAGACCACATTTAACTGTTTTAGTCTGTGGTGCAGTTGAAGGTGCTATATTATTTTTTCTTTTTGAATTTTTATGCTTAAATAGATTTTTGCTGGTTATTGGTAGTCTGGGAGCAGGCACCGTCTCTACGGGGATGGGGTAATGAGGGGATGGCAGGGGGAGAGAAGCTGCAGAGAGGTGTGTAAGACTACAACTCTGCTTCCTGGTCCCAACCCTGGATAGTCACGGTTTGGAGGATTTAAGAAAATTGGCCAGATTTCTAGAAATGAGAGCTGCTCCATCCAAAGTGGGATGGCTGCCGTCTCTCCTAACAAGACCAGGTTTTCCCCAGAAGCTTTGCCAATTATCTATGAAGTTTAAAACAACTAAATTCAAATACCAGGCCATAAAGGCTGACGCTCCAAACCTTCTTCTCATATTTGATCTCAAACCAAAATTATTTCAGTGTGTCAAAAAAAAAAAAATCAGCCTTTCAGAGGAGACTGTAATTTCTGTGATTTGGCATAACTACGGCAAGGGATAGTTTCCTTGGTGACACATAACAGTCAGCGTGATGTTTTCCATTCAGTCAAATGACAAAATCAGTTGAATGAAAAACATAACAGAATCAATATTAAGGAATGTCATGGCCTCTGAGCAAGTACCCAACACCAGCTAAGAAAAATAATCCTCCTTGCAGAGCGTGAATATCAAAAGATGTACTAATTGTGTCCAGATCTTCAGGTGCAGTTGGAGTGTTTGAGGATTTCCTTGAGTGTACAAGGCTGATATACAGATGTGGACTGATTTCAATGGAGGGCATTATTTCTGTGTTTTATGGCTCTTTACATCAGTCTGAAATATGAGCAGATTTTCCCTCAAAATAAACAGGAACACTGACAAAGATCTGAGCTGACGTCCCACTCTGAAATGGAGTGTTTTCATAGGCTGATATCAATCAAGAGATGCATTTTACATTTGGAAATCAGAAACACTGGCAAACAAATCCAGCAAGTGCCCACTTGTACCCAGGCAGAGAGAAATAAGACAGACGTTTCAGTCAGGAACACCCTCTCACGATTACATTGATTGCACCACTCTGTAAACACACAGTACAGACAGGCCCTAATTGCAAACACATGATGGGTATGAATTTACAAGAACCGAGCTAATGTCCCCTCCAGCACCCGCCCATTCATATGCTTGTCCTTGCATACACTGTGTGACAGTGCTTGTCTTTAATTCTGTCAGCGCACTCTCTGACCCTGGGATGCTGGAGGAGTGGTGACCAGTTTACTGCGTCCACCTTGACTGCTACTGGTTAGTAAGCCTGACACGCCTAGAAATTGTTGAGTTGAAGCACAAGTGTGTACAGATGCCTCATTGGAACCTTGGGGCACACCACAGCCTCTCTTTGGGGCTGTGACCATGGCTTAATTGGGCCAATCACTGTTGGCCGTATGTGAGAGATGGCCCTTTCTACCGCCATGCCAATTACTGCCAGTCACTTCTAAGTCTGCCAATGGCACCACAGATTTCATCGATCAACACCATCCTCCACCTGGATGGATGAGCAGAGGAAGCCACAGGCAGCAGTGCTGAGGTGGTGCCGAGTTCACAGCGGTCATGGTGGGATAGGCAGGGAGATGGCTTGAAGAGCCAAAAGACGCTACTACTGCCCAGAATGTCTCTTTCCCTTCAGGGACATGAGCCGCCTGGATACGTGATCCAAATACTAGGAGAAAGGTCAAACCTCATCCATAGAGTCGAGCTGAATCTACTCCATGCAGCCCCCTCTTCACTCTGTCTTTTATGCCCTCCACATAAAGGAACCCAAACACCGATACGTTGTTGTCAGTATCTATGGACACCGATCCCTCTCGCCAGAACATGCAGGGAATCATGTTGCGGAGGAAGGACCATGGTGGGAGGAGGTAAAACACAAACGCTCAACAAAGCAGATGGTTGAGTGTCAGTTATAAAGGAAAGTGAGACATCAACGGCTGCGCTTTTCCTATCGCCAGCAATTACACTGTAATTGTTACTGAAATTCCATAAAAAATAAGTAAAAAAAAACAAAAAAAAAAAAAATCAAAATGGCAGGCTTTGTAAGGTCACTGTGGATGAAAAGGAAAAAGTGCGGGGAAGAGAAAAAGCAGGAGACCAGAGGCATAATGAGAAAAAGAAGGAGGGGGAAAAACTGAAAGTCTCAAAATCAGCTTTGCCAAGAAAGATCCATGAGGCAAAAAACAACATCTGTCATTTTATCTGTGATGGGCACTTGGAGGCATTATGTCATATGACATATCCATCGTACAGAATGTGCAGGGATACTTCGATGCATCTCTTCAGACATTTGACTTGTTTGGAGCGGGGGACAGAGAGAAAACGGGAAAAGAAAGAGTATAATGGCAGAACCAAAGGAGACTTCACAAGCTATTCTGTAAACGCCCTCTGTGCTGGCTCTGGTCTTCACTGACACTCTGCTGGCAAATACAACAGCATGCCAATGGATCAGACACGTTAATTTACACTATTTCTCCCACTACACGTGTACATACAAATATCCTTAAAGTATTGTACTTTTATTTGATTTCATTGTTTTTTCCAATTCAATTTTGTTGTATGTATAAGCACAACGTATGCATGTCTTTAATACGCTGTAAGGCTTACATATATGAATACTGTGCTGTGAACAGCAAGAAAAATCTACACTCAGCTTTAAACCACATTTTTGTTGATCTAACAACACAATCGCTTTCTGTGGCCTCACAATGACAATGCTCAACACTGTACTTGACGACACATGGGTGCATCAATGGATGCAAATACATTCACTATTTCAAGAGCGTTGGGCGTGAAAATGGCACATGCTGTGCTGTGCACTGCTTTGTGCTGGGAGTTGCACTTAGTTTAGTGTTGACCCCAGTGGCAGCTGGTGAAAAAAGTCTTGGTGGGGCTGGTGTGCCAATAGATTTCCCTTGCTAGTCCAGTACAGGCATTCAAATGAACAGTCGGAAAATTACTACAATTCCACAATAATCATTTCATGCCCTTCTCAAAATCAGCAGTTTCACAGATAAAGTTAACCATTTACAGCTATATTAGGCCTCATTTATACTTACACTCAACAAAAATATAAACGCAACACTTTTGGTTTTGCTCCCATTTTGTATGAGATGAACTCAAAGATCTAAAACTTTTTCCACATACACAATATCACCATTTCCTTCAAATATTGTTCACAAACCAGTCTAAATCTGTGATAGTGAGCACTTCTCCTTTGCTGAGATAATCCATCCCACCTCACAGGTGTGCCATACCAAGATGCTGATTAGACACCATGATTAGTGCACAGGTGTGCCTTAGACTGTCCACAATAAAAGGCCACTCTGAAAGGTGCAGTTTTATCACACAGCACAATGCCACAGATGTCACAAGATTTGAGGGAGCGTGCAGTTGGCATGCTGACAGCAGGAATGTCAACCAGAGCTGTTGCTCGTGTATTGAATGTTCATTTCTGTACCATAAGCCGTCTCCAAAGGCGTTTCAGAGAATTTGGCAGTACATCCAACCAGCCTCACAACCGCAGACCACATGTAACCACACCAGCCCAGGACCTCCACATCCAGCATGTTCACCTCCAAGATCGTCTGAGACCAGCCACTCGGACAGCTGCTGAAACAGTCGGTTTGCATAACCAAAGAATTTCTGCACAAACTGTCAGAAACCGTCTCAGGGAAGCTCATCTGCATGCTCGTCGTCCTCATCGGTGTCTCGACCTGACTCCAGTTCGTCGTCGTAAACGACTTGAGTGGGCAAATGCTCACATTCGCTGGCGTTTGGCACGTTGGAGAGGTGTTCTCTTTACGGATGAATCCCGGTTCACACTGTTCAGGGCAGATGGCAGACAGCGTGTGTGGCGTCGTGTGGGTGAGCGGTTTTCTGATGTCAGTGTTGTGGATCGAGTGTCCCATGGTGGCGGTGGGGTTATGGTATGGGCAGGCGTCTGTTATGGACGAAGAACACAGGTGCATTTTATTGATGGCATTTTGAATGCACAGAGATACCGTGATGAGATCCTGAGGCCCATTGTTGTGCCATACATCCAAGAACATCACCTCATGTTGCAGCAGGATAATGCACGGCCCCATGTTGCAAGGATCTGTACACAATTCTTGGAAGCTGAAAATGTCTCAGTTCTTGCATGGCCGGCATACTCACCGGACATGTCACCCATTGAGCATGTTTGGGATGCTCTGGACCGGCGTATACGACAGCGTGTACCAGTTCCTGCCAATATCCAGCAACTTCACACAGCCATTGAAGAGGAGTGGACCAACATTCCGCAGGCCACAATTGACAACCTGATCAACTCTATGCGAAGGAGATGTGTTGCACTGCAAGAGGCAAATGGTGGTCACACCAGATACTGACTGGTATCCCCCCCCAATAAAACAAAACTGCACCTTTCAGAGTGGCCTTTTATTGTGGGCAGTCTAAGGCACACCTGTGCACTAATCATGGTGTCTAATCAGCATCTTGATATGGCACACCTGTGAGGTGGGATGGATTATCTCAGCAAAGTAGAAGTGCTCACTATCACAGATTTAGACTGGTTTGTGAACAATATTTGAGGGAAATGGTGATATTGTGTATGTGGAAAAAGTTTTAGATCTTTGAGTTCATCTCATACAAAATGGGAGCAAAACCAAAAGTGTTGCCTTTATATTTTTGTTGAGTGTATATAGAAAATATCACCAAAATTACACTCTTTCAAAATATGGAAAAAATTCCTCAATTGACAAAGAACATTATATAACGGCTGAGTGGATCCTTGTCATTTGATTAGTGCTTTGTATGTCATATGACATGGATTAATTCATCCCATTTGTGTTGCATTGCATTTAGAGTGCAAATTTGGTTCCATACGTTTGGTGCCGTTGCACTCTCCGCATGTGCGGACGCACACACACGCACGCGTCTTCGTGCCTGTCCGCACACATACTCATGTGCTCATGCACACCCATGTACTCATGCACGTGCACGCATGCCCACACACACACACACGCACGCATGCCCACACACACACACACACACACATGCACACACACACACACACATGCACACACACACACACACACACACACATGCACACAAAACATGCGCACATGCAGACACAAAACAAATCCACTGTGCTGTCTGGAGGCTGTTGGTAGGAAGTTGGAAAGAAATGCTGGACTAATTTCTGACGTGATTTTTTTTTTTCATTGCATTGCGGATGTACACAGTCTTAGTTTGGTAGTACACGCGCGCACAAGCGCTGACCTGGTTGCGTGTGTCTGCGCGCGGGGGACAACGTCATGATTTGATTGAGCTAACTGACACTGCTAATTCTTGTAACACATACACAAAATCCACTCCGCTGTAAGCCGTCTGGATGCATGAAGAGCTGTTCAAATGAAAAGTTGACGTGATTTTTGGCTGGACTGAGGGACTACACAGTCTTTTTTTTTCTTTTTTTAATGGAAGTCCGAAGTCAGTGCACAGCATCACTGGACTACACGTCACAATGTGGACTTTAGCAGCAGTGGAACACCAAAATTTAAGTTCCTTTTCTGTTCTTTATAAATTAATAAAATGTCAAATGACAAGGATCTATTTTAGCCATCATATAAAACAAATAATGAATGTTTTTACATTCTTTCAATGGAACGAATATTTAATTCAGTGAAAGCTGCAACAAACCATTCAACTTGGCTTCACCTCATTGAATGGTTTGTTCCAGCTTTCACCTCATGAAATATTCATACCATTGAACTCATAAACATTCATTATTTGTATATTATGTCCATACTACAATGTTCACACCACCTTTCAAAAAAGAGAGGTGTGTGTGTGTGTGTGTGTGTGTGTGTGTGTGTGTGTGTGTGTGTGTGTGTGTGTGTGTGTGTGTGTGTGTGTGTGTGGGAGGGAGAGAGAGAGAGAGAGAGAGAGAGAGAGAGAGAGAGAGAGAGAGAGAGAGAGAGAGAGAGAGAGAGAGAGAAATAAGCTAATAATGTGCATGAACATTATTGAATGGAATGGAAGCAAAATAAAGAAGCTAGAATACCTTAAATTAAATAATTTGTCTAACGAATAACACCAAAACCTTTAAATTAAATTGGTTAAAATTAATTAACAGTATAGAGGACAAAACAAATTAAGTATACAAAACCACTTAATTAAATGCTTTGCTATACTTGAGGTAGTCTGACTATAAGCGTCTTGTGTGAACTCAGTAGTGGCTGAGTTAGAATTTCTTTAAAAAACATCCAAATTGCTATTTTAGGTTTAAAAAAACTGAACAAATCATTCATTTTAGACTGTGGAATACTCCAAAGAGTATTTCACTTCTGTGGGCTGATCCTCATTACGTGTCAACTGAAATCAAGTTGGAACTACTCCGATATTTTATGACCAAAATGCCACCATGGCTGCAGCTTTAAACAGTTACAAACAGCCCCGGTCTCCCCTAACTGTTATAGCTGGTCCGCTGTACCAATAAAGATCACAGCTTTGACCCCCGAAAACAAACGAACATCACTCATTCATTTTATCTTAAATTTTCATCCTCATTTCCACACCAGGAGCAACATTCAGGAATAAATCCTTAACAGCTTGTCAGCTCACATGAGCTGAAGTGGGATCCAAATGTGAATCCGCAGCTGAAAACCATGGAGACATAACAGCCAGGAGGAGCAGCAATTGTAAAGTCCCAAAGTTCTTCAACTTAAACAAAACACACAGAGACAAAAAAAATAAATATAACCCAAATGTCGGTGGGGTTTCTGTTTCCCCCAAAAACAGCAGCACTTTGATAAATCCACAGGTGTCCCAAGCCATTAATTCTGGCGATGGTGATTGGCCAAATATTTATTATATTTCCTTAGCAACGACACACAATTGGTCCATGGGTGCCAATTCTGTCGGCTACAAGATAATAAATTTGGTGATGTTGATTGGCCAAATATTTATTATCTTCCTTAGCAACATACACAATTTGTCATTTCTCTGCACTTCAAGGGGCTGATGAGTGAACGCCCAAGAAGAGAAATGATACATTCTGTGCTTCTGTCAGTGGAAATGCACTGTTGAATGAGAGTCACTTGGTGGAAATGTTGTTTTAATAATTCAGATTGTATGTAGGCACATACTATTAAGTAAAACTGACACTGATAATACTTTTTAAAAAAATATGTATCTTATAATTTTTTCCCCTCCACATCTATGGGCCAGCTGCCACTGGTTGACCCACACCTTTGAAGCACTTGAGTAGCTATACTGCCATTTGTGGTGGTTGCCTTGAACTATCACTGATTTTCACAGAACAGAGCCAATGCATATTAACTCAGAGGAGGCCATCCACCCACACCACACGTCAGGCATGCAAATTTACGAAACACAGGATTAGTGCAGTGCAAATATTCATCGATCCGCCAAGAGATGCACATTACCTTTAAGATGACAACTTTCAACGAATGAAAATATTCTTACCACTGCATGAATGGAAAACATTCATTATTAGTTTTATATGAGACCAAAATAGAGCCTTCTCATTTGATATTTTACTTAAAATTAAACAGCTGAAAAACCATGTATGTCTGCTTTCCTCAATCCACTGAAAAATTATGGAATAACCTTGTCCAATTCTTCATCTGACAGTGTCCCCAATTACACTGCGTGAGCTTCTGACTGGCTTGTGTCAAATTGGATTTACCTCCCTCGTATCATGATGCATTTTGCGAAAAGGAAGCAGCGTCTTTAAATGGAGCAAAACATATGGAACCTAAATAAACAGTAAATAGAGCCAAATAGCACAAAAAATAACAATTGGACTATTATTCTATACAATGGGACAAATTCAGTAATCAATGACATGTGACATGTACAATCAAATGACAAGGATCTATTTAGGTGTTATATAATCTGCGATACATTTCACTGTAAATTAAATATGAATATTTAGTGAGATGGACAACAAAAAACCCTGAACAATGGGTCCTTCAATTAACAGCTAACATAAACAGCAAGAATAAACAGCCACATTCTTTTTTAAGCCAACTTGATCAATCATAAATTAAAGAATCAAATGAGTTATGACTATGAAAATAAGTGATTTTTTTTTTAAATTTAGTTCAGTTGAACATATTTTGCTTATATGTCTCAGTGCAGAAATGGAGGCCTTTAGAAAATTTATTGATGGCTGTCATTATTTAAAGGTATATGGATCTAAAATGGGTATAGTCCATACTGAGCAATAGACAGATACATATATAATCCTCTGTTGTCTTTTTCTTCTCTTTTAGAAAAGGATGGCCTCTTGTGCTTTTGGGCTGAGTGATAAAAGATTGGAACTGATTTGCTTAGTGGCAATTATTGGCTAAATGGGTTTGAATGTATTTGCACTATTCGATATTTGCTATATATTACTATATTTGCACTAGTCCCTTTACAGTGAAAAGAGCCGAGTCAGCAGTCTGTATCTGCTAACATCTGTTTAGCTACATGATTGATACTTCATAGGACATTAAACACAGTACAAAAAACAGTAATCATGGGAAACGCTTCATCTGAAAGGTCCATACAGTAATTCGTGCTGAACATTCCTAATAGACATGAAACATGATTCTCTTGAGAACACAGCAGCATGTCCTTCTGACAGATTTCAAATGTGTGCTGAACCTGTGTTTAAATTAATGAGTCATGAGTCATCCATTGTTTAAGAAATCTGTGATATTCAGATGCAAAGGATATGTTAAGAGGACTAAATTAATTTACATGTTGCTAAAACATACTTTTGTGAAATTATATATATATATATATATATATATATATATATATATATATATACATATATATAAACATATGGAATAACCTATATATACACTCAACAAAAACACAAACGCAACACTTTTGGTTTTGCTCCCATTTTGTATGAGATGAACTCAAAGATCTAAAACTTTTTCCACATACACAATATCACCATTTCCCTCAAATATTGTTCACAAACCAGTCTAAATCTGTGATAGTGAGCACTTCTCCTTTGCTGAGATAATCCATCCCATCTCACAGGTGTGCCATATCAAGATGCTGATTAGACACCATGATTAGTGCACAGGTGTGCCTTAGACTGCCCACAATAAAAGGCCACTCTGAAAGGTGCAGTTTTATCTCACAGCACAATGCCACAGATGTCGCAAGATTTGAGGGAGCGTGCAATTGGCATGCTGACAGCAGGAATGTCAACCAGAGCTGTTGCTCGTGTATTGAATGTTCATTTCTCTACCATAACCCGTCTCCAAAGGCGTTTCAGAGAATTTGGCAGTACACCCAACCAGCCTCACAACCGCAGACCACGTGTAACCACACCAGCCCAGGGCCTCCACATCCAGCATGTTCACCTCCAAGATCGTCTGAGACCAGCCACTCGGACAGCTGCTGAAACAATCGGTTTGCATAACCAAAGAATTTCTGCACAAACTGTCAGAAACCATCTCAGGGAAGCTCATCTGCATACTCGTCGTCCTCATCGGGGTCTCGACCTGACTCCAGTTCGTCGTCGTAACCGACTTGAGTGGGCAAATGCTCACATTCGCTGGTGTTTGGCACGTTGGAGAGGTGTTCTCTTCACGGATGAATCCCGGTTCACACTGTCCAGGGCAGATGGCAGACAGCGTGTGTGGCGTCATGTGGGTGAGCGGTTTTCTGATGTCAGTGTTGTGGATCGAGTGGCCCATGGTGGCGGTGGGGTTATGGTATGGGCAGGCGTCTGTTATGGACGAAGAACACAGGTGCATTTTATTGATGGCATTTTGAATGCACAGAGATACCGTGACGAGATCCTGAGGCCCATTGTTGTGCCATACATCCAAGAACATCACCTCATGTTGCAGCAGGATAATGCACGGCCCCATGTTGCAAGGATCTGTACACAATTCTTGGAAGCTGAAAATGTCCCAGTTCTTGCATGGCCGGCATACTCACCGGACATGTCACCCATTGAGCATGTTTGGGATGCTCTGGACCGGCGTATACGACAGCGTGTACCAGTTCCTGCCAATATCCAGCAACTTCGCACAGCCATTGAAGAGGAGTGGACCAACATTCCACAGGCCACAATTGACAACCTGATCAACTCTATGCGAAGGAGATGTGTTGCACTGCATGAGGCAAATGGTGGTCACACCAGATACTGACTGGTATCCCCCCCCCCCAATAAAACAAACTGCACCTTTCAGAGTGGCCTTTTATTGTGGGCAGTCTAACGCACACCTGTGCACTAATCATGGTGTCTAATCAGCATCTTGATATGGCACACCTGTGAGGTGGGATAGATTATCTCAGCAAAGGAGAAGTGCTCACTATCACAGATTTAGACTGGTTTGTGAACAATATTTGAGGGAAATGGTGATATTGTGTATGTGGAAAAAGTTTTAGATCTTTGAGTTCATCTCATACAAAATGGGAGCAAAACCAAAAGTGTTACATTTATATTTTTGTTGAGTGTATGTGTGTGTGTGTGTGTGTGTGTGCGTGTATTCTGTTTTTGATGCTTTGCTTCCAGTTGTGCAGCAAAACCAGCAGTGATGCTTTAAGGTGTATTAAAGAATTTACATTCAGTCCTTTATTGTTTAAGAAGTGGGGATGCTGTGGTGGTGGTGGTGGTGGTGAGGTTCTTGCTGATCCATGGCTTTGAACTCTGAGTGGCACCTGTGCCTTGATGTCAGAGCCAATATTGGATTTGGCCGAGGTCACACCTTAGGGCGGCGGGTTAATGGCCCACTTTACCAGGCACACGGAGCTGCTTGGCCCTGCACAGGCCAACATGCTGCCTCAGCACTCCTCACTGTGTAAATTGCAGACAGGAGGTGCTGGCTATGAAAACACACATATGTACAGTATGTACTGGAATGTGACGACTCACCACAATGTACTGATTTATACTCTGTGCATGAAGCATAAAAAGCTTGTCGAGGGTTAGGGTTGAAGAATAAGCACTAGTTCTGTGCTGGTTGATGGAAACATCTCATATTTTTGTTTTTACTTTGACGCTTAAAAAACCTGGAGTATCCAAGCCTTCGGATAAGGTGGATGCACAGTATACAGTATAGCAGAGACAAAACTGGTAAGCATGAAGCAAAAGCTCAGTGTCTTTTACAGCTCTATCTAGCACAAGTCCATTTGGGATGTGTCCAACTCATTTTGTCATTTACATGGTGCAAAATCTGAGCACAAACTAGGACTCAGGGCACAAAGGAGTTGGACTGAGTCACCAGTCATGGACATTTTGTGAGTACAACACAGACTCAACCAATCAGTGTTATCAGTTGTTCCCATTATGCGCCAGGGTTGGAAATGTGCCAAGTGAAGGCAAGTTGTGACTGGAGTGGCGACCTTCTAAGCACTCAAAGTGGGTGAAGGGAAACAGCATGAAAAACAGACATGGACAGCACAAAATCTACATGTCATGCCAAGTACCATAACTGCTATGAAACTAAAGCATGTTACATCCACTGCTGTGTGTGAAAATTCATGCTCAGTATGTAGATTGCCTTTATAGAGTGCAGTTGCCTCAGCTGGGGCTTCATGTACAAAGCGTGTGTACGCACAAAAACGTGGCATACGTCCGTCTCCACGCTAATGTTCAGGTGCATCAAAAGTGAAATGTGCGGTGCGTCAAGTAAAAATCCTGCCTGGTATACGCACGTTTCTACAGCTATTGTTCCACTGCTGACATATACAGGTGATGCTGGGAACCGTTAATAGTGTGAAAACAAGAAGTCATCAGAGTTATGTGCACATCAGAGACACACTTATGAACAATTAACACACCCACATTTTTGCAATTACATTCGGAACTTAATCATTTCCCATAATCCCCCTGTGCTTCCCAGAATGCACCGTGGTGCCAGCAGAGTTCTGGCATCTCACAGCGCATGTAAACGTTGATCCAGCGAGTTCACGGGAGATTATAATGATGATACGTTCTCCCAAGTTGAGAAGGGTTATCTAGAGGAGGTGTAGCACCTGTGATGGACTTCTGCCATGACCAAGCCAATTTTGATTACCAAGGCCAGTGTTACTGGATGTGTGCACATGAACTGCGGCTGGCCCAGAGCACAATACAGCAAGGAACCAGGGGTTGTTTGCGCACACACAGGTGCTGACCACGCTGGGCTTCCTGGCAACAGGGGCAATCCAGCATGAGGTGGTCAATCAGTCAAGAGTGTGCCAGTCAACCTTGAGCTGAGTCATGCCAGCTGTGTGGAAGGCAATCATCTGAATGTCATCCAGGTACATCACATTCCAACATTAAAGTGCAATTTGCAGAGAGAGCCGGTTTCCCTAATGTAATCGGAGCCATTGACTGCACACATAAAGGCACCATCACATGACGAATTTGTTTTTCCACTCTATCAATGTTCAAATCATATGTGATACACAAATGCGCATCAGGCTGGAGGCTAGCATAAACCACCCTGTTAGACAACTATCCACTCTTACATCTCTAAAATAACAACTTATCTGCCTCAGCCAGGTGAAATGTCGGTGTGACCATGGCCCTCTCCAGTATGTCATATATGGCTTAGAAATGCTTGCACCTCGTCCCAAATGCTGCTGCAGGGCTTCTTTCAAGCTCCCCCAAGAAGTCCCTATGACACCAATTCTGATTTCCTACCACTAACTCCTAACAAAGTTCAGACTTCATTTCAAGTTTCCTGTGTTCCCTTTCAGGGTTCTGCACAGTCAGGTGGCTCCTTACATGAGAGAGCTCTCACATCAGCTCTCTGAGGCTCTCTGATCAGGGACTGTGAGCTTTACCTTGATCAAGTGTTTAAAGCAACATTCTCCCACTGGATTTAAGATCAGCAGATGTCGTAGATACTTTTAAAAAGGAATCTTAAGACTCCTCGGTTCTTTCATTTGATTTGGTGTATTTATCTTTATTGCACTTTTATTGTCTTTATTTCTGAATGGGAAGCACTTTTTAACATCTGTTCTTGATAGGTGGTATATAAATCAATTTCCAATTCTGTTTTTTTTTTTTTTTTTTTTTGCAATTTGTTGCTGTTGCAGTTGAATTGGCTGGAAAATTTTGAGATGACGCCACAGGGGCTCAAAGACAGAAATGTTATGCCAACTAAATTTTATCAATCATTAAAAGAAAGTAAGTGTTAGCAACAGCTGCATTCTCCAGGGGCAATACAAGGTGTCATTTTTCCTTACTAGATGATAGAATAGGCTTGTGCACACTGGTAGAGGGCCCACAGTGGCAATGAGTGGCCTGGTCTCAGTGACTCATTAAAACTCTCAACCAAAATCCACAAATGCACTGGATAATGAAGCTTACATTGCATCTGGAAAGTATTCACAGCACTTCACTTTTTTCCACATTTTGTTATGTTACAGCCATATTTCAAAATGGGTAAAAGGTAATTTTTTTTCCCCCAACAAAATTCAACACACACAATGCCCCATAATGACAATGTGAAAAATGTTTTTTTTTTTTTTTTGTTTGTTTGTTTGTTTTTTAGATTTTTGCAAATTTAGTTGCTGTGAATACTTTTCGGATGCACGGTACAGATGAAAAAGGAACCAAGAAACAGAGACAAAATAAAGGACAAAATAAAGCAGCAGCTAGCACATTTGTTGCAAAGACATATGACAGTATTTTGTAAACATACTCTTTAATATGCACGTGAGTTTGACATGTCTGACAACCAACTTGCAACAAATACAAAAGCATTCATTATTTGCAGTCTTCTTGGTACCTCGTAAGTGGCTCTGTGGCATAGGAGTTGGACTATCACCAAATGTAGTGTGAATTCTATTCAAAATATGTGTCCAGACAACCTGTCTGTGTCTTTGGACAAGACATTTCATTGTGTCGTTCCAGTCCACCTGGCTGTAAATGGGTGTCGGCCATAGCTGGGGAAGTAAGCTGCAATGGACTGGTGTATCATCCAGGGGGAGCCACAGAATCTCATCCGCTTCATGCGACTGTCTCAGTGAAGAAACACCAGCCCAGTGGGCTTGAGATCCTCCTTACTCTTCTTGTTGACTTAGGTTGACTATCCTTAAAATGATATGATGGTTAAGCACCTGCAGACCATACATGGGTCAAAGGTCCTGGTCATAATGACCTTTTTGTTACACCACTGACACACAAGGACAACAGAGAACATCGACACACCAAATTTGGTACCTCTAGGTCTCATAGTATTGAAATATGGCTTGAACATGAGTTTTTTTCTTAATGATGGAGTCAAAGGTGAAGGTGAGCGTACATCATGAAGGAGTAGGAAATACAAAGTAAAACAGTTTGGCCGGTTGGCTGAATGGATGAGAGCCTCGCTGACTCCCTGACTAGTTGACTAATTTGCTGACTGAAAGGGTGACTGACTGCCTTGCTGACTGACTATGTGCCAGGAAGCAAAGCTTTCCCACATGTTCTTCTCCACGCCGCATTTCAGTTGGGTTACGCCGCCTCGTCCCTTCACAGTGTTTACAGTGTGAAGCCCAGCCGTGGGAGTGCAAACCCGCTTCATCTCCACACTCGACCTGAAACGCCTTTCCTACGGCCGCCATTAATCAGCAACAGAGACTCTCTCTCCCGCTCTCGCTTCTCCTCTTTCTCGCTCCTCTACGCCCACAGACATGCTGGATGAGGCCATTTTGAAAGAGTTAACAGATGTCGGCTGATTCACCCCAGGCTTTCTGACATTGCCCGAGTGATGTATTTGATGTGGAGTTTATTCAGCTCTAATAAACGTATGAAGAATTACAATAATAATTCACAGATGTACATACCCAGATTATATGCCAGAGCATTTCTTTGAAGAAATCAAGGTGGCCAAGATTAACAAAACCAGTGGCAAGGACGAAAAAAGGGGTTTGTTGAGTCCATCGATAATCAGAAAGGTCAGGATTTGACAATTCCAAAGCTTTCTGTTCAAATGTCAATACAATCTCTGTTCTTGTCACCGGTTCTTTTGTGTGGAAAAACCTGAACAAGACTGCTGTTGTTGGGCTTTTTTTTTTTTTAATGTGATGCACACTGAAACACACTTCTATATTCATCTCGCTAATCTTATCTCATATCTAGCTTATTAAACCTGCAACAAAAAGTAAACCTGAAAGAATGAGGGGCAAATACAAAGGAATGAGAGTGAGGTCTAACATTCTGATCATGGCAAAAGAAGGAAAAAAAAGGAATTACTTTCAAAACAAACAACTTCCATTTGCTTCACAACTAAAGAACAACAAATCTCAAAAATGGCCAGTTGCAGAGCATCTTAATACCCACATAAACCATAAAAACAGCTACACAGCTCCATGGCAATGCATAGCAACCGTGCAGAATTTCAGTCAAGGAGAAAGAAGGCAAAAAAACACCTTATTACTTCTAACTCCTGCAAGCCATTTTGGTCTCCAAAGGTTTTAGAGCGCCGCAGGCCATGTGTCTGCAGTGTTTCGGGAAATGACTTGCCTTCGCACGAACACTGCTATGTTCTGCAGCACTGCTGCCCCCAGCATCCCCGCTCAATTTCTGTTTAACCCCTTCCTGCCTGCCTTCACACTGACTCACTGCAACAGAGAGCTCACACCCAGCACAATGCTGTCACGTTGTTCAGTTTTTCCACAAACCACGACAAATCGGACCGCTTTTTTTTTTCAGAAGCTAACACATTAAGTCCACGTCTAATTTAGCCACTTAAGCATGTGATGGCTTCCTAACAAACACGGTGCAAGAGAGGCGGAAGGTTATATGGGGCAGAAAAAGATGGTGCGTTCTGGGGGGGGGGGGGGGGGGGGGCTCTTCACCATTCCAGTTGATCTAGTACAATGTGCGACACAGTTTGCACACTTGAGTGTGTATCAACGGTGGATTAAATCTGCAAACTCGTTGACACAACACATAATTAAAACATCTTGCTCGAGGTCAGGAATTTTCTAATTAGTAGTGTACTGACAAAGCTGCAATTCTATCGCCCTGAGTTTCAAAGTCCACAGGTTACTGCTGAGATGAAAGCCGACCCTGGAGCAGTGTTCTGCAGGGCTGCTCACACAATTCCTCAGAAGACAGTCACAGGGTCACCGAGCTAAACAGTGTGCTGCACCAGGATCCTCGCTTCCAAACAAAGAACTTCAAACTTTCCTGCCTGGAAACACAATCTCGGATTCTTTTCCCCCCTCCTTTCTTTCTTCCCCCTAATCTTTTTTTCTTTTCAACCTGAGAGAAACAAAAGATTGTGTGAAGGCAACCAGAAGAAGAAACCATAATAATGTTTTTAATCTGGTTAATTAAAATGCTTCAAGCCCGGCTAGCTCAACAACTTGCTATATACTACAAAGGCTTTAATAGTTACATCTCTGTAGCTTAAGTTGTTGAGTTGTAAAAACATTTTGGTTCATAAACTGGTTATTAGTCTATAATGAATGAATAGGATGTTACAGGGAAGTGATGGCTTAGAGGTGAAAGCGGTGAGCTCAACACCAGAGGGTCCTTGGTTCAATTCCCTGTCAGATGGGAAATTCAATGAAGTCCCTTGGGCGAAGACCTTAATCTTCATGTTGCTCCTGGTCTGCAGTTGAGTGCCTTCATGACAGGATGCTGACATCGGTGCATGTGAAGCATAACTATAAAGTGTTTTGAGCATCTATATCGGATGGAAAGCAGTTATTTTTCTGAAGACCACAACATCAAAGGGCAAACCATGTGGCTCTGTGGTATAGAACTGGAGGACTAAGACCAGGATTTGATTCCAGGCACCTGTTGGTTTTGAATAGGACACTTTATCTACATTGTCCCAATTCACCAAACTGTAAATGGGTTCTGATCTTGATTGCAGAAATAATCTAGGATGGACAGGTGTGTAGTGTAGTCCTCGGTTCAAATCCCCGCCTGACTGGAAAATCACTAAGGGCCCTTGGGCAAGGTCTTTAATCCCCTATTGCTCCCAGTGTGTAATGAGCGCCTTGTATGGCAGCACCCTGACATCGGGGTGAATGTGAGGCATTATTGTAAAAGCGCTTTGAGCTTCTGATGCAGTTGGAAAAGCGCTATATAAATGCAGTCCATTTACCATTTTAGTCCAAGTTGAGTGTTAGACTGTCATCCCCTTCATGCTACGGTATTCGGGGAAAGCACAGGTCTTACTTCTTCTTTGCCTTCCTGACAACCCAAGTATGGGAGCATCCGCTGGTGCTGTGTGCCACCGCATCCACCACACAACATAACCTCCCCGTGTCGTGGATGGCAACCACTCAGGCAGTCAACTGATCCAATCCCCACCTCTCAAAAATAACCATCTATGTACCACAGCCAAAAGAAACGTGGGCGACCCTTGACCTTCTCCAGCCACTGTGGTCTTCACTGATACACCTGCACGCTGGTCATGCCCAGAGTAAGATTCCCTCAGAATATAACTGATATTCCTCATCTGAGTCTCCCTAAGTAACAACTCATTTGACACAAAGTCCATCCAGCTATACCTAAGGATCATCCAAAGAGAGCCAGTAGCACAAACATTCTGTCGTCGCCTTAGGTCACTGGTTAGTATCCAAATCTCACAAGCATACAGTAAGACAGGAAGCACCAGGTCCCTAAATACTTGCAGCTTCATTCTCCTGCAAAGACATCATCATCGCCAAACATCTGCCCAGTGACCCATGACGTCCGATGAGAGGCACAAATGTCATTGATGAGGTCTCTCTTCGTGACATGAACCAATAATCCTCCAATGTGAAAGTCTTTGCCTTTTTGCCATGCCATAGGTATTAAAGGCACTGCGCTGCGGTAGTTTGAATCATATTTATCTAATAGATTACAATTTGTTCATGTAAATGGGGAGTCTTCTTCACAGACTAAGGTTAATTATGGAGTTCCACAAGGTTCTGTGCTAGGACCAATTTTATTCACTTTATACATGCTTCCCTTAGGCAGTATTATTAGAAAGCATTGCTTAAATTTTCATTGTTACGCAGATGATACCCCGCTTTATCTATCCATGAAGCCAGAGGACACACACCAATTAGTTAAACTGCAGGAATGTCTTACAGACATAAAGACATGGATGACCTATAATTTCCTGCTTTTAAATTCAGATAAAACTGAAGTTATGGTACTTGGCCCCACAAATCTTAGAAATATGGTGTCTAACCAGATCCTTACTCTGGATGGCATTACCCTGACCTCTAGTAATACTGTGAGAAATCTTGGAGTCATTTGTGATCAGGATATGTCCTTCAATGCGCATATTAAGCAAATATGTAGGACTGCTTTTTTACATTTGCGCAATATCTCTAAAATTAGAAAGGTCTTGTCTCAGAGTGATGCTGAAAAACTAATTCATGCATTTATTTCCTCTAGGCTGGACTATTGTAATTCATTATTATCAGGCTGTCCTAAAAGTTCCCTGAAAAGCCTTCAGTTAATTCAAAATGCTGCAGCTAGAGTACTGACGGGGACTAGAAGGAGAGAGCATATTTCACCCATATTGGCCTCTCTTCATTGGCTTCCTGTTAATTCTAGAATAGAATTTAAAATTCTTCTTCTTACTTATAAGGTTTTGAATAATCAGGTCCCATCTTATCTTAGGGACCTCATAGTACCATATCACCCCAATAGAGCGCTTCGCTCTCAGACTGCAGGCTTACTTGTAGTTCCTAGGGTTTTTAAGAGTAGAATAGGAGGCAGAGCCTTCCGCTTTCAGGCTCCTCTCCTGTGGAACCAGCTCCTAATTCAGATCAGGGAGACAGACACCCTCTCTACTTTTAAGATTAGGCTTAAAACTTTCCTTTTTGCTAAAGCTTATAGTTAGGGCTGGATCAGGTGACCTTGAATCATCCCTTAGTTATGCTGCTATAGACTTAGACTGCTGGGGGGTTCCCATGATGCACTGAGTGTTTCTTTCTCTTTTTGCTCTGTGTGCACCACTCTGCATTTAATCATTGGTGATTGATCTCTGCTCTCTTCCACAGCATGTCTTTTTCCTGATTCTCTCCCCTCAGCCCCAACCAGTCCCAGCAGAAGACTGCCCCTCCCTGAGCCTGGTTCTGCTGGAGGTTTCTTCCTGTTAAAAGGGAGTTTTTCCTTCCCACTGTCACCAAGTGCTTGCTCATAGGGGGTCGTTTTGACCGTTGAGGTTTTTCTGTAATTATTGTATGGCTTTTGCCTTGCAATATAAAGCGCCTTGGGGCAACTGTTGTTGTGATTTGGCGCTATATAAATAAATTTAATTTGATTTGATATGATTTTTTTCCTCCTATGGAAACAGCAATTGTAAGGGGAAAACCCCTAGCAGCATGTCTGATAACCTGGACAATTAATTCAGGCCAAGCATCTTTGACTATGTAAAGTATCAAAAGTAGAACTTTTTCAACATTAAATATTCAAGGCGTTTCATATATAAAATGAACCCAATTAGAGTTAAAATAAGAGAAGTGTAATGAGTCTCAAGTCAGAATGCTTGTCTTCAGAACTACTCGCTAATGAGCCCTTGTTGGTTTAGCACACTTTACTTTCAATGGTGTGGCACTGTCATTTCTGCTGGTTTTTAATTTTTAATTCAAGTTGAATGAGAGGGTGGTGACTGAGTTAATAATCAAGGCACCGGGGTGTTTTGCAGCCGATGGAAAGCTGGAGAGAAGTTGCCAAATGAGGCATGTGGTCCGCCCTTTGAAGTCACAGCAAAACGTTTGAAACAGGAAGGAAAAAACAGTTAACAAAAGCTTATCAGTTCAGAGGGTTATCAAAGATAAATGACCACACAAAAGGGGAATGCTTCCTTAAAATGGCATAATTAGGGCAAAGAATAGGCTGCATTCAACAACACAGATTAGGAGATACTACACATCGGGATGGGATGTATCCTGCTGTTCTGCAGGCGTTTATCATATTCTGAAACATCAGTCTTCCATAAATCCTCATATGAGCAGTGACATGTTTCACATGTTTTAAAAAGGGAATGCACCAAGGAGCTACAGTAGATATGCAGATGGGGGGGAATTAGAAAGCACATTTACAACAGAGGTTCGCACTGTGAACCGGTCCTTGATCTCAAACTGACATAAATGGGGCCATTCTTTACATCATTTAGCCACCACAGGCAGCTGCAGCGCCACCGTCTCTGGTCCCCGTGCACCTGAAGAGACGGCTGCTAAGTACGAGAGTCAGGAAAAGGGCTGTCTGAAGAGCAGGGCTGATTAAAATCTAGCCTCTACTGGGGAAAGAGCAGAGTCATGTTTTATATAGATGGCCCAGAAAAAGGAATCAAAACTTTACTGGAGATATTTTCTTTCATAACAGACCTCTGTGAACATCTGTGAACCCCCAGTGTCATTGTTCATTCAACAAGTTGCCAGGGTGAGACTCCATTGGAGTTTTTAAAACTACACAGGAATAAATGTTTCCTTTCTGGGCATTTGGACTTAATTCACATTTAATAAAAACAAACTCCCCCAACAAAACCACTCATGTTTTCAAGTCATGTTTTCAACCTGGTTTATTTGCCTGTTTGCTGCTGTATTTGATTGTCAAGAATATATATCCCCAAAAGCCATGAAGGGATTTCAAAATATTTTGCCATGTTCACCTTCCAAACTGAAGGTACTTGCTTCAAGACCACCAGTTCCCCATTCTTCATGTACGAGGTCTGTCCGTAAAGTATAGGTCCTTTTTATTATTTTCAAAAACTATATGGATTTCATTCATATGTTTTTACGTCAGACATGCTTGAACCCTCGTGCGCATGCGTGAGTTTTTCCACGCCTGTCGGTGACGTCATTCGCCTGTGAGCACTCCTTGTGGGAGGAGTCGTCCAGCCCCTCGTCGGAATTCCTTTGTCTGAGAAGTTGCTGAGAGACTGACACTTTGTTTGATCAAAATTTTTTCTAAACCTGTGAGACACATCGAAGTGGACATGTTTCGAAAAATTAAGCTTGTTTTCAGTGAAAATTTTAACAGCTGATGAGAGATTTTGAGGTGATTCTGTCGCTTTAAGGACTTTTCACGGTGCGAGACGTCGCTAAGCACTCTCAGGCAGCGTCGTCAGCCTGTTTCAAGCTTAAAACCTCCACATTTCAGGCTCTATTGATCCAGGACATCATGAGAGAACAGAGACGTTTCAGAAGAAGTCAGTTTCAGCATTTTATCCGGATATTCCACTGTTAAAGGAGATTTTTTTAATGAAAGACGTGCGGACGGGTCCGCGCGTCGGGACGCAGCCGACGCATCGCGGCGGCACAGGAAAAACACCTCCGTGTTGATAACCATTTGTTAAAATCCAGTTGGCTTTTGATGGCTTTCAGTGGAGTGAGTATATGAGAAATTGTTTATCAGCTGGAGATGTTCCAACTTGTCCTCAAGGCTTCCAACAGAGGTGTTTTTCCTGTGGCGGAGCGTCGCGGCGGCTGCGAGCCGACGCTGCAATCCACCCGCACGTCTTTCATTAAAAAAAATCTCCTTTAACAGTGGAATATCCGGATAAAATGCTGAAACCGACTTCTTCTGAAACTTCTCTGTTCTCTCACGACGTCCTGGATCAACAGAGCCTGAAATGTGGAGGTTTTAAGCTTGAAACAGGCTGATGACGCTGCCTGAGAGTGCTGCGCGACGTCTCGCACTGTGAAAAGTCCTTAAAGCGACAGAATCACCTCAAAATCTCTCATCAGCCGTTAAAATTTTCACTGAAAACCAGCTTAATTTTTCGAACCATGTCCACTTCGATGTGTCTCACAGGTTTAGAAAAAATTTTGATCAAACAAAGCGCCAGTCTCTCAGCAACTTCTCAGACAAAGGAATTCCGACGAGGGGCTGGACGACTCCTCCCACAAGGAGTGCTCACAGGCGAATGACGTCACCGACAGGCGTGGAAAAACTCACGCATGCGCACGAGGGTTCAAGCATGTCTGACGTAAAAACATATGAATGAAATCCATATAGTTTTTGAAAAAAATAAAAAGGACCTATACTTTACGGACAGACCTCGTACATGTGGAGTTCTGTCAGGAAGGGCATCTGGAGTAAAACTTTAACCAAATCAACATGCAGATACACACTGGATCAACGAAGGTGGAATTGAGCAAAACTTGAGTAGCCAAGGGGTGTGGGGGTTATACATTTGGGGTCAAAGGAGAACAGATTAAAACTGAACCAGGGGTAGGTCAGATTCAATGTGATTGGATTGTGGCAAAACAGAGCCTGCACCTGATTTCAGTTCATTTAAGGACAAATAAACACAGGACTGTTGAACCTTGGAGGTGTTATACGCTCTCTAACTGCTCTCGAGTTAAAGTCGATAACAATTACAATAACAGTGCAAATCATGAAACCAGAAGGGCACTAAACCAGTGCCTCAGGTCTGGGAGCTTGCGCCATGGGCGTCCCCAAGGCCTTTTCCAGTTGCTGGGTTCCTCAACAGTAGGAAGTATGCAAGCCAGTGCATCCATCTCGTTTCATGAAAGAGTTGTCATAACTCTGGCTCCTACACCCCCCCCCCCCCCCCCCAAAACCAGGGATGGGCATTGATAAGATTTTATCGATACCATTATCGATTCTGCTTATCAATCCGATTCCTTATCAATTCCCTTATCGATACCTCTTGTGAATTTTCTGTGTACTAAAAGTAGGCTTTATAGGCTTTCTATGTCAACAAAGCCTTAAAGTAAATAAATGTGAAACTGGTCACTGGATCCTTAAACTCTGACAAAATAAACTCTACATGGTGGATCCTTGATCTCTGGACATAAACAGAAATAAACAAAACCTGTAGTTTTAGTCAAAAGCATTTCCTTTGAGACATTATTGGCATGAATGTCTTTCCATACATCTGAGCTGAGCTCTTGCAGCTGCTGTGCTGCACGTCAGAATGTAATTCATATAGAATGAAGAACGTCTCATTTTGGGAGGAAAAAAACGTTTTAGTTGATTGTAGTTTATCGTCTGTATTACAGCGTTTGGAAAAAGGTGTCATTTTATTTAAAGAGCCAAATCATTTTGAAGTTATTAATTCCAACTGGTCTTGGCAGAGAGTGGTGCAGTGTTTGGAGCTGTGCCAGTGGGATGGAGGACGATTCTTGTTTCTTGACTGCAACAAGACAAGAGTCCCAGTTAATGACTGCGTTTACACGCAGCCAATAACCCAACAGGAATATTAGCAATAACCCGGTTGCGCACGGCCATGTAAACACCCGCAAAAACCCGAATATGACCGCTGGGTTACTCCTTTTTTAATCCGAATATCAGGTCATATAAATGCGCATCGGGATATCCCCATAGAAAGGAACATTATTTTGTGTTCTGCACATGTCCTATCCGCAAGGAATCTTGGTCTTTTGAGTACGGCAACTACTTGTATGCAGTGCGCACAACCCACCGGACACCACAGAAGCAGAGGTAAACAAGTATGGTGAAATCCAGACGCGGCAGCACAGCACCACACTTTTGGAGTGAGGAGGAAACCGAATACTTCATTAGTATCGTGAAAGACATGAATATAATGTCTTTTATTGATGGTAGAAAGAGGAAGAAGAAACGGAAATGACGCATATTTGCATCATGACATTCTCCGTGCGTCTGGACGTTGTCCATGCGTCGCTGTTTAGATGGGGATATTCCAAATGATACCAGTGACCATGTATACAGGAGTAACTCTGTCTGCTTAAGCATGTAAACGGGTTATTCCTAATGATTCAGAAACCTGAATATTGACCTTAACCCGAATGTTAACGGCATGTAAACGTAGTCAGTGACTTTAATCTGCTCACGAGTAACATATTTTAATGACTCTGAGAGGGGTTAAGAAGCAGACTTGCCGCTTCTGAAGAGCAGCGAATCAAAGAATCAACAAGCCGGTGGATCAGAGCATTGCTTCATTGGTTCACACTTCAAAGTGGAGTCGCGATGCAGAAATGGTTGATTACAGACCCTCTGCAGGGCCTGTAATCAATGTAGAGAAATTATCATTTTCCCGACAAACACCCTCAAAAAAACAATGGCTGCTCTGAAGGACCGATAAGGGAATCGTTAAGCAAAAAGACTATTGATATCGGTGGATCAAATCATTTCTTAACGCTACCTGAAAAGAACCGGTTCTCGATACCCAACCCTACCCCCTCCCCCCTTTTTAAGTGTCTTCCTTAATATAACATACTGCTAAGATTTAAACTTTTCAAAGACAATTCAAGGAACAGAAAAGAAACTTTTGCACAGACAGGTGTAGATTCCTGAAAAGCTCTATGTTGCAATGTTAAAGAAAGGGAAATTTCTAAAGTAGATTTGGATCCCCCCCCCCCCCCCCCCCCCCCAAAAAAAGCATGCAACAAATTCTTCCCTGCCCCAGGGTTAAACGCCATAGAAAACTTTGGTGAAATCCATCCATTACCATTTCAGATATCTTGTCTACATCTAAACAGACATGGAGGATCACATAACCTAACAAGTTGTTCAAAGTCAACGAGGAACCAGAGAGGTGTAGGAGAGTCAAAATTGGAGGCGTCAGTGCAACATTTGGTCTTAGTTAAGCTGCTTCTCATTGCAGTTTTGCTGACATTTTCCTGGAGGCTTCACTTCTCCCATCAGGTTACGCCTGCACAGGCCCAGAAGGCTTCCTTCCTACCTGAATGGCATTTTGGCATCACACTGTATTATACCACGTACAACAGCATTTCCAGGCAGCTGTGTGTGTATGTGTGGGTGTGTGTGTGTATACATAAAATGCTTATCTACATATTGACTTGATTTAAACCCACACCCCTGTCTGCCATAATAATTACACATTTTGTAAAAGGAAGTACTCAATTCTTCCTTCACCTCAGGCGGGCAGCTGCAGGAGTTGCCCACCGGCACCCAGAAAACACGCCTCCAGCACTGCCTGGTATCCAAACAGCTTCAGCGTACACCCACAACCATTGCCTTCTATGATGTAATGCGGCTTCCTGTTCGACACCAAGCGAACACAAAGCACCACCGCCAGCATGGCTTAATGTGTTTGTATGCTTGAGAGGAACCATAGACTTAGAATTGGTTGGACAGGAATTTAAGACAGCAGGGACCTGTTTAAAAGTTGTCAGTGAGTCAGCCCACACACACACACACACACACACACACACACACACACACACACACACACACACACACACACACACACACACCACACACACACACACACACACACACACACACACACACACACACACACACACACACACACACACACACACACACACACACACACACACACACACACAATAAAGCAATGAGGGCAGCCAGGGGGTGTTTTTACATTCTGTGGGTCTCTTGACTTACTGTGTATGTATGTAAAGTCAAAAAGGCCAGGCAGGTCATTTTCAGCAACTCCTGAAAATGACCTGCCTGTAATCAGATCATCCACATCAATGATCTGATTACAAATGTATCAGTGGAGGACGTTAATTAGTCCGACAAGTATATAAATTATGTAATCTAAAAAATACATGTGGTCACAAATCACAATCGGAATGAGAGACAAACGCTGAAGTTTGCCGACCATGTGATATTCCGTTTTAGAAGAAACAGGGTGAAAATGTTGGGCAGCTGCCCTGCCAACCATTGGCAAACACAACACTGTTCTGCTGCTTGGAGCACATAACTGTATCAAAATATGGCAACACTCTAACATAACACAATCTATGGTGATTGAAAGGCCTTCACTTACCACATTATACGGGTATTTATTTCTTATGTAACTCATGTATGGGTTAATATAGTCAATAACAATTATATCAAAAGGCACAGCATATTTCTGGATCTTAGTTGACATGTATAAAATAGAATAGGCTCACTCAATTGGGGAGAAAAAGCTTAGACTGTACGCTAACCGACATGAACAACACAATGCTGGGAGCACACACACACAATGTTTTCAGAAACACAAACTGGTATCTGAAAGAGCAGCAGAATCAGCAGCTTCCATCCTCTCTCCGTTCACAACTGATAACATTCATGTGCATGGTGATGTCTGAATTCTGCTGAGATTATTTGCCAAAATCGCCTGAATTTCACAGTTAATTGGCTTTCCTAATTAGCGCAGGATGTCTAATTCCCATTGCAGTCAGTGTGCTAAATGGTAAAGCTTTAGCGAGCGGATGCCATTCCTTTTCTTTGAAAGGACAGGCTCCCCTTGCAAGCCAAGCTACACTGTACATTACACACTCAATGATCGATTCTAAATCTTAATTAGGGAAACGACAAACAAGCAAGGGGACTTAATGAACTGTGTACCTTGTCAAACAGCTGGCTGATTATATTTATCGAGATATATGCTAAATTTAATGATTTGGGCAATTAACCGTCAACCCCTCTGTAATCTCTGTGGGACAAAAGAGGCCGGGGTGGCAAGCACAGGACCACAGACCTAATGGAAGACAGCTGACAAATATTTGTCATCCCCAGAGTCCTGAAATGGGCATCAAAGACTCAGAAGACCTCGACTTCAGAAATAAAGATATCGCTCAGATTTCACTCCCTTGTGTGCTTCATTTCCAGTAATTTGCACTCCTGGTTAACGCATCTCTGATGCTATAATAAGATGCGTTTCAGAGACTCTGGGGCTGGGGCTTCATTCCATCTAATGATCTGAGATAGTCTGGAAAAACAATACAGAAACATAACAGAGGATATCTAAGAGTATGCACAGTCTTTATTATCAGTGCCTGTTTTTCACGGCCATCCATTTCTAAGTTTTTTCCCCATAAATTGGTCAAATGGAAAGCAGTGAAGAGCGAGAAAAAAAATTAAGCTGAGCTGAAAAGTGCGACTTGGATTTAATATTTTATAATTGCCAAGGGACATTCTAAGATCAATGAATTTTTGCCCGGGACGCACATCAGAAAGAGATGTACTTCAGTCTTTTTAGGGAACATTGGTCTATTTAATTCCAGTGTCTGATGCATGTGAAATATGCCTTCCATGGCCTCCTTCTTCTTCCCCAGGCGCTGCTGTGAGCAGACATTATCACTTTTAATGGGCCGCCATGAGAAGAGGCAAGTCAGCCAATAACCCATCCTCACTAATGGATCGACTTGTTTGTTCTCTTTTCACCATTATCCAAAGCTAATTTTAGATGGTCTGTTTTTACATTAAAAGACACAATAGAGGACAAAGTATCACAACATGTTGACATAAAAAACAATAAACGGCCCCTACACTGAGGTAAAGATAAGTATAGTGTTACTTCAGCTATTAATTTATATCAACCATCACTAATGAGTAAAGTGGCTGGTAAAGGTTATGAGGATGAGTGGGAAGTGTAACTTGAGGCCAAATCAGGGTCTTTTCAGTGCAACACGCACATACACACTTGAAAGTCCTGCAGGAAAATACTTAAAGCGTGGAATAATGAAGATCGTTAACAGCACTGGCTTTAAAAGGTGGGAACTGACTGAATTATTACTAGCTGCTTAACAAATCACAAATAGATCTTGTGGGTCGATTAATCTGAATTTAAACCTTCATATTATTGCCAAACAGTAAAAATTCCAAATGTCTAATCAAAAGCAGTGTACACAATCCTATTTCATTTTTTAAATGGCTGGCATTTGACTAAGATGTCATTAATTTCCCAGAAATGGCGACTGGTTACTACTTTTAGAAAATGCAATAATGCAAAAATAATGCAAAAAAAAAAAAGCAATGCAATGCAAAAATAATAATTCAATAAAGACCCATGCTATTTTATCATACATCAAAATTCTTGTGTGCTTAACCATTGCAACCTGTTTTCTGTGGCTCTCAACACCTTTTCACCTTTGTGCTTTACCCCACCTGTCTGTGTCATGGACATAACACTTCATCTTCATCATCCCTCTCCACCTTGGTTGGAGAGGTAACTGGCAATGGACTGGTATCCCGTTCAGGGGGAGACATATGCTACATCTGAATACTTATACTAGCTTTCTATTCAGTAAGCAAAAAGCAGTACATCATAACCCATAGGCAACCCATATACAGTAGTGTTCAGAATAATAGTAGTACTATGTGACTAAAAAGATTAATCCAGGTTTTGAGTATATTTCTTATTGTTACAGGGGAAACAAGGTACCAGTAGATTCAGTAGATTCTCACAAATCCAACAAGACCAAGCATTCATGATATGCACACTCTTAAGGATATGAAATTGGGCTATTAGTAAAAAAAAAAAAAGTAGAAAAGGGGGTGTTCACAATAACAGTAGCATCTGCTGTTGACGCTACAAACTCAAAACAATAATGTTCAAACTGCTTTTTTAGCAATCCTGTGAATCACTAAACTAGTATTTAGTTGTATAACCACAGTTTTTCATGATTTCTTCACATCTGCGAGGCATTAATTTTGTTGGTTTGGAACCAAGATTTTGCTTGTTCACTAGTGTGCTTAGGGTCATTGTCTTGTTGAAACACCCATTTCAAGGGCATGTCCTCTTCAGCATAAGGCAACATGACCTCTTCAAGTATTTTGCCATATCCAAATTGATTCATGATACCTGGTATGCGATATATAGGCCCAACACCATAGTAGGAGAAACATGCCCATATCATGATGCTTGCAACACCATGCTTCACTGTCTTCACTGTGAACTGTGGCTTGAATTCAGAGTTTGAGGGTCGTCTCACAAACTGTCTGTGGCCCTTGGACCCAAAAAGAACAGTTTTACTCTCATCAGTCCACAAAATATTCCTCCATTTCTCTTTAGGCCAGTTGATGTGTTCTTTGGCAAATTGTAACCTCTTCTGCACACGTCTTTTATTTAACAGAGGGACTCTGCGGGGGATTCTTGCAAATAAATTAGCTTCACACAGGTGTCTTCTAACTGTCACAGCACTTACAGGTAACTCTAGACTGTCTTTGATCATCCTGGAGCTGATCAATGGGTGAACCTTTGCCATTCTGGTTATTCTTCTATCCATTTTGATGGTTGTTTTCCATTTTCTTCCACGCGTCTGTTTTTTTTGTCCATTTTAAAGCATTGGAGATCATTGTTGATGAACAGCCTATAATTTTTTGCACCTGCGTATAGGTTTTCCCCTCTCCAATTAACTTTTTAATCAAACTACGCTGTTCTTCTGAACAATGTCTTGAACGTCCCATTTTCCTCAGGCTTTCAAAGAGAAAAGCATGTTCAACAGGTGCTGGCTTCATCCTTAAATAGGGGACACCTGATTCACACCTGTTTGTTCCACAAATTGACAAACTCACTGACTGAATACCACACTACTATTATTGTGAAACACCCCCTTTTCTACTTTTTTTTTACTAATAGCCCAATTTCATAGCCTTAAGAGTGTGCATATCATGAATGCTTGGTCTTGTTGGATATGTGACAATCTACTGAATCTACTGGTACCTTGTTTCCCATGTAACAATAAGAAATATACTCAAAACCTGGATTAATCTTTTTAGTCACATAGCACTACTGTTATTCTGAAAGCTACTGTACTCTGGATGATCCCCTACACTGATTGTGTGCAAAAAAAAAAAACCTACACTATGCTATTCCATGAGGCCACTGGAGCCTCATGCTGAAGAACAAGAACTTACTGGGAAAATTCAAAGAAGATAGCAGACATACATGAAAACGTAGGAGCATTCAAGGGAGCATGGCATTATACAAATATGCATTTGGATCACTTCATGAAAAGGGGTCACCATTACACAAGCCAACATTATTGTCAGTAAAAACAGAACAGCCCTATGTGCAGAGAAAAATACATATAAAATGATTGTCTATATATTGAATAAATAACTGTGATAACATAAAGGACATAATTATCTTGGAATTTTTCTTTTTTGAGTTATTTATCTGAAAAGGAGGACACCAAACCCCACCAAATTTGTGACACACAGCACCTAAGTATTTTGGTAAAAATAAACAGAAATCACTTCAACTAATTTATCTGAATTTACTTCTGATTTGATGGGCACACAGTAAAATTAATTTCCCTCACAGACCAGTGTCTTAAACACTTGGTACGGCTGCAGAGAGCATGGCAAAAATGTGGTGTCGAACGTAACCCGTAATGTCCCGGCCTGTTACAACCCATGTTCCTAAACTGCTAATTTATTCAATAAATAAAACTCCAGTTGTGTTGTTTGAAAGCACAACTTTTGAGAGCCTTAAACCCATGGGGAGACTTAATTTAGTTGAACAATAACAGAACAGTCTTCAGTTATTCGCTTTATGTTTGTTTCGTGCTCAAGTCCTAATATAGCTGCCAAAAATAGCACTCTAGGGCTTTCCAGTGAGCCCATCCAAAAAATTATAACATGACTTTTCTCAATAGTGGATTTTATGTATTCCCCGTGGTCCATATATTCATATCTTATAGTCTATAGCACCTTGCTAGGAAATTTAAAAATTGACCCTCATGTCACATATTGGGGAGCATTTTCATGAAATGACCCATTTTTTTTAAGTGTGAGGAACTGTTTAAAAATGTCTGTCATTGCAAAATAATTTTTTTTCATGGGAAACATGGGTATGTGCTTATGTGTCATCTCTAAACATCCAGGTCAAAGGACAGGATAAATCAGCAATGGAGTCCTATGTCCAAACTGTGACACTTCTACTTACTTCTAGTATGTACTACATAACTGGCTCGTAGTATATTCCTAATTGACGTTAGTACATGCTGAGTATTTAGATGCAGGGATAGACTGTCATCTGCTTCACACTGCAGTATCTCAGGATAAGCACCCCCCCCCACCCCCACCCTCCAGGTTTTACAATTCTTGGTTACCTTTCTTTCCTGTATCTCAAACCTTGACAGTTGATGATGGAGGTGACTTAAACTTAGAGTCACAGGAAAACAAACAACCGCATAATAGCAATGGTAATGCTATTTTACCATGCTGCACAAAGCGATCACAATGAAATCTAACAGCATCACAGGAGGTCCTATAAATAACAACAGTAAGATATACTTGAATACCGGAGTTTCTTAAGTGAGCCATAACAGAAAGAGCTCCCTGTGCTCTCCAGGGCTCCACCGTGTACATTTCAGAGACTTCATTTTGACAACTTCATCAGCAGCACCCGCGCTTGAAAACTCTCGAGTCGCACAGCAACATTAGTACATGTTTAAAGCACTGACTTTGTAAGCTCTGAGTTTCCAGTTCCTCCAGGATGGAAAAACACGAGCAGGCACAGATTGAGGCCTTTGCGCTGCCTTATCCCTGTGAGTGGTGAAGGCGTAGGATGAGAAGAGTGGGCTCACCCAGCACGGTACAACAAAACACAGAGACCAGGATGTTAGGCTGTCCCCATGTCCCTAGCCAGCAGGCTAGCTAGAGAGCCAGCCATCATGGGCTCGCCTCCATAGCAGCGAGGCGGATCGGGGGAAGAGACAGCATATTTCATTTTTTAGAAATTTAATTATATCAAGATTAACAAGGGAGGTAATTAATTTCTTTAAGATGGGTATCTTTTAAGTGCCTGGGGCTCAACTTTGTTGTCAAACTGTATATTTAACCATTATTTTAGGGCAAAGTTTTAAGTGATCACCCTTTTGTTACGCATAAAGGCTCTTATCCAAATAAGAACAACAAAGACTTAGTCTGTTTTCACCACCACATGCTAACCTATAGTACTTCCTAGATGTGGTGAACATTTACAGGAATAGCCCCATAACTGGCCTTTTCAGCTGTTGTGCTCCCATAGCGGTAAATACCCAATGGGCTCATGCAGCTACGTATACACTGACTTAATTCTACAACGCTTTTGGCCACAATGTAGATTTCCTCATTCTTCCTTGAGGATTCAAGCTCTGGACCACATTCATGAAGAAGAACGCCAACAATGCTTGCATCTCACTGAGTTTGAGTCAACTGATCACCTTTCGTCTGACCTCTACTGGTGGTTTGCTCTCACTGTGGTATTGTATCACTTCCTGTTCCGGAGCACAGCGGTGTTTTGCTGTATCTGTTAGCTGTTTAATCTGCATAGTTAGATTGATCTAGATAACTAGATAACGATTTATTTCACAGTGTAATCTTCACGTGCCTTAACTAAAGCACCCTCTCTGCTGAATCACCTCTAAATTATTTTCACATTATTCACTTTGTGTGTTTTTAGGAATCCGCTAGCTTAGTGCAGCTATTAGTTCTTAGTCGGTTTAGCATGGCGGCTTCTCCTGTCTCTCCCACACTTTTCTGCGCTGGGTGTGAAATGTTTAGTTATTCCTCGGCCTCCTTTAGCAGTAACGGTACTTGTAATAAGTGTAGCTTGTTCGTAGCTTTGGAGGCCAGGCTGGGTGAATTGGAGACTTGGCTCCGCACTTTGGAAAATCCTACAGCTAGCCAGGCCCCTGTAGTTGGTGCGGACCAAGGTAGCTTAGCCGTCATTAGCTGTCCCCCAGCAGATCCCAAGCAGCCGGGAAAGCAGGCCGGCTGGGTGACTGTGAGGAAGAAAATTCACATTTCTAACCGTTCACATTTCTAACCGTTTCTCCCCACTCGGCGACACACCCGCCGAGGACTCTGTTTTGAGAAATGTGACGTTAGCGACACCAGCAACCATAGTCAAATGTCTTCCGGGGGCCAGAGCAGGCGACATTGAAGGAAATTTGAAACTGCTGGCTAAGGCTAAGCGTAAATTTGGTAATATTGTAATTCACGTCGGCAGTAATGACACCCGGTTACGCCAATCGGAGGTCACTAAAATTAATATTCAATCGGTGTGTAACTTTGCAAAAACAATGTCGGACTCTGTAGTTTTCTCTGGGCCCCTCCCCAATCGGACCGTAAGTGACATGTTTAGCCGCATGTTCTCCTTGATTTGCTGGCTGTCTGAGTGGTGTCCAAAAAATGAGGTGGGCTTCATAGATAATTGGCAAAGCTTCTGGAGAAAACCTGGTCTTGTTAGGAGAGACGGCATCCATCCCACTTTGGCTGGAGCAGCTCTCATCTCTAGAAATCTGGCCAATTTTATTAAACCCTCCAAATCGTGACTATCCAGGGTTGGGACCAGGAAGCAGAGTTGTAGTCTTACACACCTCTCTGCAGCTTCTCTCCCCCTGCCATCCCCCCAATACCCCATCCCCGTAGAGACGGTGCCTGCTCCCAGACTACCAATAACCAGTAAAAATCTATTTAAGCATAAAATTCAAAAAGAAAAAATAATATAGCACCTTCAACTGCACCACAGACTAAAACAGTTAAATGTGGTTTATTAAATATTAGGTCTCTCTCTTCTAAGTCCCTGTTAGTAAATGATATAATAATTGATCAACATATTGATTTATTCTGCCTTACAGAAACCTGGTTATAGCAGGATGAATATGTTAGTTTAAATGAGTCAACACCCCTGAGTCACACTAACTGTCAGAATGCACGAAGCACGGGTCGAAGAGGAGGATTAGCAGCAATCTTCCACTCCAGCTTACTAATTAATCAAAGACCCAGACAGAGCTTTAATTCATTTGAAAGCTTGACTCTTAGTCTTGTCCATCCAAATTGGAAGTCCCAAAAACCAGTTTTATTTGTTATTATCTATCGTCCACCTGGTCGTTACTGTGAGTTTCTTTGTGATTTTTCAGACCTTTTTTTTTTCAGATCTTTATTTTTCAGTATTATTAGAAAGCATTGCTTAAATTTTCATTGTTACGCAGATGATACCCAGCTTTATCTATCCATGAAGCCAGAAGACACACACCAATTAGTTAAACTGCAGGAATGTCTTTCAGACATAAAGACATGGATGACATCTAATTTCCTGCTTTTAAATTCAGATAAAACTGAAGTTATTGTACTTGGCCCCACAAATCTTAGAAACATGGTGTCTAACCAGATCCTTACTCTGGATGGCATTACCCTGACCTCCAATAATACTGTGAGAAATCTTGAAGTCATTTTTGATCAGGATATGTACTTCAATGCGCATATTAAGCAAATATGTTGGACTGCTTTTTGCATTTGCGCAATATCTCTAAAATTAGAAAGGTCTTGTCTCAGAGTGATGCTGAAAAACTAATTCATGCATTTATTTCTTCTAGGCTGGGCTATTGTAATTCATTATTATCAGGTTGTCCTAAAAGTTCCCTGAAAAGCCTTCAGTTAATTCAAAATGCTGCAGCTAGAGTACTGACAGGGACTAGAAGGAGAGAGCATATTTCACCCATATTGGCTTCTCTTCATTGGCTTCCTGTTAATTCCAGAATAGAATTATCTTCTTCTTCTTACTTATAAGGTTTTGAATAATCAGGTCCCATCTTATCTTAGGGACTCATAGTACCATATCACACCAATACAGCGCTTCGCTCTCAGACGCAGGCTTACTTGTAGTCCTAGGATTTGTAAGAGTGATTGGGGAGGCAGAGCCTTCAGCTTTCAGGCTCCTCTCCTGTGGAACCAGCTCCCAATTCAGATCAGGGAGACAGACACCCTCTCTACTTTTAAAATTAAGCTGAAAAATTTCCTTTTTGCTAAAGCTTATAGTTAGGGCTGGATCAGGTGACCCTGAACCATCCCTTAGTTATGCTGCTATAGACTTACACTGCTGGGGGGTTCCCATGATGCACTGAGTGTTTCTTTCTCTTTTTGCTCTGTATGCACCACTCTGCATTTAATCATTAGTGACTGATCTCTGCTCTCTTCCACAGCATGTCTTTTTCCTGATTCTCTCCCCTCAGCCCCAACCAGTCCCAGCAGAAGACTGCCCCTCCCTGAGCCTGGTTCTGCTGGAGGTTTCTTCTTGTTAAAAGGGAGTTTTTCCTTTCCACTGTCGCCAAGTGCTTGCTCATAGGGGGTCGTTTTGACCGTTGGGGTTTTTCTGTAATTATTGTATGGCTTTTGCCTTACAATATAAAGCGCCTTGGGGCAACTGTCTGTTGTGATTTGGCGCTATATAAATAAAACTAATTTGATTTGATTTGATCTCCTAGTTGGTCTCAACTGTCGTCTCTGCTATCCATATCCTGTTCTTCTGCTTTTGCTCTTGTTTCACTAGAATATTTTGGCATTTGTTTATGTCAGCTTCTGCGGAAGTCAATGACCAATGAGCTGTGAACTACCTACCCCAGTTTAGGGACTTATCTTGCCTCGAAAAATCACCTTTTAGTGTAGGTCCCTATGGTGGAGACACCTGCAAAGGTGTTGGACTCTTGAAAATAACAGACAATTAACACTGAATTTTCAAAGTTCATAAATTGAATTTACACACATCCTGTGGATATAAGTGTAAATTGGATTTATGAATTTTGAAAAATATGATGCATCAACAACAAAGTTTTTCCTTTGACAAGGTTGAAGCTCCAGTTTAAAAACAATCTTATTTAGGGGATGTGATGGTCTAGTGGTTAAAGCGTTATGCTTGAGACTACAGGATCCTCGGTTCAAATCCCAGCCTGACCGGAAAATCACTAAGGGCCCTTGGGCAAGGTCCTTAATCCCCTAGTTGCTCCCGGTGTGTAGTGAGTACCTTGTATGGCAGCACCCTGACATCGAGGTGAATGTGAGGCATTAGTGTGTAAAGCGCTTTGAGCGTCTGATGCAGATGGAAAAGCGCTATATAAATGCAGTCCATTAACCATTTATTTCTTATGTAATTTTTACAATACTATTTTTACAATACTATCTAGACACCTAAACCTGAATTAGTCTGTCTATTGGCATACACATCCAGATGCATGTGTCACATGTGCACCCACGTACAAAGTGCCAGAAACAAATGCTCATGGTGTATATTTCTGGCATGTCAGATGACTGATGTCTTTATGGGAGTATAAATAAAATATTTGCTCCAAGCTGTGACTGGACTGAAACTAAAAGTGGCCCAATAAAAGTTGAATTCTGCAAAGTTTTACTTGCAGAGGGAAGTAATGACAAAGGTTTCTAGACCAAGTAACTGCTGAAACAGCTCATTAATCAACATGAAAAATAAATGTCAACTAGTTTGATAATCAGTTAATTATTCAGTAAGTTTGTCAGGAAAATAAACTCTGGTTACAACTTCTCACTTATTGATATGTTTCTTTTCTTTTTAATCATTATAAGTAGAAGTGCTTTAGATTGACAACTGGATAGACAAAAAAGTATTTTACAGGTGAAACTTTGGTCTGTGTTAAACTGAATGGGCAATCTTTTATATTTTGTCCAACAGTGTTGAATTTCTAATCATAAAAATAACAGAGTGGCTACTACCACAGTACTGTGTCAATAGACAAATGGGGCTCCTATTGGCACAGAGCCAATCATATTCCACATTACATTGTGGTGTAGGCTGTAACCAATCCCAATCCGGTTACTCGAAATGGCGGCATCTGATTGTTGTTGTCTCAACAGACAAAAGCTTGTGTTTGTGACAAAGTGCTGTGGCAGTAGCCATTGCCTAAAAACAATCATCAACAATGACATAAAAGTTAGTTGCAGTTCTAGAATCAACCGATTCTTTCATGCAAATGCTATGCATTAGCTGCATTTTAAATGGAATTCACAGTCCATAGTGCAATAACCACCGGTATAAGTGCTACTGTGCTCTGCACTGTGCAGAGGAAGAGAAAGTTAGCAAAGTGCACTGTGTTAAAGCTCTAAGAATGCATGGCATTTGGCCAAAGAACCCCTATAACCATTCTGAAGACTGGACTCTGTCTTCTTTGAGTCCTCGCTTAAAATACAGAATTGCCCTGAGACAAATAGCCAAACTGATATTACAATTTTCTTGACATTGTGAAAACAGTAGCTGCCTGTGTTGCCCTCTTTAATCATATTTGTGCAGTGTGTGGGGAAAGAGAAGCCACATAGGAATCCTCATGCTGTCTGATAGAAGTCAGGCTAAAGTCATTGTATTCCACTTCAAATCCCACCCTGCATTAGATTAATTGTGAAATAAATGTATAAATGCAACAGTGGTTGATGTCAATATGTCAATATTTCCAGTGGATTAAACAGAACTTTCCATGTGGTTAAGAGCAAAAGTGGAGATCCAGATGTTAAAGAGAACTGAAAAAGTTAGATTATATTAAATCAGCTGTCTTTTCCAATGAGATAACGCACCGAGTGTGTGGTTTGGAACGTGGACAGCAGTAAGCAGAGGAGGGCAGTAGTAGACAAAGAGGAGGAGGACAGGGTAAAAACTGTAATGCTCGCAGTACTGTCAGTTCACCTACTGTAAAAGTGACTCTGCAGTACTTTTTTTTAACCAAATGCTACCCCCAGAGAAGGGCAGAGAAAAAGAAAAGATGGAATGGATGAAGACCCAAGAGGAGGAGGAGCAAGTGGATTCAATCAGTCCATCATACTACTGGCATTTAGTGCGCCTGACTCCCTAACCAAACAGCCTGGTTGGTCCTAGTCCTCTGAGTCTCTGTTCCCCTCCTCCAGCTCCGGAAACCTCACGCTCTGCATGTTTCCTGTTTGTCTGGCTGAAGACCTGGCCATTTTACTCCCGGGCAGAATATTAGGGGGGAACACAGGAGGGCCCGCACGAGAAGAAGAGAAGTGCAAGAGACGAGGACAGAGGGAAGGTTGGCGGGGGAGAAGGCAAAGGGAGAGACACTGAACACTCCCGAGTTGGGATTGATTTACTTCATTAACCGAGATTACAAGTTTAACTTACAAACCAGAGGTCAAAATTTCTCATTAACAAGGGGACCGTGGAGGACCTCGGGGCTTGGAGACCACTCTTATTACTGACTACACATTTCAATCTGTCTTTGATGTTCCATGTCTGCCTTTCTACCCCCTCTTTCCCCCTCCTATTTTTTTTTTTTGGCAGTGAGGTTGATTTTAATTGTAGCTATAGAACAGAGCGTAGTTTGCCTGTAAGCCAGCCTCCACATCTGTAGTGAGTGCAGCTTTAGTGATATTGGGTGCAGTCCATAGCTCTGGGCTAATTTTAATGGTCCCCCCTGCCCCCCCCCCCCCCCCCCCCTCATTGGAGACTCAGATTGTTTTCCACGTGATTCCTGTTAATTTAGCTGGAGGAAAGGGCATCAGTTTTCCTTGTGCTTTTCCCCTCTCTCTCCCCATGCCTCTCACTCTAGTGCCTCACTCCTTCTTTCTGATCTACAGCCTCAAAGAAAGAAGGTGAAATGAATTCAAATGGAAAAATAGACTGTGCTCACTATTAAATTGCTGGCCTACCTTTGTACCTTTGCATGGCGCCTGGTTGAGATAGATAGGAGAAAAGCAGTGTGGCTGAACAAACCGGGGCAATTTAGCCACTATTGTCGCTTTTACGTCAACAAACAAAGCTCTTCCTTTGATGTGATAAACGGCGCAAGTGTCTGGATGATAACTACGAGCAGTTTCAAGGATGTTTCAAAGCTCTGAGCGTGTTCAACACTGCAGGACAAAATGCAGCGAGGCACATTTTACATCGCACAATCTTAACTGCTAACTTTAGATGTACTTAAGAGACAATCTTTTCTCATTTCAGCTGTGCAAATTTAGACAAATTGCAACACAAAGACGGAGATTATCATAGCACAGAGAAAAATCAATGCGAGAGAATGAAACAGTTTTCAAATGGTGGTAAATGTGTAAGGACAGATACTAAAAGATGTGATGGCATGATCACTGTATATCTGACAGTGTCCTCTGGTAAACAAGCTAAAATCCACATGATCTCTACAACCAGGAATGTACATGTATTGCATGTACTGCAGAGAAACACAAAACTGAAGATGGTACACAGTGTGTCTATGCCTGCCGAGGTTCTAATATTGCAGTTGTGCTCTGTTATATATCAGTTTAACTAAAGATGTGTATGTTCGATGACTAGCAAACGCGGGTCAACAAACATCTGAGATTGACAATAATGAAGAGTTTTTAATCACTTTGCAATACCATAACTTTTATGAAAACCACATCACACAAAATGCTATCTTGGGGGCAAACGCCATTTCTGTTTCGGTTAGTGATCCCCTTCATCTTCTCTTTGTCACTACATTGCATCCCTCCAACAGCCTCCGTCCGTAAGGTAGCTCACCCCTTGACTTTTGTGTTGAACTTCAAAAGCCTCTTTGCTGATTGCAGAGACATGATTGGGGGAAGTGATCAGCTGGAGGGATGTTTACGGTGTGTGCCCAAGCTGTCGCTGCCTGCGTTGGTACCCACCACTGGGACCACAGTAGCCTCTCCTTCAGTGAGCAACCCGGCAACCGCAGCACAGCTATAGGCTCCTTGGAACTATTCTGCCCTGCAGAGCTCTATAAGGCCTGCTTTGTTCCTTCCTGAGGACTAGATCAAGCTAGAGACAGTCCCACCAGTCTTGACTGGCTATCAGTTTCACCGCTTGTGGCGAGCCGCATCCAGGAGCAGAACCAAGTGTGGCCAAACCACCATCAAATTAAAGGTGCGCAAATGGGAGGAGGATGGTAGCAGGCTGAGGTGGAAAAACGGAACCAAATACCATCACTTGAATTCCAACACAGTCCAAATTTAGTAGAAAGATGGTGTGACAAGGCCGAGAACAAGAAGGAGTGGACGGAATATTAGAAAGAAGTATTTCAGCAGGAGCTCTGCTTCTCAGCGAACAGAGCAGGATCTCAACAAGACCATTATCTGGCTGCTAATTTGAGCTCTGGCACAGCACTGAAGGGCTGCCTTTGTCTGGGATTAATGTGGAAAGCTCAGGATGCAATGTCAGAGGGAAATAATCAGCGTGGGCCCTTCATAACGTTGGCTGCTTGTGCTCCTGGCCAGGGCCCCCGGCTCATTTCGGTGGAGATGAAATCTATGACAAGCCCCTCAGTAAAGCTAAGAGCAGGCAACAGTCCAGTAACACCCACAGGCCTCCAGGCATCCTGTGACCCCCTTAGAAAAGTCACATTCACTTTGCTCTGGAGAAGGGAAAGAAAATGCCGTGAGCGTTTCCAGCCCATGTGAAATGAAGAAATGTGAGGAGGTGAAAACGAAGTGAAAATAAGTTAAGATTCCTCCTCCACCCTCTCTGCAATCACTCTGGAGGAGGAGCACGCTGTGACTTCACTTCATTAGGCCTCTCTAATTAAAAATGAACAGGACATTAAAACATGGGAAGGAATTTTTTAAGCCCACAATTTCTAATAATGTATATTCATGTTTATGTTGTGTAACTGCTTTTTGGAGTGTGTGTTTTTTTGTTGTTGTGTTTGTTTCCCCCTGTGCAGCAGGAGGTCGGGGGCTAATACCCATCAGGGTAAAACATTCTGAAAGAGGTCGGCAATGCACTCAAGGACCAGAAGTAATGCTTTTATTTTGTTATTTATGCTTTTTTACTGGGTGCATTGCTATGCTCCTCGGCAGCATATTGCTGCTAAGTGAAGGATGCAAAGATGCAACTCGATAAGCAGGTTATTAAAATGACCAATTGACATTCAAAATTCAGGCTTATTTGAGATGCATCAAATTTATAGATGGATATGTGGAATTTAAATAGTTCCGCTGCCTTAAGGGAAACACGGCTTGTTTCAGAAACCATGTGCAACTTCATGTATGACCTCGTGTTGAGGAAATATGAAACTTAAGTCATTCCTCATGGAACTTCATGCACATGGTTCTGCTGTAATTACACAGTTCAGCCTGATTACGAAAAGACTAAGATTGTACATTCAAGTACTGTACATCACGTTGCTCGCTGTCTGTATCATGCACACATACTGCAGGTCATCTTTTTTCATATTTGCCATCTTAAACTGCTTAGAGACTTATTTAGTTCACCTTATTTATTATTTAGAATGTTATTTGTTTTGCTGCAATGCGATTTTTTTTGTAAAGTAATCATAATCCTACATATACAGACTGGTGCCCAATTAAAGGCAAACCAACAGAAAGGACTATTTTCTACCGAGTGAAAGCACAGCACAAGTGCAGAAAAAACACAAACATATGAAGAGAGTGAATAGCTACATTATCTTTTGAAGTAATGAAAATGTAAAAAAGAAGCCATATTTCACAATGCTAATGCAAGTGAGGGAAAAAAAATTCTGGTTCTACCTCTGAATCGATCCTCTCCAAAAGTTAATGGTTTCTTCCTTGGCTCATGCCCGACCCCTTCACAGAGTTTCAAGAAAATCTGTTTTGTACTTTATCTCTAATAGCTGCAGAAGTATGTGTGAAGTGTTGGGAGAAGTATATGTTCTCGGAGCACTCTAGTTTATTGTGATATTTGTGTATGGCATTTTAATCTTTTGCTGAGATAAGAGTGTTTTTAAGAAGTAGCTGCTGTGATCATTTAAATTCTCTGCACTTAGACAGCAACTTTTAATTCATGCTTTTCTTCCTGCTCATCAATCAAACAATCATTTACTACAGTTATTGTCCCAAGTTCCACACAGCACTCGCAGAGTGCAGGTACAAGCCTGCTAAGCAATGTATCGGGCATCCTGTGTCTTCGAACGATGTTGCATAAAGCAACTCAATCAATCATGTCAATCATTTTGTGAAAATAAGCAGCAAAGGAGACATGCCAATATTCATACCTGCTTTTAATAAGCACTTGACAAGCCAGGATGTTGTTGAAGATTAACTTGTTGTTGGTAGTGTGAAACCAGACTGTTCTTGTTGCTACATAGTAAGCACCTGGTACTGAATCCTATTCAAAATGATCCTTGTAAGTACTTAGCCTGGCACAGAGAGCAGTGTGATATCCCAAAAGGTTTTGCAATATAGGTGACCACACTTTGGCAAAAAAGTTATGCCCCTTCGTAGAAAGCAATCTATTGGAATACCTGTCTCCCAAGAAAACAGCATGTACACATGCCTGAAGTTCACCCCAGATACCACAGAGACCTACAACCTTACCCAACCCAATCTCACGGCATTTTGTGATGGCATCACGAAAAGTAAATAAATCTATTGACAAGCCAACTAGTTCTTGCTGTGAAAAGAAGCGCATATTTAAATGATCCTAGATTCAACCTTCATTTGAACTGTCAATGATAATGTTGAAAGAACAGAATATGACATAAAAGTAGGACCTGGAATGATTTTCCTTTTAATTGTAAACCAAATTATGCATTAATTCAGAACAATTAAATTACAAGAAATTCATGAAGACTGAAAAGACTGTTAAAGCATTTCAAAAGCCACTGCGAAAGCTTGTAGAATATTTTGAAAGTCATGGTAAAATATCAATATATAAAAAATAATGAAATGACACGCACATCACAGTCCGTATTGGCGTGCAGGATCAAAAAAGGAATAGCACAAAAAAACAAAGGAGAGATCCGCCCAGCCAGTTAGCTCCCAAACAAATCGTTTTAAAATATCAATATATACCTTATAGTAAAAAAGTCACATATCCTTGTGTAAATTCCTGTAAATCCATTCAAAGCCACAAAGTCTTTTTTTTTCCAATGACATCAAATCTACATTAATTAAAAAAGTAACATAATCTTGTCTGAAATCCTGTTTGAACAGCACAATGTTTATTTTCCAGAGACAAAAAAAAAAATCTTACCATGTTTCTTGAGGGCACAAGATGCAGTGAGCTTTTCACATTTATGTTATCTGTGTTTATCTGTATGGAGTAGACAGTTCTCAAAAACTGAGACTGTGCAAGAAGGAGAAGAGTGAGGAAAGCCACCAAGACACCCAGACAACCCAGAAGAAGTTACAGGCTTCTTTGGCTGTGACTGGAGAAATTGTGCACAGTGCATATTTTGCATTTTGTATCCCCAGTTACACAGCTTCATGATGAAGAGGTACAGAGGAGGATTTTCTTAAAAAGAAGACCTGAAAGTTCAGATACAATTTGCCAGAAGGTACACTTGAGATGCAAGCCTAGATTTGATGTTTTGGTGAAAGAAAATCCTTCTCTGCTCCACTTCAAGCAAGCAAGCAACCAAGTAGCTTTGACTGCTCCCCTGTGTTCAGGCGGGATCGACACAGTATATCCGAGGTGGATCTACATGTTGATTTGGCACAAGCTTTATGCCAGACGTCCTTTCTGATGCAACTCCACATTACATGGAGAATGGGCAAGGGTGGCCTTGAACAGGGAACCATCTGTACTGGAAACAAGCACACCTAATTGCCTGGCCACCACTCTAGCCCTATCAGTAACACAAGAATACTAAGCAAATTCAAATGTTTATTTCCGATCCTAATTATATACACAATATTTTAAAATAGGGCTAGTCCTTACCTCAGACTCTGATGGGGTAGATCCTGGTGAATCAACCTTCCGTTTCTTGCGGGGTCCAATGGCAGCAAGTGCTGTAAGGTTGGCATCTCGTTGTCTCATTTGGGCAAGTTCTTGCTGTTGCATCTGATGAAGACAGGACACAATGATTAATAAACAACTATAGCAACTTATAGATTGAGGATACTTTTCCAGGTGGCTTGAGGCTACGTGTTAGTGTCCTTTAACAAGACACTTCATCTGCATTGACCCAGTCTATCCAGCTATATATAGGTTCTGTCCTTAGCTGAGGTATGACCCAGAATGGACTAATATCCAATCCATTTGGAGTTGCAGACTCTCATCTGCTTTCAACTACAGGAACCACAGTTAAGCACCAGCCTGATGATGCATGATTAACCCAGAAATGATTCACTTAAACCATGTGCACAACATGTCATGCATAAGTAAAATTCAATCAAATACCTCACAACTTACACAATGCTACTCTCTAAAACTTGAACACATAGAGATTTGTGCAACAAATATAAACAAGAGTCACCAGGAGATGACATATCCCCGGTCCCCACAAATCAGTAACACAAAGTGCCGCAGATCACCCAAGTACACCCTTATGCTACATATGAATGAAATTGGTCAACTATTGTAGTTCTTGAGATATCGTGCTTACAAGGGTGGCAATGACGATGTGTCAAGTAACTGCCAGTTGAATCATACATTTTTTTTTCATTAAGCATTTCTTTAACTGTAGAGTACACAGATGAGACAATTCCACTTGCAAAAAATGACTTTCAAAGAGTGAAATTTTAGATCACCCTTAAAATTGCAGGCATTTTAAAACAAATAATCACACTTTGGGTTCAGAAGTATCAAACTGTTGATGACCAGCCAAAGAACTCATTATTATATGATCTGTAATTATTCTTCCTTCTAGGTTGCATGTTTCAACCTTGAGAGTCAAACCAATCACCAAAGGTCACTAGAAATACCACATTATTGTGAACATGACTGCTAGCTGCCACACTTTTTTGTCATATTATTCTATTGAGCTACTACAAGCAATCAATCAATCAATCAATCAATCAATTTTTTTTATATAGCGCCAAATCACAACAAACAGTTGCCCCAAGGCGCTTTATATTGTAAGGCAAGGCCATACAATAATTATGTAAAACCCCAACGGTCAAAACGACCCCCTGTGAGCAAGCACTTGGCTACAGTGGGAAGGAAAAACTCCCTTTTAACAGGAAGAAACCTCCAGCAGAACCAGGCTCACGGAGGGGCAGTCTTCTGCTGGGACTGGTTGGGGCTGAGGGAGAGAACCAGGAAAAAGACATGCTGTGGAGGGGAGCAGAGATCGATCACTAATGATTAAATGCAGAGTGGTGCATACAGAGCAAAAAGAGAAAGAAACAGTGCATCATGGGAACCCCCCAGCAGTCTACGTCTATAGCAGCATAACTAAGGGATGGTTCAGGGTCACCTGATCCAGCCCTAACTATAAGCTTTAGCAAAAACGAAAGTTTTAAGCCTAATCTTAAAAGTAGAGAGGGTGTCTGTCTCCCTGATCTGAATTGGGAGCTGGTTCCACAGGAGAGGAGCCTGAAAGCTGAAGGCTCTGCCTCCCATTCTACTCTTACAAACCCTAGGAACTACAAGTAAGCCTGCAGTCTGAGAGCGAAGCGCTCTATTGGTGTGATATGGTACTACGAGGTCCCTAAGATAAGATGGGACCTGATTATTCAAAACCTTATAAGTAAGAAGAAGAATTTTAAATTCTATTCTAGAATTAACAGGAAGCCAATGAAGAGAAGCCAATATGGGTGTCCACACTTCACAATGAGCTAATTGTGAAGTGTGGACACAATCCTTCACAGGGAAGACAGAAATCTGAGTACTGTGGCTGTCGTACAGGCTGCACAGTGCACACGTGAGCAGAAACAACATACTAATAATGCAGTGCAAACATTTTTCTACACAAAAGGGCTTTGGGGGTGTCACTGAAAGAGTACCTATTCAACACACCACTTTCTAAAGGTACGCAAACAAAAGGCTGACCTAGAGCACTGGCAATTTCAATAGAAATTGGACATTTGCTTATTTGTTGCAGGGGTACAATGTGTCAACAGTCTTATCTGCAAGGAAAGTGGTTCTTCTGAAGGCATATCGTCTGAAGCAGAATTATTCAACTAAACAACTGAAGCACTATGACAAGCATAAGGGTGAGGAGAGGAGAAAAAAGCAAACTGGTGAAGTTTAGTGGAGCCTGGCCATGCAAAAAACTAACAAACAAACAATGTATGCACACCACAAGCTTTAGCTGCGCAGATATAAACAACTTTGTTTAAAATTATCGGTCTTTTAACACAATGGCAAAGTGAAGTAGCGAGCTGTCAAATGATGCCAAGAAACATTTATTTAAATGTCAATGTTTTGTTTGGCTGTTGACTTGAGACAAGACCACCAATTGAAATGACAATAAACATCATATATATTCTTAGGATGCACAGTAAATGATCTGTTTAAAACGGTTGAAGAGTTTATACCTACTGTGTGAAACAAGTACAGCAAGGACTACATTTCAATTTCTGTTTCATGCACTTTAGCATGCTGTTGGACGAACTGGTTGGGTGGTTAGTGATGAGGCTCCTTCAGTGATAGGTAGAACTTAAATAGGCCACTGGAAGAGAATGGTCTAATCCTGGTGTTGCTCGTCAATGCATTAGTCATTTGGAACAACATCAAAGTCAAGTTCAGAGAAGCACAAGAAAATACAGAGAATCGCAAAAATAAGTCAACATTGCATTTAACAGGTCAAGTGTCTAGAAGCAGAAGCATTTCACTACCTTTTCCAAAATATGCACGTTAACACACCAACATAAAGGCTGAAGAATGCTCACATCCTGGTCATTCTGAGTACAAACTGGCAAACTTTGGTTGGCAAATCTGTGCCAGGAGACTTGCAAAAAGTGGTCAAAAGCAGCACAGATTAATAAAACTAAAAGATGATATGTGAGATACTATATGTAGTTCCATGGAAGTTTCTGTGTGGTTATTTATTTGGATATTTGATGAGTGGCCCCCTGTGAGCACAGAAACTCTTCAATGGTGCTCAGTAATTTGAGTGTGACCTCACTGCATTCAAGCTTTAACCCTCTGAGCCCCAAGCAGTTTCTGGGTGTTTTGTCCTGCTGTTACATTTGCACTCACTGTACCTGCAAGTTTTGACAGCAGTTTTGCCAGCATTCTGTCCTCAACAACCTCCTCCAGGGTGGCAAGCTTGGAACCAACAGCAGACACTGCCTTTTTGACCAGTTTATTGTCTGTTGGCATCCTTTACTTTAATGCCTGCACCCCAGCAAACCACAGCAAAGTAGATGATGCTCGCAACAACAGACTGAGAGAACATCTGGAGCATCCTGTTACATATATTAAAGGATCTGAGCCTCCTCAAGGAGTAAAGCCGCCTCAGGCCCTTCTTGTAGAAGGCCTCTGTGTTTGTAGACCATTTCAGTTTATTGTCCAGGTAGATGCCCAGATACCTATATGATAGGCCTGTGTCCACCTCAGTCCCATTGATCCAGACAGAAAAAGGAGGTGGCTGTTCCTCCTGAAATCCACCACCATCTTCTTTGTCTTTGCCACATTCAGATGCAGGTGATTCTCCCCACACCACTTCAAAAATTGCTTAACCAGGTCTCTATACTCATCCGCCCGACCATTTTCCACACACGCAAGTATGGCCGTACCATCAGAAAATTTCTGTAGATGACACGACTCAGTCCAGTAATGAAAGTCTGGCAGTGTAGGTGGTGAAAAGGAAGGGGGATAGCGCAGTTCCCTGGGGGGCCCTGATATTACTGGTGAGACGCTCAGTCACACAGCTCTGAAGCTTCACAAACTGTGGTTTGACTGTCAGATAGTCAGTGAGCCACAAGACCAGGGCCGCATCCACCTCCATTTTCTCTAGTTTGGCCTTCAGCAATCGAGACTGGATGGTGTTAAAGGTACTGGAGAAATCAAAGTGTCTGGTCTGTCCAGGGTGGAGTAAGACGTCTGCAGCAGATATATTACAGCATCATCCACACCTAGATGGGGTTGATAGGCAAACTGCATGGGGTCTTGTGATCAATCAATCAATCAACTTGTTTCTTATATAGCGCCAAATCACAACAAACAGTTGCCCCAAGGCGCTCCACATTGCAAGGCAAGGCCATACAACAATCATGAAAAACCCCAACGGTCAAAACGACCCCCTATGAGCAAGCACTTGGCCACAGTGGGAAGGAAAAACTCCCTTTTAACAGGAAGAAACCTCCAGCAGAACCAGGCTCAGGGAGGGGCAGTCTTCTGCTGAGACTGGTTGGGGCTGAGGGAAAGAACCAGGAAAAAGAGATCGATCACTAATGATTAAATGCAGAGTGATGCATACGGAGCAAAAAGAGAAAGAAACAGTGCATCATGGGAACCCCCCCACAGTCTACGTCTAAAGCAACATAACCAAGGGATGGTCCAGGGTCACCCGATCCAGCCCTAACTATAAGCCTTAGCGAAAAGGAAAGTTTTAAGCCTAATCTTAAAAGTAGAGAGGGTATCTGTCTCCCTGATCTGAATTGGGAGCTGGTTCCACAGGAGAGGAGCCTGAAAGCTGAAGGCTCTGCCTCCCATTCTACTCTTACAAACCCTAGGAACTACAAGTAAGCCCGCAGTCTGAGAGCGAAGCGCTCTAATGGGGTAATATGGTACTACGAGGTCCCTAAGATAAGATGGGACCTGATTATTCAAAACCTTATAAGTAAGAAGAAGATGTGTGATGAGCACACCAGTGATCTGAGGTGTGCCAGGACCAGTCTCTCCATCACCACCTAATATGAGAGGTCAGAGTTACTGGCCTGTAGTCATCTGGAGCCACAGGATGCCCTTTCTTAGGCACTGGGACCAGGCAAGATGTTTTCCACAGCACTGGAACTCTCTGAAGGTGAAGGCTGAGGTTGAAGTTGTGCTGGAGCACTCCACAGAGCTGGCTGGAACATGCTTTCAGCAACCGAGAGCTGATACCGTCCGGTCCAGTGGCTTTCCCTTGGTTTAGCCTCTTCAACTCTCTCATCACCTGGCTGGCTGTGATTTGTAGTCCAGTCTGAAGCATGGAAGATGTGGCAGAATCTGTGGTGGATGTCAGCTGGGAGTTGAGTGGTAGAAAAGAGGTAAAGAGGTGTCTGCTGCAGGTGTCTGTGAGGGTTGCCAGAGAGACCTGGTGTCATTACTCAGAGGAACAGTCGGGGGGTCATGGGATGGGGTGGTTGAGCTGGAGTCCAACCTGTTGAAAAATTGGTTTAGTTTGTTTGCTCGATGTATGTCTCCGCCAACGGTACCGCCGGCTTTCCTCTGGAGACCAGTGATCTGTTCCCTCTGAACCTATTCCGGACTATAAGCATGCACTATTGGCTACAAAACGGACCTATGACTCTGATTTGATTAACAAAAACAAGCATCATGTCTATGGCTGATGTAGAGACCTGATCCATGCATTTGACTCTTCTTGACTGGATTATTGCAACGTTCTATTCACAGGTTTACCGCAGTCCAGCATTAGGGGTCTCCAATCGGTTCATAATGTTGCTTCCAGAATTTTGAAGAAGTAGAAGGTTTAACCACAGTATACCAATTTTGGCCTTCCTTCGTCTTCCTTTCTCTGTGAGGTCTGATTTTAATGTTCTGTTTGTAACTTGCAAAATTATTCCTGGACTAATGCCTCCCTACCTCTCTGACCTAATTACACATTACGTACCGGCCGCTACACTGCGTTCTCAGGACACGGGGCTACTTTGTGTCCCTAAGGCTCAAAAAAAGTCTGCAGACCACAACGCCTTCTCTTATTGTGCACCTGTCCTGTGGAATCATCTCCCTGCAGAGCTAAAACAGTCAGATTCCGTTGAGACATTCAAGTCCAGGCTAAAGATTCATCTATTCTCCCTCTCGTATGGCTAGTATACCGGTGTAGTGTGGAATTATGTTTTCTCTACTTTTCATTTCTATTATCAGCAAATGAACAGGTCTCAGCCTCAATACATCTAAATTCTTGGTCTGTTAGTGAAGCACAGGGCTAGCTGCTGGCAATCACTTTAGTAATGTCTCTGCTTCCCTGTTGAATTACTGCTGGTGAACTAAGGCCTTAGGTGCACTTTTTCCAGCCGACTGATTCTGCTTTTTTTCCTCTCTGTCCAAAGTACTGAGAGGCACTTTAATGGATGCTGGCCCTGCACCCTAGGGTGCCAGACTGACTCCAGGATGCCCTACCTGCCACCAGAAGCATTCAAGACCTGGAAACAGAGACTAAGCACTAAGATGGACCATTTTTATCTCAGTACTGACTCTGTTTTTGTTGCTCTTCCATTTTTTCTGTTTTGTTTCTTCAGTTTTTCCCCCATCTTTTGTAAAAACCTTGTAACTGTTAGAATGGCCCAAACAGTGGGTCACCCTTATGAGTCTGGTCTGCTTGAGGTTTCTTTCTCAATAATTCTAGAGAGAGTTTTTCCTTACAAACTGTCACCTGTGCGCTTGCTCGGGGGGGTTGGTAAGACTAGACCTTGCCTGTGTGAAGCACCTTGAGGCAGCGTTGTTGTGTTTTGGTGCTTTATAAATAAAATAAATGAAAACTGAATTTAAATGGCTGGTCGTAAGAAAGTAGTGAGAAGACATTGGACACGGACCATGTGTAAACATGCGCCCAAAGGTGTTAGACACCGTGAGAACCTGGTAAGGATTTAATAAAGACGCAATATGAACTTAAACGGCACATTTTTCCATTCTGACCACATCTCAACTACGTTCACCAAAATTTTCAGGATGTAGTGTAGTCTTCATGGTCTTCATCTGTATGTGATGGGGTCGAAGCAAGCATTGATGACTTGATTTGGTGAATCTGATTTGGGTTGCTTTCAGTAGCCAGTAGTGGTCAATGAACAGTGGAGTAACATCTAACCTTCAGGACTGATTGAATACCAGACACGTGGCCACATTCTGGACCAAATGGAAAGATTTCACATCACAGGCCAGGGAATCCAACTAGAAGGGCATTGTAGTAGTGATTAAAGAACACTATTATAAGCTCATTCAAATGGTAAATGGACTGCACAGTGCTTTTCCATCTGCATCAGACACTAAAAGCGCTTTACAAATAATGCCTCTCATTCACCCCAATGTAAGGGTGCTGCCATACAAGGTACTCCTACACACTGGGAGCAACTAGGGGATTAAGAACCTTGCCCAAGGGGCATTAATGATTTTCCGGTCAAGCTGAGATTTGAACCGAGGATCCTCTGGTCTCAAGCCCAAAGTTTTAACCACTAGCCCATCACCTCCCCATGTTTGACTAGTTTTCCTGATGGTGGACATGGTTAGTTCCAGGACTGTTCAAAATTTGAAAATGCGATGCTAACTACCATTTTAACAACGTCTGCTTATGATAAATGGCACAATTTTGGTGGTTTAAAGAAAATGTTTTGTTTTTTTTCAAAATTGCTAGTGAGAATACTTAACTAATTAAACAGATGAAGCAAAATACACAAAGAACAACAATGTCACTACCCGTCCACTTACTTAAGCTGCTGCAGCAAACCAAAATGGAAGCCTGTTGTCAGCCATTAATAAAGCTGCTGTCAGTGTGTGTGTCACGCTGTTCCATTGGGAATTCTGCTGGTTGTGGAACAGCCCAAGGTAATGTCATGTCTAGCCACTGGGCTGAGGGGGAACCTAGCATTGCTGTGAGCTGCCCTTTCTATTGGGTGCATGTGTGAAGGCCTGAGGCCATCGTACAGAGGGTGTCTGCGTTCCCTCTAAGACGCACACACGCACACGTGTCTATCAATCTTGGACACAGCACAGAGAATGGCTACCCACCAACTTGCCTGAGTGCCTGCCTGCTGGGGAAGAGAGGCCTGGGTAGAGGCGAACAGGGACAATCAATGAATGCTTTCATGTCTTTCATGTTCTTTTATGTTATCTCCCAGCATGTGCTCGCTGGGCCCCGGTGTTTGTGTGTGTTATGTACGTTGTCTGATCAGGGGGAAAATTTCATGTTACTTTCAGATGGCGTTCTGCTAAAGGTTGCTGTGGTGTACAAAGTCTGATCTAAAATGTGCATGCAGTTGCCTCTGATTTTTTCCCTTAAATCCCGCTGGCAAGGCATGCCCTTTAGGATGTTGCCACTTCACATTTAGCACGGTGGAACTGTTGAAAGATTTAAGCACGCTGAAAACACAAAGTAAGGGAAATAATCCCAGTTGTACCAACTAGCTGAATATCTAAAGCACCGGTGGCAGCACCAGAGGTTTTTCTTCCCCTTGGTGGCATGATTACTAGCCATGATTATTTAGTGACGGTGAGACAGAATGTGTACTAAATGTGCAAACATTTTAAAGTAAATTTCAGTTGCCTGCCGCATACAACTCTTAGAATGATACACAATAGGCAGAAGCAACAATAGCAACTATTGCATAAGTATTATAATAAACATCCTTTTGACAAGACTCAAATGCAAATGTGGAAAATTTTGCACAACAGGTAGAATAATTGAAAAATGACAAGCTAACAAGAGATATGGCCATGATAGGTGGGGTAATTCTCCTTTATTACTTCGGGAATATTGGCTGTCACCTTCCCGTTTCTTGTTTTCAGCAGGTATTGATTTATGCATAAAATTATTTGACAAGGAAATAATTCAGTTTAAAGTACCATACCACATTAAGCAGAATAAGAAGCACAATAAGAATAAATGCATCTAGTGTGGAGTTTTTTGTTTGTTTCTTTCTTTCTTTTTCATGGTAGAAAAGTGCACCCAAAGTGCAGATCTGTTCTTTCATTTATTTTAAAAAAAAGAAAAAAAGCACACAGAGAATGTACTTCTAAACAGCTAATAATACCAATCACCCTCACAGACACATATAGTCTGTTCAATCTGCTCTCATAAATTACCTTTAATGTCTCTACTGTGACAAATTTTGTGAGACATATCGGCAAATAAAAGCTTCTCCTTCAGTTGTCTTGATTTTCAGAAAGAAGTGATTATGCTTCACCCCACAATCCTGTGTTACACTGCAGTCTGCACACATCAATTTGAGTCTTACCTAAGTGAAATACATCTGTGTCGCACAGTGTGGCTTGTAGTGAACTTATAAGAGAGCTGAAATCTCAGTGCATACTTTAGGTGCTTGCAATGCCGATATCTTTACAGGAGAAGGAAGGTCCAGGTCTTTGAGGTCTTGTCACTTCCTATCTTAATGCATGGCTGTGACACCTGGATGCCAACCAAATTCCTAAGGTGATGACTGGACTTCTCTGGCACTAGAGAACTAGTGCCACCGAGGCCCGAGGCGTCAGCGCACATCCACCGGCGCGGCTCCACCTGAAGCCCGAGGCGTCAGCGCACATCCACCGGCGCGGCTACACCTGAAGCCCGAGGCGTCAGCGCAGTTCCACCGGCGCGGCTTTACCGAGGCCCGAGGTGCCAGCGCGGAGTTATCTGACCATGGGTCCGAAGAAGGCACTGACGGCGGAGGAGGGAGACGATATCAAAAAGTCCCTGGACTTTTTGTCTGAGGAAATCTCTGTTGTTAAAATGCAGCAGAAATCCATTACGGAGCTGGTGGAAGAAGTGAAGGCTCTCCGGATCCAGAATGCCGAGAAAGACCGGCGTCTGGTGTACCTGGAGAACCGTGTTGCGGAGTTGGAACAGTACACAAGGATGAACGACGTTATTATTACAGGAATTCATATTAAACCTCGATCCTATGCACGGGCGGTGTCAGAAGACAGTGGAGGGGAGGCCAACGAGCAGGAGGCCAACTCAGTGGAACAACAGGTGGCTGACTTCCTGCAATCTAAAGGTATTCAAATGGACTGTAATAACATTGAAGCGTGCCACCCCCTGCCCAGGATAGAGGATGGAGACAAGCGAGCAGTTATAATGAGGTTTGTCAACAGAAAACATAAAATGGCATTGTTAAAACAAGGACGGAAACTTAAAGGAACAAACGTATTCATCAATGAACATCTGACCAAAAGAAACGCAGACATCGCCAGGAAAGCTCGTTTCTTAAAAAAACAGGGAAAAATTCAACAGACATAGACAACCAACTGCAAAACATTTATCAAATTGAATGGAACACCAGAACAAGCGAAGGTTATGGTAATCAGGAACATCGAGGATCTGGACAAATACGACCAATAAGGTATGAGGACACAAACACATCACAACACCATGACACAGACCAGAGGAACCTATTCATCTACTACATCATCTGCATCTGGAGACAAGAAGGATATAACTCAAAGGATTGCTGATCATGGAAAAGTAGAACTGAGAACATTTAAATACACAGACCACAATGTACTGGACTTGGAGCACGATATAGACCCGGACAATAATTCTTCTCAAATATCAATGACAGTTGTTGCTATTATACAGATGAACAGTTTAATCGGATCATTAAAACGGATAAAACCAATTATAAATAATCCATTTCAACAGCAGAAGTCTATATGCAAACTTAACAACATTAAAGAATATTTAAGTCATTTAAAAAAAATATTTAACATATCAGAAACATGGATCAATGAAGATAAAGGAATGGATTTTGAACTGGATGGATAGAATTTAATTGTGTAAACAGAAAGAATAAGAGTGGAGGAGGAGTGGCTGTGTATGTGGATAAGAACATGGATTATAAAAAATAGTAGACAATATGACAACTGTGATTGATAACTTATTAGAATGTATAACTATTGAAATATGTGAAGAAAAAAGCAAAAATGTATTAGTCAGCTGTATATATAGAGCACCAGGATCTAGTATTGAAACATTCACTGACTGTATCTGAAAAATGTTCTCAAAAACTAATCAAAAAACTGTGTTCATTTGTGGTGACTTAAATATTGATCTGCTCAATCCAAATAAGCATAAAATAACAGATGAATTTATCAGTATAATGTACAGTATGAGTTTATATCCAAAAATCACCAGGCCAAGCAGAATTACATCCCATAGTGCTACCTTAATTGATAATATATTCAGCAATGATATTGAGAATAACACTGTGAGTGGATTATTAATCAATGACATTAGTGATCATCTCTACCAGTTTTCATCGTTATAATAGAAACCATCGGCGGAATCAGCCAGAGGAGAAATAAAATACAGGCGAGTGCGGACAGAGGAAAACATGAACACACTAAAGAAGGATTTACAGGAGCAAAACTGGGAAAAGGTATACAGTGAAAGTGATGTTGATAGTGCATATGAAACTTTTTTACAAATATTTACATCATTATATGATAAAAATTGTCCAATTAAACAAGACTACAGAAAACAAAAAAATCCAAGATCGACCATGGATGACGAAAGGGTTACGAACTGCATGTAATAAGAAAAATACACTGTATAGAGAATTAATAAAACTAAAGACTAAAGAGGCAGAAAATAGATATAATAAATAAATAAAAATAGATTAACTAATATTATACGGGTATGTAGGAAGGAATATTATAGTAACATATTATATAATAACAAAAACAATATTAAGGAATATGGGATATATTAAATAGCATTATCAAAAATGGTAATAAAAAACAGAGTTACCCTCAGTATTTCATTGATAATAATGTCAAGAAGGAAAATAAGGATGAGGTAGTCAACAATTTTAATATTTTTTTTGTAAATATTGGACCAAGCTTGGCAGAAAAAATTCCCAATTCCCAACCTGAGGATTGGGATAATAATCTCATAGAAAGAATCCCTGTTCAATGTTCCTCACAGGAGTGGATGGAAAAGAAATTATAGACATTGTGAATAATTGTAAATATAAAACATCTACCGATTTAAATGAAATTGATATGGTGGTGGTAAAACAGGTCATTGAATGGATTGTAGAACCATTAACATACATCTGTAACTTATCATTTCAAACCGGTAAATTTCCCAATCAAAATGAAAATAGCTAAGGTTGTGCCACTGTATAAGACTGGGGATAGACACCACTTCACAAATTATAGACCTGTTTCATTGGCTTCCACAATTTTCCAAATTATTAGAAAAGTTATTCAATAATAGATTAGACAAATTCATAAATAAACATAAATTACTTACTGATAGTCAATATGGATTCAGAGCACATAGTTCAACATCACTTGCATTAATAGAATCAGTTGAGGAGATTACAAACGCCATAGACCACAAATTACATTCAGTTGGAATATTTATAGACCTTAAAAAGGCTTTTGATACAATCAATCATGACATATTAATCAGTAACCTGACAGTATGAGATTAGGGGGTTGGTGTTGCACTGGGTGAGAAGCTACTTAAGTAACAGAAAACAGTTTGTGAAGTTGGGGGAATATACATCATCATGCTTGGACAATGCTTGTGGCGTCCCACAGGGGTCAGTATTGGGTCCAAAACTGTTTCTAATTTATATAAAGGATATTGTCAATGTTTCCAAAATATTAAAATTAGTATTATTTGCAGATGACACAAGCATTTTGTTCAGGGGGGGATTTGCAGGAGTTACTGGAGAGATCAGTATAGAAATGGGAAAATTGAAAATATGGTTGACAGAAACAAATTATCATTAAACTTAAGTAAAACAAAATACATGTTATTTGGCTATTGTAATACAGACATACAGGTTCAGTTACAAGTCGAGGGGGTAGATATTGAAAGGGTACATGAAAATAGGTTTCTGGGGGTGATAATAGATGATAAGATAAACTGGAAGACTCATATAAAACATATACAAAGTAAACTGTCAGAAGCATTTCAGTTCTAAACAAAGCGAAACATATTCTGGACCACAACTCACTCCGCATTCTTTACTGCTCACTGGTTTTACCATATTTACAGTACTGTGCAGAGGTATGGGGTAATACTTATAAAGGTACAACACAATCACTATCAGTAATGCAGAAAAGAACTATAAGAATTATTCATAATACTGGCTATAGAGATCATACAAATCCACTATTTTTACAATCCAAATTCTTAAAATTCACAGACTTGGTTCATTTTCAAACAGTACAAATCAAATTGTGGTATAAAGCAATAAACATTTACTTCCAGCAAATATTAAAATATGTTTTTAACAGATCAGGGGATTGCAGTCTGAGGGGGAAATTTAATTTAAAAAGCAGTCAGTGGGCACGAACAACATTAAAAGGTTCTGTATTTCTGTCTGTGGGGTGAGGATGTGTGAACAGATTGGGAGTGGGGCTCAAGCAATGTCCAGAGCATGAACCAGTTCAAACAGCGGTACAAAAATAGGTTTTTCTAGTATAGGGAGGAGGAAGGGTAATGAGGGTTAGGGTTTTTGTTTTTGCTTCGGCTTGTAAATATATATTTTGGTGTGTAAGTAGGTATTGTAGGTGTATATTTAGGTTTGTGTATATATGTGTGTATATGTGTATGTATGTTGATGTATATATATATATATATATATATATATTGATATTGGTTTAGGTGTGTAGGAATCTATGTGTATATGTGGCAAAGGGTATTACTGGTTGTGGGGAAGAAGGGGTAGTGATAAATAAGCTGATGCTTCACCCTACCCCTTTTCGGACATGTTGGATACACAGTAGGAACTTTTTTGTTGTTGTCTTTACTGATCTATCTTGTAATTGTTGTTGTATCAAATGTTCGAAATAAATAGTTTTCATTCATTCATTCATTCATTTTCATTCATTCATTCATTCATTCAGGGTCCTTGTGTGGTGTTGGAAGAACTCTGTGTTAAATGAGCGTTTAACTTGGGAAACTCAGATAAGACATTCAACCTGAATTGTGAGGGAACATCAGCTACAACATGTTGGCCATATGGTTAGTTTTTCTAGATATGATCCAGGTACATCAGTGTGGGAAGAGCCCGCTAACTTGAAAAGGCGAAGGAGATTCGCACCTAGTCAGTGGTAGAATGTCTAATTTCGGGAGGTAGTGAATGACCAATTATCTGCCTTGGTTACTGCCATCCACAAGCCATGGTAGTTCCATAGTGTAGTGGACATGGCAACATGTAGCATTACACAATGTCCATGGTTGTAGTGGTATCTGATGAAGTTAATAAACTGGATCAGTCAGAGACTGTGTGAAACGTGGGTTGAAAACTAGGATTCTGACTGGTAAATATCAACAGTGGGCTACAGCCCCATCAAGCCCACCTGAATGCCATGTACATAAGTCACATGTAGTAACATTTTCTTTGTTTTTCAAAGTAATGCTATGAAAATAAAGAGCACTGAATAAGAAATATTAATTAACAGCAGTGACACTGAACAAGATTATAGTGTGTTTTCAGGGAGCCAGCACTTTCAGGGGTGTGCAAGTGAAGACATGAAGGATAATGGAACCACAAACTACAGACTACAGCTGGTTGTATAACTAACACGATGAAGATGATTACTGCTCGTGTCCTCCTAGCATATATGTAGCATTAATGTTATCAATGCTAACCTGGTTAGGGTTCCCACAAACAACATCTCTCCAGGACTGACCTTATAGAATCCTCCTGCAAAGTGAGCTCAGGGTAAGAGATAGAACAGAAATGAGAGAAACAGAAGTGAGATGGATACAGAGAGAGTAGGAGCACTTTGCTATCTTGCTGATGGCACCAGGATGCCGGCATCTCTGCCTGGCAGTTGGCACCAGGCATGGGCTCTGAGTGCCCACAGCAACTGCCTGTATTTTCAGATTTATGACTGTATGATAAATGAACACTTCATTTTACCATCTGCAACCCTCCAGTCCACATTTCCTGTCAGTAGAGGGGCCGCTGTTACACTGGGAGAACGGATTTCTGATTTCAATCTGGTGCCACTAGCCGAGTCTACTTCTTCCCATGACTCCAAATGGGTGCAAGTGCAAGTTCAGTTTAAATTTTTTTGAGGGGAGGGGGGTGGGGGGCTACTGCCCCCTAAAAGGCTTAAGTTAAATACGTTTAACACCACTTAAAAGAAACTACCCCATACTTATCATAAAGCCATTATGTCGGTATATCTCAAAAAATTAGAATAGTGAAAAAGTTAAAAAAAAATTTCAGGTTATTCAGAGCAAAAAATTTATATATTCTAATTTTAATACATAGAAGCTAAAATGTTTCAGTCATTTTTTTAATTTTAATTTTGATAATTAGAGCCTAATGCATATCTCAAAATATTAGAATATTTTATTTCAAGTCAATATTTATGCAGTATGAATACCATGAATCTCTCAAATCTGGTTCAGTACCCAGCCACAATCACGGGGAAGACTGCTGACTTGACAGTTGTCCAGAAGACACTCACAAAAAACACCATCGACAAGGAGGTTAAGCCACAGATGATCACTGCTGAAAGCTCTGGCTGTTCACAGAGTTTTGATCACAGTATGTTATGGAAGTTGACTGGAGGAAAAAGTGTGGTCAGAAAAGATGCACAAGCAACAGGAATGGCTGCAGCCTTGTGAAGACTGTCAAGCAAAGCTGATTCAAGAAGTCAGGGGAGCTTCTGAAGGAGTGGACTGCAGGGGTGGTGCTAGAGGGGTGCTAGAGCTCCCCCTGGATTAGCCACAGCATCCCCCAAGAAAATAATAGCTCATTTATTATTTTCATTTAATTTCATGTTTTTAAGGCCTTGTCCACGTGGAAACTGAACTTTCCCTGTGATCTTTTTTTTTTTTTTCCCAAAGTGTTCCTTTCAAGAAATATCTCCATCCTCACAGATCCACTGAAACTTGAAAATGCCGTAGCATATATGCCAGGGCTGTATGTGGTGCTGTAACGCATCCAGAAAAATGGAGATGACGGGGAGCTAATCAATACAGTAACAAAAGCTAGTACTTTACAAATTGTCAGACAGATTAAATAGTCTTTTAATCTGACCTGTTGTGTGGATTCATCATCACAGATGAAAATCTACTTTGTTTTGGAAGGTTATGTCTGGAAATGTGTTAATTCCTTATCATGGAAATTATGAGTAAATTAAAGGTTGTTTAAAAAGTCCCTCAGTGTTTGTCTGCTCTGGGTGCGTTTCTCAGTCTGAGCTGGAGGACGCCGGCACTTTGTCCCACCACTAAGAAGAAATAACTTATGTTAAATAACACTTAACAACACCAACAAGACAATGTCATTCATTATGAGCTGCTGAGGTTACAGGCAGGGCGATGACATCATCCATACAGAATAGTTCTCCACAGTAAGACGCAAATCTGGTGTTTTCAGATTTATGTGATTAGATAAATATTTCACACATAAAAGAAAATAAACATACATAAACAGAACTGATCATTTTACACAAAACAAGTGCAATCATATTTGACCTAATTTTTCCACATGTCCGAACATGGCGTCGTCGTACCGTAGAAGTGAAGTCTGTGTTGCCGAAAAAGCTACCTGAAGAATAGTGGTGGAGACAAACCAGTCACCTGGCACTCCTGGCAATTAACCCTAAGAGAACATAGGCCCTGGACAGGAACCAAATCATTGATGCTTTTGCTCTTAACCACAACAGGCACAATGTGCTGTTATGAAGACAACAATGATAAGTGAAAGACTGCCTCCTCTGCCTCTCCTCCTCTGCATTTTTTTCACTGAGGCTATAGGCTACATGTGTGGGTCTGTGCATATATGTATTGAACAGTAGCCTAGTTTTGTGTGTGACTTTGTTCATTTTGTATGTCGACAGTGACTGTGACTATCACATATGAGAATGCAGCTATGTGTGCGTGTGCACATGAACATCTCGGAGGTGTAGTAGATAGCAGTCATGACACACAAGCCCTTATTTCATTGCACCCTCATAAAAATGCCAAGCTCCCCCATAGCACCTGCAGAAAAAAATCTCTGGAGCTGCCCCTGGTGGACTGAGGCTGGAATCATTGGCTCAAAAACCAACAAGCACAGATGTGTCCAGGAAATGGACTCCATGTCCAAGCCACTCCTGAACCACAGACAATGTCAGAAACATCTTACCTGGGCTACGGAGAAAAAGAACAGGACTGTTACTCAGTGGTCCAAAGTCTCCTTTTCAGATGAAAGTAAATTTAGCATTTCATTTGGAAATCAAGGTCTCATAGTCTGAAGGAAGAGTAGACAGACACAAACGCCAATGTGCTTGAAGTTTAGTGTGAACTTTCCACAGTCAGTGATGATTTGGCCACATGTCATCTGCTGGTGTTGGTCCACTGTGTTTTATCACGTTCAACGTCAACCCAGAGATATACCAGGAGGTTTTAGATCACTTCATGCTTCCATCTGCAGACAAGCCTTATGGAAATGTGGATTTCCTTTTCCAGCACAATTTGGCACCTACTCACAGTGCCAAAAGTACGAGTAACTGGTTTGCTGACCATGGTGTTACTGGACTTGACTGTTCCATAGACAATCCCTCATAGATTCTCTATGTGGTATTGTCAAGAGGAAGACTAGAGACACCAGATCCAACCATTCAGATAACCTGAAGGCTGCTATCAAAGCAACCTAGATTTCCAGAACACCTCGGCAGGGCCACAGGCTGATGGCCTCCACGCCACACCTCACTGATACATGAATTCATTCAAAAGGAGCCACAACCAAGTACTGAGCGCATAAATCAACATACTTTTCAAAAGTTAGACATTTCTGTATATTACAATCTGCTTCCTCAAATCTAAACAAGAAATGCAATGTGTTTTGATTTGACTTTTTGATTTCACTTATTTGCTTAATTTCATATCTGGATGATCAATGCTGCCCCACTCTGGAGACAGTGGGCCATGTGACTATTGTTGTCATATCATAGACAATGTAACATCTACATTCAACAAAATTATCACCTGACTGCCATTGTGCTTCATTGTGAAAACAATAAGTCATGTGACTACCATTGTGATGTCATAAGTAATGCAACCTTAGCTTCGCTGGTCAAAAGGGGCAGCGGTATTTTACCTGCTCGTATTCCTCATTGGTGAAATACATGCCACATTGAATTCAAAAGCCTCAAACAGACAAGCAAAATGTTTAAAAATATTCGTATGACCAGGAGCTAGTCACTATTTAATGTACCAAATGAAAGGTTCCGCAAGTGTTGCCATCTTCAATTTCAAGTTTCGCACAGAAGTAGACTCAAATGTAAATTGAGTACCGATAAAATAATTCAGCAACCCAAATTTAGGGTATAGGAAATGTAGGTGATGTCTAGTGGTTAAAGTGTTGGGCTTGAGACCAAGGATCCTCATTCAAAATCCAACCTGACTGGAAAATCACTGAGGGCCCTTGGGCAAGGTCCTTAATCCCTTAGTTGCTCTCGGTGTGTAGTGAGTACCTTGTGTGGCAACACCCTCACATCGGGGTGAATGTGAGGCATTATTGTAAAGCACTTTGAGCGTCTGATGCAGATGGAAAAGCGCTATATAAACACAGTCCATTTACCATTTCAAACATTTTAGTTTCTATCTACTAAAACTAGAATATGTAGAATATGTGCATCTGAAATACCTGACAAAAAATATTGAACTTTTTCATGATATTCTAATTTTTGACATGCACCTATATTATTATTAGTTGATTTATTCATTGCACATTCATCTGTGTAACAATTTCAACATCAACATAACTGGGGCAGTTGTTTGGCATAGGGATGCAGCGAAGTGTGGTGCCAACGCACGCTAACAGTCTTGACTATTTATTGCACATTCAAGGTTTGAGGTATCCAGGAAGAGCTGTACAACTGTCTCTGTAACAGTTGCTGCCAACGGGTTTCTGGACCCTAACTTGATGATCTATGGCGCAAGTGCATTTAACTCCACTTTACTATTTACAGGGGGTACAGTCTCATTACAAAATAATGTATGGGACACAAAGGGGTTGCATTAGTAATCATGGGTGTGTTTGGGCAGAACAACTCAGCCACCTGCACACCTGGAGTGCACAAGGCAGTGCATTTTTAAGTACACATCTCGGATAAATGAAGATGGTTGTGTCAGGAGGAGCATCTGATTGGTTTACTTCAGATTTTGGCCATAACATATAATAAACCAATCAGACATCTGTCACTGTTTATAAAATCTGGCACACTGCAATTTAAACAGCAGGCTGAAGTGAAAAGTTGTGTGATGATTTAATAAATTTTGCATAATGTGCTATGGTTTGCAAGTACAGAGCAACCACCAAGCTGCCCTACAGTGAAATGGTGAAACAGCAAAGTGAGGTTTCTTATTTATATTTGATTTTTCTGACCAAAATGCACATGACCAAATGGATGCACAAATGAGTGTGAGCGCACTTGTGATTTAAAGCGTTTGCGCACTGAGTGTGAAAATGACCACTGCATCAACTGGAAAGTAGCGGTGACACCGTTTGGGTGGATGATCAGACCTTCTATGTAGCACAAGTGCTTCTCTTTACCAGTACTGCTGGTCTGTTACTGTTATGACTTTCCAGATGTTTATTAGATTAAATCATTTTCCACCGTCTATCACCAGGGCAACACGACATGTCTGGGCCTAATAGAAAATGAGATCAAAAAGGTGGCTTACAAGAACACTATCTCTACTGTCACTACGAGGCTGCCAGCAAGGTCCAACAATAAGTACAATCACCATCAAAGTCTGCAAAGGTCATTAAGAGAAGTATCCCTGACTTGGAAAAAAAAAACAATTGGCAAGATGCACACATTTTCTCATTTTAATCAACGGTATCACAGAAATGCCACATGTTCCACAATCACTTAAATACCAGCACTTCCAGTCTGCCTGTATGCCCTTTGGAAGTGGGAAACTGTAGTGAAATCATTAGCAAAGGTCATGACGTAAAACATTTCCAAGATATCCAGTTGAACTAAACCACAGTTCCGATGCAGCATTTAATGGCCAGGACAAACTTTGTCTGAAAAAATAAACACCTGCCTTAAATAAGCACTAGGCCTGATTTGTGTTTCTACAACTCTGTGGCCACGCAATGACGTCAAAGTGGGTGTGACACTTTAGAAGTTCTCCATCCCGTTGGTGGGTGTCGTACTGCAATTTACCACCAGGACAATAGGGGAAGCAACGTGGAGAACAAGGCAGGACTTTCTTTCTGCCACTTTTCCTGGTATGTGTACAGTCTATGGTTCCTGGTCTTTTTTTTTTTTTTTTTTTTACTTTTTCTGAACCAATCTGTCCCTCAACAAGCTCCACTTCTTTATACAATTATCAACATCCTAACCAACATTACATGCAATTTTCCTCCGCGAAATGCAGGTCATTTGAGCGTCTTTGTAGTTTTAGACTCCGTGTTGTAAAGTTGATCATATTTGTAGACTTTTCTGCCAAATGTTCCTCTATTTGATCTATTTTGCGCCCTAAAGCTGATAATAATTGTCTTCCCCTGTAAAGCATCTCAACTCAATGCCACAGGTGGGTGAAGAGCAGTCTTTAATATCTTTAATATGATACCAGTGCAACACCCAGCAGTGTGACATGGCAGGTCTTCAAAAGAGCGCACCATAGCGCTTAACTCCCCCCCCCCCCCCCGCTTGCTTTCCACCCAGACCTTGGGTGCCAGTATTGTGGGTTTTCATGCTATGTTGTCTTTTTTTTTTTATTTAATTTTTTTTTTCGTGGGGGAAGGTTTATGTTCATATTAGCCCTGCACTCTGGGTAGTCGACCTGGATTCGGGTGCATCTTCACTCCAAATTGCACAACTCATTCGAGCCAGCTTCGTACCACATTCTGGGTATTTGTACATGGCTGCAGCTCAAATTCTGTATGATTTTCCAATTCGTGTGATTCTTACAGCATTTGTGCTCTGGTGTGACTGGGCCCTTAACAATTACGTCAATACTGTTGTTATTATGTCCTTATTAAGTTCTAACTCCTTCCCGATTGGACCATATCCTAAGTAGATTTTTTTTAAACATGTCCAAAGCTCGACCACGTCCTCCACATCCATGGAGACCATACCACATCCTTATCAGTTTCTACTCTGTTGTTATTACACTGTACATGATTTTACTATGTCCATCCATTTTTGGAGGACACTGGGGTAGTGTGTCAGGAGCTTAAATAGGAAATGATAATAACTTTTCTATAACCTGAACACACAACAGCATGCTCTATTATGATGCAAAACTCCCAAATTTGAGTGCAGGAACCATGACATAGCCAACCAGCAATTCTTCATCTTTTCTCTTTTTAACAAAGGCTTTTTCTCAATCCACCCTCCCTTTCTTAGTCGTCTTGGCCTGGGGGGCTGCCCCCCAAACGCATACAGACAGATGTCCTTGGTAGAGCAGAACATGCTCCGCTTGACGTCACGAGCGGCTATGTGGCTGCTAAGCAAGCTAAAGGGCTTTTTGCACTGCACAGAAAATAGTAAAAGATAGACCACAGGTTTTTAGTTTTCTCCTCCGTCACCCTCCCCCTCAAGCAAGCTCTGGTCCAACAGAACACAGCAGGGAGCTTCACAAACATAACATATGCCACTTTTGGTTGATGCTCATTTCCCCAATGAACGCTGGTAAGAATATACATTCCAAAAATGGTTTCTTGACTCCAGTGATAATACAACACCTCATCATGGCAATGTTAGTGTTATACAATGAAAATTTTGAGTATAGCTATACAGTGTGTCTCCTGATTTGGACCAAAGCAGTATCCAAATAAAAAACTTTCAAATAAATTGTACTGCACATGAGAAAATCTGAGTATGGTAAACGCTATGAAACACAGGTTTCAGAAACTTTCCTTCTGCTTCATATGGGCACATGTTGACATTTTACATATGCATTTCTGTAATCCATGGATTTTATTCACCTGACACCCACATGGCCAACATTAGGTGAACATCTGTGAGCTGCATCTTGAGGCCTTTCTTCATGTGAATTGCCTGGCAGTTAGCTTGCTGCAGGGAGAAAGGCCATTTGCAGGAACCAATCAGGTTTCACTTCTCCATCTGCACTCAGACACTACAGAGTAGTTCATCCTCAACCTGCTACTACGAGTGAGTTTTTGTGTTAAGATACAGTACATCCAGAAAGTATTTACGCCGCTTCGCTTTGTCCAGTTTTATGTTACAGCTTTAATCCAAAATGGAGTAAATTAATTTTTTTCCTTCAAAATTCCACTCACAATAGCCAATAATGACAACATGAAAAAATGCAAATTTATTAAAAACAAAAAACTAAGAAATTACATGCACTGAAGTATTCACACCCTTTGCTCAATACTTTGTTGATGCACCCTTGGCAGCAGTTACAGCATCAGGTCTTCTCAAATATAATGTCACAGGCTTGGCGCGTGTATCTTTGTGCAGTTTTCCTCATTCCTATTTGCAGCACCTCTCAAGCTTCATCCGGTTGGATGAGAAACGTCGGCGCACAGTAGGCATGTGAATCTCATCACTGACAATGATTTAATACGCACCTCGATACGCAACCAGCGATAAGATACATTAGCAATACATGACAGTACTGATGATACGATTCACCTCTGTTCCTGATTCAATATAATTTGACAAGTATTTGATGGTGATTCAATTCCTCCCAATGTGATACGATGTGATTTAGTGTGATACGATGCGATTCAACATGATGCAAAGAAATTATACCAAAAATTCAAATAGAAAATGAGAAGCTGCAAATCAGTGTGGCACACTGATTTGCTGGTATTTTGCTGGTATTCTTCTTCTGATTCTACTAGAGGCAGAGGATTTGTTTTACTTCTTATAAGCAGAAAATTTACCAGATTTAACATAAAGGAACAGGAATCGATTCCCTCATATTTGGAACCTGTATCGTCACGCTGTCAGAACTTAAACAACGTCACTCTCAATGAGTGACTTAAAGTGACACTTTCAACACTTTCAGAGTACCGCCTTAGCAAAAGTAATTTGAGATACTTTTCTCGCCAGTTTTGCTGGAGTTCAGTTTACAATCTGCCTCAGAGGAATCCGAGTTAGAAGTTATCGATACCATGCTTTCTCTTCAAGTAAGTCCCTAAATTTGTCATACTGCCAGTGTAAGGTTTAGCAGCATGGCATTCTTTACAAACGACCCGTGTCTTGTCAAGTTTCCCCATCTTTTTTTTAAAAAAAAAAGCCAAAGTATCTCCAAACGCCTGATTTAAATGATTTTAAACTGTAGTCGACAAAGTACATTTACTAGACTAAAAGATTAGACTGTTTTATGAAACCAGGTCCAGGAGGGTTGCCATGTGCCTTTTATTAAGGCGTGGCTCCATCTGGTCACTCCACCATGCAGGCCTGATTGGTGATTGCTGCAGAGGTGGTTGTCCTTCTGGAAAGTTCTCCTCTCTCCAAGGAGGAATGCTGGAGCTCTGACAGAGTGACCAGTGGGTTCTTGGTCACCTCCCTGACTAAGGTCCTTCTTCCCCTGATCACTCAGTTTAGACAAGCGACGAGCTCTAGGAACAGTCCTGATCTGACCTTCTTCCATTTATGGATGATGGAGACCACTGTGCTCATTGGGACCTTCAAAGCAGCAGAAATGTTTCTGTACCCTTCCCCAGATTTGTGCCTCAAGACAATCCTGTCTTGGAGGTCTACAGAAGTCCTTTGATTTCATGCCTGGTTTGTGCTCTGACATCCACTGTCAACTGTGGGACCTTATATGTAGACAGGTGTGTGCCTTTCCGAATCATGTCCAATCAACTGAATTTACCACAGGTGGACTCCAATTAAGCAGTAGAAACATCTCAAGGATGATCAGCAGAAACAGGATGCACCTGAGCTCAATTTTGAGTTTCATGGCAAAGGCACTGAATACTTATGTACATGTGATTTCTTAGTTTTTTTTATTTTTAATAAATTTACAAAATTTAAAAAAAAAATCCTGGAAGAAGGCTATGGTCAGCTACCTTGTAGGAAGAATGTGACCACTTAAAATAGGTCAAGGTTAGCCATCTTTAGGGCCCCTTCACACATAACATGATTGAAGCTGACTAGCGCACAAACGAGGAATTGCATGCCATTTGTGAAAATTGCAGCTGCCTCTAACACCTTGTACACCAGTTGCTACAACTATTCGCGCACACCAGCGGTCGAAAGAGTGCGCCCTATGAGAGCCCATTTGATCCCTCTCATGGCAGGTGTTGCCCAAATCCCAGGTAACACACACAAACATCCAACACCACTCGCTGGACACTTAGAAAATGTGTGGCCATTCGTGCTGTCAGCATGAAAATAGTGAACAGACAACCACTTTCAAGCTGGATGTGAAATTTGTCTAAGTGCCCCCACGACTGTGGCATTGCAAAGCAACACACGTGGAGTGCCAGAGTATTGGCTCCCCCCTCAACACGTGCTGTGCATGTGTGTGCGTGTGTGTGTTGCACCCCCACTCCTCCCCCCCACAACACATTTGGCGTGCGTGTGTTTCATGCCTCCCACACTCCGCAACACATGTGGCATGCTGTTGGGGGGGGGTGTCACACTTGCATGGAATGCTGATATGTATATACAGATGGGGACTGGCCAGCCACGCCTAACCGCATACATCACTCTTGGACCACTGTGCTGGAAATGATTAATCTCTCATTAACCTCTGGATCTGTTCCTAAATGTTTCAAATCTGCAGTGATTAAACAATTATTTAAGAAATCTAATCTTGACCCGAGTGTATTGAAAAACCATAGGCCGAGATCAAATCTATCATTTTGCTCTAAAATTCTGGAAAAGGTGGTTTCACGGCAGCTCGTGGATCACCTTACTGAGAATAATCATTTCGAGTCACTGCAGTCTGCTTTTTGAAAATATCATTCCACAGAGACGGCTCTCACTAAAGTGGTGAATGTTCTTCTGCTTGCAATGGATTCGGACACCACTACGGTTCTGGTGTTGTTAGATCTTAGTGCTGCGTTTGATACCGTGGATCATCATATTCTACTCCATAGAGTGGAGAATCATTTCAGGATTACTGGGAGTGCCCTTGCATGGTTGATGTCATACTTGACCAGTCGTTCTCACTGTTTTGTACAATAACACTACCTCTAACATTAGTGACATGAAATTTGGGGTTCCACAGGGGTCCGGCTTAGGCCCCCTGCTTTTTTCCCTTTATATAGCACTCCTTGGGCACATACTGTGGCGTTTTGGGATTACCTTTCATTGCTATGCTGGTGATACTCAGTTATACATGCCGATAACTGCTGGTAATGTCATCCACATAAAATCCTTAGAAAATTGCCTTGCATAAGTGAAAAAGTGGATGTCTAGCAACTTCCTACTTTTAAACTCTGATAAGACTGAAATGATGGTTCTTGGTCTGCATCCATTTGACCAGCTAACGCTTACCCTAGGCTCGTGTGTCATACATCACACTGACAAAGTGAGGAACCTTGGGGTAATTGTTGATCCTACGTTGCCCTTTGACCTCCACATTAGAGATATTATGAGGACTGCTTTCTTCCTCCTGTGAAATATAGCGAAGACTCGTCCCATCCTGTCTATGGCTGATGCTGAGATACTGATTAATGCATTTGTCTCTTCTAGATTTGACTAATGCAATGTTCTATTTTCTGGTTTACTGCAGTTGAACATTAGCAACCCCAATTCCAGTGAAGTTGGGACGTTGTGTAAAATGTAAATAAAAACACAATACAATGATTTGAAAATCCTCTTCAACCTATATTCAATTGAATACACCACAAAGACAAGATATTTAATGTTCAAACTGATAGGCTTTGTTGTTTTTGTGCAAATATTTGCTCATTTTGAAATGGATGCCTGCAACACATTTCAAAAAAAGTTGGAACGGGGCAACAAAAGACTGGGAAAGTTGATGAATGCTCAAAGAACAACTAATTGGAAACAGGTGAGTGTCATGTTTAGGTATAAAAGGAGCATCTCCAAAAGTCTCAGCTGTTCACAAGCAAAGATGAGGCGAGGATCACCACTTTGTGAACAACTGCATGAAAAAATAGTCCAACAGTTTAAGAACAATGTTTCTCAACGTTCAATTGCAAGGAATTTAGGGATTCCAAACAGCACAAATAGTTTCCAAATTTTGTTATATAACCCCAATTCCAGTGAACCTGGGACATTGTGTAAAATGTAAATAAAAACAGAATACAATGATTTTCAAATCCTCTTCAACCTATATTCAATTGAATACACCACAAAGACTAACAACACTCAATAAGTGTTTGGGAACTGGGGACGCTCATGATTGGATATAAAAGGAACATCCCCAAAAATGTCAGCCGTTCACAAGCAAAGAGGATCACTACTTTGTGAACAACTGCATGAAAAAAATAGTCCAACACTTTAAGAATGTTTCTCAATGCTCGATTAGACGGAATTTAGGGATTCCATCATCGACAGTCTATAATATAATCAGAAAATTCAGAGAATCTGGAGAACTTTCTACACATAAGCGCCAAGGCCGAAAACCAACACTGAATGCCCATGACCTTCGATCCCTCAGGCAGCACCGCATTAACAACCAACATCACTGTGTAAAGGATCTTACCCTGTGGGCTCAGGAACACTTCAGAAAACCATTGTCAGTTAACACAGTTCACCGCTACAAGTGCAAGTTAAAACTCTACCATGCAAAGCGAAAGCCATACATCAACAACATCCAGCAACGTCGCTGCCTTCTCTGGGCCCAAGCTCATTTAAAATGGACAGACGCAGTGTAAAAGTGTGCTGTGGTCTGATGAGTCCATGTTTCAAATTGTTTTTGGAAATCATGGATGAGGAAAAAGACCATCCAGATTGTTACCAGCGCAAAGTTCAAAAGCCAGCACCTGTGATGGTATGGGGGTGTGTTAGTGCCCATGGCATGGGGAACTTACACATCTGTGATGGCAGCATCAATGCTGAAAGGTAAATCCAGGTTTTGGAGCAACACATGCTGCCATCCAAGCAACATGTTTTTCAGGGACGTCCCTGCTTATTTCAACAACACAATGCCAAGCCACATTCTGCACATGTTACAACAGCGTGGCTTCGTAGTAAAAGAGTGCGGGTACTAGTCTGGCCTGCCTGCAGCCCAGACGTGTCACCCATTGAAAATGTGTGGCGCATTATGAAGCGCAAAATACGACAACGGAGACCCGGGACTGTTGAACTGAAGTCGTACATCAAGCAAGAATGGGAAAGAATCCCACCTACAAAGCTTCAACGGTTAGTGTCCTCAGTTCCCAAATGCTTATTGAGTGTTGTTAGAAGGAAAGGTGATGTAACACAGTGGTAAACATAACACTGTCCCAGCTTTTTTGAAACATGTTGCAGGCATCCATTTCAAAATGAGAAAATATTTGCACAAAAACAATAAAGTTTATCAGTTTGACCATTAAATATTTTCTTTGTGGTGTATTCAATTGAATATACTCATAGGTTGAAGAGGATTTGCAAATCATTGTATTCTGTTTTTATCTACATTTTACACAATGTCCCAAGTTCATTGGAATTTGGGTTGTACTACAATAACTACATACACAATTACATAACAAAATAACTAAAAAAATAAAATAAAAAATCACATAACACGGAAACAAAGAGTGACACATCGGTCTTTACGCTGAACGGACAGGGGGCGTGGCTGCCGACAGCAGCAGCTGTTGAGATCTCTGGTTCTGGATGTCACGGCTGGGGAACACATACAGTGTTTTGACGGACATGGCCTTACAACTGTCCACTGTGACGCGCGTGTGTCTGCTTGGTGTCCTCACGTGGATGTACATAAAAACATCTATTGCTTTTGTGATGGGCTGCGGCGCACGAGTGCACAGCGACCACATTGACAGTCTGTCCCAGGTGAAACGTACCATCAGATTATGTGGTCAAGCAGCTGGCAATCTGAATGTCATGTCTGTCTGACAGGACACACGTGTCCTGTGAGCAGCACGCCGCAGGACTACAAGCCAAGCGTGCGACAAATACGCCACTTTTAGTCATTTATCACCAAAAATATGCCATAACAAATGCCGTTTTGTCAGTTATTACAGCGCTTTTTCGCCGTAGTTAAAGACAATGAAAACTTCCACATTGTCTACGTTGTCTAATTTCTTTTTTAAACACCTTTATTTCATTGTTCATTTTAGGCATTTTACGCTCCTGTTGTAAGACAGTGATGGTAGTGCAGTGGTAAAGTTTCCGTCTGTTAATCAGAGCTTTTGTAAACTGCAGGTTCCAATTCCGCGAGTGGCATGTATTTTTTATTTAACTGCAGGGTTCTGTATTGGGTCCCCTTTTATTTATTATTTATATCAACTCAGCGATTTTCACTAATTATAAACCAATATCTAATGCATCAGTGTCCGGTGAGTGTAGTAATTATTTCTATACCCGGCTGGACATAAGACATAATGAGATCGCACTGCTTCATTCATGTCATTTCATGACTGTACATGTGTGACCATGGGTCATATATAGAAGCACAGAGGGATCATACTTGTATTGTCCACTCGATAAGAGGGATTAATTATTGGACACTGCGGTGGTGTTTTTATGGTGTGCAGTTTTTTTTCTCCACAGCAGCGTGCAACGTGGTTCCACACGTTCCAGCTGGTTTTTATGTTCTCTTTTCTCCACATCAGCGGCACGATGTGGTTCCACACATTCCGGCTGGTTTTATTTTTATTTGCTCTCCACATCATCAGCGTGATGTGGTTCCACACGTTCCAGCTGGTTTTTATTTTTATTTGCTCTCCACATCAGCGGCACGATGTGGTTCTACACATTCCGGCTGGTTTTTATTTTTATTTGCTCTCCACATCATCAGCGTGATGTGGTTCCACACGTTCCAGCTGGTTTTTATTTTTATTTGCTCTCCACATCAGCGTCGCGATGTGGTTCCACACGTTCCAGCTGGTTTTTATTTTTATTTGCTCTCCACATCAGTGTCACAATGTGGTTCCACACGCTCCAGCTGCTCGCACTGTGTTCCCGCTGCAACGGCTTTGTGAATGCTCGTACACAAAACTGTTGCAGCGGGATCGGTCACGCATGCCTGACCGCGTGTCCCTCCCGACGTTGGCTCGATGCTTTCGGGGTTCGCTCATTCAGGCTGTTTCGCCGTGATTCACTCTGATTCCTACTTATTCGTGCTGTGTGTGAAGGGCCCTTAAAGCTGTCCAAGGTCTGTATTCCAAGCATGCTCCCTGTGAATTTGAAGACTCTAGCAGTAATAGGACTGGAGTTATGCTGAGCACAGACAGACAGACAGACAGACAGACTGTCAGATGGACAAACTATGGAAAGTTTTCGCAATACCCGATGGCGACATTTTGGCCTTGGGTAAAAATGTGGCAAAAATGAAGCACTGTGAATACTTTCTGGATGTACCGTACATGCAGATGCAAGCAACAGTCTTTCCTACAATAAAACACCAAATGCTGGAATTACTGACTGTACATCAGGACACGTCTCGTGCTTGTATGATAGGTTGCAAGCTGTTATGCCAAACTGTAATATAGGACTTATAAAGCTGGACCGCATTATATTCAGTGTTGAATATACAGCACAAAAAATGATTTGCCTTAGTACTCTAGCTATCACACTAAATGGTGTGTTGTTTTCCGTCATGCATATTATGTATCAACTCTTTGCATATAAACAGAACAATCCATCTGTGCAGCATCATTACCACCCAGTCAAATCCCTGTACTATATTCAGTCGTCATGCTGATTTACAGTTACTCTGATTATGTTGACATTTTGTATTCCAAAGAGCGCGGTGACGTGTGCTGTATCAAATGTGTAAGTACCTGTATTCATCAAATATGACATTTAACAGCATGTCTACTATACCAAGGGTGGTCTTATGTAGCAAAAGCAACCAGTTGTGGTAAAATAAGTAAATATTAAAGCACACAACATTTAACACAGCTCCATATGATAACCACTGCACACCTCCAGGGGAGGGGAGGAGGTTATGTGATCGCCCTTGTCCACATGAAGTAGTTGTCGTATTTTTGTGAAGGGACTGCCCTTGCGTCAAAGAAAAGGTGGTTAAATTTTGCTGGTAATCTGCAACAAAATTTCTGTTTACCCATTTCATTTTCATTGTGAGAGATTTTTACTTGATGTTTCTTCTGAAGTTTCTGACTTTATGACTTCTCAATCACCCTGCTCTTTTTGACTGGTGATCCTGTAATTACAGTGCAGAAGTGGGTTTTAACCATCTACACGACAGTTGTGGAAATTGTTGCGGGTCCCACCCTACCATCCACATATGAAAAAACAAACCAGTTTTGAGTCAAACCTGGTGTGAGGGTCAACCAAGAACAAAGTGACAATGATTTTGAGGAAAAAAATAGGATATCTAAAATAGGAGAGCACAGTGGCTTAGTGGTTAGCACTGTTGCCTCACAGCAAGAAGGTTATGAGTTCGATTCACACCTGTGGCCTGTCTGTGTGGACTTTGCATGTTCTTGCTGTGTTTGTGTTTGTTTCCTCTGAGTGCTTCGGCTTCCTCCCACATCCAAAGACATGCAGGTTAGGTGAATTGGAAACTTTAAATTGTCCCCCGTGACCCTTAATTGGAGTAAGTGGGTATAGACCATGGATGGATGGATGGATATCTAAAATGGCTTGGGAATTTGATAATTATACACCTATTAATCACTAATACAAAGTCATGTTACCTTTCTGTAGATCACATGGCCCTTGATCATGAAAGGTCCATCTCTAGGTCATGACGGGTTAACTCAAAAAGTTTGGAGCCAATATGGTTTAAACACAGTGATAGGGATGTGTATAAGTGAAATCGCTATTTCAGCATGTGCAATGAATCATGGGTACGCCCAAAGGTCACTCGTGATAAATGTGACCAGGAAGTGATAAGCTGCCAACGTTTCAAACAAGAAGTGTGTGAGGAATTTTATCAATCTGTAAAACACAAGACAACTTTTCTATTATGTTACAGTAGATAAAGAGACAAACAAAAGCCACCAAAATAAGATGTGCAGATAAAGGTGATCTTAAACTCATCATTAGGCCTGCACCTGAAAAACAAATTCCACAGTGTTAATGAAAGTTATAAAAATGAAAGTCCCTCAGGCCAGCGAAAAGTGAGTGTTTGAACCACACACACACACACACACACACACACACACACACACACACACACACACACACACACACACACACACACACACACACACACACACGTCGCAAATAATACAATAAATAAAACCCATTCTAAAAGTGTATTTTCATTTCTTAGATTGTAGCTTGGCATTGTCAAAATAACTGAGCTGACCAATCCTCATTCAAACGGACATTATGTATTCCAGTAGACATTGAGTAAATACTAACAACGGCGTCTGTACTAATAAAATAGACGTATGACGTGTGCATGCAGTCTGATACCAGCATGCAACAAATACTCCACACAGCCTGTGCGCAAACCTCTGCAGTGCTTTTGCCAGATCGATGCGCAGTTGCGCCTCGGCAAGGTGCCACCGTGCATCCGACTGAGCCATGCTAATTTCCCTGGTGTCCCCGGTGCACAGCTGCTGCACATGATCGCTGCTTGCTCTGGTCAATGAAATAACTGTGCCCCAAAATAGAAAGCGACTTGCATTTTATCTTAATTTCCGCCTGCAATTTTAACTTAAATGGTAAATGGACTGCATTTATATAGCTCTTTTCCATCTGCATCAGACACTCAAAGCACTTTACAAATAATGCCTTACATTCACCCCGATGTGAGGCTGCTGCCATACAAGGCGCTCACTACATACCGGGAGCAACTAGGGGATTAAGGACCTTACCCAAGGGCCCTTAGTGATTTTCCGGTCAGGCTGGGATTTCAACCGAGGATCCTCTGGTCTCAAGCCCAACGCTTAACCACTAGACCATCATCTCCCCCAAACTAACTTGGCATCAATGTGACTGGGCAGCCAAATCCTCATTCCAGCAGAGCAGGAATGATTTATTTCAAAATGTAGTAATTAAATAAAAACCAAAACAATCTATAAAATTAAAGTAAGGGATGCATGTCACCCCCTTATCTGCAGAGATTACACAACATGATTATTCACTTTCATGGATCCCAATGGGTCACAGCCTCACGATAATTTGGAACATATCTGAAATTTTCACGAGTGGTTACAACATTTCACAACACCACTAGGAGCACTGGTGTTCACAATAACATGCTCTGATTGAGTATCTGATAATGTCTGTTTTTGTAGTCGCTATAGTAACCAATCAGGTGCCAGAAATTGGTAATGGGAGGACGGCTTTAGTCAAAGAATATAATAAATCTCATCATTAAATTGGTTTATTTATAGAAGTATGGAAATATGTATAGAAGTACCAGAAGAAGTAGCAAGTCTTATACAGGCCCCGAGGCCCACCGGACAGGTGTTTTTCAATGGATTTTATAGCACAAAGTGGATAAGAGCCTACAACTCCACCTGGATGGGATCCCAGTACATTACAGGTTTCTCCCCAAGTCAAAACCGTTACAGATTTACAGCTGGGTTGACTCGTTTAGACTCTGTCTACGTCTTGTCCAAGGTCAAAAATGGGTAGCCTGGATGAAACACTTTGAATCGAACCACAGTCTATAAACTGGCTGTCCAAATCCTATCCCACAGTACCACCTCATCGAGATAAATTTACCTAGACATAGCAGTTTATAGCCTTAACTTAGAATCCTGTAATTACACTTAAGCAGAGTTTGTCAGAAGTATTTCCTGGGCTAATTATGCTGAGCCCTGAGCCTTTCTTCAGGCTAAGGTCATTTTGTGAGTGTCGCTGTCATAACCTTACGATTTCTCTTCATCTGTAGCATATTGAAGATAACTACAGCAAGAGAGAGACTGTGTGAAATATGTGAATAAATTATTTAAAACATAAGGCTTGCCTTCAGAGTTGCTGTTCTAAATAATAACATTTGCACACCACATTTCAAAAAGGAACCATGTTTAAAGAAGGACCAAGAAATCTGCATGAAGCAGATTGACGGTATAGCAGTCGAGCGACGGATTGAAAACGGTGATCATTAAAAATACTGCTTATCTAAGGAAAAATTTCCTACTTTAAATGTTCTCTCGCTTTGTCTCTTTCCATGCTGCCGTGTGCCGTCTAGCAGTCTTCTTTCGCCCCGTCTCTTTTTTAACATTTAGATTAGCCGCTCGCCACCTTCTATTGATCACGTCTAATTTGCATCCAGGAAAAGATGAGAACTCAGATATTCGCACGCTGACAGAAGATGATCTCAATGATTTATTCATTTCCAAATCAAAAAAAAAAAAGTGAAAGGAAGGTAGATGAGAAGGGGAATCTTCATAGGCAGCAGACAACTAGCAGGCTCTGAGGCTGGGCTCCTCTTCCACACACCACCCCCAGGCACATGGTGAGCAAGTCCTCCTAATTAACAAGGTGAATCATTTTGCCGCTCTCTAATTAGCCAACATGACAATCTAATGGAAACACGCAGGCCAAGCTGGCACATTTAGTATCACCTCAGAAAGACCCCCTGTGACTGTGCCTCCCCAATGAATTCCATAAAAATGACACCTTATATTTTAAATGTACAAGATTAGAAAAGGTGGGGTGGAGTGATATAGAGAGGTGTGTTTTTGGGAGAGGTCAGACGGGACAGAATACTTCAGGAGGACGAGGTGAGCCCCCCCCATTCAACTACACTCTGTGCAGTGTTTGTTGTCTAAAAGAAACACGTCCTACCTATTGCCTTCCTTCTCACTTATATCCGAGGCACAAGAGGCTGGCACCTCGCCACCAGCATAGCTCAGCGTGCGCAATTCCCCTGTCGCTTGAGTCCCAAGGAGTGCTCCAGCGCACAAAGAGAAAAGTGAACCTACAGGCTTATACAGCAAGAAGTATGTGTCGTTATCTTCCTCTGAGGCAAAAAAAAAAAGGGGGGGGGATCTCCTTTTTTGTTGTTTTCCTTCTCATTACAGCACTTTGTAATATTCGAAAACACACAGGAACACCAAAGGTACTTTTAATGCCTGCTTCTATTTTTTTCTTCTTGTAATATGTCTTGGGGTGCAGAAGTTGAGACAAACCGACAACAAAGCAACAAATAAAAATAGGTTTGCAGTGTACTATTTTGTAGCCTGTGCATCTTGAGGACCAATACAAAGTTGTGTGATGATTAAATTATCCACAACAAACCCTAATGTGATCTTTGAAATGAAAAAAATATATATATTTAGAACACAAAGCGAAAGTACCCTCAGCCGTGTAAGGATGTAATCAATAAAAGAGTGTGTAGAAAGACCTTTTGACCAGTTAAAGTAGGTCAAGGTTAGCCATCTTTTAACTTTGTTCAAGGTCTGTGTCCCAAGAATATTCCCTGTGAATTTGAAGACTCTGGCAGTAATAGGACTGGACTTATGCTGAGCATAGACAGACGGACAAACAGACAGACAGAGGGATGGACGGACACAAAGTCTTCGCAATACCCAATGGCCATATTTTGGCCTCACCTAAAAATCACATTTAATAACAAAATACCTCATCTTTTTTCTTTTTGTTTAGTTTCTTTTTTTGTGGGGGGTATTGTTTACCATCTATAAGTTGACTGTAAATTCCACTGCTCTCCACAAGATTTTGTGCAGCTATACAGAAGAAAGAAACGCAACTTTTATGAACTGGGACACACAAAACAGCAGGATATCTGTTTGAAAGTAAGCCCAGAAAGACAGAGAACATGGAGGAGGTGCAGGCGTTTGGCCTGAGGCTTTGCTCATGGGAGAGGGAGCGCCCCTTTGAGCAGAGCAGTTTGTGGAGGCCCAGAGGATGAGAGCCTATCAACCTGCAGATATAACTGGCCTAATAAAAAACTAAGCAGCTCCCACATTGTCCTCTGACACACAGGAGCCTCTCCTTTCGAGAGTGGTGTGAAGCTCTGGCTGATGGGGCTTTCAGTGTGGGTGGATTCCAGTCTCATGGTGACCTGGTCACTTGTGGAGGATGCCAGGCCAATCAACAAACATGCCCAAGTACTACATTAAGGTCTGATGCATCCCAGCCGAGCAAAGAGTTAGAATCTGAATAACAAGCAATGAAGACTAAAATGCTAAATATGACCGTGTCCATACAAATGCCATACCCCTATTAGTCACAGATTATTATGTATATATATATATATATATATATATATATATATATATACATAGAGAGAGAGAGAGAGAGAGAGAGAGAGAGAGAGAGAGAGAGAGAGAGAGAGAGAGCATAGCGGGACAAACAACTGCAAGGATGTAACTGGAACTGCGCAAGGTTTAAAGTTGTGCCAGGTCAGAATTAATCTGTTGGAGGTTCGACACATTTTAAGCACCACCTTTGTATCAACATGGGCAGGAAGAGAAATAAAAAGAAAAATAAATCCTCAGTGCCTGAAGAAGAAAAATATTTGAGGAAAATTTCCTGTTTAACGAAAACCCGTGAGATTTCCATTGGACAGCTCTTGAATGTAAATCTTCTCGAGTAACTCTCAATCAATGAGTAGAATATTGCTGTAAGGGTGCACTAATATGTACTAATATGGAGAGGAAAGCAGAGGAGAGAAGAGGATACTCCCACATCATCTAAAGATCTGGCCACAAGTGGGAGATGGACCTCGTTAACCTTCATTTGACTTATAAGCTATCTGCCGATTTTCAGAAGCACTTCATCATGTTAATTCAAGACTTCTGCTGCTGAAGATTTCAATCTCAATACTCAATTGGCGCTCAGTCAAAATTACTGCAAAACAGTCCATCAATACTTCTGAACTTGTGAAAGAAATGACACCATTACAAGCCTGGTTGATCAGTAAATGTACAGTAATACAGGCATTGATTACTTCCCCTAAGGTGGATTGGTGAATAAATCACAGCACACGTTATTCATATATTTGGCTCCCTGAGTTGAATTCTCTATCCTGGTGATCATCAAGGGATTCACCGGGGTTCAATTACAATTAGAGGCTGCACCATCCCAATCCACAATGCACTTGTGACTTAAAAGGCCTTGATGGCATGAAGATGAATTTGTACTGTACTGTAGACAATACAGACCAACTCACTCCACTAGTATCAAGATCAGTGCAAAGACAACAAAACTCAGGACAAACTCAAAAGGCATCAGATGTCAAATTACCACCAAGGCACAGAAAATTCAAGTGCATTCAGAGAATTCTATCCACAAAAGGGTCTAAACCAGGAATATGCGCCACAACAAGTCTGACAACAGCTACTCTAACAAAAACTAAAACTCATCTTGTAGAACTCAAATGTTATTCTCAGAGCAAAGTCCAGATTCATGAATGTCCAGGGGCCTCATTTATAACCCTTGCACAGGCACAAATTGGGACACGCACAGCAATATTAAGGCATACACTGTGATTTATAAAAATGATGTAGATGGTTTTGGAGGAGGTTAAAGCAGCAGTATGCGAGTGAATCATAACTCGTACATTCAATTCCCTTTAATAATACATGTCACGTGTGCTTTATCAAAAATTTTAAAAACAGAGTTGTTAAATTTGATCAGGAGCCACAATTATTCCAGAGTGATTGTTCAACTGTTAAATATATTATCCAACATAGGTCAAAACCACACATTTAATAATTCATTTGCCCACCGCACTGTATTGGACATAACTGGATTATGACCATCATTTTGATAATTAAGGTCCTGCTTACTATACTGGCGTGAAACAAATACAAATCACTTCCTTCCTGCAAATTAATTTAAAAAATTGGCCCATGTTATTTTCACTGGTCAGATTTTATTAGAAGAGATTTTATCTTAAAGACACCAGCACGGTGATGTCACAGCATTGCAAAGGATTCTGCAAACAATAATGATAAATAATTGTCCAGTTATTCTATTATTTGGAAGGTTTCATGGTGGTTCTTGTGGTAAAATTTTTTATGGTTTGTTAAAGCTTCTTAAGTTATGTCCACAAGTGACTGTGACGTCAAAACGAACAAAAAAACATGCATCGCCATAAGTTAAGGGTCCTAAACAAATGGTTGACTACTTTTTTATTGTTATGTTGGGGTGGGGTTTTATGAGTCTAATTTTTTGGTTCGTAACCCATTTTTGCTTTTGTTTGTGTGGATACTTTTAATATGAATACTATGCAATATTTTAAAAATGAGGCCTCTGGTCCTCTGTCTATTGTATGTGCATGTATGAATCCTGCACATCAATAGCAGATCTAACAAGGAACATCAACTCCTTGGACATGAGATGTTACAGCAAGATTTTTCTTACTTGCACTGACATCACCACTAACATCATACATGAATGAATGAATGAATGAGTTTATTCGGCACACAATTCAACAAAAAACTCATAACAAACAACTTTACAGTGTTCCCGTGTGGCTGAAAGGGTGAGGGCAGAAGCAAAGCTATAAATACCCACCCCTTACACTAAAAAAATAAGAAACATACGAGGTCTGTTAGAAAAGTATCGGACCTTTTTATTTTTTTTCAAAAACCTGATGGATTTGTGTGAGGATGGGTGTAGTCTCTCGTCGTTTTTTTCTTTGCAAGGAAATGGCGGGACAACTGGAGCAGCGTGACTGCATCAAATTTTGCCAGAAACTGGGCCACAGCCAGGTGGAAACCATTCGGATTATTCAGACGGCTTTCGGTGACGATCCTCTGGGCATCACACAGATTAAGGAGAAGTACAACAAGTTTAAAGACGTCCGCACAACGGTGGAGAGCGAGCCACGCTCCGGTCGGCCATCAACATGCTGAAATGACCAGATCATTTCCAAAGTGAACGCCGTGGAGATGTGGGACCGTCGTGTGACTATCCGAGAAATTGGGGAAGAGGTGGACATCAGCACTTTTTCGGCACATTCCACTGTGACAGAAGATTTTGCCATGAAAAGAGCGGCGGCGAAATTCATCGGCACGAAGATGATAGCGCAGCAACAGCGCCTCCGTGATGAAGCCTCACAGGACATGCCCTGACATGCCCAGCTCTTGCACCATTCGGAAGATTCAGACGGCTTTCGGTGGCTTCCGCAATTTCTCGGATAATCACACGACGGTCCCACATCACCACAGCGTTCACTTTGGGAACGATCCGGTCATTTCAGTGTGTTGATGCCGACTGGAGCGTGGCTCGCTCTCCACCGTTGTGCAGACGTCTTTAAACTGGTTGTACCGCTCCTTAATCTATGTGATGCCCAGAGGATCGTCACTGAAAGCCGTCTGAATAATCCGAATGGTTTCCACCTGGCTGTGGCCCAGTTTCTGGCAAAATTTGATGAAGTCGCGCTGCTCCAGTCGTTCCTCCATTTCCTTGCAAAGAAAAAACGATGAAAGACTACACCCACCCTCACACAAAGGCTGCTTACAAGCAAATGACGCAACCGACAGGCGTGAAAAAAATCACGCATGTGCACGAAGGTTCAATGTCGGCTCATGCAAGCACACGTGATTCAAATCCATCAGGTTTTTGAAAAAATAAAAAGGTCGGATAGTTTTCTAACAGACCTTGTATACACGCATGCACACATAAACACAATTTCATAAATACATATCTACACAATCACATCACACACACACACACACACACACACACACATATATATATATATATATATACATACGTGGTCTGTTAGAAAAGTATCCGACCTTTTTATTTTTTTCAAAAACCATATGGATTTGAATCACGTGTGATTGCATCACCAAGCTTGAACCTTTGTGCGCATGCGTGAGTTTTTTCACGCCTGTCGGTTGCGTCATTCACCTGTGAGCAGGCTTTGTGTGAGCAGTGGTCCACCCCTCTCGTCGGATTTTTATTGCAAATAAATGTCTGAACGATTTGGAGCTTTGCTGCATCAATTTTTTCCAGAAACTGTGAGAGACCTCCAGGTGGACACCATTCGGAAAATTCAAATGGCTTTGAGGGACGATTTTATGGGGATTACACAGATTAAGGAGTGCTCCAGCTGGTTTAAAGACCGCCCACAGCTGCTGAGAGCGCGCCGCGCTCCGAGCGCCGATCGACAGGCTGAATCAACCACACCATTTCCAACGTGAAGGCTTTGTTGATCCGGGACGTCGTGTGACTTACACAAAAATGGCAGGAGACGTGGACATCAGTACTTTTTCGGTACATTCCACTGTTACAGGAGTTTTTTTCATGGAAAGAAAAGCGGACGGATGCGCCACCGTGCCGCTCATGGCACGGGACAAAACCACCTCCGTGTTGGTCTCACAGGACGGCTTTGAGATGGCTTTCAGACGGCTGTCGGTGGGTTTTCAGTCATGTGACTAACCGAGAAATTGTGAATGAGCCTGGACATGCCAGAACATGTCCTGTGAGGCTTCATCACGGCGTTGCTTTGCGCCATGCGGCACTGCCGCGATGTGCGGAATTCCTCCGCTCCTCTTTCCATGACAAAAACTCCTGTAACAGTGGAATGTGCCGTTCATTTCCAAACTGGACACTGTGTTTTATCCGGGATGTCCTCTGACTAGCACAGGAATTGCGGAAGACGTGGACATCAGCACTTTTTCGGCACATTGAGACACACGTGTGGAGGAATTCCGCGCGTCGCAGTGGAGCCGCATGGCGCAAAGCAACGCCGTGATAAAGCCTCACAGGACATGTTCTGGCATGTCCAGGCTCATCCACAATTTCTCGGTTAGTCACACAACTGAAAACCCACCGACAGCCATCTGAAAGCCATCTCAAAGCCGTCCTGTGAGACCAACATGGAGGTGGTTTTGTGCCACGCCATGAGCGGCACGGTCGGGCATCCGTCCGCTTTTCTTTCCATGAAAAAAACTCCTGTAACAGTGGAATGTGCCGAAAAAGTACTGATGTCCACGTCTCCTGCCATTTTTGTGTAAGTCAGACGACGTCCCGAATCAACAAAGCCTTCACGTTGGAAATGATGTGGTTGATTCAGCCTGTCGATCGGCGCTCGGAGCGCGGCGTGCTCTCAGCAGCTGTGGGCGGTCTTTAAACCGGCTGGAGCACTCCTTAATCTGTGTAATCACCATAAAATCGTCCCTCAAAGCCATTTGAATTTTCCGAATGGTTACCACCTGGAGGTCTCTCACAGTTTCTGGAAAAAATTGATGCAGCAAAGCTCCAAATCGTTCAGACATTTATTCGCAATAAAAATCCGACGAGAGGGGTGGACCACTGCTCACACAAAGCCTGCTCACAGGCGAATGACGCAACCGACAAGCGTGAAAAAACTCACGTATGCGCACGAAGGTTCAAGCTTGGCTGATGCACTCACACGTGATTCAAATCCATATGGTTTTTGAAAAAAATAAAAAGGTCAGATACTTTTCTAACAGACCTCGTATATACGCGCACACACACACACACACACACTAGATTATTATTATATGTCATATCTTTTCTCATCATCAAATGTTCTTAGTTTTTAAAAACTGCTTGTACAGAAAATTCTTTTTACATGCATTTTGCAGTCCCTTTCTGATCCAAGGTTTTCAACATTTTGCTTATTTCCAACATTTGACACCAAAGGGCAATGTTTATCATATAAATTGGAGATAATAGAAATGAATGATTCATAAGATTCATCAATGTCCTTCCTCAATGGAAATGTCACTCCAGTTTTGAACCCTTAAGTCCATTCTAAGATTTTCCAAAGTTTCCTCTGTTATTTGCCTTTTGAAATTTGTACTTTCAGTATGGTCAATTTTGTCAACTAAAGAATTGAAAACTACAAAAACCAGCAAATGATCACTGATATCACTAATAAGTAATCCCCCCTCTAAATTCCCCACGGTAACATTTGTCAGTATATTGTCAATAAGTGTCGCTGTATTCGGAGTTATCCTAGTTGGATGGGTAATCACTGGATACATTCCCATACAAAACAGAATTTATAAATTCAGTTATATGTATTTGACCATGAGGATTTAAGAAGTCTATGTTGAAGTATCCACAAACAAATAAAAATTTATTATTTTTAATACTGTTGTACATCTCAGTCAGCTTTCCCACAAATTTTTTTTATGTTTGATCCTGGTGCTCTGGAAGCACAACTTATAATTATATTTTTTGATTTATCACATTTAATTTCCACAGGAAAATGCAAGGATTTCAAGGGATGCTGCACTTGCACAAATTTGATCCCCGCACTGGCACGCAATCTTGCTTGTGTCGTAAACTGTGTGCGGCTGCGTGCCATTGCGCAAAGAAAACTTTGAAATGTTCCAAATTTCTGGCATGCATTAATTTTGTGCCACTTGCATGAACTAATCGTGAACATTGCGCACGCCACCTATTCGAAAACACTGTCACTGCATGTCAATGTGTGTCATTGCACGCAGGGCATTCAAATTATTATGACGAGATGTTGCATCTATAATAAACATAACTTTACAGATGCATTTTCAAAACTCATAAGAAGGAATGAAAATGCATCTATTTTACCAATCCATTACAATATATATTATAAATAATTACCTTTGAGAGAAGATTGCAAATGCGTTCTCCACCACATAACACACACGAGACAAGCTGCAGCTCGTAGATAGTTTCTTTATGATTCTGGGAGTGATACGAGAATTGTTTGAAGTTCTGAGAACAAATGTGTCATTGGCTATGAAATGATTATTTTATGTAGTGTGGTGTCAAGCGGGACAAAACAGGATGCACTGACATGACGGATTGCATGGCAGTGCGTGGATCAAATTTCTGCAAGTGCCAAGGTGCCTTTACTCAATGCACATCAGCTGCGCTTCCTGTGATGAGACATAGATATGGATTATTACCGGAAAGACACAGTTGAAATGAGACAAAGCTACATAACTGTAGAATCACTTACACCCAAAAGTGCCTATTAAATTATGATCATATCAAACTGAGTGGTGTGTTTATATTGTGGAGCCATGGCAGGTACAACATAAGGGATATGCTACATATTATGTGACATATTTGGCATGTTGGTGTTTCTTTCTGCACTTTGCAGATGAACATGCCCTAATGGAGCTTTTGGCCAGCTCTCATAGCTAATTTTTCTTTCCTCTTCCCTCTTCCTCCCCTCTTTCCACTCCTCTTCTCCAGTTCAATCACTTCCTGTGTCCAGTTGTGCCTGCAGATGCAGTTGCGATGATGAATCTGTGGCTGCAGTGTGTCTGTGTGTCTGACATCGTGATGTATCTCTCCTGGTCTTAACTCCATCCCTATCTAGTCTCGGCCTCACACCGCCCCACCCAACCATCCCAGCTCATTTTTCCCCCATCTCTGTTTTCTATTGTGTCTGTCTGTCTCTCTCTTTCTCTCTCTCACACCCTCAATGATTAGAAGTTGCCTGCCTCCTCAGTGATGGAACAGACAGAACACACAGACCCACTACCAACAACAACAGGAACTGAGCTCCACGATTTGCCCATTGATTTTCACTGGGGGCATTTCTGAAATAGCCTATCTGACCTTTCAGCCAAACGCTTGTGAATGGAGGAAAGAGAGGCGTTAGGTTGCTCTGCTTCTCTCTCACACTAAATTTCTGCCAGCAAATATTGGACTCACCAGCACTGCTGTTGTCATGGTTGTGGGTTAGGCTGCTGGTGCAAATGCAGGAACATAATAAGAGGCAAGACTACATTAAAAACAACTAAAAGCCCGTGTTCTTAAAATAAACTATATGTACAGCAGATCCGGAAAGTACTCGTATTCACAGCGCTTCACTTTTTCCACATCTGATTATGTTACAGCCTAATTCCAAAACGGATTAAATAAATTTTTTCCCTCAAACTTCAACACACAATACCCCAGAATGACCATGAGAAAACTTTTTTTGAGATTTTTGCAAATTTATTAAAAATAATAAAAATTAAAAAAAAACTAAGAAATCACACGTGCATAAGTATTCATAGCAGTTACAATGAAACTCAAAACTGAACTCAGGTGCATCCTGTCTCTGCTGATCATCCTTAAGATGATTCTACAGCTTAACCGGAGCCCACATGGTGCAAATTTAGTTGAATGCACATCATTTGGAAAGGCACACGCCTGTTTACATATAGGGTCCCACAGCTGACAGTGCATGTCAGAGCACAAATCAAGTATAAAGGCGAAGAAGTTGCCTGTAAGACCTCCAAGACAGGATTGTCTCCTAGCACAAATATGGGGAAGGGTACAGAAACATTTCTGCTGCTTTGAAGGTCCCAATGAGCACTGTGGCCCCAATCATTCATAAAAGGAAGAAGTTTGGATCCTCCAGGATTCTTCCTAGAGCTGATCATCCCTGTAAACTGAGTGACTGGGGTGAAGCACCTTAGTCAAGGAGGTGACCAAGAACCCGATGGCCACTCTGTCAGAACTCCAGCATTCCTCTGTGAGGAGAGGAGAACCATCCAGGAGGACAACCATCTCTGCCGCAATCCACCAATAAGGCCTGTATGGTAGAAAGGTCAGACGGAAGCCACTCCTTAGTAAAAGGCACATGGCAGCCCACCGGACGTTTGCCAAAAGGCACCTGAAGGACTCTCGGACCATGAGAAACAAAATTCTCTGGTCTGATAAGGCAAACATTTAACTCTTCGGTGTGAATGCCAGGCGTCATGTTTGGAAGAACCCAGGCACCATCCCTACAGTGAAGCATGGTGTTGGCAGCATCATGCTGTGGTTATGTTTTTCAGCAGCAAGAACTGGTAGACTAGTCAGGATTGAGGGAAAGATGAATGCAGCAATGTACAGAGACATACTGGATGAAAACCTGCTCCACAGCACTTTAGACCTCAGACTGGGGCGACAGCTCACCCTTCAGCAGGACAATGACCATAAGCACACAGCTAAGATATCAAAGGAGTGGCTTCAGGACAAGTCTGTGAATGTCTTTGAGTGCTCCAGCCAGAGCCCAGACCTGAATCCAGCTGAGCATCTCTGGAGGGATCTGAATATGGCTGTGCACTGACGCTCCCCATCCAACCTAATGGCGCTTGAGAGGTGCTGCAAAGAGGAATGGGCACAACTGCCCAAAGACAGACTTGTGACATCATATTCAAGAAGACTTGAGGCTGTAATTGCTGCTAAAAGTGCATCATCAAAGTATTGAGCAAAGGGTGTGAATACTTATGTACGAGTGATTTCTTAGTTTTTTATTTTTAATAAATTTACAAAATAAAAAAAACTTTTTAATGTTGTCATTATGGGGTGTTGCGAGTACAATATTGAGGGGAAAAATTAATTTATTCCATTTTGGAATAAGGCTGTAACATAAAATTTGGAAAAAGTGAAGCGCTGAGAATACTTCCCAGCTGCACCGAATTTATAATGCAAACACCATGTGAGTGAGCAGAACCTAACAGGCTAACAAATGTTATTGTATAAGGCACAAACCTCAAAGACACTGCTTCTTTTAGACACTGAACAAACAATCATAGGTGAGGTAAATATGCAATGCAATTAAACATTTGAAACTTGATGCATTATTTATTTATAACATGAACACTCGGTCAGTGAGCAGAAGCTAAAGGGCTAATTAATATTATTTTCTGAGGTGCAAAACATGAGTAAACTGGATCTTTTTGTTGTGTGGGCCGCTGAAGAGGAGGTACTGCTGGCCCACCACCACTAGAGGGCGCCCTGCCTGGAGTGCGGGCTCCAGGCACCGGAGGGCGCTGCCGCCTTACGGGAGCAGCCAGGACGACAGCTGTCATCCATCACTGGAGACAGCTGATCCCAATCAATACGGAGGTATATCAGCAGGACGGTATCTCCACCTCATTTGCCGAGATATCGCCTGACCAAAGAGGTAACAATCTCTGCCCATACATATAACTAACCATTGTTGTATTTCTTGTGGAGCATTTGTAGGACAGCTGACTACTGAACGACTTTTGGATAAGTACTCACCTTCCTACACTCCTGTATCGTTGTTAACGAGAGGTGGAGGTGGACTCTCCACCCTCCGTGTTACTGGGTGCAGCCGCATCCACACCTGACTGTTTTTGTTCCTTGCCAGCAGTACAGGATCCGACGAGCGGAGGCAGTGGCCACCTGGGGATTCGGGACTTGGCGGCTCCAGTATTCCCGGGGTTCGGTGGCAGAGGAAATCGGGTTGGTTCCGGTTCGACTTGGACAGACGTCTCCTATTGTCGAGCCTGCCCACACGACACCGTTGTTATTGGACTCAGTCTCAATATTGTAATCGGCTGTGTTGTTGTGCCTGTTTTCACAACAGTAAAAACAGTGTTATTTGATTCCTCCATTGTCCGTTCATTTGCGCCCCCTGTTGTGGGTCCGTGTTCCTACACTTTCACAACAGGATATCTCGGCCAGCGTCATGGATCCCGAGGGGCGTCAACCGGCTGTTGAACGGCCAATGGAAGAACAGGACGCGCAGGCGTCCTCGGGAGGGGTGATCGGTGAGTTGCAGCGGATCCTCACCGCTTTCACGACTCGGATGGATTTAATGACCGAGCAGAACGTCCTCCTGAACCGCAGGGTGGAGGCTCTCGCCGCACAAGTGGAAGCGCGCCCCCCGGGCGCCGCTGCGGCTCTCCCTCCCGTCGACCCTGTGCGTAACAGCGATGTTCCACTGGTCGTTCAACGACCCCACCCACCTTCCCCTGAAGCTTACATAAGCCCCCAGAACCGTACGGAGGCTGTGTGGAGACGTGCGCAGATTTTCTTATGCAGTGCTCGCTCGTCTTCGCACAGCGTCCCGTCATGTACGCGACTGATGCTAGCAAAGTAGCTTATGTAATAAACCTGCTTCGCGGTGAGGCACGCGCTTGGGCTACAGCGCTCTGGGAGCAGAATTCACGGCTCCTTCTGACATATGATGGGTTTGTAAGGGAGCTCAGAACCGTGTTCGATCACCCTAATAGAGGAGAAACCGCTTCAACCGTGCTACTGTCAATGAGACAAGGGCGTCGGAGCGCAGCTGCCTATGCAGTCGACTTCCGCATTGCGGCTGCGAGGTCCGGCTGGAATAGCACTGCCCTCCGCGCCGCCTTTGTAAACGGACTGTCTTTGGTTCTTAAGGAGCACCTGGTGCCTAAGGACGAACCGCGGGATTTAGATGAGCTCATCAATCTTGTCATACGGTTAGACAACCGGTTAGAAGAACGTCGGGGGGAACGAGACGAAGGGCGTGGCCGGGCACGCGCCGTCCCTCTCCCTTCCGGTTCCGACCGCGCTCCGCCTTCCCCACGCTCCACGGCCCCTGCGCTCCGTGGGGCCACAGCTCCCCCTGCTGACGAAGCTATGGACACGAGTAGGGCAACATTTAGGGCACCAGATGCACAGAGGAGACGGGCCCACGGAGCTTGTTTTGTTTGTGGTGCAATAGAGCACCATATGAGAGACTGCCCCGAGCGGTTAAACTCCAACGCCCGCCCCCTAGAAACTGGGCTAGGGGTGGGCCGAGACATTCACGTGGGACACACCCACATTGCCACACGACTCCCAGTTACGATCCTTTATGAGGACTCAACCCTGAAGGCCGCAGCACTGGTGGACACGGGCTCTGAGGGGAATCTGTTGGACAGCAGATGGGCCAGGGAGATAGGGCTCCCTCTGGTGGCGCTTACCTCGCCTGTACAGGTTCGGGCACTAGATGGCTCCCTACTCCCTCCGATCACGCATAAGACACCACCTGTAACTCTGGTGGTGTCAGGAAATCACCGGGAGGTGATCGAGTGTTTTGTGACTCAGGCCACCTCCCGTGTGGTTTTAGGATTTCCCTGGATGTTGAAGCACAATCCCCGGATCGATTGGCCGTCCGGGGTAGTGGTTCAGTGGAGCGAGACCTGCCATCGGGTGTGTCTAGGTTCCTCGGTTCCTCCCGGCTCCCAAGCTAAGGAGGAGGTCAGAGTCCCGCCCAATCTGGGGACGGTGCCGGTGGAGTACCACGACCTTGTCGACGTGTTCAGCAAGGATCTGGCTCTCACACTTCCCCCCCACCGTCTGTATGATTGTGCCATTGATTTGGTTCCGGGCAGTGAGTTCCCGTCCAGTAGGCTGTACAACCTCTCACGGCCTGAGCGCGAATCAATGGAGACCTACATCCGGGACTCATTAGCTGCCGGGTTGATCCGGAATTCCACCTCCCCGATGGGCGCAGGTTTCTTTTTGGTGGGTAAAAAAGACGGCGGACTTCGTCCATGCATTGATTATAGGGGGCTGAACGAAATCACGGTTCGCAACCGATACCCGTTGCCCCTGTTGGATTCGGTGTTCACACCCCTGCATGGAGCCCAAATCTTCACCAAGCTCGATCTTAGGAATGCGTATCATCTGGTTCGGATCCGGAAGGGAGACGAGTGGAAAACGGCATTTAACACCCCCTTAGGTCACTTTGAGTACCTGGTCATGCCGTTCGGCCTCACAAACGCCCCCGCGACGTTCCAAGCATTAGTTAATGATGTCTTGCGGGATTTCCTGCACCGGTTCGTCTTCGTATATCTAGACGATATACTCATCTTTTCTCCGGATCCTGAGACTCATGTCCGGCATGTACGTCAGGTCCTGCAGCGGTTGTTGGAGAACCGGCTGTTTGTGAAGGGCGAGAAGTGTGAGTTCCACCGCACGTCTTTGTCCTTCTTGGGGTTCATTATCTCCTCCAACTCCGTCGCTCCTGATCCGGCCAAGGTTGCGGCGGTGAGAGACTGGCCCCAACCCACAAGCCGTAGGAAGTTGCAACAGTTCCTAGGCTTTGCTAATTTCTACAGGAGGTTCATTAAGGGCTACAGTCAGGTAGTTAGCCCCCTGACAGCCCTGACCTCACCAAAAGTCCCCTTCACCTGGTCGGATCGGTGCGATGCCGCATTCAAGGAGTTGAAACGGCGCTTCTCGTCTGCACCTGTTCTGGTGCAGCCCAATCCTAGTTGCCAGTTAGTGGTTGAAGTGGACGCCTCGGACTCAGGGATAGGAGCCGTGCTGTCCCAGAGCGGGAAGACCGATAAGGTCCTTCACCCGTGTGCCTATTTTTCCCGCAGGTTGACCCCAGCCGAACGGAACTATGACGTCGGCAATCGAGAGCTCCTTGCGGTGAAAGAGGCTCTTGAGGAGTGGAGACATCTGTTGGAGGGAACGTCTGTGCCATTCACAGTTTTCACTGACCACCGGAACCTGGAGTATATCAGGACCGCCAAGCGGCTGAATCCCAGGCAAGCCCGCTGGTCACTGTTCTTCGGCCGTTTTGACTTCTGGATCACCTACCGTCCCGGGACCAAAAACCAAAGATCGGATGCTTTGTCCAGGGTACATGAAGATGAGGTCAAAGCGGAGTCGTCGGATCCCCCGGATCCCATCATCCCGGAGTCCGCTATCGTGGCCGCCCTCACCTGGGACGTGGAGAAGACCGTCCGGGAGGCCCTGACACGAGACCCGGACCCCGGAACCGGACCGAAGAACAAACTCTACGTCCCACCAGAAGCCAGGGCTGCAGTTCTGGACTTCTGTCACGGTTCTAAGCTCTCCTATCATCCTGGGGTGCGAAGAACCGTGGCAGTCGTCCGGCAGCGCTTCTGGTGGGAGTCCCTGGAGGCCGACATCCGGGGTTACATCCAGGCCTGTACCACCTGCGCCAGGGGCAAGGCCGACCACCGCAAGACATCGGGATTGCTACAGCCGCTGCCCGTGCCTCATCGCCCCTGGTCTCACATCGGCCTGGATTTTGTCACGGGTCTCCCGCCGTCCCAGGGAAACACCGTCATTCTCACGATAGTGGACCGATTCTCCAAGGCGGCCCACTTCGTGGACCTCCCGAAGCTACCAACGGCCCAGGAGACAGCGGACCTCCTAGTCCACCACGTCGTCCGTCTGCATGGGATACCATCAGACATCGTCTCCGATCGCGGTCCCCAGTTCTCCTCGCATGTTTGGAGGAGCCTTTGCAGGGAACTGGGGGCCACGGTCAGTCTCTCGTCCGGGTATCACCCCCAGACCAACGGACAAGCAGAACGGGCCAACCAGGAGATGGAGCAGACCCTACGCTGTGTGACAGCCGCGCACCCGACGGCCTGGAGTACCCACCTGGCCTGGATCGAGTACGCCCACAACAGTCAAGTGTCATCAGCCACCGGCCTCTCCCCTTTCGAGGTGTGCTTGGGGTATCAACCCCCGTTGTTTCCGGTGGTTGAGGGGGAGGTCGGTGTGCCCTCGGTCCAGGCCCACCTATGGAAGTGCCGTCGGGTGTGGCGTGCCGCCCGTTCTGCTTTGTTAAAGGCCCGGACGAGGGCGAAGAACCATGCAGACCGGCGGCGGGCCCCGGCTCCCACGTATCGTCCTGGGCAGGAAGTGTGGTTGTCCACCAAGGACATTCCCCTTCAAGTGGACTCCCCAAAACTGCAAGAACGATACATCGGCCCTTACAAGATACTCAAGGTCATCAATCCCGCCGCAGTGAGGCTCCAGCTTCCGGCCTCACTGCGGATTCATCCAGTATTCCACGTCTCCAGGATTAAACCCCATCACACCTCACCCCTCTGCACTCCGGGTCCGGCGCCACCTCCTGCCCGGATCATCGACGGAGAGCCGGCTTGGACAGTGCGCCGGCTCCTCGACGTCCGACGAATAGGCCGGGGTTTTCAGTATCTGGTGAACTGGGAGGGGTACGGCCCCGAAGAACGCTCCTGGGTGAAGAAGGGCTTCATCCTGGACCCGGCCCTCCTGGCCGACTTCTACCGTCGCCACCCTGACAAACCCGGTCGTGCGCCAGGAGGAGCCCGTTGAGGGGGGGGTCCTGTTGTGTGGGCCGCTGAAGAGGAGGTACTGCTGGCCCACCACCACTAGAGGGCGCCCTGCCTGGAGTGCGGGCTCCAGGCACCGGAGGGCGCTGCCGCCTTACGGGAGCAGCCAGGACGACAGCTGTCATCCATCACTGGAGACAGCTGATCCCAATCAATACGGAGGTATATCAGCAGGACGGCATCTCCACCTCATTTGCCGAGATATCGCCTGACCAAAGAGGTAACAATCTCTGCCCATACATATAACTAACCATTGTTGTATTTCTTGTGGAGCATTTGTAGGACAGCTGACTACTGAACGACTTTTGGATAAGTACTCACCTTCCTACACTCCTGTATCGTTGTTAACGAGAGGTGGAGGTGGACTCTCCACCCTCCGTGTTACTGGGTGCAGCCGCATCCACACCTGACTGTTTTTGTTCCTTGCCAGCAGTACCGGATCCGACGAGAGGAGGCAGTGGCCACCTGGGGATTCGGGACTTGGCGGCTCCAGTATTCCCGGGGTTCGGTGGCAGAGGAAATCGGGTTGGTTCCGGTTCGACTTGCACAGACGTCTCCTATCGTCGAGCCTGCCCACACGACACCGTTGTTCTTGGACTCAGTCTCAATATTGTAATCGGCTGTGTTGTTGTGCCTGTTTTCACAACAGTAAAAACAGTGTTATTTGATTCCTCCATTGTCCGTTCATTTGCGCCCCCTGTTGTGGGTCCGTGTTCCTACACTTTCACAACACTTTTGGCCACTAAATAGAATCATAAGTGAGGTAAACATGCAATGCAATTAAATGGTTGAAAACTCTGCACATTTTATATTTATAAGGCAATCACTGTTAGTGACCATGGGCAAATTAATATTACTGTAAGAGGTATAAAGAACTTAGAGCAAACTGCTTCTTTTGGCTCTGTTGAATGTAATTAAACATGGGAAAACCATTGTTAAAGAGAATAGCCTTATCTTAGATGAGCCTAGCTGACCTGCCATTGCTGTTCTTTGTGTCTCACACAGTCCAAACAATTGTGTGTGCCGAGTCAATAAATCAATCAATTTTATTTATATAGCGCCAAATCACAACAAACAGTTGCCCCAAGGCGTTTTATATTGTAAGGCAAGGCCATACAATAATTACGTAAAAACCCCAACGGTCAAAACGACCCCCTGTGAGCAAGCACTTGGCAACAGTGGGAAGGAAAACTCCCTTTTAACAGGAAGAAACCTCCAGCAGAACCAGGCTCAGGGAGGGGCAGTCTTCTGCTGGGACTGGTTGGGGCTGAGGGAGAGAACCAGGAAAAAGACATGCTGTGGAGGGGAGCAGAGATCAATCACTAATGATTAAATGCAGAGTGGTACATACAGAGCAAAAAGAGAAAGAAACACTCAGTGCATCATGGGAACCCCCCAGCAGTCTAAGTCTATAGCAGCATAACTAAGGGATGGTTCAGGGTCACCTGATCCAGCCCTAACTATAAGCTTTAGCAAAAACGAAAGTTTTAAGCCTAATCTTAAAAGTAGAGAGGGTGTCTGTCTCCCTGATCCGAATTGGGAGCTGGTTCCACAGGAGAGGAGCCTGAAAGCTGAAGGCTCTGCCTCCCATTCTACTCTTACAAACCCTAGGAACTACAAGTAAGCCTGCAGTCTGAGAGTGAAGCGCTCTATTGGGGTGATATGGTACTATGAGGTCCCTAAGATAAGATGGGACCTGATTATTCAAAACCTTATAAGTAAGAAGAAGAATTTTAAATTCTATTCTAGAAGTAACAGGAAGCCAATGAAGAGAGGCCAATATGGGTGAAATATGCTCTCTCCTTCTAGTCCCCGTCAGTACTCTAGCTGCAGCATTTTGAATTAACTGAAGGCTTTTCAGGGAACTTTTAGGACAACCTGATAATAATGAATTACAATAGTCCAGCCTAGAGGAAATAAATGCATGAATTAGTTTTTCAGCATCACTCTGAGACAAGACCTTTCTAATTGTAGACATATTGCGTAAATGCAAAAAAGCAGTCCTACATATTTGTTTAATATGCGCTTTGAATGACATATCCTGATCAAAAATGACTCCAAGATTTCTCACAGTATTACTAGAGGTCAGGGTAATGCCATCCAGAGTAAGGATCTGGTTAGACACCATGTTTCTAAGATTTGTGGGACCAAGTACAATAACTTCAGTTTTATCTGAGTTTAAAAGCAGGAAATTAGAGGTCATCCATGTCTTTATGTCTGTAAGACAATCCTGCAGTTTAGCTAATTGGTGTGTGTCCTCTGGTTTCATGGATAGATATCATCTATCATCTGCGTAACAATGAAAATTTAAGCAATGCCGTCTAATAATACTGCCTAAGGGAAGCATGTATAAAGTGAATAAAATTGGTCCTAGCACAGAACCTTGTGGAACTCCATAATTAACCTTAGTCTGTGAAGAAGATTCCCCATTTACATGAACAAATTGTAATCTATTAGATGAATATGATTCAAACCACCGCAGCGCAGTGCCTTTAATACCTATGGCATGCTCTAATCTCTGTAATAAAATTTTATGGTCAACAGTATCAAAAGCAGCACTGAGGTCTAACAGAACAAGCACAGAGATGAGTCCACTGTCTGATGCCATAAGAAGATCATTTGTAACCTTCACTAATGCTGTTTCTGTACTATGATGAATTCTAAAACCTGACTGAAACTCTTCAAATAGACCATTCCTCTGCAGATGATCAGTTAGCTGTTTTACAACTACCCTTTCAAGAATTTTTGAGAGAAAAGGAAGGTTGGAGATTGGCCTATAATTAGCTAAGATAGCTGGGTCAATTGATGGCTTTTTAAGTAATGGTTTAATTACTGCCACCTTAAAAGCCTGTGGTACATAGCCAACTAATAAAGATAGATTGATCATATTTAAGATCGAAGCATTAAATAATGGTAGGGCTTCCTTGAGCAGCCTGGTAGGAATGGGGTCTAATAGACATGATGGTTTGGATGAAGTAACTAATGAAAACAACTCAGACAGAACAATCTGAGAGAAAGAGTCTAACCAAATACCGGCATCACTGAAAGCAGCCAAAGATAACGGTACGTCTTTGGGATGGTTATGAGTGATTTTTTCTCTAATAGTTAAAATTTTATTAGCAAAGAAAGTCATGAAGTCATTACTAGTTAAAGTTAAAGGAATACTCGGCTCAATAGAGCTCTGACTCTTTGTCAGCCTGGCTACAGTGCTGAAAAGAAACCTGGTGTTGTTCTTATTTTCTTCAATTAGTGATGAGTAGTAAGATGTCCTAGCTTTACGGAGGGCTTTTTAATAGAGCAACAGACTCTTTTTCCAGGCTAAGTGAAGATCTTCTAAATTAGTGAGACGCCATTTCCTCTCCAACTTACGGGTTATCTGCTTTAAGCTGCGAGTTTGTGAGTTATACCACGGAGTCAGGCACTTCTGATTTAAAGCTCTCTTTTTCAGAGGAGCTACAGCATCCAAAGTTGTCTTCAATGAGGATGTCAAACTATTGATGAGATACTCTATCTCACTTACAGAGTTTAGGTAGCTACTCTGCACTGTGTTGGTATATGGCATTAGAGAACATAAAGAAGGAATCATATCCTTAAACCTAGTTACAGCGCTTTTTGAAAGACTTCTAGTGTAATGAAACTTATTCCCCACTGCTGGGTAGTCCATCAGAGTAAATGTAAATGTTATTAAGAAATGATCAGACAGAAGGGAGTTTTCAGGGAATACTGTTAAGTCTTCAATTTCCATACCATAAGTCAGAACAAGATCTAAGATATGATTAAAGTGGTGGGTGGACTCATTTACATTTTGAGCAAAGCCAATTGAGTCTAATAATAGATTAAATGCAGTGTTGAGGCTGTCATTCTCAGCATCTGTGTGGATGTTAAAATCGCCCACTATAATTATCTTATCTGAGCTAAGCACTAAGTCAGACAAAAGGTCTGAAAATTCACAGAGAAACTCACAGTAACGACCAGGAGGACGATAGATAACAACAAATAAAACTGGTTTTTGGGACTTCCAATTTGGATGGACAAGACTAAGAGTCAAGCTTTCAAATGAATTAAAGCTCTGTCTGGGCTTTTGATTAATTAATAAGCTGGAATGGAAGATTGCTGCTAATCCTCCACCTCGGCCCATGCTACGAGCGTTCTGGCAGTTAGTGTGACTAGGGGGTGTTGACTCATTTAAACTAACATATTCATCCTGCTGTAACCAGGTTTCTGTAAGGCAGAATAAATCAATATGTTGATCAATTATTATATTATTTACTAACAGGGACTTAGAAGAGAGAGACCTAATGGTTAATAGACCACATTTAACTGTTTTAGTCTGTGGTGCAGTTGAAGGTGCTATATTATTTTTTCTTTTTGAATTTTTATGCTTAAATAGATTTTTGCTGGTTATTAGTGGTCTGGGAGCAGGCACCGTCTCTACGGGGATGGGGTAATGAGGGGATGGCAGGGGGAGAAAAGCTGCAGAGAGGTGTGTAAGACTACAACTCTGCTTCCTGGTCCCAACCCTGGATAGTCACGGTTTAGAGGATTTAAGAAAATTGGCCAGATTTCTAGAAATGAGAGCTGCTCCATCCAAAGTGGGATGGATGCCGTCTCTCCTAACAAGACCAGGTTTTCCCCAGAAGCTTTGCCAATTATCTATGAAGCCCACCTCATTTTTTGGACACCACTCAGACAGCCAGCAATTCAAGGAGAACATGCGGCTAAACATGTCACTCCCGGTCCGATTGGGGAGGGGCCCAGAGAAAACTACAGAGTCCGACATTGTTTTTACAAAGTTACACACCGATTCAATGTTAATTTTAGTGACCTCCGATTGGCGTAACCGGGTGTCATTACTGCCGACGTGAATTACAATCTTACCAAATTTACGCTTAGCTTTAGCCAGCAGTTTCAAATTTCCTTCAATGTCGCCTGCTCTGGCCCCCGGAAGACAATTGACTATGGTTGCTGGTGTCGCGAACTTCACATTTCTCAAAACAGAGTCGCCAATAACCAGAGTTTGATCCTCGGTGGGTGTGACGCCGAGTGGGGAAAAACGGTTAGAAATGTGAACGGGTTGGCGGTGTACACGGGGCTTCTGTTTAGGGCTACGCTTCCTCCTCACAGTCACCCAGTCGGCCTGCTTTCCCGGCTGCTCGGGATCTGCCAGAGGGAAACTAACAGCGGCTAAGCTACCTTGGTCCGCACCGACTACAGGGGCCTGGCTAGCTGTAGAATTTTCCACGGTGCGGAGCCGAGACTCCAATTCGCCCAGCCTGGCCTCCAAAGCTACGAATAAGCTACACTTATTACAAGTACCATTACTGCTAAAGGAGGCCGAGGAATAACTAAACATTTCACATCCAGAGCAGAAAAGTGTGGGAGAGACAGGAGAAGCCGCCATGCTAAACCGGCTAAGAGCTAGTAGCTGCGCTAAGCTAGCGGATTCCTAAAAACACACAAAGTGAATAATGTGTAAATAATTTAGAGGTGATTCAGCAGAGGGAGTGCTTTAGTTAAGGCACGTGAATATTACACTGTGAAGCAAATCGTTATCTAGGTAACTAGATCAATCTAACTGCGCAGATTAAACAGCTAACAGATACAGCAAAACACCACTGTGCTCCAGAACAGGAAGTGATACAATACCGCAGTGAGAGCCAACCACCAGTAGAGGCCGCGAGAGATAGTGGTAGGAAGGATACATTCCCTCTATATTAAAGAGCATAATCTTTCAATTTGAGATTGCAATAAAGTTAATCACTCTAAAACAGCGGTTTTCAGGGGGGGGACAGGGTTCTTCAGGGTGGGCACAAAGGATGGGTATCGAGAACCGGTTCTTTTTGAGAATGGTTAAGAAATCATTCGATCCACCGACATCAATAGCCCTTCTGCTTAACGATTCTCTTATCGGTCCTTCAGAGCAGCCGTTGTTTTTGAGGGTATTTTATCGGGAAAATGATCATTTCTTTACGTTGATTGCAAACCCTGCAGCAGGTCTGTAATCAACCACTTCTGCAGCGGCTGTTCATGGAGCTTGAAGCAACGAAGCAGTGCTCCGACCCACTGCTTTGTTGGTTCATTGCTTCGCTGCTTTTCAGAAGCGGCGAGTCTGCTTCTTAACCCCTCTCAAAGCAATTTAAAAATGTCAATCATGAGTCACTTTTGTGCGGATTAAAGTCACTACTGAGACTCTTGTCTTGATGCAGGGCAGAAACGAGAATCGTCCTCCATTCTGTCACACAGCAACAAACGCTGCGCCGCTTTCTGCTGAGTCAAGTTACAGAGAGAATTAATAACTTCAAAGCAAATCACCGTTTTAAATCAAATGACACCTCTGTCCAAACGTTGTAACAGAGACAACAAACTACAACAGACTAAATCCAGAATGAGATGTCCTGTGTTTTTTATGAATTACGATGTTGACTTGCAGCGCAGCCGGCTGCAAGAGCTCGGCTCAGAGGTATGGACTGACATGCATGCCATTAATGTCTGAAATGAAATGCTTTTGAGTAAACGTACAGATTTTGTTTATTTTTATTTATGTCCAGAGATCAAGGATCCAGTGACCAAGTTCATATTAATTTATTTTAAGACTTAATACAATGTTACTGACACAGAAAACCTGTAAAGTCTACTTTTAGTACACAGAAAATTCACAGGAGGTATTGATAAGGGAATCGATAAGGAATCAGATCGATAATGGCATTGATATAGATAAAATCAATACCCATCCCTGCAAAGTTTAATTAATATTATTTATGTTAAAATGGGTTAGTTATGCCAAAGACATTTACAAACATAGATGGTTAAATGTTTTTAAAAAATCGATGTTTAAAATATGACAAAAGGTAAAAATAGACCAATAGAAAGTTCTTTAAAAACATATTTAAAATGTTTACAAAGGCTGTAAAATGTGTAAATGCATAGACAGTTCCTTCAAAAAGCACAAATACTTTTAAAATGTGTTTACGATGTGTAAAAGAATAAAAAGAAAGACACGAAGATGTTGAAATTCAAGTGAGATTCAAGTGTACGACCCAAGTTCCAATGAAGTTGGGTAAAATTGACATGTTGTGTAAAATGCAAATAAAAACAGAATACAATGACTTGCAAATCCCCTTAAACTTTTATTCAATTAAATACACCTCAAAGACAAGACATTTAATGTTCAAACTGATAAACTTTATTGTTTTTGTGCAAATATTTGCTCATTTTGAAATGGATGCCTGTAACACGTTTCAAAAAGCTGGGACAGTGGTATGTTTACCACTAGTTTTAACTTGCATGAACTGTGTTAACTGACAATGGTTTTCTGAAGTGTTCCTGAGCCCACGCGGTAAGATCCTTTTCACAGTGATGTCGGTTTTTAATGCAGTGCCGCCGGAGGGATCAAAGGTCACAGGCATTCATTGCTGGTTTCTGGCCTTGCCACTTACGTGTAAAAAGTTCTCCAGATTCTCTGAATCTTCTGATTATATTATGAACTGTAGGTGATGGAATCCCTAAATTCCTTGCAATTGAACGTTGAGAAACAGTTTTCTTAAATGTAGGACTATTTTTTCACGCAGTTGTTCACAAAATGGTGATCCTCGCCCCATCTTTGCTTGTGAACAGCTGAGCCTTTTAGGGATGCTCATTTTATATCCAGTCATGACACTCACAATTAGTGTCCTCAGTTCCCAAACGCTTATTGAGTGTTGTCAGAAGGAAAGGTGATGTATGACAGTGGTAAACATACCACTAGCCCAGCTTTTTTGAAATGTGCTGCAGGCATCCATTTCAAAATGAGCAAATATTTGCTCAAAAAAAAAGGTTTATCAGTTTGAACATTAAATATCTTGTCTTTGTGGTGTATTCAATTGAATATAGGTTAAAGAGGATTTGTAAATCATTGTATTCTGTTTTTAATTCGTTTTTCACACATCGCAACTTCATTGGAATTGGGGTTGTATGTGTATCGTGGGGGGGAGCACAGCTATTCATTTGTTCTCTGAGGGGGGAGCTCACTCTCCCACACTTTGATAATCCCTGGTCTAAAATATACAAAACACACAATTTGTTTACAAAATACACACGTGTTACAGACAAGCTAACATCGAGCGGCGATGGGCCTCCAGCGGCAGCTAACCAGCTAACATCGAGCGGAGACGTCCATCCAGCAGTAGCTAACCAGCTAACATCAAGCGGAGAAGTCCATCCAGAGGTAGCTAACCAGCTAACATCGAGCGGAGACGTCCATCCAGCGGTAGCTAACCAGCTAACATCGAGCGGAGACGGCCTCCAGCAAAGCCAGCCGGTTGACATCGGGCCAGGACGGGCCTCCAGCGGCAGTTAATCAGCGAGTTAGCGAGGCGCTGGGCCCCAGCCAGCCCCCCAGTGGTGGCCAAACATTGGAACGGGCCTTTCACTGAGGGACGGTGCAGTTGCGGCACGGTGGACTAAGGTAAAGCTTTCTCTTATAACTACTCATCATGCCGAAAAAGACCATAAGTGGTGAAGACTTGGATGAAATTAAACAGACTCTGAATTTCATGTCTGAGGAACTAAGTGGAGTGGTAAAAAAGCAAACAGAAGTGCTTGGTTTATTAAAGGAAGTCAAACAACTCAGAAAAATGCTGCTGGAGAAAGACAATAAAATACAGATTTTGGAAAACCGTGTGGACGAATTGGAGCAGCATATTAGGATGGATGAGGTGTAGGGATGTGAATCATACAACAACTCACGATTCAATTCGATTCCGATTCTTGGGGTGACGATTCGATTCAGAATCGATTTTCGATTCAAAGAGCTCTGAGAAATAGTTATATTACTTAAAAAATGTTTATGTTTAAGAAAATGGAGCTTTACAAGGTTAATCAAGTGATTCTAGATGTAAATTTACTTATCTGCTTTGCTCGTTCCGAGTTGACTGGCAGTTTAGCGAAGTGCTGGTCAGTAGTCGGCAGATACCCCTGCTCCGCTCCTTTTAGCTCTGGGTCATGGCGTAGCATGTGGGCTTGCGGATTTGAAGTGTTTCCGAAGTACTTGACTTTCATTTTGCAGATTTTGCACACTGCATAAGTCATGTCAAGATCCTTCTTATGCAGCAAATAATAAAATCCAAAATGCGCCAAAACATTTGCCTTCAGCAAAGACGGTGCTGGCTGAATTAGCTCTTCATCCGCCATGCTATGCTACAGCTCACGAATGTTTGAAGCACGCCGGACCCTCCCCTCGCAGGGACGCTGTAGTACGAAAGCTGTTGCCTGACAAACAGTACACACAGCGAGTAAGCAAGAAAATGTTTTAAAAAATGCTTTTTAAAAATCGATTCTTTGGACATTTTGGATCGATTCAGAATCGTAATAAATAAGAATCGCGATTCGGACGTGAATCGTTTTTTTCCGACACCCCTAATGAGGTGATTGTGTCCGGATTGAACATTAAATACTGATCATATGCCAGGGCTGCTGCTCTCAGCAGCGGTACCAGTATGGATGAAGACACTCCGGGAGAAATTCACTCCCTGGAGCAACAGGTCATTGACTTTTTTTCATCTCAGGACATCCACATCAACAACAATGATGTTGCAGACTGTCATTCAATTCCAAAAAAGGATAAAAAGACAGGACCGGTTATTGTTATCCGGTGTGCAAATAGGAAACTTAAGAATGAATTGTTAAAGCAAACAAAAAGTTGAAAGGAACTGAGGTGTACGCAAATGAACATTTGACAAAGAAGAATGCAGATATTGCAAGGCAAGGCAGAGCTCTAAAAAAACAGAAAAAAAATACAAGCAACTTGGACCAGGAACTGTAAAGTATGGATTAAATTAAATGGATCTCAAAAGTTATGATAATAAGAGAGCTCTCGGATCTGGACAAATTTAAATGACTGCTTCCTAAGGAGGACAATGCTTATTATTGGTTCTTTTTCATTTATTTGTAATGATTTCTTTTCTGGTTGATTTGTTTGTTTCTTTCACTATGGGACACATTTTTCAAAAATTTATGTCACAAATATATTCACATCTAGCAGCTAGACTTTGTTTTGTTTGTTTAGACTTTGTTGACTATGTTATGCAATTGTGTAGCAGCTACTGCATGCAGGAAAACAACATTCTTTTTGAGTCTATGCTGCTTCTCTTGCATGCAGTATGCATGTACGAGGTCTGTCCATAAAGTATCGTACCTTTTTATTTTTTTCAAAAACTATATGGATTTCATTCATATGTTTTTACGTCAGACATGCTTGAACCCTCGTGCGCATGCGTGAGTTTTTCCACGCCTGTCGGTGACGTCATTCGCCTGTGAGCACGCCTTGTGGAAGGAGTGGTCCCGCCCCCTCGTCGGATTTTCATTGTCTGGAAATGTCGGAATGAAAAGGACTTTTTTTCCATCAGAATTTTTTCAGAAGCTGTTAGAGACTGGCACCTGGAAACCATTTGAAAAATGTATCTGGTTTTCAGTGAAAATTTTACGGGCTTCACAGAGAATAAGGACTTTAACTACAGAATTAAGGACCCCTTTAAAGGACGGTCGGTGCGCCGCGCTGCGAGCTGCGACGATGCGGCACAAACCACTGGATCATTTCTAAGCTGATGGCTGTGTGGATACGAGACCGTCATGTGCTCTTTCTCTGGTTATCACAAGACCTGGACATCAGCCATTTTCAGGCAGATTTCACTTTTAACAAGAGATTTTGTCATGGAAAGCGGCGCGGAGGCTTCGCGCGTCACAACCGATTCGCTGATGAAGCGAGACAAAGGAACACCTCCGTTTCGGCGTGTTAGAGGACAAGTTGGGACATGTCTATCTCGGCTTTCAGTGCTTACCAGTCAAGTGAGTATAAAAGAACTTGTGGAGAGCTGGACATGTCCCAACTTGTCCTCTAACACGCCGAGACGGAGGTGCACCGACCGTCCTTTAAAGGGGTAATTAAACCTGTAGTTAAAGTCCTTATTCTCTGTGAAGCCCGTAAAATTTTCACTGAAAACCAGATACATTTTTCGAATGGTTTCCAGGTGCCAGTCTCTAACAGCTTCTGAAAAAATTCTGATGGAAAAAAAGTCCTTTTCATTCCGACATTTCCAGACAATGAAAATCCGACGAGGGGGCAGGACCACTCCTTCCACAAGGCGTGCTCACAGGCGAATGACGTCACCGACAGGCGTGGAAAAACTCACGCATGCGCACGAGGGTTCAAGCATGTCTGACGTAAAAACATATGAATGAAATCCATATAGTTTTTGAAAAAAATAAAAAGGTACGATACTTTACGGACAGACCTCGTATGTATGTATGTGTCGTAAAGCCGCACTGTGTGCTGCATGTATGCATGAACGCGCACGCAAACGATCGTCAATAACAGCCGCCCTTCACTAAAATTGTAGGCCCCCGGGGCATTTAATGGAGTAAATCTGGTACACACACACACACACACACACACACACACA